>NC_066617.1:180354423-181084423 GCF_025201925.1 Gopherus flavomarginatus | reverse complement strand
GAACAGAGAATCGCAGGACAGAAGTTTACCAATTTTCAGAGTCTTTCTGCACCACTAATGTTTCACTACATGTCCTAGACGACAACCCTGATACATTATACCTACTTCAGATCATCTCTGAAAAACATACCGCAAAAGCTTTTTGAAAGACATGTAAGTGACCTGAAAGACCTGCTGAATCAATTTTGGAATTAGTCTCATAGCAGATGAAACTACTGATGCTGAAGGGCACAACATACCGAATATCCTGGCAGTGCCTGGTTTGTCTTTTACAGCCATTTCAAGCTGACAAGGGGAAGGTAGTTTGGAATTGAAGTCTTTGCTGATGGAGTGTGTATGTTTGGAGGCTGTTAACTTTAAAACAGTTAGTCACGCAGTGGCAGAAACAGTTCGGCAATATGGAATTCCTTTTGATAAAGTCACTGCTTTTGTCACTGACAATGCTGCATAAATGAACAAAACCTGGAAATGAAGTCTCAAAGTTCTTTTTCTGAATGCAGTGCATGTTACATGCCCTGCGCTTCTTCGCAACTTAGGGCGATACCTGGAGAAAAACATTTGGAAAAGTAAATGAACTTGTCATTGCCGTAAAATGTGCATTCACTACTTGCCCTGACCTCAAAGCATGGTTCCATCAATCATTGGAGGGGCAGGGCAGGAAAGGAAAGTGCCTGCAATTCCAGCTTCACTGGTAATTACATGGGGGAACAGCTGGTTTGAAGCTGTCCATTTTCATACCAGTCACCTGCAGGATTGTGTGGATTTTTTTTAATTAAAAAGTGTAGTGGGAGCAAAGCTGTAGTTCATCTATTGAAGATGTAGTCACTTAAGTAAATTAACAGAAATAAAAGAAGAGGTTGTGGTGATAGAAGCATTTGCACCAAGAATAATGGCAACTGTCACTGCTTACAAAAAAAACAACAGAAATCAGATAGCATAAAGTGGCAAATGAGTTGGCCGATCTTACCAGTTGGTCAAAGTCCTCAGTGGCACAACTGACAACCTGTTAGCTAAGAAAGTCCTTTGCAAAAACAGCAACAAACATCGAAGCCTATATGACTAGATCTGAATGGTTTTGTTAATACTGCCAGTTTTTTGAAAGTCTGCTGAGTGTTTGATTCCAATCAGGCCAAACTTCTTGGCCTTGCATCACTAAATATATTTGAGTTTATTCCAAGGGTGGGCAAATTTTTTGGCCTGAGGGCCACATCGGGGTTCCAAAACTGTATGGAGGGCCGGATAGGGAAGGCTGTGCCTCCCCAAACCTTAACCTTATCCGCCCCATCCTACTTCCCACCCCTGACTGCCCCTCCTCATAATTCCCGACTCATCCAACCCTCACTACTCTTTGTCCCCTGACCACCCTCTCCTGGGACTCCCTACCCTTAACCACCTCCAGGACCCCACCCTCTATCCAACCCCTCCTGCTCCCTGACTGCCCTACCCCTATCCACACCCCCACCCCCTGACAGCTACCTGGAACCCCACCCCCATCCAACCTCCCCTCTAAAGCCCCTTTTAGAATGTGGCTCTGTGAACATGGGTGGAGGACTCAGGAGGAGCAGGAGGAGCTGCGCAGCTGGAGAGAAGTGGCGGTTTCCCCTTCAAAGTGCCACTTCTCTCCAGCCAGCTCTGCAGCTGCCCGATGCTCCTCCTGAGTCCTCCGCCCACGTTCACCACGCTCTTACCACGCGCACCACCCACCTGCTCCCCTGAGGCTGCAGGTAAGCCTCCCTTCCTGCTCTCCCCTGCCCCTCCAGTGCAGCCCCCTCCCGCCCTGGTGTCACATCATGCTGAGGCTGCGGGGAAGGGGGTCGAGCCTCCCCAGCCGGGAGCTCAAGGGCCGGGCAGTACGGTCCCACAGGCTGTATGTGGCCTGTGGGCCGTAGTTTGCCCACCTCTGGTCTATTCCCATGTTTGAAGTCAACGCATTGGCAAAAGCCGAGTTTTGTAGCTACAGCAGTACAGTTTTGAAAGGAAGTGCCTTGACTTCATGGAATTTTGGTGCAACTTAAAAGATCACTTTCCAAGTCTGGCCATAATAGCTCTGATGCGTTTATCAGTGCCCATTAATAGTTTGGAAGGCAAGAGATTGTTTTCATCTTACAAAAATATCTTACGAGACGACAGAAACTCAATGAAAGATGACAACCTGGCAATGTACAACATGCTGTTTCAGAATTGTGGAAAGCTCTAACTGTAGGTACATGACTTTTTTACAGTCTAACAATTAATCTTGTCAGTAGTCAAAATTATATTATAAAGGTTTAATTGGCAATTTAAAAGCTTCTGTATTGATTTGGTGAAAACTGCATTATGTGTGTACATTTCCATGATTTATTGTTTATTGCCCGCATCCTGTCCGGACTTTTATTAAAAATACTCATGGCAAAAGTGTAGCCTTACTTATGGGATGTTAATACCCAAAAGTGAGTTATTTCAAAGCATGATTCATTGTTATATGTTCAGTTACACAGCAATAGAGCTGTAGCAACTTGAAGAATCCTTCACTCAAAGCAAAAATCACCTTGTACATATGTATAGCTCTAAGATGAAGTGTAGGAAAGGCTTGGAAACAGTTAAAGGAGAACTTCTGGACAACCACATTTTGACTAAAAGGTACTCAAGCATCAATTTAGACACTGCAAGTCCTGCTTTTATCTGGGGAATCTCTTTAAAGGTATCACTGCTGCAAAATATGGCATACTCAGTAGCTGTAGGGTACTCAGATATTAAAACAGTATTGGAAAGGGTCTTCCATCAGAGAGAAAATGGTTAAGGTAAATCCCAAGTCAGATTATTATTATTATTTATATTGCAGTGGTGTTTAGAAGCCAGATTGGGGCTCCATTATGTACAAATTCACAGTAAAGGACAGTCCTTACCCCAAAGAGCTTACAGTCTGAAGCATCTGACATCAGATATAAAATAAGGGGACTAAAGACCAGAAGATGGAGATGTGAACTTTTTCAAGTTGGAATGGCATTGAGTGGAGCACTTCAGACAGAGTATTTAAAACATGATGTCCAAGTTTGCCCATGAACAAAAGATCAACAAAGTTGTATGACTTGAAGGAGGTTGAAGAAAAGAAACCTGTTACAGCAATGGCTCTAATTTAAGGCTTTCAAAAAATTAGTTATCCGTGGGCTGATGATGATCCCAAAAGCAGGTGCCATCACTGCTGCCCACAGGAAACAAAAATAGAGGAGACAGTGGGGGAGGGGGGTGAAGAAGGGGAAAAAAAACAAGAAAGCTAGAGCATTGCATCATGCTATATAGGGTGGGAGTTAGGAGAGGCACACGGTCATCACATATTCTTCATATCTGAGCAAAATATCATATGCTGATTGCATTTTTTGTAGTTGATGGAGCAAGTTCACATTAGAAAGGAAGGCCACAGCATAATTTAAAGCAAATTAGTGGGCTCCATCTCACTGGTCTTGACTCAGGTAGGAATTAAATGGAAGCTTTGTCTGAACCAAAATTGCAGAATCAGTCCTTAGTGGTATGTCTACACTGCATTTTGACACCCAAAGCTGGCTTGTGCCAGATGACACAGGCCACAGGACTCAGGCTCATGGGCTGTTTAATTGTGGTGTAGACATTCAGGCTTGGGCTGCAGTCCGAGTTCTGGGACCCTCCCTCCAATCTGAGCCCAAACATCTACACCACAATAAAAACAGCCCCTTAACTTGTGTCAGCTGGCTCGGGCCAGGCATAGGTTTCTAATCACTGTATAGACATGCTGTATGTTTTCCTCCCCTGCCCTTTAAAAAAAAAAAAAGAGAGAGAGGATGGTGGACACTTTTCCTCTCCATTGTGGTGACACTTTCAGTGAATTGTTAACTTTAGATGAACAAAACACATTTGGCCAATCATTCCACTCTGTCTTTTGGTGATTTTTCTTCATTCTGACTTCTCACGTACTCACCATGCCTCTATACTCCCTCCTCCTTCCCAAACAAATGCATCATGGTGGATCTGATCCTGCATTCCTAAACATTACAAATTCCTTCTGTTGTCAGTGGGGGTCCTTGGAGATGCAAAGAAAGTGCTATTTGGAAATAACATATGTTTGTCACTCCACTAGCTTCCCCTTGAAACATAAGATTCCATGGATGTTTTATCCTTCCTCAGAAATGGCTCTGGCTCAATTCATTGTTTCTTCTTACTTTCCTCATTTTTATCTTAGGGTGTCCCTACGTTATGATCCCCTTTTGCTTTAATAAAAAAAAGTATCAACTTTATTTTTAAAAAAATATTTGAATTTCTTCTGAAAAACAAAATGTTCAGAATCATTACTAAATTACAATTTTCAAAAAATCCCCAGCATCTTGCAGTGGTATAATCCTAAGGAGCATATACACAGCACAAACCCTTGGAAGGGAGAACTTACATTGGAAAAATTGTAAGTCACCATGAAGGGCAATGTGCAAATGAGAAGATGGTACAAGGAGATTTATTAGTCACTCTTGGTCTTATTGGAAAGAGATGCCTATGCACAAGGGATGGGCTCCCCATTAACCAGAGTGTAGCTATCGTCACCATAGCAAATTAACAAGGTTTGGGTGATTATTTAAACTAAGAGCAGGAGGAAAGCCAGTAGGGGAGCACTTTAGCCAAAGACCTGATAGGGCTATCAGTAACTAAAAGGTACTATCTGGCAAGAAAGAAAAGGACCAAAATTACTGCCAACATGGAAGGAGAGGGTGACATCAGAAGCACATTCTGGAAAGTAATATGGTATCAGTCAAAGAAGCTAAATACAAATAGGCACAGCCAAAACTAAAAGCTGTATCTGTATACCACAGAAAGCAACTAGAAGACAAAAGTGGGTGGAACTAAGAAACCTGGCATTGAAACAGAACCTCAGCGTAATGAACATTACTAAAACATGTTGAAATGAGAAAAATCAATAGTGTACTCTAGCTCCTGGATTTAAATGATACAGGAAGTCCTATACAGCAGATGTGGCAAAGTAGTACTGTAACCAAGATTTCACTGACTCTAATAAGATCAAATTCCTGAATGTAGAAACCACAAAACAGAATCTGCAGATACACAACTTCCAAGTCATAAGAATACAAATAAACTAGAATGATTACGTTGCTGACCTTCAGATCAGGAAACAGTATGTGTAGCATGGAAGATAAAAAAGCAACAAAGTGTAATAAAACAGCAATAATGGACTACAAGGCTCTTACACAGACCATAATAGAACCACAGAAGGCAAGCATGCCCATCAACAAAAAAGGAAGCAATAAGGCAAGAAATAATACTATGGCTAAATGGCAAGGTTCAAGAGGATTTTCAAGCCAAGTAGTCATCCATCAGAAGATGGAAATCCAGCCTAAGTGAAGCTAATAGAAAGAAACAAGCTATTACAGTACAACATAACAAATTCACAAAGAAAGAATTTGAAGAGCAAGTAGCCAGAAAAGAACAACATGGAATTTCTTTAAAAGTCTACCAGGGCTCTGCTGGAATACCAAGGAGTGAAGGGAACAATTGAGAAACTAAATAATTTCTTTACATGATTTCAGCACAGAGGATGTTGGGTAGATACCTACTCTTTTCAGGCAATAAAGATGAAGCATTGCCAGAGACCAAGTTTGTGGAATATTAGTGTTAATCTCATCTATATCAAATGGGATCATTGACAGAAGTGATATTCAGATAATTATAAAAATGTGAACAGTTTAAATTCAGATGCAAGATAGAGAGCAAGCTGGATCCAGGTTAACACCTTTACCCAGGACAATTAGCCTGTAAAAGCACAATTCACTTGGACAATTTACCGAGGGCTATGGTGGTTCTCCATCACTGGCAATTTTTAAATCAAGATTGGATTAAAAATGTTATATATATGCTCTGCTTCAAAAAGAATTATTTTAGTTCTCTGGCCCATGTTGTACAGGAAGTCAGACTAGATGATCACAATAGTAACTTCTTTGACTTTGAAATCTGTGAAACAAGTCTTTAGATTAATGCAGTGGATCTCGGTCTTTCCCATACCATGACCATGTGTTACAACTGAAAAGTTTCAGGACCCTCCATCCAGCTAAAAATGAAGAAGGGGATGTTGATGGTGATTCTCCAAAACCCATCTGCACTCTCACCTCAGTCATGGCCAGGGCCGGCTCCAGGCTCCAGTCAAGCAAGCTCGTGCTTGAGGCTGCAGATTCGAAGGGGGCAGCATTCCATCCAATCCTAGGGCCACACGGCCGCCCTTTTTTTTTCTTTTTTTGTTTGCCGCTCTGGCCACCCTGTAGGGGGAGGCGGTGTGGAGGAGGGGAGCATCCTGCTGGGAGCGTGCTGTGCGCTCCGTCTGCCCCAGTTGGTGCCAGTTCCGCAGCAAGCCCGGCAGCCCGCGTCCTTCCTAGGGCTCTGAAAAACACATTTCTCTGTTTCAGTAGAACTTTCCAAACTGTAAAATTAGCACAAGGAAAAACAGGACTGGAACTATTTATCCAAAGCAACACATACATTCCTGAATGGATATGGGATACGAGCAAAGGACACATTACAATGGAGGTGTTCAGCTTTTCAAAAGTCTGCAATGCTAATCAACACTTTTTTCTGTATTTTGAGACAATAAATCTTATTCTTGGCATTTCAGTGAGAGTAGCATCTAGGCTGTAAAGTATGCATATTTCATGCCCAAAAATGAGGGAGCATCAAAACGCTCCCCAGAACAGACATTTCTACCAATACGCTCTAGTGAACTGTGACTAGATAACACATACCTTTGCATACTGTAAATATAGATTTTTCAGTCCGACGTTTTCTTCTTGTGATATGCACAGGCTAAATCACAGTTCAATAAGACATGAGATAATGGACAGTACAACACATGTACCATCTTTATTAATCATCTTACTTAGCATTTTGATTAAAGATACACATGTAAAAGTATTTACTAGCTCATTTTTCCCCATTAATTGGCTATTCCTAGACCCGTGCTGTACAGAAGGTAGGAAAATATTATAGTCGACTCCACTGCAGGGCGTCACTGAATGCTGTGGTACCCCAGACACCAGCAGACAGCTTGCTAGTGTGCACTGTGTACCTGGAGGTTGAAGGGAAGTGCTGTAGGTGCTCCAAGCTCTGAGTGCAATAGGCTCTAGCCCTTCGGGGGTTCCCATAAATACACACTTTCACATAGAAGATTATTTTTCCAGGGCTGCCAATAAATAAACAGAGCAAATAAAGGGTACACAGTGACTTCCAGTTACTATGGAAATTCAGAATAGTTCTTATTTCAGCTCTCTGAGGCAGTCCAGTTCAGGTCCCATGAAACTCCTCAAGCCTAGTGCCTAGGGTACTTCCCTCCAGTCCATCCATCTCCCATTCAAGCCCTGGCTTACAGCCTGCACCAGCCAGAGCTCAGCTCCTTTGTCCATGATTTTGTTGGGCCCATTCTCATGTCATACCTGCAGTTTTCCCATGCCTCCCTTTTGAAGGTGTTTCCCGTATCCTGCTGCTGTTGCTGGCCCTTCTACCAGAAACAAACTGGTTCTCTGCCCAACTCTTGGCTTTCCACTCACAGCTCAGGCTGTTTGCTGCCTGAAGCTTACTGCTCCATGTCACACACATCCCTTCCTCTCTCTCAAGCCTGATCCCATCTGACCTAAGGAGGTTCCTTTTCCTATACTGTAGGATAGGGTGGCAGAGAGGGTCTCAACCAACTTGTTCTTCTCATGTTGCTAAATGTGGGGGAGAGGGTTCCTACCATGAAAAAAGGTTGAGAACCATTATTCTGGGGATTATGAAGCCCCTATTGGCTAAATGTTTAACTGGGTAACAGCCCCCATTTCCTCATTAGATCCTTTCCCTTCAACTCATTCCAGTTGGGGGGAAAGTCCACAGTAATGAAGCAGCAAATTCATTTTAAAAAATGGTAGAAAAGGCCCTGCAATGGTAGAAAAGGAAAACTGCAGAGGGAGGAGAGCTGTGACACTCTCTTTCCCTCAGAAACTGCAGAAGTCTCTCCACTGACTGTGGGGATGTTGTGTGCAACATTTCTGGGCAGGCAGAAGTTTGGACAGAAATCTGTCCTGAAGTCAAAGCTGACACTTGGTACCCCACTCAAGCACAAGATGCAGGCATAGAGTGGTCTTGTCAGCACTGGCACAGCTTCCCAAGAAAGCCATCCTACAGAGATGGTGGGGAGAGGGCAGCCATGCCCTCCTCAAGCACAGCTTGTGATCCTGCATGGTATCACCCTTTACTGTCACAACAGGCCCTTATGAATTGTGGAGCTTGCAAGCCCTACCCCTATCTTCCTCTGTAATCTCCCAGACAGAGAAACAGGTAAAAACTAGATGAAATAAATTCAAAGGGTTTTTTTCCTCCTCTCACAGGTTTTTGTCCCAGGAGAGCAGCATGGAGGTTTGTGCTCCCCCTGTTACTTCTACAAATTTTACTTTGGTTTGTCCATCATGTCCTGTATGCTGCTTATTTATCTCTTGAGAGTCACACATTCCCCTTAAACACTAGCCTGATTTTGTGTCTTCCCAGCCTCTTCCCCCATTTTGTTTTGTTAACAGCCCAAGGTAAGAGTGGATGGATAACAGGCAGAAGTCTCAAAAAAATAAAATAAATAAATAAATAAATACACACACCACACACAAACACTTAAGAATATGGTCATTTTGGAGATAAATAGATCTGAACGATGTTCTACCACCCACAGTCATTATGAGGAAAGAATTACATTAATTTTAAACTATATTTCTTGCACAGCTGGTTTAAATTTTTATAAAAATACAGTATGCTACAAAATGTTTGTGCTCAAACACTCTCCAAATAAGCACTTTCCATTTCTACAATGAGCTGGTCTTTTTACATAATGACAGACAGTCACAGATCAAATTGCTTTTAAAACTCAAAATAAAGGAAATAATGATAGGGTGCTGTCAACCACAGCTTCCTTTTTTACATAACCACACCCTTGACCAACCATAGTGCAAGTGTGTTTATCTACAGGTCTGACGCACAAAGGGGTGTTCATGCACTCAGACTGGTACTTTTGTAAAACTGCACAGATTAAAGAAAAAAGTCCTACCTTCTAGGGAAATCACACACACACTTTGAATAGCAGAAGGTTGGTTATAGTTACAATGGAGCTAAATAAAGTCAATTTGCAAAATTGTGCAGCATTCAATAACTGGCAGAAGTGAAGGCTTACCAGCCTTTGCAAAGAGCCAGCACAAGGGCTAGGTGCACTTAAGCTGTCAAATCAGATCTTAACTGTGATTTAAGTAATGCATAGCTAGCTAGCCCCATTGAACCCTTTCTCAGTAGGACCAATACCAGCTACAAAAGTGGAATATTTAAGGCAAAAACTGGCAGCTCATGACAGTAAAGTAATACACTGAATTTGTGGTCTAACTAGCATGGATGAAGATTCATCTCTTTCACATAAAAGGAAAAATAAGAACTCTAGGACCAGCAAGAAAACAGAAAGAACTTACATTTGCTTTGTGTCTGGTTGTCTTCGCCACACAAAGTACAAGTCAAAGTTGTAAATGTAATTCTCATGCTTGGGAGCATTCCAAATAATTTGGCTCCGACTCAATGCCATGAATTCATTTTTATTACATGGGTAGAGAGAACACTAAACAGAGGTGCCCTTGGCAACATTCACATCTTGGATTTAGCCACTGTGTGTATAATATCAAGAAACTATCTGTAAAAAGGAGGAAATAATCCTGTTTTCAAAGTTTATTAACTCAATATTGGATATAAGAAAAAATCATTTGAAGAGATCCAGTTCTAATCATGCATCAGAATTAATTTTTGGACTAAATCTGTATCAACTATTTACTTTGATCCAGGTCAGGAATCCTAATGGCAAAGTCTCATTGCGAATGTCTCATTGCGAATGCTTCACTGAAACAGGTAATTTCAGCCCCAAAAAATATTCCCTTAAAATGATGATGATATTTTCCTCTATTTCCACTACAGCTGGGTGATTACTGCATAAAGTAGTAGGTGTGAACATTTGAATAAAAGCTGGAAAATTCACTTAGTAACTCCCCTCCCCCACTTTTCACAAATATGCACCTGAGGGAGAATTTGTTCACAGGAATGTCCAAGGAAAGACAAGCGTGACTAGTAATCCTGTGAACATAGGTGGCAGGTTTATATAATTTTTGGTGGTGCCCAAAATGGTGGTGCCTCCCCCCTCCCGCTCCTGCCCTGCAAGCCAATATAAAATGAAGCTACAACGCGTCGGCATCACAAGATTACAAAGGTCAATTAAAAGTGGAAAGTCAGAAGCAGCACTTGCCTGCTTCAATATACGGTATTATATTTTGTTGCATCTGTTGAGAAAAAGTGGGAATGTTCTTAATGTTTTCTCTGAATACTGTGTGGGTGCCTCAGTTTCCTCTGCAAGGTGCCAACTGAAGGTGTTGGGGACAAAGAGATCAAGTGGCCTCCTTGTCCAGAAAAGATACAAAGGCAGAGGAGGGAGTGTTAGTTTGGAGCTGGCTGGGGAAATGGGGAGAGGCCCAGAACTTGGGTCTAGGCTCCCCACTCTCCAAGATGGACCTGACTCAGGGGTCCTGTTTTCTGTACCTACAAGCTCTGTTTTAGACTGTGATCCTGTTGTCTAATAAACCTTCTGTTTTACGGGCTGGCTGAGAGTCACATCTGACTGCAGAGTTGGGGTGCAGGGACCTCTGGTTGCCCTAGGACCTGCCTGGGCAGACTGGCTGCGGAAAGCGCACAGTGTGGAAGGGCATGCTGAATGCTCCGAGGTCAGACCCAGGAAGGTGTAAGCTTCTTGCCCTGGAGACAATATGCTCAGAGAGAGGAGGCTCCCCCTAGAGTCCTGACTGGTTTTGTATGGAGTAGTTCCAAAGCATCCCAGCATCCCCTTCCACACCATGCGCTTCCCGGAAGTAGGCACAGGGACTGACACACCCTCCTCTGGCCTTTGTCTCTTTTCCAGGCATTAGGAGGCCACCTGATCTCTTTGTTCTCCAACACCTTCAGTTGGCACCTCGCAGGAGAGTGGCCCAGGCCATCAGTTGCCCGGAGACAGGGTTTCGGCCGTTCTCTGTGCAGACGGCATCACACTGGCACTCTAGGGCTCTACAACAATCACACACTCTTATCCCACCATCTAGATCCTTGAGAAATGCATAGGGGAAACTGAGGCACCCACACAGTATTCAGAGAAAACATTAAGAACTTCCCACTTTGTAACACCTGTATACTTTAAAGGGTGTAAAATAATCAAGTATTGTGCTAAACACAATGATACTCCAAACTGACCACCAACTTTAAGTTGCAGGTTTTTCCCCTCAAGTGAGGGCTCTGGGTTGGGGCTGGAGATGAGGGGTTCACAGTGCAGGAGGGTGCTCAGGGTTGGGGTGCTGGGGGCGTAGGCTCTGGGGTGCAGCAAGGCTGGGGATAAGGAACTTGGGATGCATCCAGGCTGCCCCAGGGCTAGGGCCAGAGAGGACTCCCCCTCGTTACTGGCAGCAGCAAGCTCCAGGGGAGGGACCCCTCCTTTCCCCCCCTGCCCCCCACGGCAGGAAACTCACTCTGCACCACAGTCACTGCACATGCTCCTAGGGACTCTCTCATGTCCAGAAAGCCCACTCGACTCCGCTATGGTGGGTACTGGGGGCGCGTTCCCAGCACTTGTGGCCTCCCCTGCTGCTGCCCGTGGGTGCCAGGGGAGCGGGGGAGAGAGCTCCCAAGCACATGTTTGCCTCCTTCCCCCTCCTCTCTCCCAGGGGCGGCTCCAGGCCCCAGCACGCCAAGCGCGTGTGTGGGGCGGCAAGCCGTGGAAGGCAGCCTGCCTGCCGTGCTTGGGGTGGCAAAATTCCTAGAGCCACTCCTGCTCTTGCCCTCTTCCCCTCCCCTGGTGCTCCAAAAGGCTGCCTGCCGCTGATCTCTATAGCCTTAGGCAGAAGCAGCACAAACAAGGGAGAGAGACACTGGCTGTTTTCTTTCAGGCAGGGAAGCTCTGAGGTGGGGGCAGGGCCAGCTCCAGGCAGGGCCGGGGAGAAACACAGCTCCAAATATTTGTGGAGCACAGCCCTCAGCCTTGAATATTCCTGGTGCTTGAGCACCTTGGGCCCATATAACCTGCCGCCCCTGCCTGTGAACAGGGTTTCAGATCAAATATCTCCAATGCAATCATGTGTGCAGTTTGACGGTTTGGGAGTCATCAAGTCGGGATGCAAAAATACTGTATTTCTTCAATAACCAATCACACAGCTAGCTATGCCAAAAGCAATAGTTAAAGCAGAGAGAACATGATCAGATTCATCTGTCGGAACTCATCTGTTTATTGCACCTGTATTGGTGGGGAGTCTGCCAGCACACTGGGCCCTCCATTTTGTAGTGTAGTTTCAGTTCATGATGGCTGCTGTTAGAGAGGCTCACACACTGTGCTCTTTCATGGAGACTTTACACTTGTTCCTTGGTTTTGTTGTTTTCTTTAATATTGCAATGAATCTGCTGAGCAGTGAATCACTGATTTTCTCCTCTTTCTCAAGGAGATACTCAGCTGGTCATAGGTCAGCCAGGAAGGAATTCACTTTGGAGGAATCCAGCAGCAGCCTGAGAGTTGGAAAAAAGAGGCTGGGAGAGAGGCAGAGACAGCAAGGAAACGGGCTGTTGCATGTTGTCGGCAGCAGCTGGATATAAGGGAGGTGGCCTGTAAGCAAGTGGTATGAAGGAATAAGCATGGCTGGATGACAGGAGAACAATCCTGAGGGCCCCCAATGGACTGAAGATGATGGCATTGAGTCCTGGTGGAACCTACATCACCTTCCTCTCATAAATCCTCTCAATACTTGCCTCTGCTGGGAGCCTAGCATTTTTGATTAGCCTGGTGGCCATTTTCAGCTACAACAACTAGCATAAATTCTGACACCACTCATTTGTGCAAAAACACCCATCTATTAGTATTACCTCTCCATACTCCACCACCATTTGCAGTGTCTTTATTCACCTATTGAGTCTTGTCATAAATAGAACAAGTTGAGATTTTTATGCACTAAGTTTTCCCCTGAAAGATACAATTTCATCAAAAAACAAGTGTAGGTCAGTGGGGCCATCCCTCCGTGTCTGCATCTAAGGGTGGGGGGTGGGCATGCCTCCCCGCAAGTTGGTCTGCAACAGCCTTGTCTAAGCACAACAATAGTGGGGGAATTAGCAATTCACATGGGGCCCCGTCCTTCAAGGGGGGCAGGACGTACATAGTCCGGGCTCTTGCTGGCGTCCAAGGGGAGCTGCAGCTGTCTATTCACCCGGCTCTTAGGCAGGGTGGAGCAGTTAACAGTTAGGACTCTGGCCTGCAATCAGGCAGAGCTGTAGCCCCCCATATACAATAGAAAAATCTGTGTGGTTGATAGAACTGGTTCAGCTAGAATGAGTCACAATGGCTAACTTTGCTTTCCTTAGCCCCATTCAGAATTGAATGTTGAACAGAACACCCAGTAAACCAGATATTATTTTAGTAATGATAATATAGAGTGTAGGTACCATGACTTGACTGTGGTATTGCAAGTACTGGCATTTTTTATTTCATCCCCAGAGAAGTTGTCCCTGAAAATTATACCTCTAGAAATAAACCTGATTCTCCTCTCTTGCACAGCAACACAACATATCCTGAGTTTGCAGATACACGATTTGGACATTCACTAGAAGGTAGAAGATATTATCCCTAATAAATAATTATTGTGACATTTTAGACAATATAATCCATGAATCAAAATACGGCAGTAAGAAACCCTTAATTCATATTTTATCCAGTATTTCCATGAATGCAAGAGATCAATTTTGGACTATTAGGCTCTTCAGAATTACATCCAGACACTTTCCTGAGCCAGTCTTGACAACTCAGTGGGGGGGGGGGCTATTCTTAATGAGCATCAGCCAGTCAGATAAAATATTCAAGAGGGCTTGTTGAGTAATTGGATAGAAAAACTCTAGAGAGAATTCAAATGATTGTGATTTAGTAAGTGAAACTATTCCCTTAAAGTCATTAATGAACCAGTGCCACAGCATAGTGTAGGGCAGAGGCAGAGGGGAATGGTGTTCAATTTTGACTAGAGGCAGACTAGAGCCTGTAATGGCATGGCCTCCCCTTTCTGCTCCAACTGTACAGAGCACAATTTAAAAAACACATGGGGGGAGATCGTCTTGAAGTTTCAATGAATCTCATGACGCAGCCCTCCTTTCTATAATAGCCATGTTTTACATGCAGCAATTTGCTTCCATGGGAAAGTAATATTAGGAAATTATTCATTGTATTCATTGATTTAAATGCAATTCAACAGCTGGCAATGAGGAGCTAGTGCCATGTGACTAGCCAGATCTCCACAGACTAACAGCAAGGACTCCATGGACCACCAGTTTGTGAACCAAAATCTTGAATGGGACCTTTCCATCATAAAAATCCATTCACATCCCAATCTGTTTGCTTCTAAAGTCTAATGTACTGATTTAAAACAAATGGTCTAGGTAAAAAATTAAATAAATTATGGCAGGAATCTTTAAGTGCTTTTATAAAATGTTTCCATGAGCAGATATACAAAATGACATTCCTACTGAGATCATTCTTCAGTTATTCATTTTTTAAACCTTGCACTGTGTATTTTTTGGACAAAAGTGGGAGGCCTTTATATGTTGGGCCTAAGTTATCTGAATCTGCATTTTTATGGTGGCTGCACACTACCGTTCTGCCTCCCAATGGGCTGGAGCCACAGGGGATGTCTACTCCACAAAGAAAAACCTCATTGTGCCAGTCTTAGAGCTGAGTCAGGTCTGGTCTACATTACGCGTTTAAACCGATTTTAGCAGCATTAAACCAATTTAACGCTGCACCCATCCACACTATGAGGCCCTTTATATCGACATAAAGGGCTCTTTAAACCAGTTTCTGTACTCCCCCCGACGAGAGGAGTAGCGCTGAAATCGGATTAGGGTTAGTGTGGCCGCAAATTGACGGTGTTGGCATCCGGGCGGTATCCCACAGTGCACCATTGTGACCGCTCTGGACAGCAATCTGAGCTTGGATGCAGTGGCCAGGTAGACAGGAAAAGCCCCGCGAACTTTTGAATTTCATTTCCTGTTTGCCCAGCGTGGAGTTCTGATCAGCACGGATGACAATGCAGTCCCAAATCCAAAAAGAGCTCCAGCATGGACTGTACGGGAGATACTGGATCTGATCGCTGTATGGGGAGACAAATCTGTTCTATCACAGCTCCGTTACAGAAGAGGAACTGCCAAAGCATTTGAAAAAAATCTCCAGGCTATGATACAGAGTCCACAGCACAGTGCTGTGTGACAAGCATAACAGAAAGCCAAAGAATCAAATGGACGCTCATGGAGGGTGGGAGGGGGTACTGAGGACTCCAGCTATCCCACAGTCCCCAGCAGTCTCCGAAAAGTATTTGCATTCTTGACTGAGCTCCCAATGCCTGTAGGGTCAAACACATTGTCTGAGGTGGTTCAGGGTATAACTCGTTAATTTACCCACCTCCCCTCCCCGTGAAAGAAAAGGGAAAAAAATCGTTTCTTGACTTTTTTCAATGTCACACTATGTCTACTGCATGCTGCTGGTAGACGCGATGCTGCGGCAGTGAACAGCAGTATCCTCTCCCCTCCCCTCCCCGGTGGCAGATGGTACAATATCCGTCATCGTCATCAGCCCATGAGTGCTCCTGGTCGGCCGGGAGCACCTGGGTAAAAATAGGAAAGACTCCTGGTCATTCCCAGTCGATGGTACAGAACGGCTGGTAACCGTCCTCATCATAGCAACTGGAGGCTGAGCTCCATCAGCCCCCTCCCTTTCATGTGTAAAGAAAAGATTCTGTACTGCCTGGACTAGCATAGCAGCAGGATGCTGGGCTCCTCTCCCCGGCACCGTTTAATGTCCTGCCTGGACTATCATAGCAGCTGGAGGCTGCCTCCCCCTCATTTTATCTCACTAACAAGTCAGTGTTTCTTATTCCTGCATTCTTTATTACTTCATCACACAAATGGGGGGAAACTGCAATGGTAGCCCAGGAGGGTTGGGGGAGCAAGGAAGCAACGGGTGGGGTTGTTGCAGGGGCACCCCCTAGAATGGCATGGAGCTCATCATTTCTGCGAGATCTGACATAGAGCGGCTGTGCTTTCTGGTTCTCTGGTACACTGGTTCTTTAGTACACTTGCACCATATTCTAGGCAGGATTGACTCTATTTTTAGATACCATAAAGGAGGGATTGACTTGGGGAGTCATTCCCATTTTTGTCTTTGTGCCCCGGCCGACCTCAGCCAGGGGCACCCATGACAGCAGCAGACGGTACCAAATGACTGCTAACCGTCATCTCATTGCCAATTTACAATGGCATGGCAGATGGTACAGAACAACTGATAACCATCTCTGCTATCTTGCAAAGGCAAATGAATGTTGCTGTGTAGCGCTGCAGTACCTCCTCTGTGACAGTGAAAAAAGACTGGACGGGCTCCATGGTTGCTGTGCTATGGTGTCTGCCAGGGCAATCCAGGGAAAAAGGGCACGAAATGATTGTTTACCGTTGCTTTCAAGGAGGAAGGAATGAGTGACGACATTTACCCAGAATCACCCGTGACACTGTTTTTGCACCATCATGCATTGGGGTCTCAACCCAGAATTCCAATGGGCAGGGGAGACTGCGGGAACTATGGGATAGCTACGGGATAGCTACCCACAGTGCAATGCTCCAGAAATCGACGCTAGCCTTGGACCATGGACGCACACCACCGAATTAATGTGCTTAGTGTGGCCGCGTGCACTCGACTTTATACTATCTGTTTTACAAAACCGGTTTATGTAAAATCGGAATAATCCCGTAGTGTAGACATACCCTCAGTTGACTCACGCTTTCAGGGCTAAAAATAGCTGTGTAGACTTTCTTGCTCAGACTGAATCTGTGCACCAAGGTCCTCCCCCATCACCAGGCCTCAGAGCCTGGGCTCCAGCCCAGGTGGGAGCATCTACGCTATTTTTAGTCCTCCAGCTTGAATCCCACAAACCAGTCAATTGATCCAAACTCTGGCACTCTTTTCTTTGCAGGGTAGATATATCCTCAGAGACCAGAGGGAACAACCACTAGGAATTTAGGAGTGTGGAACTATCTATCTGTTTTAGAGTTTGCCTTCTAGAATAATATTTTGTTTCTTTCCTTTGTCCCTTTCTCTATAAATGCAGTGCCCTAAAGTTTCCCAATAGTAGTTCTTGCAGAATACAGATAAGCATTCACTAGTGCATTGATTCCTTACAGTAAATTCCAATGTGTCGCCTATTCTATATACATCCCCATTAGGGCTAGAGCCACTGACAGCACAACTAACTGATTATATGAGATCCTATAGCCTATGAATAGACAATATTACAGTCAAGGTCAGTACCATCATGACAAAATGATCCTGACTCTTTTCTACATATCAGCTAGGGCCACATAATGGAACGAGAATTACACAGGTTTCGTTTCTGTAGTTTAAAAGTCACCATTTACGTTGCATTTAAATTAAAAAAACACTCTCATTTTAAAGTACTCCTTATTCATTCTCTCTTATTCCCCGCCCATCATTCTTGTCTCCTTTCTTTGAAGTTACACCTGATCTTTCATTATGTATGGACATTGAAGTTACACCTACCTCTTTTCATTTTCAGTCCATAAATACAGCAAACTTAGAGTTATCTACATTTCTAAAGCTTCAGCCATTGGAAACATAAAGATACTTATTAGATGACTCAGTCTTAGTACTTCAGACAGGACTGGTGTATTTAATCTGCTTGCTTGAAGCTTAAAATAGCACTGCTCCCTTGATTAGTATCTGTTAGATCACAGAACTACTTCTTTCATGTACCATAGACATCAGAAGAATATGCAAAAAACATTTTGTTCTGATTTTTTTTGTCCTATACAGTTAAATCCCCCTCCTTTAAAACATAATAAAGCTGCAGAAGTCCTAAGCAGCATGACAGTGAGGTGTGCTTTTTCAGTAACGTATTCCCTACAGAATGTGTAATTATTTTCACAAAGTCTTGTGTTTAAAAAAATGAATTTTAAACTTAGGGAGAGGGGAATCATTACATTTTTCCTGGTCAAGGAAAATGGCTCTATCGCTTGTGAAATTCTGAACTCACACAGGTAAAAATGGGATATTAAATAGCAGTTTGCAAATAAAAGATGTTGTCTGAGTCATTGCAGAGGGCAAAGAAACTATCTTTCAGTCTGATAAAGGTATACCCAGTATTGAAGATAGGGGAAGATCCCAAAATTAGTTAATCTTAGAGCCAAGACACACGTAGTCTCTTACCTTACTTTAAGCTTCCTAATGGAAGGAGATAAGAGTATAAAAAGGAAAATCCCTGGTGTTGCTCTACCTTTTCTTCATGGCATCCAGATCTCTAGAGCCTAGGGACCATACCCTGGCCCCAGCAGATCAAAGGTATCTCTGCTTTGTCACTGGTGAGAATTCCCCTTGTGTGAAGGAATCCTCCCAGGCGTAGGAACAGCAGTACCCTTGGTATAGGGAAGAAGGGGCTCAGGGGACACAGTATTTGAGCTTACCCCAACTGGAGGACAGATCTTTGGGCTCTAAGCTCCACTGATGTCAAAGCCAGTATTAATCAGCCAAGGACTGGGGAGCTTCCCCATGCTCTGTCACATCCAGAGACTGAGCAGAGCAAGAGATCTGGGCCACAGAGTTCTAGAGAAGATCTCAAAGATAATGGACAGTAAGTTTTAATAACTCACTCTACCTTGTCCTTCACAGAAGGATTTCTTCCATATTATAAAAGCCTGCAGCTACTTTTCCCCAACATAATTTCTATCTAATCTACTTTTAGATTTATGTTTCCTCTTGATTTTAAATGTTTTGTACATAGTAATCAATACCAAACCTGATATTGATTTCACACAAGTGAGAATCTGTAGTAGCTCCATGTAAATCAGTGGAGTTATTCTGGGAAACTAGCATAATATCTGACTCAAGCCCTAATATTAATAATCTTCTCTACACAGTATTACCATACAGGCAAATCTGTCCAATCCTCATTAGCTGGGACAGACAGGAATCTGACTATCACACCCAGTGCCTAAGCAAGGCTCATGTTTTACAGTGGCAAGAAGCCAGAGAATTTTCTCCACTATGGTGTAGTCCAAGAAGTCTTACAGTTTTCCAGACATTTCACAAGGGTGAAGATGGAATACATTGTGGTGACTAGAGGAGAACTAACATTCAGAGTTCAAGTAATATGAACTTGAACTCCTGTTTAGTGCTATTGTAGCCAATGAAGATACAATAAGGCTAAAAAGCAACTCTTTCAGATAAAATAGCCAAATGATTGGTGTTTTGAAATAAAGAGCTTGGTGTCAAAGGTATTTCTCCCAGCAATGAAAATCTTGATCTTATAACAAAGGAGAGAAGATGTGGGATTTTAAATATCTTAGTACTGTATTGCAATAAATCAAGCTTTTTTCAACATTCATTGAGGTGTAGTACTTCATAGGCTTAGAACTTTTTAACATGATATAATTGAGTGCTGGCAGTTGAAAAGTTAGTACTCATTTCATAGAACCTTTTAATTTTTTTCCTCTTTCATGAACAGTACTCTTCGTGAACAGTAATTCCACAGTGTGACAAAGACAGTTACAATATTTAAAGACACAGACAACCCTTATCAAGGTTATGTACTTTCATAGTAACTCTGCTTCAGATTTTGATGGCGGAATGTAACTCGAATTTCAAAAATATGTGATAGAAAATTCAAAAGAATCACAGTAGCTTACATCACTGACTCCAGTGCTGCAAAAATGCAAATTAAAATGCACAAACTTCAGTGTGCATGTGATTCCATCAGTGTGACTTGGATGTATGCTAGCATTAAGTTAACCTGTATGAAAAACACAAAACATTTTATTAGATGAAGGGGAATGATATTTAGGCTTCTTTTGTCATGCTAATGGCTGTGAAAGAAACAAAATGAAGCTCTTAGTGGAAAGTTCAGAATTTAATTAGACATTTTAGAAGCATCATTACCTTCAAAATCTGTTATATTAACCTTTCAGAATCCTTTTGATTTTTGTTGTTTAAAAATGTCTTCTCAAAACAGTACTTCAAAGCGCTATATGGCTTCATTTCAGAAAACAGAAGTACTGTATCTATCACCAATGATAGAGGCAAAAAAAGGCAAGAAACATGGTTACAGCCATGTCTTCCTCCAATGGCAGTTATAATTCAAGGTAATGAGTGGGTAAGTCAACTAATATAGTATTAGATTAGGTAATATAAAAGACAAAATAAGATGAGACAGTAGAATATGTATATGTGACCATACAGTGGGAAAATGGTTAGTCACATTACACACCGCCGCTTGAAAAAAAATGCACCAAAAATTTAATTTTCTAAGTTGTTCTGTAATATAATAAACCAAAAGTCTGCAACAGATGCTGTTTATCCTCATCATATGACAAAGAATAAGATTTTCAGTTTACTCAAAGTTTCTTTAAGAAAAATAGAGTAATTTGGTATTTATAGAGTGAATGTCTGACATTAGTTAGTGACAGTTAGGAGCAAATTTTCAGTGGCTGGCACCACCTGCCATGAATCAGGGATGCAAATCTTAGCATTTTATAGGGCCGGATAGAAAATTGAGTTTTCAATTAAACTACGTTTTTCAGAGAAAGTATCTGCTTTCCACAGAAATTTCAACTGGTTGCTAAAACCAGACAGCTGGAAACCAAAACATTTTTGGCCAAACCCAGAAAAATATAATTTTTGAAGTGCCTCATGGGAGTTGTAGTTCAGATACCTCACATGTCCCCATTTTCTCTTTAGTCCAGGCTTCACAGGCTGACTTCCATTTCCTAGGGTGCGCCACAGTGACTCTTAAAGGGAGGAGCCCATGGTGCATTATGGGATATGGAGTACTGCCAGAGAGCGTGCCAGAGAGACAAATAGGGGCATGAGGCACACATGCTACACATCCCATGAAGCACTACAGAGGCACTTCCTAATTGAAGTATTTTATCTTGGGTTTTGGCTGAATTATTTCATATTTTTTTTTGTTCTTCGCTGAAAAAGCTGAAATGCCCTCCCCCGCCCCTTCCTTCTTCCATTTTTCTAGAAACTTTCTGACCAGCTTTTGGAACAGTGTTTATATCTTTTGCTACCTGACAGCAGGCACAACTCAAGGAATTAGAGGTGTAACTAAGGTATGTGCTCCCATTAATTGTGGGTGCAAATTGCACTATCAATCAGGGACATAGAACCTCAGGACATCTAAGAAATTAGCACAAACAGTGCAGGCAGATACTATAAAAAATTCCTGATACACCTGCATTTAATACAATTCAGCCATAACAACTCCTTTTCTAGTTCTAATAATCTACAGTGGCAGCCTCACCCATCATGCTGAATTATGTCATTTGTGAACTGGATCAGTAATTAAGCCTCTCTTCTTGCTCTATGAATTTACATTCTCCACAAGGCTCGTTGAAATTTTGCCTCCCTCAGTGAGCTATTTTCTAGTGCATCAGCTTTCTGCAAAGTAGTCTCTTGCAGCAAAAGATTACTTTTGAATTCTGGACAGGGTGAAACATTCATTTTACAGCTTTAATCTATTTAGCATGGTAAATCCCCAACCTGTTTAATAATCTTGTGAGTTGATGCATAGAAATTGGAATTCCTTCTTCCTCACTTAAAATATTCTTGTCCCATATATCTTCTTTAATATGTAATGTAGAAACTGAAAATAGGGTGCAACTTTTAACATCTTAATTATCAAATTGGCAGGTTTTTAAATCTTTTGGTACACTGATTTGTGCGTGTGGAATATATCATTCGCCATAGGATAGACAGGATCATTAGAGCTCATGGCACAAGCCGCACTGGGCTCAAGGAAAGAAAATGTAAATATTGTTCCACTGTATTCATACAAATACACCAAATTTATATGAAAACAAAAGGCAAACCAGAAACCCCTATAAATCAATTAGATTATCAAACTAGCCTTAAAGTAAATTTCTACAGGGTCTTCTTCAAACAAACCTTGGACTCTGTGGGTATCCTAGCTAAAAGAAAGAAACTACCTTGAACAAAGACTGCAGTTTGTTACGTTAGGTCTTAGCCATTAGAAAGTGTATTTTTACATTTGTCTTTTCTTTATTCCTTTCACTTGGCATCACTTACCCCATGTCGATTTGCTAATAAACTTGTTTTACTTTATTGTAAACTAACTCAATGCTGTGTTTGAAGGGAAGGATGAGTTTACCTCACTTAATGTAATGTACTGACTCTTTAGAAGAGCAGCAAACTTAATATCTTCTGTAAATGTACAACGATAGAAGCTGCACATTTCAGAGAAATATCTCTAAGGGGCCTAGGGGCTGGAATTCACTCATTGTTACCTACTAGGCAAGGTTTGGGCTGAGAGAGCCTTGAGGAGTTTGTTGGTGAGGAAGACAAACTGGTGTGGGAGGGACTGACACACAGTTTCATCTCCAGCAAGGCTCACTCTTGCTGAGGTGGAGAGGTAACATACTGGCTCACAGATCTGGGTGTTTCCAACAATGTGTTATGCTGACACAAATCTGAAGATCACCATGAGAAAGGATTCATCTTAGCATGGTGGGATTCCTACACTCTTCCAAAGCACAATTAAACAGTACACGTGATTTAAATTCCTTTGCTTTTATTAACACGAAAACCTCTAGCCCAACCTTTCTCCCAAAGTTTGACTGTTCCTAGGATTCCTCCCTTAGGATTGCCCAACCTCAGACTCTATATCCCTCTTTTCAGATGGCAACTCCCCCACCTCCTTTTTATCCAGAGGAGTTAGTCTACATCTGGCAGTGAGTCATCATGAACCAATCAGCATCTTCCATCAGGGTTGCAACAGCTGCCAACATGCGGGTCATCAGGAGAACCCAGCCAAGTTGTTACTGAACTGGGGTCAACAAACATGTTGACATGGGGAATCCAGTGGACGCAGTGTACTTAGATTTCAAGAAAGCCTTTGACAAGGTCCCTCACCAAAGGCTCTTACATAAATTAAGCTGTCATGCGATAAAAGGGAAGGTCCTTTCATGGATTGAGAACTGGTTAAAAGACAGGGAACAAAGGTAGGAATTAATGGTAAATTCTCAGAATGGAGAGGGGTAACTAGTGGTGTTCCCCAACGGTCAGTCCTCGGACCAATCCTATTCAACTTATTCATAAATGATCTGGAGAAAGGGGTAAACAGTGAGATGGCAAATTTTGCAGATAATACTAAACTGCTCAAGATAGTTAATGTAGTAAGTGAAGGCCCAGTATGAGGCCTGAGGCCTGAACTAAAGTAATGTCAAGACTTAGCTAGAAAGCAAAGTCAAGCTGTGAGCTGAAGGCCGGCTCAGTTCACAGATGCTGGCAAGGAAAGGGCTGATATTGCATAAACATATATTCACCTAGCATACCAAAGTATAAACATGGTACCAGAACACCTTATACTGGAACATTCCACAGATAAGAAAGAACAGGCCAACCCATCCCAATGACAGGGGCAAAAGGGTAATATGATGGATAGAGTTGTTTTGATCGAACCAACATGTACAAGGTGAGAGGCAGCACTTTACTACGTAGAGGGGTTGTACCTTACTGCGTAGAGGGGTTGCACCTCAATATGTCAGGAGTGATGTGTAACTTGTTTGTACCTGTGTATAAAAATGTATCCCTGGGGCGATGTCTTTGTCCGGCCTAGGGGGCAGTGGAAAGTCCCGCCACTAACTGAGCCGAGTCCATTGCCCTGTAGAGTAACAATCTCAGAGGAACTGCAATTGTGTCCGAGCGCAATAAACCTGGCCGACATGCCTTCGTACCTTACTAGACTCTGTGGTCATTGGGGGTTCTCTTCGGGTCTGCTGTGTCAGCGATCTGCGCAGAGCTGGGGCAGCACACAGAGGGAACACATGCACGCAGCCGAGTGATACCAACAAGGAGAGAGCAGAGCAGAGCACCACACCGGTAGCCTCTGACAACAAACATCTCTGACAACAGTTAAGATCAAACCAGACTGTAACGAACTTCAAAAAGATCTCACAAAACTAAGTGATTGGACAAGAAAATGGCAAATGAAATTTAATGTGGATAAATGTAAAGTAATGCCCATTGGAAAAAATAAGCCCAACTATACATACAATATGATGGGGGCTAATTTAGCTACAACAAGTCAGGAAATAGATCTTGGAGTCATGGTGGACAGTTCTCTGAAGATGTCCACGCAGTGTGCAGAGGCAGTCAAAAAAGCAAACAGGATATTAGGAATCATTAAAAAGGAGATAGACAATAATACTGAGAATATATTATTGCCCTTATATAAATCCATGGTATGCCCACATCTCGAATACTGAGTACAGATGTGGTCTCCTCATCTCAAAAAAGATATACTGGCACTAGAAAAGGTTCATAAAAGGGCAACTAAAATGATTAGGGGTTTGAAACGGGTCTCATATGAGGAGAGATTAAAGAGGCTAGGACTCCAGCTTGGAAAAGAGGAGACTAAGGGGTGAGATGATAGAGGTATATAAAATCATGAGTGATGTGGAGAAAGTGGATAAGGAAAAGTTATTTACTTATTCCCATAATACAAGAACTAGGGGTCAGCAAATGAAATTAATAGGCAGCAGGTTTAAAACAAATACTAGGACGTTCTTCTTCACGCAGTGCACTGTCAACCTGTGGAACTCCTTACCTGAGGAGGTTGTGAAGGCTAGGACTATAACAGCGTTTAAAAGAGAACTGGATACATTCATGGAGGTTAAGTCCATTAATGGCTATTAGCCAGGATGGGTAAGGAATGATGTCCGTAGCCTCTGTTTGTCAGAGGATGGAGATGGATGGCAGGAGAGAGATCACTTGATCATTGCCTGTTAGGTCCACTCCCTCTGGGGCACCTGGCATTGGCCACTGTCGGTAGACAGGATACTGGGCTAGATGGACCTTTGGTCTGACCCTGTATGGCCATTCTTATGTTCTTATGAACCAATTTTCCCAGCTACCTTGGAATCAACACAAGAACCTATGTGAGCAGACATTTAGATAACAAGTCAGAAGGGCAAGACTGCTAGCCATCCATGGCAATGAATGTCTATTTTTACTTCTCTCACTTAGGAAAAGTCTTTTCACTTAAGGCCCATATTCCAGAATAAATAGAAAAATTAGTTTCTGCCTTTACCTTCCTTCCTGCAAACCGAGTTTGTGTGTCCAGTCAACCTAGAGAGAAGATGTAATGATCTCTGCAGAGTGCTCCAGCAAAACTAAAAAAACAGGGGCTATGTGAGATGGTCATCTTTCATCTGAACACATGCAATGGCTTTCTAGCCCTCAACAACCGTTTTTGCCTCCTGAATGCATAGGTAACAAGTTCTACTCAGAAGAGGCTTGTGTTTGTTTGGAAATCCATTAGCTATTCTAGTTCATCCTTTTCAGAACATTGGACAGCAGCCAATCCTCACACAGGTGTGCCTTTCATGTTTGAAACACCACTGCCCCCACAGAAAACATTTCAAGTTTTGAATGAGAACAAGGTCAGTTATGACACTTTATGGGTCACTGAGACAGAGAACTGTCCACATGTTGAAAGCACAATTAAAAATAATTGAGTAGCTAAATATGTTAACAAATAGCGGTCATGTTACTCTGAAGACTTAAAGGTCTGATTTTTTAAAAGAAAATCTATTGGAACTTACACATTTTAATACGAAGATTTTAAATATATATTTATATGCTTATATTCAGATTTATTCTGATAAATAGGAATATGGGGCCAAATTCATTCCTGAATTACATCACAATGAATTTGACCTACTGAATTTATCTTAAAACATCCCAAGGTTTTGACCCCTGTGCAATATTCCAATAGTATTTATCTGTATTAATATAAGTTTATAAACTAATAGAACAAGCAAACTCTGACAGCTCAGAAAGGATTTGCATTGAATTAATGAGGCAAATCCTATAGTGATAGTGGATTAAACCCATCAAAGTGTTAGATATGATGTAGGTAAACCATTAACTTTTCTAAAAAATGAATTTAAGTGCTCATGGAAGGTGGTGGCTTGGCAATTTGTGAGGATGAAGTTATCTGTTTAGACACAGATCAAGAATGGCATAGGCAGTAGCTAGGCAAGTTTCCCCACACATCACTACAGTGATCCAATCCCCAATCCTGTTTTGCTCTGACCATCACTGGGGGTAGGGGAAGAAGCTTTAGTTTTCATGCCTATTTAACCCTTGGCCTCTGTGAGGAGACTGGCAATAAGGGTGCCAATATATAGTGATAATTTTTCATGTGTGGGTACATTTTCACTTGAACATAAATTGATACCAAACACTCGCTTCAGATTAGTCAACAATTATCTGAATCTTGACATTTCAAAGAAGGTTCAAAATTGAAATAAAACTTTAAAAAATTCACTTTTTTTATTTAAACGGGAATTTTTTTGGTCAACAATTTTCACAACTCCCTCCTAGCCAAGGGGCGGAGGGACAGGTCTAACATTACAGCTAACAAAAAGTTACTAATTATAATTACCTACCTATTGATACAGCCACCTTCAGACATAGAAGTGCAAACAATGAACACACACCGATGGATGACTAACATAAGCATTAGAGAACAGCACTGTGCCTGGTCCTTAAACTGTGCATCGCAAAGGAAGAGAGTGGAACAGAATGCTTTTCCACATTCATTCCACTCCAGCAGATCAGTTACCTTGGCTTGTTGCTATGCAAACAGCCTGCTACTGTTTAAGCCAAGATTTGAAAGAATAACAATGGTCTTTCCACTTACCGAACAAAAAGGGCACCTGACCAGTTGTTCATCCCACACTCCCACTCAGGCTTTTTCTCATAATACAATTTTAAAAACCCAAGTACATTACCAGTTTGTAGCACTAGCCTAAGGAGCCTTACCTCATCAAAATGCTGTTCTAAGTCTGAATTATTCAACAGTACATTTTTACTGTTTTCCTTTTTGATTTATATAGAATTTAATTCCACTTTTCAGCTATTCAAATGTCCCCACACTCACTCATTATTCTTATACTGCTTTCTATCTTACCAGGGGATCGTATCATCCCAGAGAAATACGCACACAGAGGGATCCCTTTATGCAGAGATCTCCCATGTTCTGCAGATAGTGGGAGGGGCTGGGGTAGTGCTTCCCTCCACAGTTCCCTGAGGATGCCTCTCTCTCTGGTGAGGCACCATAAATACTGGGAGCAGGGCTGGGAGTTTGTGAACAAGGGAAGAGGCTGCTTTCTGTGGCACCATCACTTGCTCCGTTCCCAGATTCGATGCAGAAGTCCAGGCTTGAGGTAGTCCAGTACAAAGTTGTATTGCTTCTATCTGAGTACTCTACAGAAGCTATTCATTAGCTGGAGAGGAGATGCTGCCAGAGACAGTGCTGCTATGGAGGATGGGACCTAGAAAGGCAGCAGATGACTCGAGTCTCTGTATGGTGGTAGGACAGTTTCCTTTAAAGCATATCCCTATATCTCTGAGTGGGAGTAAAACCTCAAAAATTCACAGCCCTCAAGCCCTTCTCAGAGGGGAATGGTTCTGGGGAAACTGTATGAAGTGAACTTCACAATTTCCTACCCTCTGGCACCATACTATTTGCTGTATGGGTGGGGGTAAGCTAGGTCACTGTCTGATATAAACCTCTAAGTGGCACAGATTTGAAATATAGGAGGTCCTATTGTAAAGTTACTGCAGAACAGTACTTGTTTTTACTCCAATGGTTCCCACTGCACTTTATGGTTATGATTCTCAAATATGTTTTAAAGTGAGCATTAGTGTTCTCTGATTACAAAAAGTCATTATAAAATATACCTGAACTGGTTTGCATAGAAGATTCTAAGAAAGAGCTGGGTTTTGCAAGGCAAAGAACAAAATCAATCATATTCTGTAATGTGTGTTACTCTTGAGCATTGACCATAGTCTGGACCAATAAACAGAAGTACATACACCTAATATTTTTGTAAATTATGTTCAATAAAGAAAGTAAGTAAGTTGACGAAGCCAAAGGTCTGGCTTTTGTGTTTTTTTTAAACACAGGTCTGTATGGATACACAGGAGAAGAAGATAAAAATCTAGGATCTTTTTAGTTGAATCAAATAATTTTTACAAGTGCAGAGTTCAGCTGACTTTTCCCCTCAATTATGTTTATTTCAGCACTACCCTCCATTTGTTTTGTAGCAGGAGCTGGAAGCAGAGCCACACAAGGGAGATTTTCCTTTCACAATACTTCCAAGCTGGATCAGAAAGTAGGCATATGAGATTTCCTAACAGTTTTACAGGCTGAGGGAGTTTGGATAGTCCTGATGACTATGCTACACTATTGGAGGGTGGATTACTACAAAATGAGTGCATAACTGGTCAAAAGACTGTACTCAAAGAGTAGTTATTAATGGTTCGCTGTCAAACTGGAATTATCTAGTGGGGTCCCAGGAGTCACTCCCCCAGGAGCCAAGTCAATATTTTCACTAATGATTTGGATAATGGAATGAAGAGCATGCTTATAAAATTTGCAGATGACACCAAGCTGGGAGGGGTTGCAAGCACGCTGGAGGACAGGATTAGATTCAAAATGACTTTGACAAATTAGAGGTTGGATCTGAGTTCAACAAGATGAAATTCAATAAAGATAAACGCAATGTACTACACTTAGGAAGGGAAAAATAAAACGCACAACTAAAAAATGAGGAATAAATGACTAGATGGTAATATTGTAGAAAAAGTCTCTGTGGATTACAGTGGATCACAAATTAAATCTGAGTCAACAAAGTGAGGTAGTTGTGAAAAAGGCTCATATTCTTGTGTGGATTAATAGGAGTGTCATATGTAAGACATGGGAGGTAACTGTCCAACTCTAATTAGCACTGGTGAGGCCTCAGATGGAGTACTGTGCCCAGTTGTGGGCACACACTTTAGGAAAGATGTGGACAAATTGGAGAGAGTCCAGAGGAGAACAAAAATTATAAAAGGTTTAGAAAATATGATCTATGGGGAAAGGTTAAAGGGACTGGTATACTTAGTCCTGAGAAAAAAAGACTGAGGGAGGCCCTGATAACAGTCTTCAACTATGTTAAGGGTTGGTATAAGGAGGACAGTGATCCCTTGATGTCCATGTCCACTGAAGGCAAGACAAGAAGTTATTGGCTTAATCTGCAGCAAGGGAAATTGAGGTTAGATATTAGGAAAAGCGGTCTAACTCTAAGGATAGTTAAGCACTGGAATAGGCTTCCAAGAGAGGCTGTGGAATCTCCATCACTGAAGGTTTTTAAGAATAGGTTTGACATAAACCTAAACCATCCACGACAGGTGTATTTGGTCCTGCCTCAGTGCAGGGGCTGGACTAGATGACCTCTCAAGGTCCCTTCAACCCCTACAGTTTTATGAGCATTTAAACTTTAGTCTCTTACTCATCCCTCTGAACTGCAAAGTTCTTTCCTCACTAGTGTCAAGTTTACAAAGAAAATATTTTCAGAGGACTGACAGTGTTTCTATTTAAGTCAATCGCAAGACTCCCACACACTTCCATGGGAACTGTGTACAGAGCAAGGACGTATTTTATTAGTCGTATTACACAGAGTGTAATTATACTAATGAATTTAACAGACAACTTGAGATTCCAAAAAGTACAGATTGAGGCATGTGAAGTTGACAACAAATGTAAAAAAAACTTGACAATAAAACAGGCAAAATATTGCATACAAAATGCAATGTTTTAAAAAAACAGTTTTTAATTAGACATGCCACATTAGTTCATTGCTATTTTGGAAAATAAACAAATTCATTATTAGAACAAGCATCCAAAACTGGTTGATTGCAAAGGAGGAATCTTTTGCCATTCTCCTCAGTGAGGTAGTATTAGATTATGTGGTTTCCTGTCATTTTCTAGGGAAAGAATACTTTTTAATATGTAAACTACATACAGTTTGTGGGTGCACAGTTTAAGTATGCACACACACATAACCACGTGCACTGTATATCACTTTCTTTATATAAGTAGTAAAGTCTTACCTCACAAGCAGCAAAGTGAATGACATTAAGTAAGTAATAAATAACTATAGTTTGTCCATGTCCAAATCATTGGAGAGTGTCTTGGGAGCACTGCAAGGCTGTTCAAAATACCTACAAATGGATACAGTTTAGTATGGCTTCCTTTTTAAAAACATACTTCACTAACTCACAAAACACTTTCTTTCTATAGCCCCAACTTCTGAGTCAAAGTTTAAGAAGACAATTACCTTAAATTTAAGTCTGCTGTCACCAAAAATTGAAGTCCTCTTCATATAAGTTTTCACACTGTTCAGGGTAGCTAGGATAATATTGATCAAAACGTGATACCTATTTATCTCAGAAGCCAAAAATATGCAAAGTGTCACCCAACTGGTCATTTTCTTCCCCTCATAGGCAAATTGCTCCATACTGGAAAGCAAGTCTAATTCAAATGTACACCATCGGGAATACTTGTGCACATAAGCCAGGTGCCTGACAAATGCATGGGGAACTAAAAGATTCTAGGAAGGATCAGGCTTGGTCTATGCTGAAGAAGTGTAGCTAAAAATTCTACCTGGTTTTGAAACTGCTTAGAGAAGTCTAACCTAGATTTTAAAATTGTTGGTTTCTATCCTTGTCTTTCTATATAAACTTAGAGCTATTTCCTCCCATCAAAGTATCCCTTCAACACTTCTGTTGAACTTGTTGTGAGCCTAATGTGAGCAGGAAATGAAAGAAAATGTATAAGATGTCTTTTTATGATGGTATGACAAAAATATAGTTAACAACTTGACTATACTTGGAAGATTTTAATCTTTACTGTCCTTAATCCTAAATGAAATTAGCATTGAAGAAACATGATTTTTTCCAGTCATGAAAGAAAAAATATTTTTCACATTTATCTTCACTAGCATTGCTATCTCCTGACATTGGAAACTGATGGGATATGTATCAGATGGAGACTCATGTACTGTATGATAACAAAGCTCTCAAATATATTCATCTGCCAAGAACCTATTTTGCACTTTATCCATGATACGAACTGAACAGGAAAAGAGATCCAAGTTTTCTCAAGGTACCAGGATCATGGGTGAATGTTTTCTCATTTCCCAAAGGGTATCTGTTGAGCCTAACATTTTGACTACATAATTTTGTCTAAACAAATAACAAACAAAACAGTAGTTATTTCTTGGGTGGGAACCTTGCATAATCACGTAGTCCTAAAGTAAGGAAAGAAATGCATGTCTGTACAAGGAAGTGCTCAGTTAATTAATTACATTAATTATTCTGCTTCTTTTAGCATCATTGGGAGGAATGATCATTTGATAAACACACACTCTGAACAAAATATATTAAATGAAACCAGTTTCCCTCTGAAGCATTTGGTTCAGTTTGCATGGGTGCTGCCATGCTAGAAACATGGAACTAAATTCAGTTCAATGGCACCGCTGTCAGTCTGAAGCAACTCCACTGATTTCACTGTAATTGTTCTATTGACACCAGATTACCTGGAGGAGAATTTGATTCACAGCCTAGTACTCCCAGAGGCAGCAGGGAGCGGGCATGTGTGGAGGCAACATCTCTTCTGGGGCTAGAATGAGTACCTAATATAGCTTTTGAAGAGACCCCCATGACAGAACTTGGAGTACTACTGAGTGACTCAGAAGGCAGAGCTATTTACTCTTCTTAAGCCAATACTAACAACACTCTTTACTTTATCTCTAGTTATATACAGAGGAAGTGTCCTCCACCTAACTGAAGTCAAAATAAAAATATATGGTGCAATAAGGTCCTAGGTGATATTGGTTTGGTGTTTACAAAAAATAAGATATAATGACCGCAGAATGCTAAAAACAAAAGCAGACAGCTCATCTTGGCTCATTTCTAGTAAAAACTTCACAAACCCATTTCATAATTCAGATATATTTCCTCTATTAATGTTATGCTCAGCTTCCATGGATGTTTGGTAGATCTGTTGCTGAGATTAATGCTCTGTGTAGTATTTATTCTCTGTGTGGTGAGCATGGTTCTTATATATAATTCACAAAGTTACTCAGATATGTTAAATTAAGTAAAGGCTCAGAATGCACAAAGGGAGAAAGGGGGTCCTGAGGACTTGATCACAAGATGGGAAAAAACAGGATTAAAATTGGCTCATCAGTTATTTGGCAGTTCTGACCAAATCTTCTGATCATCTCAGAGTTGAAATCAATCTACCAAAGTCAGACTTCTATAAATATTTGCAGTTTAGACACTTCTCTAACAAAAATTGGGTCTCTCTACAAAAATGTATATATAGAATAAGGAAATTCTTCCTCTAAGTACAAAATAGTGCAAATCCAAATATATTTCTTTAAAAAATTCTATTGATGTTTTATTAAGACTCAGAATAGAAATCTTTTTCTACGTTTCATACATAAGTACAAGAATTTCAGACAGATTTTATGGCAGTACCATTCATGTTCTACCCATTTTGCATCAAACGTGCAAAATTTAAATACAATATGAATTTTAATTTCTATTTTGTTTTTGCCACTTATACATTTCTGAAAAATAAATATTTAAAATGCCTATTGAAATGACAGCTCTGGTGTTACCTTATATTATGATGGCCTGATAGTGACTCCATAGTTGTGAAAACATTGTCCTAGCTTCCTCCTCCTTTACAGCTCTACCCCTCATTCTTCATCTGCAAAAATTCTGCTAAATCCTATCCCGAGTCTTTCTTAAGCAAAAGCTGCCAAAATGTTCCAAATTGCATGTTATGAAGAAGTGAACTGATGTATTTACTTTATGTCAAAAATCAAAACATCTCTGGGTCTGTTTCACATAAGAACGGTGCTGCTACTATCAAACTTGGTAATTAAGAATATAAGAACGGCCATATTGGGTCAGACCAACGGTCCATCTAGCGACGTATCCTGTCATCTGACAGTGGCCAATGCCAGGTGCTTTGGAGGGAATGAATAGAACAGGTAATCATCAATGATCCATGTTGCCCATTCCTAGCTTCTGGCAACCAAAGGCTAGGGACACCATCTCTGCTTATCCTGGCTAATAGCCACTGATGAACTAGATACATTGATGGAGGTTAGGTTCTTTTTTGAACCCTGTTATAGTCTTGGCCTTCACAACATCATCTGGCAAAGAGTTCCACAGGTTGACTATGCATTGTGTGAAGAAATACTTCCTTTTGTTTGTTTTAATCCTGCTGCCTATTAATTTCATTTGGTGACCCCTAGTTCTTGTGTTATGTGGTGTAATTAACATTTCCTTATTTACTTTCACCACACCAGTCATTATTTTATAGACCTCTATTATATCCCCCATTAGTTGTCTTATACATTAGTTGTCCAAGCTGAAAAGTCCCAGTCTTTTTAATCTCTCCTAATATGGAAGCTGTTCCATACACTAAATCATTTTTGTTGCCCTTTTGTCTGAACCTTTTCCAATTCCAATATATCTTTTTTGAGATGGGTCGACCTCATCTGTACACAGTATTCAAGATGCTGGAATACCATGGATTTATATAGTGGCAATATGATATTCTCAATCTTCTCTTTTCCAGACTAAACAAACCAATTTTTTTCAATCTTCCTTCATAGGTCATGAGTTCTAGATCTTTAATCATTTTTGTTGCTCTTCTCTGGATTTTCTCCAATTTGTCCACATCTTTCCTGAAATGTGGTGCCCAGAACAGGACACAATACTCTAGTTGAGGCCTAATCAGCATGGAGTAGAATGGAAGAATTACTTCTTGTGCCTTGCTTACAACACTCCTGCTAAAACATCCCAGAATGATGTTTGCTTTTTTTGCAACAGTGTTACACTATTGACTCATCTTTAGCTTGTGGTCCACTATAACACCCAGATCCCTTTCCGCAGTACTACGTCCTAGGCAGTCATTTCCCATGTGTAAAACTGATTGTTCTTTCCTAAGTGGAGTACTTTACATTTATCCTTATTAAATTTCATCCTGTTTACTTCAGACCATTTCTCCAGTTTGTCCAGATCATTTTGAATTATAATCCTATCCTCCAGAGCACTTGCAACCCCTCTCACCTTTCTATCATCTGCAAACGTTATGAGTGTACTCTGTATGCCATTATCTAAATCATTGATGAAGATAATGAACAGAACTGGACCCAGAACTGATCCCTGCAGGACCTCACTTGCTATGCCCTTCCAGCATGACTGTGAACCACTGAAAACTACTCTCTGGGAATGGTTTTCCAAGCAGTTATGCACCCACCTTATAGTAGCTAGGTTGCATTTCCCTAATTTGTTTATGAGAAGGTTGTGATGGGTTAGGTCACAGAGGCCCCCTTGGGACTGTCACCTGATGTGCTGAATCTACCTCTGAACCCGTTTTCCCTGTCAGCTTGGGACCCCAGAAGCCTGTCTTGTTGAGCCAGATATGCAAGCCTGCTGCAACACAGACCGAGGGTCTGAACCACGTCCTCAAAGCTGCAGCCTTTAACTGAAAACCACTCAGCAGGTATGCCTGTCTCCAGCACCCAGATACCCAGCTCCCAATGGGATCCAAACCCCAAATGAAACCATTTTACTCTGTATACAACTTATACAGGGTAAACTCATAAATTGTCTGCTCTCTATAATACTGATAGAGAGATGTGCACAGCTGTTTGCTCCCCAAGGTATTAATTACTTACTCTGGGTTAATTAATAAGATAAAGTGATTTTATTAATAATAAAAAGTAGGATTTAAGTGGTTTCAAGTAATAACAGACAGAACAAAGTAAGTTATAAAGCAAAATTAAAAAAAAACACACAAGTCTAAGCCTAATACAGTAAGAAACTGAATACAGGTAAATCTCACACTCAGAGATGTCCCAATAAGCTTCTTTCACTGACAATACTCCTTCCTAGTCTGGGCCCAATTCTTTTCAGACCAACATTGTGGTTTATGGCTGGGTCCAGCAATCACTCACCCCCCCCCACACCCTCACCCTGTAGTTACAGCCCTTTGTCCCAGTTTCCTTCAGGCATCTCTTTGGGGTGGACAGGCCATCTCTTGAGCCAACTGAAGACAAAATGGAGAGGTTTCCAGGGCCTTTTATATTCTCTCTCTTGTTGGCAGAAATCCTTTGTTCTTCTGTGCAAAATCAGAGCAACAAGATGGAGTTTGTAGCCAACTGGGCAAGTCACATGTCCATGAATGATTCAGACTTTTGCAGGCCAACGCCATTGTTTGCATGTTATTTTGAACGTTCCTGAGAAAGCTCAGATGTGGATTGGCATCTCCCAAAGTCCATTGTCAGTTAAGTGTTTCTTGATTGGGCACTTATTGAGAATAGTGTTTTCTGAAGAAGTTGATCAAATGTTTCACTGATGCTACTTAGAATCAAACATATTGAGATACAAGTACATAGCCAATATTTATAACTTTAAATACAAAAATGATACACACATAAAGACAGCATAATCATAACCAGCAAATTACAACCTTTCCATAGACACCATACTTGACCTCCTTTGTACAAGATTTGGTGCGCTATAGAACCTTGCTTGCAACAATGATCACAGTTCATGTCAATAACACAACAAAGGTCATGAGAGACAGTATCAAAAGCTTTACTAAAGTCAAGATATGCCACATCTACTGCTTCCCTCCACAAGGCTTGTTACCCTGTCAAAGAAAGCTATCAGGTTGGTCTGGCAAGATTTGTTCTTGACAAATCCATGCTGACTGTTACTTATCACCTTATTATCTTCCAGATGTTTGCAAACTGGTTGCTTAATTATTTTCTTCATTATCTTTCTGGGTACAGAAGCTAAGCTGACTGGTCTGTAATTCCCCAGGGTTGTCCGTATTTCCTTTTTTATAGATGGGCAAATATAGTGCCATTTTCCAGTGTTCTGGAATCTCTCCCTTCTTCCATGACTTTTCAAAGAGAATTGCTAATGGCTCAGATATCTCCTCAGTCAGCTTCTTGAGTATTCTAGGATGCATTTCATCGGGCCCCGGTGACCTGAAGACATCTAACTTGTCTATGTAATTTTTAGCATGTTCTTTCCCTATTTTAGCCTCTGATCCCATCTCATTTACACGGTCATTCACTATGTTAGATGTCCAAGCACTACCAACCTTCTTGGTGAAAACCGAAACAAAGAAATCATTAAGCACCTCTGCCATTTCCACATTTTCTGTTATTGTTTTTGCCCCTTCATTGAGTAATGGGCTTACCCTGGCCTTGGTCTTCTTCTTGATTCTAATGTATTTATAGAATGTTTTCTTGTTATCTTTTGAGTTTCTAGCTAGTTTGATCTCATTTTGTGCCTTGGCCTTTTAATTTTGTCCCTGCCTACTTGTGTTATTTGTTTATATTCTACATTTGTAATTTGATCTAGTTACCACTTTTTGTAGGACTTCTTTTGTATTTTTAGATCATCGAAAATCTCTTGGGCAAGCCAGAGTGGTCTCTTGCGATACTTCCTATCTTTCCTATCCAGTGGGATAGTTTGCTCTTGTGCCCTTAATAATGTCTCTTTGAAAAACTGCAGTCTTCAATTGTTTTTCCCCTTTAACTTGCTTCCCATGGGATTTTACCTACCAACTCCTTGAGTTGGCTAAAGTCTGCCTTCTTGAAATCCACTGTCTTTATTTTGCTGTTTTCCTTCCTACCATTCCTTAGAATCATGAACTGTACCATTTCATAATCACTTTCACCCAAGCTGCCCTCCACTTTCAAATTCTCAACCAGTTCCTTCCTATATGTCAAAATCAAATCTAGAACAGCCTCTCCCGTAGTAGCTGTCTCCACCTTCTGAAATAAAAAAATTGTCTCCAATACATTCCAAGAACGTGTTGGATAATCTGTGCCCTACTGTGTTCTTTTCCCAACAGATGTCTGAGTAGTTGAAGTCCCCCATCACCACCAAGTCCTGTGATTTGTATGATTTTGTTAGTTGTTTAAAAAAAGCCTCATCCATGGTTCTTCTTCCTGGTTAGGTGTTCTGTAGGAGACTCCTAGCATGGCATCACTCTTGTTTTTACCCCTTTTATCCTTAATCAGAGACTTTCAACAGTCTTTCTCCTATTTCTATCTCAACCTCAGTCCAAGTGTATACATTTTTACTATATAAGGCAATACCTCCTCCCTTTTCTCCCTACCTGTCCTTCCTGAGCAAGCTATACCCTTCTATACCAATATTCCAGTGGTGCGTATTATCCCACCAAGTCTCTGTGATGCCAATTGTGTCATAGTTGTGTTTACTTACTAACATTTCGAGTTTTTCCTGCTTATTCCCCATACTTCTTGCATTAGTATACACACATCTAATATACTGATTTAATTCCCCCTCAGTTCTGTCTTGTCTCTCCCTTATCCCTGCTATAACAGCCCATGCTCCCATCCACCCCATACGCCCCCGAATTCCAACCTTTCTCCCAGGTCTCCATGTTTTTTACTTACCTGTGGGCTTTGGTCACCTGCCCCCTTCAACCTAGTTTAATCCCTCCTCCATAGGTTAGCCAGTGACAGGGAAAAGTCAACCCTCCCCTTGTTGTAGGCCTGTAGCCTTTTCCCTCTAGGCCTTAAGCCTTTAGCTAAAAGCAAAATTTAGAGCTTCTGCTTAGCTTGTTTGTCTGTATAAAGGGCATGCGGGGACAGAAAGGCGTTCAGGTCTCCAAAAAGAGAAACTGGAATTGGATAAAGGGGAACCAGGAGATCTGTTAAGTTACAACAGCTGAGCTTGCTGTTGGGACTACAGAAAAGGTGTTAGAACAGTCAAACTGCAGACTTCACTGGCAAAGACAATAACAGGAAAAGCCATAGATAGAAAATTGGGGCTCTGCCATAGATGGAAAATTAATTGGTAAGCTTGCTTGTTATCAACATTATATTCCAAATAAGGCAAATAACATGTGTAACCAGCATGCTACATTTTGCAGTTTTAACCTTTATAAGCATGGTAAAATTTGTAGAAAACAGAGCAGCCTGCCTCTTGCATGGGGCTATGCTGTCTCTCCCTGCATATATGCTTGTATAAAATAAAGGAGCCTCAGGCTGTCTGATCTAAAATTAACTGTGTGGTCAATTTTCCACAACACCAGTCTGTATACAAATATGCTCTTCCCCTTCCTCAATAGGTGGACCCCATCTCTGCTTAGCAGTCTTCCTTCTTGGAACAGCAACCTGGGGTCAAAGAAGCCAACATGTAAAACTGCCCACTATTAAGTGAATGTGTATTAACCTAGTACTGCTTTGGCTTTTTTTTTTAAACCAACAGACCCAATCATAGCCAGCAAGTCAAAACTTCCTTGTTATATAGGAGCTGTTCACCCTCATACCTATATTTCCATGAGTTTATAATTCCAACTTTAACACTGCATTACATATGTTTTTACACTTCATTTCAAATTCATAAGAACTTAGCGCTCTCTAAAAATTTCTTCATACATCCATGCAACATACCTATTCATACACAAAAAACACCTATAAACTAATCAAATATTTCTTCTATGGGCTGGGGAGGAAGAAAGATTGTTATTGGTGTCACAGTTCACCTGTATTCCCCCTCTGATCCCTTGAGAGCACCACTCTAGGCACCTGGCTCCTCAGCCATCACCTCACTTGGGCAGAGATCTGCATCTCTTCCACTTCTGACTGGGGTTTTTCCAGACTGCATAGTTCCCTGCCTGTGCTGTGATATCCCTAATAAAGCCAGACCACCTAAAAGGCCAGCATCTGCACTTTGCTTTCTTTCCAGAGGCTACGAACAGCATAACTGCCCACAGTTAAAAGTTACCACAGAGCTCTGAAAGAGCATGTTTATTCTTAAGATGAAAGCATTACAGAGAACCATGGGCGGCAGGTGAACCACAGGCTTGGGGAGGCTAGCCTCCAGCCAGCCCCCAGCCAACTGCTCCTTCTGCCTGGAGCCTTGCCTCTACTGCCCCCATTCCCCTGCTGGAGCCCAGAACCCCCACCAGCCCTGGGCCGCCCAAGAGTGTCCCCTCCTCACCAGCCCTGGAGCACCCGGTGGGCAGACAGTGCAGCCCCATCCCTGGAGCAGCAGGCAGGTGGGTGGGTGGGTGGGCAGCTAACCATGGCCCCCAGCATGGTGGGCAGGTAGTGGGGTGGGCGGGCAGTGCAGTCCCTCACCTCACCCCAGAGTGCCAGGTGTGTGGGCAGCACAAGCACCAACTCCAGCTGCATGGAGTACCTGGCTGCAGGCTGGCCCCCACTAGCCCCATCCTGGGGCAAGGGCACCAGAGCCCTCACAAAAGTGTGGAGTCTGGGGGCCCCCATCTGAGGTAGAGGCAGAAGCAGCCCCCTCCCATGTCCCAGGCCCCCCAGCAGGGCAGGTGGAGGGACCCAAGCTCCACATAGCTGCCTGTGCAGCTCTTCCTGACCTGGCTCTGGCCAGGGGGCCTGGCTTTGGAGACACAGTCCGGACATGATAAGAGCCAGGCGGGGCTCTGTGGGGAGCTGCAGCAGACCCTTCATCGGCCTGTGGTGTGGGGGGCCCGAGCAGCCCCTGGCCTGTGTCCCTACTCCCTGGGTTCCTCACCCACCTGGGGCAGGTGGAGGGTTCGTGACTCTGCAGCTCCTCACAGCTGACTGCAAGGCTCTTACCATGGCTGGACTGCGGCTCTGAGCCCCCCCGCCCCCCACACACCTGGCTGGAGCCAGGTTGGAGAAAGCCGCATGGGCAGCTGTGGGGAGCCAGCATGGAGTTGCAGACCCTCCTCCTGCCTTGGCTGGCTGGGGAGACTGGGAAATGGGGAAAATGGCCAGGGGCTGCTCTCAGCCCCTCTGCACCCCAGGCAGGTGGAGGGTCTGCTGTAGCTCCCCACAGTTGCCCAGGCTCCCCAGCGGCCTGGCTGGAGGTGCGGCCTCAGGAGGAAGAGAAGGGGAAGGGGGCAGGATCCATCCCGGTGAAAAGTGGATAGACCATTGGCCTGGGGCCCATTTATATTGGAAGAGGAACCACAGAAAAGTGCAGCAGGAAGCAGGAGGGAGCCTGGGGGTGGAGCGTGGTGGGGCCACACAGGCAGTTTGGGTAGGCTCAGCCTTCCCCTGCGTTTGATAGCCACTGCCCATGCATAGAACACAGACAACAGAGAACCTACACCCATATGCTAAAAAACATACTAAGGTCACTCCCAACATCATCCTTGGGCTTCAGTAGATGTCAGTCCTTCAAAAAACTCAGAACTGGGTATTCCCTGTGATTACAGGTTCATAATCATCTCAGATTCAGAACCCAAACCACCATAAATAGCTCAGTCTTTCCTTCATACAACTTGGGTCTTTGATCTTGGCCTCATGTAACAGGTGATCAACAGACAATGGCTCACTCCTCAGGGCATAGCTTCAAAAGGTTGGGGGTTTGCATAACCAGATATGGGGAATGTGCATTAACCTATCCCTAGATATTCAACAGGAAAAGCACTTAACACTTTTTGTTGCAAAAATCCATTCTTCTCTGGAACATTTTCAATATAGTCCTTTGAAACCCAGGCTCTCACATCAGTCACATCTCTCACCCTGTCCCCACCCCCAGAGAGATTGCATACAATCCTGGTCCACAATAATACATAAAACACTCATTTCATACAACGGACCCCAAACATACGTAAGCTTAATTCAGCATCAGAGGGGTAGCCGTGTTAGTCTGGATCTGTAAAAGCAGCAAAGAATCCTGTGGCACCTTATAGACTAACAGATGTGTGGGTATTCACCCACAAAAGCTCATGCTCCAAATGTCTGTTAGTCTATAAGGTGCCACAGGATTCTTTGCTGCTTAATTCAGCGACATCCTCAGAAGATATGGCAGAAACTTGCCGACTTGGTCAGTTAGCTATTTCGATTTTTAAATATTTGGCAGCACTTGGATACTACAGTAAGGAAAACCACAAGTACCTAGAGACAGAGATCTGCATTTCCTTTGTGTGAAGCTGCTGTCCTCAACACACTCTACAACTGACATAGGAGGAAAGCAGCTGCTATTCGTGCTATTGCTGCTGCATCCCAGTGCCCTTCCCCTGATTTGAAAAAATGGATTTCACCTTCCCAATCTCCTCCCTCACTGCACAAAGCTCAATTACTCTGACTTTGTGGATGAAATGACATAACCTCTAGCTTATATCAGATTCCCATATGATGTCCATGAGTGATTCATTTTGTATTTACCTCTGCAACATAGTAGACGCAGATTGGTTCTTTCACAGATAAGCCAACAGCTCCTTATTGATGATGATGCTGGACAGGCTCATGTGCGTTCATTCTAGTAAGCATATAAACAGGGTCACATTTTCTACATCATCAAACCTAAGGAAAATTAAGAATGGGATCTCTTATTTGTCTATTCAAGGCACCACAGAAACACCTTAGAGAGAAAGGCTGGTATGCTAGTTTCACTCAAGAATACATCCTAAACCCCAGCTATTTGCAACCACAGACATTTAAGACCAAAACTAATGGTTATGTTAAGCACCTCAGTTGATTTGGTGAGTTTACTCCTTTCATCATGATGTAGTTTTTAAGACACACATTGCTGTTTGACAAGCCTATTTAAACACTCAAAAATGAAGACACTGCTGATTTATTGTTCTTTTCATTTGCATATGTGATGGCTCATAAAAACCCCATTGAAAAGACCTGAGTTTCATTATATGTTGATTATCTCTGTCATCACAGTATACACTGATTCTTCCCCCTGCCATTTAACTATAGCTCTCTCGTGGCCAATGTGGAGTCCACTCTTCAGGTTGGCTCCTGCCCAGAAAAGGCACACACAGGAATTCAGCAGGGAAACTCCCTTCCACTCCTGGGGTACCTGTTCCAATTTCCCCAGAGTAAAAACACACAGACACTGGAATAGTACAAATAATATAGGAAAGGAATGGGATAAATGGAAAAAGAAAGACAGGGGAACAGTAAAACAGGGTTACATCCAACACAAGGACCCACGGTACTTGGGCTTGTGACTTTGCATTGAGAATAAGGAGAGAGATTGTTGCTCTTCACAAACCCACAGAGCGCAACAGAAAAGGGCATTGTAGGGGAAAGTTAACTGGCACCAAAGATAACCAGAAGCCCCCAAGACTCTCTGCCACACTGGAACTCTGAGTTGAGAGGTGTTGTTCAGCTCTATTAATTTATACGGTTCCAGTGGTACAACCGTATAAATTAATAGAGCTGAACAACACCTCTCAACTCAGAGTTCCAGTGTGGCAGAGAGTCTTGGGGGCTTCTGGTTATCTTTGGTGCCAGTTAACTTTCCCCTACAATGCCCTTTTCTGTTGCGCTCTGTGGGTTTGTGAAGAGCAACAATCTCTCTCCTTATTCTCAATGCAAAGTCACAAGCCCAAGTACAGTACTCACGGCCCTGTACAGTTCTTGGCGATGGTGACACTGGCTCCGGCTACAGTTTATCCTTCTCAAGTGATTCCATCCTGGTATTGTGTTCTCCTCCTGCCTCCTGTCCTGGGACATCCAAAGTCAGCTGCTCTGTCCTTCCCAGGATTCAGGCTGGTTTTTGAATGCTTCAGTACAGGAGGGCCTGCTTGCCATACTATCTGGAGCTACAGACACCCACATGCCTGTCACTCTCCCTCTCTCCACACCCCTCACCCTGTAACAACCATCACTTCCTCGCCCTTAGGATGGGGTTTTAAAGGAGCTGTCACTAAATCCCTGATGTTACACCTGATTTTCCTATGGACCACAAAGCAATAGGACTGTGATCCATTTATTTCCTTGTCCATATGCAAACATAAATGGTATCAGCACAGCTCTAGCAATGATTTGTTAGTGCATTTGTGCTCCCTCTACAGCAGCCGAGCACAGAACATTGTGGTATTACATAAGCAATTTCTTTTAATAAGTTCTCAGTAACTAACTAGCAATTTATTACTTAAAAGCAGCAATTTAAGAATTGAGGTTTCTGAGAAGGTCAAAATGTGTGACTAAGCTAGTTGGCAAAATGTGTCCCTTTTAATACTGATCTACTTAACATTTTATGACTTTACTGTATTGATTATTGACATTTATACACATTATATATTATCAGACCTGATATTAAAAATGTTTTCTTCTAGTTGGTGTAAATGAAAACATACTGCTTGTGAGTGGTGCCAGGTTAACAGCCCTTTGGATTGAGGTGCTTTGTTGAGCCACAGCACAGGCAAAAATCAGTGAAAGCTTTCTCCATGTTCCCCTGCCTGTCTCAACCAAGTTTGAGGGACTCCTCCAGAGAAGTTCAGTCCCCATACCCATGTAATCTACAGACATTGCTTATAGAGGTGCCAGTTATGATGGCAACTTTTGTAATGGGATGCATCCACTGGAAATTGGACAGAGGCCAACATGAGTTCATTTCATATAAGTGATATTATCAGTGCAATGAGAATTATAAAAGAGGCTATCCTTACTGGCAACATCCTGTCTGAAGATATTTCCCCAAAGAATCTTAGAACTCTGACCTACCTTTACTGGAAGGCAACCAGCATTAGGCAGCCAGGGTTTTGTTTTCTTTTTGTCATTGTTTTGTCTGGTTGGTTTTTCATTTTATTTTTATTTTTTGGGTCAGTCTTCTTAGTGGTCACTTAAGACAGTTTCACCATATTCCTCTTTACATGTTTCACAAGTGACAAATACTAGGGAAAATGAGCAAAATGCTGCCTTCGTTATTTATTACAACTTGAAATTATGCTGCTTACAGAATTGCAGAGCTCTTGCAAATCCTCCCTTCTGCTTAGATTATTTACAACCTGTTGATGCATATTCAGGAACACTGCCTGAAATGCTAATCAAATGATAAATCTGGTTTTAATCACTGTAAGATCATGCACCCCGTGATATTTTCAGTTCTGTGATTTTTCCCCTACTGACTCAAAGTAAGCTATATTTTTAATAATACAGCAATTGAGTTGTAAGTGCATTATGCTGAGATGCCTTTGTGATGCTCTTTGCTATGACGTTAATGGTTATGAAACTAAAAATATAGCCACTACTTCAACTCTAATTGGAAAGGGAGCAACACAGAATGCAGCACAATACGGATGCAGCATATGTACCATATGACTTTTAAGTAGCTGCACAAGTTTCAGTTGGAAGATAATGCCCGTTTCAGTGTGACTAATTAAATTTGGATTTGCACATGGCAACATCTATAAACAGGTCCCACCAGTGTAAGAAAATCTGTTTTTCTTCTTGTCACTAATCTCTATGGTATTTGCATAGAAACACTGCTGTTACCTAAAGCTATGATCAAATTCTTCCTCTCTGGCCATTAAATTGCAAACTCTTTGTATTTCTGCAAATGGCCATTTTACCATTATTGATTTAATTCTTTTATTTCTTCCTTATTTCATCTTAACTGTCTAATTTAGATCCCATCCTTGCCACCCTCATTGAGCTTCATGTGTTTTTTTCCATACACAAAGGGCAACTACATTTTTTCAGTGAAGATGTCCTTTATTTTATGTTGAAATAATAAAGCACATGACAAGTCCCCATGGCAGCATATAGATGTCCCTCTCCTCAGTAGCAGCTGATTTGTGACCACAAAATTGCAGCAGAGTCTGCTGCAAGAGGGACTTCCTTCCATTTAAAGGGGAGCAGCATATGGAAAATACCACGAGCTATTTACATTGTGAATATTATTTGTAAAATATTGTAATTGGCTTCTCCTCCTCCACAGTGGCAGAGATGCTGGTGACTGTGGCTTGAAAGAGACGCTGGGGGAATAGGACTAAAACAAAGTGTAACAGTGGCAGGAGGGGCAGTGTGCCACCAGTTCTTGGCAGGCACTCTCCTGTCATGCCTTCACATGGGCAGGAAACTGTTTTCTTGTCCTGGGAAATTGTATGAGATTGCAAAAAATGTTCCTGTTCCTCATTAGGATGAAACAAAGCTCCTCTGAATTTTTTCTATGAAAAACTAGAAAGACTCAGACCCCAGAATGGCCAATAGCTTGGAAGGTTAGGGAAATCTTGTGAGAAACCCAGGTTTCAAGTCTCTGCATTTCCTGTATCCCAGAGGAGTGTCCTAACTACTGGGTTACAGAGTCAGAGTCAGTCACTCTCCCTGGCCCAATGAATATTTAATTTATATAAAGTGGAACAACTCTAACAAGAAAGACAGAGGCTCACCACAGAATAGCCCATCTCCTAGTGGTTAGGATACTCATCTAAGATGGAGGAGACCTGGGTTTAAACCCCTACCCCAAATCAGATGAAGCAGAGACTTAAGCCTAAGTCTCCGACAACCCAGGTGAGTGTCCTGACCATTGGAGTGGGTATGTCTCTCTCTCTGGTCTGACCAGAAAATCCTTCCTGGACTTGAGAAACTCTCATATAAGTTTCATCAAAGCCAACCCTTTCCCACCAAAACATTTTGTTTTGATGAACAGGCATTTTCCAAAGAAAAAACTTTTGGTTGAAAAAACTTTTGGCTGAAAAATTCCCACTCATCTCTCGTTAGGACTCTGGCTAAATTAAAAGTTTGTTGGGGTTTAGACAATGGGATCTTGCCTCATTCAGTCAGATACCCATGATGTTCTAGTATTTTGCACAGCCATATAATACATGAGAAGCAAAAACCTGTATCTTGAGAGCCAAGGCCAACAAAACCAGCATTATATTTAAAAATGTACCAGTCAATTTCACAGGTTCCAGTGAAGACCAAAAGACACAGCTAAGAACAGCACACGGTGTTTTTGCTGTGGAGGAGCTGAAGCAAAGGGAATTTGTCTTCCCTAACAATGTCCCTTCCCAAGATAATCTTTTTTTCCACCGTTATCTTTCGTTCCCTTCATTGGGTCTGTGCAGCAAAGAAAGGCTTTCAAGGCACCACACTAAACCACAGAACCACATACGGAGATTAATTTGGGATACTTTCTTCCCAGCATTAATGTTGCTTAAACAAAAGTACAGTTAAAATAATGCTGCTATAGGCTTCTATTAGGAAACCACTTTTTCCATCTTCTGATTGAAAACTTTTTCCTAAAAAGTATTTCTTGTCCTCTGTAGCATGACTAATTAAGCCATGTAACTACTCCTCCACAATAACACTGAACTTTGTCTTCGTAACCAGGCAGCAATCAGTGATTTGATTGTGCTGCATCTACCCACTTGAAATGTACGTGCTGATGGAGACTGCAATGAGCTAACCTCATTCCAGACAGATCTCCATTGACTTTAATGGACTTACACCCTGGATGGATTTGACCTATAGTTCCCCACGATCAGAGAGCAGTGGAGATTTTAACCACATCCCTGAACCATTGTGACACCGCCCTGCTAATGTCCATGTCCCTGAACTTGCAAAAAGTCATGCTCCTGTTTAACAGTTTACAGGATCAGGGTCTGAGGCTGCAGCACATTTCAGGAATACAGTTAAAACATTGTTCAGTCCTATCAACCTTTGTTTTAACAACCTCGGGGAGCTCCCAGGGTAAACTGTATTCCAGCTGGCTGCTGGGCAAAGGATGTTGTTGCCGCACTGTAACAAAGATCCAAACCCAATTAATGATATATAGTGCAGATGGCAGCCCAAGAGAGGGTCAGAAATATCAGCACCAATAGGAAAGGTACGGTTTGAGCCACATAGCTGAACGGCTGCTTTGATGAGTGATCACTAAACAGAATTCCCTTGCACTTCACCCAAGTCTATGCTGTTTTGTAAATCAAGAAAATTACCCTCAAATCTCCTTTCTAGTGGCTTGTTCTGTGCATGGTTGGATAATCTTATTGAATTTTTTTAACAAGAGATGTAGACTCTTATTTGGAACTGATAAAAAAGGACTTGAACTTTTCAGGGGCAAATGATGTGCTGTTATGAAGACATATTTTAACAGCATAGTAAATGTTAACACCACGTGGTTTTATAGCAGCCATAAAAGGGTGCTACACAATGTAAGAGCACCTCAAAATATTTATAAAGCTTAACATGAGTTAACATTCTGAACAAGCATCTTTGATTATTATAGGTTTCAGAGTAGCGGCTGTGTTAGTCTGTATCCACAAAAAGAACAGGAGTACTTGTGGCACCTTAGAGACTAACAAATTTATTTCAGCATGAGCTTTCGTGAGCTACAGCTCACTTCTTCAGATGCATAGAATGGAACACACAGACAGGAGATATTTTTACATACAGAGAACATGAAAAGGTGGAAGTATGCATACCAACAGGAAGACTCTAATCAATTGAGATGAGCTATCATCAGCAGGAGAAAAAAAAAACCTTTCGAAGTGATAATTAAGATGACTCATAGAAGGTGTGAGGAGAACTTAACATAGGGAAATAGATTCAATTAGTGTAATGACCCAACCATTCCCAGTCTCTGTTTAAGCCTGAGTTAATTGTATCTAATTTGCATATTAATTCGAGTTCAGCAGTCTCTCTTTGGAGTCTGTTTTTGAAGTTTTTTTGTTGCAAAATTGCCACCTTCAAGTCTGTCACTGAGTGGTTAGAGAGGTTGAAGTGTTCTCCCACTGGTTTTTGAATGTTTTGATTCCTGATGTCAGATTTGTGTCCATTTATTCTTTTGCGTAGAGACTGTCCCGTTTGGCCAATGTACATGGCAGAGGGCCATTGCTGGCACATGATGGCATATAACACGTTGGTAGATGTGTAGGTGAACGAGCCCCTGATGGTGTGGCTGATGTGATTAGGTCCTATGATGGTGTCACTTGAATAGGTATGTGGACAGAGCTGGCATTGGGCTTTGTTGCAAGGATTGGTTCCTGGGTTAATGTTTATGTTGTATGGTGTGCGGTTGCTGGTGAGTATTTGCTTCAGGTTGGGAGGCTGTCTATAAATGAGGACTGGCCTGTCTCCCAAGATCTGTGAGAGTAAAGGATCATCTTTAAGGATAGGTTGTAGATCTTTGATGATGCACTGGAGAGGTTTTAGTTGGGGGCTGCAGGTGATGGCTAGTGGCATTCTGTTATTTTCTTTGTTGGGCCTGTCCTGTAGTAGGTAGCTTCTGGGTACTCTTCTGACTCTGGCAATCTGTTTTTTCACTTCAGCAGGTGGGTATTGTAGTTTTAAGAATGTTTGATAGAGATCTTGTAGGTGTTTCTCTCTGTCTGAGGGATTAGAGCAAATACGGTTGTATCTTAGAGCTTGGCTGTAGACAATGGATTGTGTGGTGTGAACTGGATGGAAGCTGGAGGCATATAGGTAAGTATAGCGGTCAGTGGGTTTCCAGTATAGGGTGGTGTTTATGTGACCATCGCTTATTAGCACAGTAGTGTCTAGGAAATGGATCACTTGTCTGGACTGGTCTAGGCTGAGGTTGATGGTGGGATGGAAATTGTTAAAATCACGGTGGAGTTCCTCGAGGACTTCTTTTCCATGAGTCCAGATGATGAAGATGTCATCAATGTAGTGCAAGTAGAGTAGGGGCGTTAGGGAACGAGAGCTAAGGAAGCGTTGTTCTAAGTCAGCCATAAAGATGTTGGCATACTATGGGCCCATGCGAGTACCCATAGCAGTGCCGCTGACTTGAAGGTATATATTGTCCCCAAAAGTGAAATAGTTGTGGGTGAGGACAAAGTCACAAAGTTCAGCCACCAGGTTAGCTGTGATATTATCGGGGATACTATTCCTGATGGCTTGTAATCCATCTTTGTGTGGAATGTTGGTGTAGAGGGCCTCCACATCCATAGTGGCCAGCATGGTGTTTTCTGGAAGATCACCGATGGATTGTAGTTTCCTCAGGAAGACAGTGGTGTCTTGAAGATAGCTAAGAGTGCTGGTAGCATAGGGCCTGAGGAGAGAGTCCACATAGCCAGACAATCCTGGTGTTAAGGTGCCAATGCTTGAGATGATGGGGCGTCGAGGATTTCCAGGTTTATGGATCTTGGATAGCAAATAGAATACACCTGGTTGGAGTTCTAGGCATGTGTCTGCACAGATCTGTTCCTGTGCTTTCTCAGGGAGTTTTTTGAGCAGATGGTGTCGTTTCTTTTGGTAATCATCAGTGGGATCAGAGGGTAATGGCCTGGAGAATGTGGAGTTAGAGAGCTGCCTTGCAGCCTCTTGTTCATATTCCAACCTATTCATGATGACAACAGCACCTCTTTTGTCAGTCTTTTTGATTATGATGCCAGAGTTGTTCTTGAGGCTGTTGATGGCATTGTGTTCATCTCAATTGATTAGACTCTTCCTGTTGGTATGCATACTTCCACCTTTTCATGTTCTCTGTATGTATAAATATCTCCTGTCTGTGTGTTCCATTCTATGCATCTGGAGAAGTGAGCTGTAGCTCACGAAAGCTCATGCTGAAATAAATTTGTTAGTCTCTAAGGTGCCACAAGTACTCCTGTTCTTTTTGATTATTATAACTAGCATTTTTTCTCTTAACTTTCTTTGAACGGGAAATTTAATATTATAATCAAATTACTGTGCAATTTCTACTCTGTATAATGGCACATTTTATATACTACAGTACTCATATACTGTAAATCTGTGTAATAAATATTATCCAGAAGGAAAAAGCTAAATCCAATGAAGTCTGCTATTTGAACCCCATATTTATGAAGTCAGGCCTTATACAATTAACAACTAAAATTAAATAAAATATGTAGGAGGCAGGGTTTTGATTACTGCACATCTTTGAATCACTTTTTAAGTTTAATGTAAATTATCTACATTCCAAATTATTGCTCGACACATTAAAATTCCTATAAAGGACAGTAAACAGCATAGATTGCTATACAAATGCTTATTCAAAGCAGGAAGTCTAATCTAACAAATATATGTAAATAATTTGTTCAATGATAAAAACTTACAAATTATCATTATATTTGCTTAAAGCAGGGAGACAATGAGATTACACTTCCCATAGGTGAGCATGGAGAAATTTGAAAGAAGTATTTCATTAGGGACTTTTAATGTCTCCAATTGCCAATTTTTATTGAAGAACTGAGTATTGCCATTCAGCATTATACCCTTTGCTAAAATCAAAATTTTATTCTTGTTTCAGAATTCAGACTTCATAAAACTTTGTACAAAGATTATTTCTAGTGCATCAGATTTTGGCACTGAAGCATAAACACCACATGTCAATTTCATTACTCCTGCACCAAAAAATAAAAATAAAAATTCTGACCACTATATTTTAGAATTCTGCAAAATTCTGCAAATGTTATTTGTCAATAAATAAATGAGGTTCCAGCATGGCAGTGGGGAGCACAGGCCACTGGCTGCATGGAGGTCTGAGATCACCCCGCAGTGACCCCCCACCCCTGGGACAGGGACTGGGCAGTGAGGCTGCACCTGACCCTGACACAGTGCAAGGGCTGGGGCTGTCCCAGAAACACCCTGGAACCCTGCCCCTCTGTGCCAGGCACACTCAGCCCAGCAGGATCCAAGTACAGAGGGGCTTAGTATGGGGGGGTCTAGGTGTGGAGTGACAAGTTTCAGTTACAAAACGGTCACTTTAGAGCTACACCTCCCTGTATCTGTAACTTTAAAGGGCTAGTCCCATCCCCCCACCAACCTGTCCTGAGAAGCATGCTGGGAAAAAGTTCTTATAAAAGGGCAGCATTGGAATAGGTAGACTTAGTAATAACTAGCTATTTGGGACATGGCATGCAAGGCACTGGGTCACCTTGCTCAGCAGCCAGGGACCCTAGTGGCTCTGGTCAGCACCACTGACCGGGACGTTAAAAGTCCCATCGGTGGTGCTGCCCTGCTAAGGCACACTAGTGCCTACCTGTTCCAACACCGCTCTGGGCCCCCGAAGTGGCCAGCAGTGGGTCTGGCTTCTAGGCAGGGAGGCCACAGGGCTCTGCGCGCTTCCCCTGCCCCGAGCACTGGCTCTGCACTCCCATTGGCCAGTTCCCAGTCAATGGGAGCTGGCGGGGCAGTGCCTATGGGAGAGAGCCACCCTCCCAAAAGTCCTTAGGCTGTTCCTGAACATAATAGTGTGAAAATAGGGGACCAGAATGTCATTTCAGTGTATGAAAAGACTGCCAAAAATGTTAAGGCCAGGTGAATTATAGGGCTGCTTTCTTCCAAAGGTGAAGAGGTGTCTTCAAGAAGGGGAACGTGTGTAGGCTATACACGTTCCCCTTCTTGAGGACTCCTCTTCACCTAGTGTAGGTGGAGTAGAAATTTGATGGGAAGAACATACCTCAAAGGGATGTCTAGAGGGTAGGAAGAGGTCTAATGCTTGGGGAAGCAGGGTATGTAATAAGAGACGGAACAGGAAGCCATGCAGTGTGGAGGGAAGGAATGAACAGCTAGGTGGGTGTCATGGAAGTAGATAGGGAATTTACAATGGCTCATTGCTGAAACGGCGCAACCAGTGTATCTCAAGACAAAGCATGGATTCTGATGGGGAGAGATAATTAGTTGGGGTGAGTACTAACAAGAGAGAGGACATCTGGGAATGATGGGTGTCAAGACTATATGTATTCCTTCCCCAAGAGACAAGTACAAGCCAAGCTGCCTATAACCTTCCCAGTCCTGCTACCTTTGGAGGGAGGGGACAGCCACTAGCAGACTCCCCTTTAAGATTTTTGCTATAGCCGAGGCTGGTGGCTCGTGCTACCTCACTTGTAGTTGACAGCTTAACTTTATTGAACTGCTTGGAGTCTCACCAATCTTGGAACTAGAGCTTATTACACACAATTCACATGGGCTACTGGAATCTATATCAGAACTGTTCACAGAGCATTCGCTCTCTAAAGCCAACAGTCGATAACTTTGACTGGCTTGTAAATTTACAATTAAATGCTTTTAAAAATAAAATATACATAACCTAGTAGTTCTAGCATCAATATGTAAAATCCATATACTGAAGTCAACCTCTATTTTTCCTCCAGCCTAACAGAGACTTTTTGTATTTTCTAACTTTTTTAAAGGTTTGAGAAACATGCTTATGTAGTCACAGCAAAAGTCATGCAGTTACTTTGGAGGCCCTAAAGGATGTTATAAACTTTTAGCAAACTGATTAAAAATTGTAAATGCTAAGAAATGCAGCTTGCTGATGACCTTTAATAATAGGAACTCTTCAAAACCTCAAGGTGAATTTGTGAATTTATAGCGAACCCAAGCAGCTCACACCCCAAGGAAGGTGAACAGTCAAACACCATTAATTAATGATGTAAGAACATGTTTCACAGGCTGGGATCTCTTAAATCAAGTGCTCTGATGGAAAGCTGCATTCACTTAGAAGTCATCAAAATTCTGCCTTCTCTATTCTCCCATAACTTTACCTACTTCAGCTTGACTAGATTGATCAAATTCTTTAATAGCAGATGGTTTTAGAGCCCTTCAGTAAACATATCCATGTGCTACTCACTTCCATACATGACATTTAAATCTGAATCAATTCGGCAAAAAGTGAACCAGATATAATAGAACTCAGTGATGTTTGAGACAACCCAATACTTGTTTTATAAATAGCACATTACATGATCTAAGCATTCTACAAACTGTAATCAGAGCCTGATAATTGAAGTCAGTCCCAATGCTTGAAGTAGACAATGCATCCATATAGTGTTATGCTCTATTAGACACAAACAGTATGTCTACACTCCAAAAATTAGCCATGGCAGCAAATCTCAGACTCTGGGTCCACAGACTCAGCCTTGTGCTATGGTATGAAAAATAGCAGTGTAAATGTTCCCCCGTCAGGCTCTGAAACCAGATCTCAGAGCCAGAACAGAAACATCTTCACTGCTATTTTTAGCACTGTAGCTTGAGCCTGAGTCCATAGATCATGGCTCTAAAACCCTATGTCATGGATGATTTTTGCATTGTAGACAAGACCTAAGAAATCACTTACTTGTTTCTGGATCTCGGCACAGGTAGAGCATGACTTTCAGAGGTGTTGAGCACTCACAATGTATATTTGACTCCTCCACCCTTCTGATAACTGATTCCATGACTCCCATTCTCTAGTTCTACCCTCAGTTGCCTATTTACTCATAAGATAATGATAATGATAATGATAACCCTTAATACCGGCAAGGATGCAAAACATGGATACTGGCTTTATCAATCCGCTTATTAATTTTGAAATTGTCTATTAGGTGACAAAGTCCCTATTTCACTTTTCATTGAGAATGAGTTCGACTCCAGGGATCACCAGTAAATGATTCTCACATGTTGTTGGAGTCATACAAAATAGGGAAGGCATACACCCCCCAAAATGAGCAAGCACATCAGGGTGGTCCCATTAGGAACAGAGTGAAGACACTCCTTCTGGAAAAATTCATATCTGATAACCTATTAAGAGGGGATGATGCAAAATCATTTATCATCTGAAACTAGGAGAGTAAAATGCTAAAAGAAATAGCCAAAGAGGAAGCTGGCTGCTATACTGGTAGGTATAGCATGTAATGACTCCTGCAGTTAAGGATTCTAAAGGAATATTTTCAAACAGTTGTAATCCCTGTTTATAGGAAGGGGAAGATCACTGCTACCCTGCTCCAATGAGCCAGGGAGAGGTCTCTCTGCTTCTAGGTAACGAGCACTTTCCCTTCCGCAGATCTCTTCATCTTTCCTCCCTTCTCAGCTGATGCAGTGAGAGCTCCCCTACTTGTTTCAGTCTGCTTCAACCACCACTAATGGTTAAACTTTTACCTTCCAAGATGAAATTTAGCATATTTATTGTCAGTCTGGAAACAAAGATGTCTGGAAAGTGTGGGGAAAAAATGGTTCAGCCACACTGAAAAATAAAAATGAAATATACTTAGTATAAGAGATGCCACTAGAGCTGTTTACTGAATAAAGTAGAGTTTCTGCAGACAAAATAATATGTATCTACATACTGTACAGTAGTGCATCTGCATAAGAGGGCAGAGTTACAGCACTCTTATGAAAGGTAGAATTTGAACAGGGGTCTCACTTCTGCCCCTCCAGCAGAGGAGTATGGTCCTGAACCTAGATCTCCCACATCCTAGGTAAGTGCTCTAACCAGTGGGCTAGAAGTTATATAGTGGGCACCATTACCACCACCATCTCTTCCAGGAACATTTTGAACAGAACCTTGGCCTCTGAGCACGCTTACCAGATTTGTCCCCACATACAACATAGATGTTTCCCAGCCTATCTTCTCCCAATTTGTGGATTGCACAAGTTGTGGATTAGAGAAGAGAGAGTTGTCTAGACACCTACAGTAGGCACATCCAGAGGCAGAAACTTAGGTGCCTAGAACCTCTTGCCCTGAAAACTTAGTGAGTTTAGCCACCTATGGAGTTTAGCAGGAGCTGTGAGAACCAGAATAGAGCCTAAAAGTGGGACTTTAGGCACCTAAATTTAAGATTTAGGTGCCAAAGTACCTTTGTGGATCAGCCCTCTCTAATTTAGCAGTGACTATCACAGGAGCTATATAAATCTCAATCATCTGAAGAACCCAAATTGCTTGATGAATGATGCTTTGTTAGAGCATTTGATACTTAATTACTGGTGAGGCCTCGTCTACACTACGCATTTATACCGAATTTAGAAGTGTTAAACCGATTTAACCCTGCACCCGTCCACACAAAGAAGCTCTTTATATCGATATAAAGGGCTCTTAAAACTGATTTTTGTATTCCTCCCTGACGAGGGGAGTAGCGCTGAAATCGGTATTGCCATGTCGGATTACGGTTAGAGTGGCTGCAATTCGACGGTATTGGCCTCCGTGCGGTATCCCACAGTGCACCATTGTGACCGCTCTGGAAAGCCATCTGGAGTCGGATGCACTGGCCAGGTAGACAGAAAAAGCCCCGCAAACTTTTGAATTTAATTTCCTGTTTGCCCTGTATGGAGAGCTGATCAGCACAGGTGACCATGCAGAGCTCAACAGCATAGGTAACTATGCAGTCTGAGAATTGAAAAAGAGCTCCAGCATGGACCCCACGGGAGGTACTGAATCTGATCGCTGTATGGGGAGAGGATTCCATGTTAACAGAACTCCGTTCCAAAAGACGAAATGAAAAAACATTTGAAAAAATTTCCAAGGCCATAATGGAGATAGGCCACAGCAGGGACTCAGTACAGTGCCATGTGAAAGTTAAGGAGCTCAGACAATTCTAGGGGGGTCCACCACCACTACCCCACCCCTGTCCGTGGATTCTGAGGTGGGAGTAATCTTAGCCTTGCTTGAGGATTCAGCGGAGGGGGAAGATGAGGAGGAGGAAGAGGAGGACAAGCTTGCAGAGAGCACACAGCACTCCGTTCTCTCCAACAGCCAGGAGCTTTTTCTCAGCCTGACAAAAGTACCCTCCCAGCCCTCCCAAGCCACTATCCCAGACAAAGAAGCCATGAAAGGGACTTCTGTTGAGTGTACCTTTGTAAATATAAAACATGGTTTAAAAGCAAGCGATATTTAATAATTAATTTGCCCTGAGGACTTGGGATGCATTCGCGGCCAGTAAAATTACTGGAAAAGTCTGTTAATATGTCTGGGGAGGGAGCGGAAATCCTCCAGGGACATCTCCATGAAGCTATCCTGGAGGTACTCCAAAAGCCTTTGCAGAAGGTTTCTGGGAAGGGCAGCCTTATTCTGTCCTTCGTGGGAGGACACTTGACCACGTCATGCATGTAGCAAGTAATCTGGTATCATTGCATGACAAAGCCTAGCTGCGAATGGTCCCGGTGTTTGCTGGCATTCAAGCAACATCCGTTCTTTATCTCGCTGTGTTATCCTCAGGAGAGTGATATCGTTCATGGTAACCTGGTTGAAACACAGGAATTTAATTAAGGGGACAGAGATGGTTGGGCTGTTTGCCTGTGGCTTAAAAGAAATCCTTCCCTGCATTTAGCCAAGCAGGGAGAGGAGGGGGGATGATTGGCACTGAGCTTTTTCGCATTTGGCTAGCTGGAATCTTCCCTGCTACCAGCCACGCGGTGTGGGGGAGGGTGGCTAGCAGCGATCTTCCATGATACCAGCCACGTGGTGGGGAGAGAGGTAAAGCGATCATCCCAGAGAATTGAATGAGGGCGGTTCTGGTGCTGCACGTTAACAGGAAAGAAGCAGCACTCAAAGGGCTTTGCTTGCTATTTGGGAAAGGAGGGTGCTGGATATATGAAGGCTACAGAAGCTGAAAGACAATGGCTTATCATGGCCGCATGCAAGCCGAATTCGGATGCCTGGAACTGTGTCTGTGATCTCTAAGATACCAAAGCAGCAGGCACTCAATATTAAGATGCAAAATGTGACCTTGTAGTGAGATCACATGTGCTATGTAAGGTGAATAATGTTGTTCACCGTGAAATAGTATAACCATTGTTCTGTAAAATGTTTCTTTTTAAATACTTCTCTCTCTTTTTTCCCTCCCTCCTGCAGCTGCAAATTTTTCAAGTCTCCCTCCTCCATCTCGAAGGCTATCTCAGATAAGCGGCGGAAAAAAAAGACGCGAGATGAAATGTTCTCGGAAATCATGGAAGTGACCCACAACGAAAGAGCTCATCAGAATGAGTGGAAGGACGTGGTATCTAAGTACAGGAAAGATGCCAGTGACTGTGAGAACAGGAGGGACCATCGTGAGGACAGGAGGGACGCTCGAGATGAGAGGTGGCGGCAGGAAGATCAGAGGTGGCGGCGGAAAGATCAGCGGTGGTGGGATGCAACTCTGGAGCTGCTGTGTGATCAAACTGACATGCTCCGGCATCTGGTGGAGCTTCAGGAACAGCAGCAGGATCACAGATTGCCGTTGCAGCCCCTGTATAACCGCCCTCCCCCCTCACCACGTTCCTTAGCCTCCTCACCCACCAGATGACTACAAATGCATGGGGGAGGCTGCGTGCATCCACCCATTCCACCCCAGTGGACAGCCCAACCAAAAGGCTGTCATTATTTTTAAATTTTTTTAGTGGCCTTTTCCTTCCCTCCTATCCTCCTCCCAAGCCCCACCCGGGCTACCTTGTCAGTCCTCTCCCTCTTTTTATAATTAATTAATAAAGAATACATGATTTTTAAACAAGAGTGACTTTTATTTCCTTAGGAAGCAAGCGGTAATCATAGGGGGAGGAGGAGTGGCTTACAGGGAATGAGTCAATCAAGGGTGGGGTTTCATCAAAGAGAAACAAACACAACAGTCACACAGTACCCTGGCCCGTGATGAAACTGGTTTTCAAAGCTTCTCTGATGCACACCACTTCCTGGTGTGCTCTTCTAATCGTCCTGGTGTCTGGCTGCGAGTAATCAGCCTCCCACCCCGTCATAAAGGTCTCCCCCTTACTCTCACAGAGATTGTGGAGCACACAGCAAGCAGCAATAACAAAGGGGACATTGACTTGGCTGAGGTCTGAGCGAGTCAGTAATGCGCGCCTTTAAATGGTCAAATGCACATTCTACCACCATTCTGCACTTGCTCAGCCTGTAGTTGAACAGCTCCTGACTACTGTCCAGCCTGCCTGTGTATGTGTTATTTTCTGGTCTGGGAAGTAATTCCCATGCTGCAGCCGTTTAAACAGAGTAGTGTTCATGAGCATCATGAACCCTTCCTGGCCATCCCACGTGGATGTTGGTGAAACGTCCCTTGTGATCCACCAGTGCTTGCAGCACCATTGAAAAGTACCCCTTGCGGTTTACATACTGGGTGCCCTGGTGCTCCGGTGCCAAGATAGGGATATGGGTTCCAACTATCGCTCCCCCACAGTTAGAGAATCCCATTGCAGCAAAGCCATCCACTATGACCTGCACATTTCCCAGAATCACAACCTTTCGTAGCAGCAGCTTAATGATTGCTTTGGCTACTTGCATCACAGCAGCCCCCACAGTAGAACTGCACACTCCAAATTGATTCCCGACTGACCGATACCTGTCTGGCGTTGCAAGCTTCCAGAGGGCTATCGCCACTCGCTTCTCAACTGTGAGGGCTGCTCTCATCTTGGTATTCTGGCGTTTCAGGGCAGGGGAAAGCAAGTCACAAAGTTCCATGAAAGTGCCCTTATGCATGTGAAGGTTTCGCAGCCACTAGGAATCGTCCCACACCTGCAACACTATGCAGTCCCACCAGTCTGTGCTTGTTTCCTGGGCCCAAAATCGGCGTTCAATGGCTAGAACCTGCCCCATTACCAGCATGATCTCCAAGGCGCAGGGGCCTGCAGTTTGAGAGAATTCTGTGTCCAAGTCCTCATCTCTCTCGTCGCCGTAGCTGCCTCCTCCTCGCCTGGTTTTGGAGGTCCTGGTTCAGCATAGACTGCACGAGAATGCGCGAGGTGTTTACAACGTCCATGATTGCTGTCTTGAGCTGAGCAGGTGAGCAGGGTCCATGCTTGCCGTGCTATGGTGTCTGCACAGTTCACCCAGAGAAAAAGGTGCGAAACGGTTCTCTGCTACTTGCATAGAGAGAGGGGTGAGGCTGTACGCAGAACCACTCACAACAATGTTTTTTGCCCCATCAGGCACTGAGATCTCAACCCAGAATTCCAATGGGCGGGGGAGACTGTGGAAACTATGGGATAGCTATGGGATAGCTACCCACAGTGCAACGCTCCGGAAATCGACACTAGCCTCAGTACATGGATGCAGACTACTGAATTAATGTGCTTAGTGTGGCTGCATGCACTCGACTTTATACAATCTGTTTAAAAAAAACGGTTTCTGTAAAATCAGTATAATCCCGTAGTATAGACATACCCTGAGATGGCCACTTCTTCCTAAAACATCTCTCATGTAACTACCTATTTGTATAAAGGAGAGTAGTGCTGTAGACAATACTCTTTGAAGAAATTAAGGGAAGTCCCACCTCATTATTGCAGGAAGGGTGAAGGAGTATGAATTCTATTGGCTTTTGTGGGGATATTTACTAATATATGTGCAATAGGGAGATTTCTAAAAGAATGCTAAGGTTTGAGGTTGTTAACAAAGTCTAATGGCTTAATGTGGTGTAAGTACTAAACATGAGGGTAGCAGAATCCGGCCCTCTACAACTCAAAATAAAAAAAAATGACATACACACACCCTGCAAAGCCTTACTCCCATTCTTATTCAGTTGTAACATTGTCAATCCACTTTCTATTTAATAATTTTAAAGGTAACTTTCTCCATCTTATTTTCTTTCTTCCTGGCTTCATACCAAATTTCCTTTTTTAAACATAGATCATGGAACTATTTTTCCTACATGGTCTTCTGTCTGATCCCTCTTTCCTTCTCTACTTCACGATGTCCTTTCTTTTCTTCCACTTTTCTCCCTCTTTCCCCTTCCACCCACAGATATTCAACCAAACACAGATTTCTTCCTCCTTTATTAGATAAAGAGTTGCAACTCTATGAACTGTGATCCCTGACTCCCCCTCTCCAAGAAGGTGCCTTGACTAGGCTGGTCACTAGTGAGGATCAAGTGGCGTCAAAGCCCTACCAAGTTCATTCAAAATGTATTAGCCCTGGACAAAAGGAGTTTTCACACCCTTCCTATATCTGCAATGGGCATGTTAGCTCTTAATCTTAATGCTCTTGGTGAGAAGGGTGTGAGTGGTGTAAATATTCATGGAATATAAATAGAAAATACGTATAAGAAAACTTCCAACTGCAAGACTTCCCTTTTAAACTTAGCATTTCCTCTGTATAGCCCTAGGTACAGAATGCTGACAGTGCAGCTTGCTAGATATTGCTTGAAGCTAATGTTACATTCATCTCATTAAGCAAAATAATCAGTGGCTTTTCGAAATAGCTGGTTCAATTCTCATGTAATAGTCATAATTAGAGACCTAACAGTGTTTTAATTAAAAAAATGCAAACAAGTGGCCTGGTTTTGAGTAGTACTGAGCACCTGCTACTCTCCACTACAGCTGGTCTATTACCACCTGTGCTGAATCGCTCTAGTGTCCCTCATTAATGATATACTCTGGAATTCATTATGAGGAAGCCATGAGACAGACTCAGCAAGGCTAAATTCTTCATTAACTTTACAGCTTGTCCAATGCTACTGAAGTTAGTTTGGAATGTTAGTGGAGAAATGACTCCCCAGTATGTAGATATATACAATGATGCAAGAAACACAAAGGCAGGAACTGAAAGGATCCCCAATTATATCAGCCTGGGTATTTCCAAATATCTCCATACTGTGGACCTGATGCAGAGCACCTGCTACTCCCATTAACTGATTCTAGAAAATCTGTTTTCACCCACACAGCCTTCAGTTAAGTTTCCTAGCTCCAAGGACGAAAATTTAGTGTGCAACTTTCTCCCTATAGCTGCACCTGCTCCAAATCCCTCTATCAGGCTGGCTTGATATTCATTCCCACAGGAGTTGATGGGGAAGGAGTTAATGTGCCTAGAACAAGGATATGTTTGCAGGAGGATGGAGATTTCCCATTAAACAAGAGATGGAGGGAAACAGCTGTGGCTCTCAGCCACAGCAATCAAAAAGGGAGTCACATCCTTGATCCCCAGGGGCTTATATTGTCACAACAGGGCTCAGCAGTAAAGAAGCTTCTACTCCCTATGGTACCAGAGACTGAGCAGTAAATATCACACTAACCTTTCATCCTGTCCCTTCTGGGGCCTCCTGTGGCTGGCCCAGTTCATATAGTGTCTATTCTCACTACTTGTTTCAGTAGCCCCACTCTGCTGCTGCTTGGCATTGCTGAGGGTAGAGGAGTAACCATCAGCTTCTTGTCTAGCCACAGCAGGAATTGGCAGGAGCCTACTAGTCCACTCATTGAGAGCAACTGGTCCCTCTTTTGTGTCCAAGTACCAGTATTAGCTCTCCCTTCTTAATACCTGAGTAAGAAGATGGAATGGGATGAAAGAGTAGGAGCCCCACTGGAGCAATCCTCATGTCCTGCATGAAAGGACATACTATCAGCCAAGGTGGTAGGAGTCACTACTGAGAGTCCTAGACACCAGTATATGGAGGAGGGTGGCAAAGACTTCATTAGCAGTGTCAGGAAACAGTTGAAGCTTGTTAGTCTCTCTAGAACATACAAAAAGAAGTGTATCCTAGGAGCAGGAAAGTAGGTCTTTGCAGCTGGAGTGGTAAAAACCTTCTCCTTCAGAGGGGTGATGCTACTGATGGAGTACACATTTGGGTTTTTTTCTTCCTAAATGGGTTTTAAATTTGGAAAAGAAACCTGTAAGGCCTGCATCCCTGGAGCATGCATACAAGCCTATTGGGCATTGTTAGAGAAGAGACTGCTTCCAAAGGACTGTAGGTTGCAGACTAGCTGCAACCTCTATTCCACTTTGTTCTCCTTTACTGTGAGAAGAAAAAACAACTTTCTAGAAGACAAGTAAGTGTAGGAAAGGAAAGAGTAGAAGCTGCTACTAACCTTCTCTGGTATGAGTTAGAGTCTCCTCTTCCCTCTTTTCAGCTGTAATGGGTTCCTCTAATATCTATCACATCTGCTGGGGATAGCAGGCAGAGAGGCTGTGCACTGCCAACCTCAGGAATAGCTATTGAAAAGCCTAGTCATAAACTGGTGGCTACTATAGTTAAAAAAAGGGGAATTCTCTTTTATTAATTGTAACCTCTGTGGGGCATAGACTATTACTGTAGTACAGTGCCAAGCACAACTGAACCTTTTTCAGGGCTTCTAGCTGCTACTGCAATACACTCTACATATAAGATGAGAAAACATGTGAGTAAACCAAAAAGACAGAAGGAAAAACAAAGTAACAGTGAGGCAGTTATGACTGGTGTAATAAGCAGTGGTCAACAGTATATTGCTGTCAAGTAACTTGTAGGCATCATGCTATGGGAAGAGGAGCTCTAGGAAGAGATTTGAAGAAGTACCTACAGAGATTCTGAGCTTGGCCTATGACTACCATTGCCTATGTTGTACCTATTTTGGGGGGATAAATACAGAACTGTCACTGTCATTGTCAGTCAAGCACTTTTTACCAGCATCAAATCTTTTTGTTTAAAAAAACTCTAGGTGTGGAACAAAACTCATGCTAAGGCCTGGTCGACACTACTAATTTAAACCGATTTTAGCAGCGTTGAACCGATTTAACGCTGCACCCATCCACACAACAAGGCCCTTTATATCGATATAAAGGGCTCTTTAAATCGGTTTCTGTACTCCTCCCCAACGAGAGGAGTAGCGCTGAAATCGGTATTACCATATCGGATTAGGGTTAGTGTGGCCGCAAGTCGACGGTATTGGCCTCCGGGCGGTATCCCACAGTGCTCCACTGTGACCGCTTTGGACAGCCATCTGAACTCGGATGCACTGGCCAGGTAAACAGGAAAAGCCTCGCGAACTTTTGAATTTCATTTCCTGTTTGCCCAGCATGGAGCTCTGATCAGCATGGGTGGCGATGCAGTCCCAAATCCAAAAAGCGCTCCAGCATGGGCCGTATGGGAGATACTGGATCTGATCGCTGTATGGGGAGACAAATCTGTTCTATCAGAGCTCCGTTACAGAAGACGAAATGAGAAAGTGTTTGAAAAAATCTCCAGGCTATGATAGACAGAGGCCACAGCATAGTGCTGTGTGATAAGCGTAACGGAAAGCCAAAGAATCAAATGGACGCTCATGGAGGGAGGGAGGGGGTACCGAGGACTCCAGTTATGCCACAGTCCCCACAGTCTCCGAACAGCATTTGCATTCTTGACTGAGCTCCCAATGCCTGTAGGGTCAAACACATTGTCCGGGTGGTTCAGGGTATAGCTCATTAATTTACTCCCTCTCCCCCCCCCCGTGAAAGAAAAGGGAAAAAAATCGTTTCTTGACTTTTTCCAATGTCATCGTATGTCTACTGCATGCTGCTGGTAGATACTGTGCTGTGGCAATAAATAGCAGCATCCTCTCCCCTTCCCTCCCAGGTGGCAAACGGTGCAATATGACTGCTATCCATTGTCTTCATCAGCCCGTGAGTGCTCCTGGCTGGCCTCAGGTGAGGTTGGCCAGGGGCGCCTGGGTAAAAATAGGAATGATTCCCAGTAGATGGTACAGAACGGCTGGTAACCATCCTCATCATAGCAACTGGGGGCTGAGTTCCATCAGCCGCCTCCCCCTCTTTCATGTCTAAAGAAAAGATTCTGTACTGCCTGGACTATCATAGCAGCGGGATGCTGGGCTCCTCTCCCCCACACCGTTTAATGTCCTGTCTGGAGTGTCATAGCAGCTGGAGGCTGCCTCCTCCTCATTTTATCTCACTAAAAAGTCAGTGTTTCTTATTCCTGCATTCTTTATTACTTCATCATACAAATGGGGGACACTGCCATGGTAGCCCAGAAAAGTTGGGGGAGAAGGGCATCAACGGGTGGGGTTGTTGCAGGGGCATCCCTTAGAATGGCATGCAGCTCATCATTTCTGCAGGATCTGACATGGAGTGGCTGTGCTCTCTAGTTCTCTGGTACACTGGTTCTCTAGTACTCTTGCCCCATATTCTAGGCAGGACTGACTCTATTTTTAGATAAACCATAAAGGAGGAATTGACTCAGAGAGTCATTCCCATTTTTGTCTTTCCGCCCCCGGCTGATCTTAGCTAAGGCCATGTCACGGAGTGTGGGGGAGTTCGGCCCTGCACCCCTCTTCCTGGGACCCACAGTGACTCTCAGCCAGTCAGTAAAACAGAAGGTTTATTGGACAACAGGAACACAGGTTACAGCAGAGCTTGCAGGCACAGTCAGGACCCCTCCCTCGAGTCCTTCTGGGCTTTCAGGGTGCTTGGATCCTAGCTAGGATACCCTGAATTCCGCCCACACAGCCCCAAGCCCAAACTCAAACTGCTTCCCTCCTGCCACTCCCTTCCTTTGTCCCCTTCCCGGGCAAAGGTGTTGACCTTTCCCCTCCCTTACCTAGCTCAGGTTACAGGCTCTGGCATCGTCCATCTCCTAAAGTCCTCCCCTGCTCTCCCACTCCCCACACAGACAGTCCCTACTGCATCACATCTCTCCCCCCTTCGAGACTGAACTGAGCGGGGTCACTCTGCCCAGTGACCTGGGGAAGTTTAGGGTCCCCTCTCCGGGACAACGCATTCGCTGTTAGGTTGGCACTTTCCTTCACATGGACCACGTCCATGTCATAGTTCTGCAGGAGCAGGCTTTACCTCAGGAGCTTGGCGTTGGCTCCTTTTATTTGGTGCAGCCAGGTCAGGGGAGAGTGGTCGGTGTACACGGTGAAGTGTTGCCCAAAGAGATATGGCTTTAGCTTCTTAAGGGCCCACACCATGGCCAGGCATTCCTTCTCGATGGCCGCGTAGCTTTGTTCCCGGGGTAGCAGCTTCTTACTCAGGTACACGATGGGGTGTCTCTTCCCCTTTTCATCCTCCTGCATTAACACCGCCCCCAGTCCCGTGTTTGAGGCATTGGTGAACACCATAAAGGGTTTGTCAAAATCTGGGTTTGCCAGAACTGGGTCGCTAACCAGAGCCTCCTTCAGCGCCCGGAAAGCCTCCTGGCACTGCTCAGTCCAGATTACCTTGTTTGGCTTCCCCTTTTTGCACAGTTTAGTGATGGGGACGGCTATGGCACTGAAGTGGGGCACGAACCTTCGATAGTACCCCGCCATTTCAATAAAGGCCTGGACCTGCTTTTTGGTTTGGGGAGCAGGCCAGTTTCTGATCACCTCCACCTTGGCTGGTTCCGGCTTCAGGCAGCCGCTCCCCACCCGATGGCCCAGGTAAGATACTTCAGCCATCCCCACCTTGCACTTCTTAGCCTTTACTGTTAACCCAGCCTTTCGGAGTCGGTCCAGGACTTGTTTAACCTGGGACACGTGGTCCTCCCAGGTCTGGCTGAAGACGCAGATGTCGTCAATATACGCCACGGCAAAACTCTCCATCCCCCTTAGTAGCTGATCCACCAGGCGCTGGAAGGTGGCCGGCGCTCCCTTGAGGCCGAAGGGCAGGGTCAAAAACTCATAGAGCCCCAGAGGGGTGATAAAGGCCGATTTCAGCCTGGCATCTGCGTTCAGCGGCACTTGCCAGTAGCCTTTGGTAAGATCCATAGTGGTGAGGTACCGTGCACCTCCCAGCTTGTCTAGGAGCTCGTCAGGCCTGGGCATAGGGTAGGCATCAGATACGGTGATGGCATTGAGCTTTCGATAGTCCACACAGAACCGGATTGACCCATCCTTCTTGGGAACCAGCACTACTGGCGAGGCCCAAGGGCTGGAAGACGGCTGGATCACCCCCAAAGCCAGCATGTCCCTGACCTCTCTTTCAAGATCCTGGGCAGTTTTACCAGTGACCCGAAAAGGGGAGCATCTTATAGGGGGGTGTGACCCGGTCTTCACCCGGTGGACAGTCAAATTAGTGCGTTCAGGCTGGTTGGAAAACAGCTGTCTGTACAGATGCAGCACCCCTCTGATCTCAGCGTGCTGGCCCGGGGTCAGCTGATCAGAGAGGGGAATCGCCTTTAGGGGGGAACCAGTTTTTGTCCCAGGGAATAGATTCACTAAGGGGTCATCTCCCTGCCCCTCCCAATGTCCACACACGGCCAACACCACATTCCCCCTGTCATAGTATGGTTTCATCATGTTTACATGGTACACCCGACGGTGATGTGCCCGGTTTGACAGCTCCACCACATAGTTTACCTTATTCAGTTGCTTGATAACCTTGAAGGGCCCTTCCCAGGCGGCCTGGAGTTTGTTTTTCCTCACGGGGATGAGAACCATCACCTGATCCCCGGTGGCGAAGGCACGGGCTTGGGCTGTGCGGTCATACCAGACCTTCTGCCTCCTCTGGGCTCGGGCCAGATTTTCCCTGGCCAGGCCCATGAGCTTGGCCAGTCTTTCCCGGAAGGTCAGGACATACTCCACCACTGACTCTCCCTCGGGAGAGGCCTTCCCCTCCCATTTGTCCCTCATCAGGTCTAGGGGCCCCCTTACCCGCCTTTCATACAACAGTTCGAAAGGTGAAAACCCAGTAGATTTCTGGGGTACCTCCCTGTACGCAAACAGCAGGTGAGGTAAGTACTTGTCCCAATCTTGCGGATGCTGGTTCATAAATGTTTTTAGCATCATCTTCAGCGTCCCGTTGAACCTTTCTACCAGCCCGTTGGACTGGGGGTGATACGCTGAGGCCCAGTTGTGCTGGACCCCACATTTCTGCCATAAGGACCGGAGCAGGGCCGACATGAAGTTGGACCCCTGGTCCGTTAAGACCTCCTTGGGGAACCCCACCCGGCTGAAAATTGTCAGCAGCGCATCTGCCACTGTGTCTGCTTCGATAGAGGACAAGGCCACCGCCTCGGGGTAGCGAGTGGCAAAATCCACCACCACCAGGATGTATTTCTTCCCTGACCGGGTCGTCTTGCTGAGAGGTCCCACTATGTCCATGGCCACCTTCTGGAAAGGTTCTTCTATGATGGGTAAAGGCCTCAAAGCTGCTTTCCCCTTGTCCCGGGCCTTCCCCACCCTCTGGCAGGGATCACAGGATTGGCAGTACTGTCGGACATGGGTAAAGACCCCAGGCCAGTAAAAGTTCTGTAGCAGCCTCTGCCTGGTGCGCCGGATTCCCTGGTGCCCTGCGAGAGGGATGTCATGGGCCAGGTACAACAGCTTGTGACGGAACTTCTGGGGAACCACCAACTGCCTCCTGATCCCCCATGACTTTACTTCCCCTGGGGGAGCCCATTCTCGGTACAGGAACCCCTTCTCCCACAGGAACCTCTCCTTGCAACCTCTCCTCATGGTCTGTACCGCACTAAGGTCAGCCCGGTCCCGGTGCTTCCGCAAGGAGGGATCTTTCTGCAACTCGGCCTGGAACTCAGCAGCTGGGACAGGAATGGGGACCGGCTCTCCCTTGCTGGCTGGGTCTGAGGCCGCAGCCTCTCTGCACCGTGCCCCTGGGCGTTTCCCGCTCCCTGAGTTAGGGTCCTGCACCTCAGGTCGAGTACCTTCCCCGTTTTCGGGGTGCAGTGCCATTTGCCGACTCTGACTACGAGTCACGACCAGGGCACTCTGGGTGTTAGTAGGCCAGTTCTTAAGGTCCCCTCCCATTAACACGTCAGTGGGCAAATATTGGTGTACCCCCACATCCTTGGGGCCCTCCTTGGCCCCCCATTTCAGGTGTACCCTTGCCACGGGTACCTTGAATGGGGTCCCGCCCACGCCCATTAGGGTCAGGTAGGTGTCGGGCACCATCCGATCTGAGGCCACCACCTCGGGCCGGGCCAGCGTTACCTCTGCGCCCGTGTCCCAGTACCCAGTGACCTTCCTCCCATCCACTTCCAGGGAAACAATGCACTCTTTCCGGAGGGGCAGCCCCGCGCCCACCCGGTAAACCAAAAACCCGGAACCGGGAGCATCCATAGGTGGTATGTTGCCAACCCCCCTTTCCTGGGAATGTAGCCCCTCCTCCGATTGGGTTTTTACCCAGTCCACCCTCTGCGGGTTGGGTCTGCTTGGTCTGTCCCTGAGCTTGGGGCACTGGGCCCGTATGTGACCTCGTTGGCCACAGCGATAGCAGCCCATATCTCGTGGGTCCCCTTGAGTGGGTTGGAGGGACCTGCAGCTGGATGTTCCCCTTTTGGGGGGGTTCTCCATAGGCCCCCTTTGGGAGGTCCCATGTTGACTCTCTCTCTGCGTTGAGGCAGGCCTGCTCCTTCGAGACTCCTCCCTGCCATCCCCTGCCCGACTGTTCACAAATTGGTCGGCCAGCTGGCCTGCATGCTGCGGGTTCTCCGGCTTTTGGTCCATCAACCACAGCCTCAGGTCGGATGGGCACTGCTCGTACAGGTGCTCCAGTATGAATAGGTTAAGCAGGTCCTCTTTAGTTTGGGCCCCAGCTGTCCACTTGCGGGCATACCCCTGCGCCCGGTTGACCAGTTGTAGGTATGTAACCTCACGGGTTTTACGCTGGCTCCGGAACTTTTTCCGGTACATCTCAGGAGTCAGCCCAAACTCGCGGAGTAGGGCCTGTTTGAACAGTTCGTAGTCCCCTGCCTCCGCCCCTTTTAGTCGGCTGTACACCTCCACGGCTGTGGAGTCCAGTAAGGGGGTGAGAACTGCGATCCTGTCTGCAGGGTCAACCCTGTGCAGCTCGCAGGCATTCTCAAAGGCCGTCAGGAAGGTATCTATGTCCTCCCCCTCCTTACGCCGGGGCAGCAAGTGCTTATCAAAGCTCTTTGTAGGCTTGGGTCCCCCCTCACTCACCGCAGCTGGGGCCTTACTGCTCCTCAGCTGGGCCAGGTCCAGCTCATGTTTACGCTGTTTCTCCTTCTCCTCCCGCTCATGTTTACGCTGGTTCTTCTTCTTCTCCTGCTCACGCTGGCGCTGGTTCTCCTCATGTTCACGCTGTTTCGCCTTCTCCTCCAGCTCTCGCCTCTTTAACTCGAGCTCCTCCCGTCTCAGCTCCCTTTCATATTCCAGCCGCATCCGCTCCACGGATGCCGAGCGTTGCCGGGAGGATCCCCTGCTGGGGGGTGGGCTTCGCCGGGCAGATCCCCTGCTGGCCGGGGGTGTCACGGTGCCCTCGGTATACACTGGGCTCCTCCCCGCCCTTCCTCTACGCCTAGGAAGGGGGGGTCTCGGGAAGCCCTCGTCCGCCGGCTGACCACTCCCAGCGGGGACAGACACTGGTGCCTGCGCTGCATCTGCTCGGCTGCTTCCCTCAGCGACAGGGCTCCGTTCATTCATGCGGTCTCCCTCCTCCAGCTGGGCAATCAGCTGGTCCTTGGTGCGTCTCCCTGGGTGCAGCCCCCTCTGCTTGCACAGCTCCACCAGGTCACACTTGCGCCGCTTGGCATACATCTTCCTGCTGGCCACTCACAGGCCGGGGTGCTCGCCGCTCCCCACGGTTTCCAGGGGGACCCCTAGTGCACCAGCCCTTCTTGAGGTCACCACCTCTCTGCCAGGGTCGAGCTGCAGACTCCTCCGCCCCTGGGACCGCTCGCTGCAATCCCCCGGGGGACCCTGTTACTGCAAAGTCCTTCTCACTGGGCACACACTCCCAGGGGTTAACCACCCCTTCGTTTTACTGCTCCCCAGTCACTTACTGCAGGAAGCGCCGTCCACGGGGTGCAGTATATCCCACCGCTGCCACCAGTTGTCACGGAGTGTGGGGGAGTCCGGCCCTGCACCCCTCTTCCTGGGACCCACAGTGACTCTCAGCCAGTCAGTAAAACAGAAGGTTTATTGGACAACAGGAACACAGGTTACAGCAGAGCTTGCAGGCACAGTCAGGACCCCTCCCTCGAGTCCTTCTGGGCTTTCAGGGTGCTTGGATCCTAGCTAGGATACCCTGAATTCCGCCCACACAGCCCCAAGCCCAAACTCAAACTGCTTCCCTCCTGCCACTCCCTTCCTTTGTCCCCTTCCCGGGCAAAGGTGTTGACCTTTCCCCTCCCTTACCTAGCTCAGGTTACAGGCTCTGGCATCGTCCATCTCCTAAAGTCCTCCCCTGCTCTCCCACTCCCCACACAGACAGTCCCTACTGCATCACAGGCCAGCCAGGAACACCCATGACAGCAGCAGACAGTACAGAACGACTGATAACCATCATCTCATCACCAATTTACAATGGTACAGAACAACTGGTAACCATCTCTGTTACCTTGCAATGGCAAATGAATGCTGCTATGTAGCACTGCAGTACCGCCTCTGTCAGCAGCATCCAGTACACATACGGTGACAGTGACAAAAGGCAAAACGGGCTTCATGGTTGCCATGCTATGGCGTCTGCCAGTGCAATCCAGGGAAAAAGGGTGCGAAATGATTGTCTGCCGTTGCTTTCACGGAGGAAGGAATGCGTGATGACATTTACCCAGAATCACCCGCGACACTGTTTTTGCACCATCATGCATTGGGATCTCAACCCAGAATTCCAATGGGCAGGGGGAGACTGCTGGAACTATAGGATAGCTACGGGATAGCTACCCACAGTGCAACGCTCCGGGAATCCACGCTAGCCTCAGTACATGGAGGCACACCACCGAATTATTGTGCTTAGAGTGGCCGCGTGCACTCGACTTTATACAATCTGTTTTACAAAACCGGTTTATGTAAAATTGGAATAATCCCGTAGTGTAGACATACCCTAAATCATCATCTCCAAAGAAGCACTTTCACATTCACAAGCAAAATGAGTGTAATGGCTTCAATTTGGAGCCAAGAGGAGACCACAAAATTACCATAGTTTAATAATAAATGACCATTTCTGTTTAGCAGCAGCTGTGGACAGTACAGCAGTGAGCTGCATAAAGTGTGCTATGTACGGTCACTTGTGTTCATGTCAGAACTGAACCTCCATCCATTAGAGAAAGGGGTGAGGGTTACATTATTAGCATGGATAAAACAGAATTAGCTAGTGGCAAAATCTGCAAGACAAAGACTAGATTCAATTTAAATCCAGAATTTAAAATGTTCAAGTAAAAGTCCTTAGTGACCACCCAAGGAGATGTCCTTTAACATGGGATTAAAGAATATTTTCCTGGAAACCTGGGAGAAACTACAAAGTGGATGTGATTGTTTATGCAGGTTTCAATGTAGGCAGGTGTTTCGTGTAAAATGCTTTCTAAGTGATACATAATGCAATTTAACTTTCAGCACGTTTAGCTTTTAAGGCTTTCTTGCTTGCAATGACAGCTAGTGCTTGGTTTAGTTAGAACAATGACTTATGTTTTTTTTTTAAATGGAGGCTGTTATAAGTGTACTTATGTTCCTCTGTGAACAACAAATTCAGGCTGAATTTGGGAGGGAAGCATGTGGTCTATTTCTTCTAGCACATTCATCATCAGGGCACTGGGTGAACCAGATGCTCCTTTACACAAATGGAGAGAAGTAAGAGAGGCAGTGGGCAGTGCAGCCTTTGCTTTCTGGAGCAAACAGTGGGGAACCTGCAGGGTGAACAGTACCACGCATTAGGTGAGGGCTATGGGGTCTACACAGTCCCACGCACCATACTCAAGGTGTGCTCCCATTTGGGTGACACCAGGAAGGAACAACCTCCTGTGCACCAGCTGGTTTCCGGAGCGGTATGAGTCTCCAGCAGGAGGATCAGATACCCTCTGCCCAAACACAGGAGAGTACCTGATACTTGAGGACACTCACCCTACAGCTCCCAGTCTTGGACCTTCTTGGGGGGCATGGAAGCAAGCACAGCAGTGGCCTCTCCTTGAAAGGATGGAAGGAGCTGGGCTGTGAGTTACGTTTATCACACTTACTTTTTGAGACTAGCAGCCAGCCCTCACTGGTGATAACAAAGGGTGGGCTAGCAGGGGAAGGCTTGGCAGGTAAGGATGACAGGATGGGGGCTAAAGAGAACATGACAAGGGGGAGGATGGCCTTCCTTTAAGGGGGGACCTCTCCCTTGCCCATCATCACATGCACCCCTCAAGGACCCTGACAGATGACTGTCAGTGGCTGGTCTACCTGCTCAGCCAGGCAGGACAAGGGTCACTCTTGGTGCCCAAGGGAAGTTGGCAGATGTCAGCTTTAGATGGAGGAGGGGAGCTGGATGAGAAAGGTTGCCAACAGTGGTGGTGCTGCTGCTGTCCTGAAGCCCAGGAAGGCCCAGTACCCCTCCTTGCTGGGCCAAGGGCGACTGCCTTTGGACATGCCTTGGTGCTTGACGGGGGAAGCAAAGAGCCTTCCCCAACAAATAACACGAGACCCTTGATGAGCACCATGAACCACCCCTGTAGGCCCCATCACTACCAGGTGCCATTGCTGGTAGCTGGAGGGTGTCCTCTCAGCAGAAAGGACATCTGAAGGAGGGCAGAGTCCTTGCAGCCTTGTGGCAGCAAGGTGATGTGGGAGACCAGCTTTTTGTACCTGCTATTGGTGTTATGAAGGCACTTGGGATCACAGGGATGGGGCAGAGACCTGAGGGGGGCAGCAATGGTGATTGCTCCCTTATTTTGTTCCTTCTTAACCTCCCACCACCATAAAAGCAGCAGCTTCAGCCCTGTCTGGGTGAGGGTGTGCCATGGGGGCGGGGAGAGGGAGCTAAGGCTCTTCTCCACTACAGTGGGGCCGGGAGGGAGCAAACACAACTGGAGCCAGTCAAAATAGTGGGGGAAGGAGAACTCAGTAGGGGAGGGGACCAACTCCTCTGGCTGCACAGGGATGGGGAACTCCACAAAGAAAAGGGGGGAGGTGACAACCGGCAAAAGGAGAGGAGCAAATTGAAGGGGGAAAGACGGGGACGGGTTCGGTGGAAGGGAAAAGGGAACGACCTGGGGGAGTGAATACTAAAGCGCGAGTGGCTAGGTGGGGGAAAGGGCCCCCTTGCAGGCGGGGGGCTGCCGTCCCAGCTCCCGCCGGCTGGCTGTAAGGAGCGTCGGGCGGGTGAAGAGCTCCACGCCCCCCCCCGGCAGCCGATCAGAGCAACAGCCTCCGCCTCCTCCCGGAGCAGCCGCCGCCGCTTGCAGACTCAGCCCCTGTCCAGACTCGGAGCAGCTGCGGCGGCACTTTGCTGCCCTTGCCATCCAGAGGGGCCCCGCGCCCTGCACCCTCCGCAGCCTGGACTAGCGCGCCGTGCCCCGCTCCCTGGTGCTGGCGGGAGGCAGAGGAGGACGCTGGTGTCCCGCAGCGCAGGTGAGGAGCCTTTTTGCTTTGAAGTGCAGCCAGCCCTGGCGTGAGGGGGGCGCCTGGTCTGGCTGGGGGGGTGGAGGACCGCGCTGCAGCGTGGGAGCGCTGGCGCCGGGCTCCTAGCTCCTTCCGCGCACGCATGGGCTTGCTTGCATGCCTCTCGGTTTTACCTGCAGCCCACTCACCTCTGCAGCCAGCCGGATTCTTGTATGGGCCTGCCGTCCGTAACTCGTCACTTGTATGAGATCAGTGCACTAACAGCTCGGACAGCCAAGTGCAGCATTTGTGCAGTTACCTTCGGGTGCCATTTAAAACAAGAAACGCATAATGTTTCTAACACAGTTTTAACCCCTCACCCATTTGACTATTAGGCGAGTGAGGGTGGCTGAAAGAGAAGACTCTAACTGAAGAGATTTTCCTTCCCACTCCTAGGTATCAGTGTTTTGCGGAAGAGCCTTTAATTTTCTCCACCAAACCCCTTTGCTCTGAATCTAAAGGAAAAGTTGTTGCTGCTTTTGAAAGTGCTGTTTGTATTGCACTCTCTGTGTGCTCTGAAGCAGGGCAGCCCGGTGTCCCGCCTGCAGCGACAATCCGCATATCAGCTGTTGCATACAATAACGGAGACTGAGTGTGTTGCTTCCTCTCAGGGGCTCTAAGAACTGGTTTAATACCGAGTTAATTAATCTCGCCCTTTCTCCTGTCCATGTTGTTCGGATTTCTGGCCAACTCCTCATGAAATGCAAAGGAAAATAAAGGGGGAGGGGTTAAAATTTAGTCGTCTGTGTCTCTAATTTCTCTATAGATTGATGCCTGTATATTTGGGAAAAAATGCTTACAAAGAAAGTCCCTATGTTTCAAATACTATCTTAAATTATTAGAACTGTAGCTCTAGGCAGCTTTTCACTGTTTTCTTTGTTGTATATTTGTTCAAACTAAGTGAAATGTAAAATGTAGTTTGATTTCATTTTGGTCGTAGCTTGGTTTTAATTCATTTCACTTTTTAATGTGCTCCTTCTCTAGCACAGTGAACTAATGTTTAGATCCCAATCACAGCAGGAAAGTGTGTGTTTAAAAATATTCCAGTAGAAGCTTGTTTTTTTTAAAAAACATGTTTTGGAAACATAATATATAGTTCTTAAGCTCTTGTATAGCTTGTTTTAACGAACTTAAATTTGGGTCAAATTTGATCTAGTCAGGAAGTTTTGTTTTCTCACTATGTTGTTTTCGTGTTTGTGTGATATACACATACTACAGATATTTGTGTATATAGTGTGGATGGATTTTTGTGGGTCTCAGAGTGTGTGGTTTCATATACAAAATCTCATCTGAAAATCCAAGTAAATTTTGAGTCTTCACAATGGTAAATCATAATCTTTCATCTTAATTCTGTTTGTGAATCCTCCACTGATTTACAAAATCATCCCGAACAAATCAAATTGTTTGCATTATCATAGCACTAAGAAGCTTCAATCATGGATCAGACTCCATTGTGTTAGGTGCTATAAAAACACAGAACAATGCGATTCCTGCCCAAAAGAGCTTACAGTCTAAATCAGGGTTAGGCAACCTATGGTATGTGTGCTGAAGGCGGTACACGAGCTGATTTTCAGTGGCACTCACACTGCCTGGGTCCTGGCCACCGGTCCAGGGAGCTCTGCATTTTAATTTAATTTTAAATGAAGCATCTTAAACATTTTACAAACCTTATTTACTTTACATACAACAATAGCTTAATTATATATTATAGACTTATAGAAAGAGACCTTCTAAAAACGTTAAAATATATGACTGGCACGCAAAACCTTAAATTACAGGGAATAAATGAAGACTCGGCACACCACTTCTGAAAGGTTGCCGACCCCTGGTCTAAATGCTATTCCTCAACACTATAACTAGTTGGGTTCCGTTTAAGGCTCAGAATCATGATGAAATCTGCCTCCAACTTCATGTTCCTGTGGAGTTTCCTTTGAGAAAAAGAGTTTAAGAATGCAGAAGTTAGGAACTATATGCAATAGCTATTAGGTGCAAGTTTATAGTGGTCGAGGGCCTTACTGGATTGGGTATAACATACCTTTCTGAGCATCATGTTTTGGGAGATGTTCAAAAATACTCCTTGTCTTCTTTCTTGAGCATTCCCTTGCCTTGTTACACACTCTGATTTCTTAGAACTTTGAATTCTTCATAGTCTTATCCCAGTCATTCACTGGGAGTGGTAACCTGTTACAAAAAAAATACTTAATAGAACAAGGCTATTAATTTAAAAGCACTGTATTTCTTCACTTGCGAGGAAAAAGAACTACAAGAAAAGCTGTTTTTGATATTTGTAACCTGAATGGAGCCCAGGATCATTGGCAGCCTTGCAAGAGCATATTCTTAAGAGGTTTCCAACCCAATATCCAGACCACAGAGGATTGGAAACATTGACAGCCATCCGTATGCTTATATTGGAACCTATATCTTTTTTAACTAAGTAGGTTCAAATACAAGCCTATCTTAAGAATCTTTTGTTGTTTATCCATCACTTGCCCCCTTATTATTAAAAATAGAGAATAAGCAATGATGCAGCATGGAATAAGTAGTAGATGTTGAGCTGAATATCAAGATCTATTGACCCAGGTGGTAAATATCTGCCTTTGGGGGCAGCAAGCCGTCTTGTTCTCCAAAACAAGAATCACCACATGTCATTGTTACATGTGTATTGAGGGCTGAATTATGCATCCCTCTGCATGGATGTGTTAGAGAGGGAAGTGTAGGAAGTTGATTTTCCCTCCACACAGGGATTGGGTGTAATCTAGCTCTCCCGTCTGAAGGAGTGAGGTGGGTGGCACCTCTGGCAGCACAAGTGACTTGAGGGGGATATTGCTGGATGTACGAGGGTAGGGCTGTGACTCCTTCACTCATGGGTTGCGAGTATCATAATACTGGAGAGGCTGCTGTGCCTCCCTAAACAGCCTGGTGTGGCCCTGCTCACTCTCCACCCTCAAACACCTTCCTGCTTGCTTCCAGTTCCCTTCTCACTCCTCTGTGGTGGAGAGGCTAGGGCAGGCAGGCTGGGGCTGGTGCTTGCAAGGCTTGGGGGGCTGGTACTGGAGCCATGTCGCGCTGCCCACCCAGTGCTCCGGGCCTGTGGGCGCTGGGACCGCTCTGTCTGCCTGGCGGTCTGGGGCTGGGAGTGTGCAGGGGTCCAGTGGCCATTGGGTGTGTGTGCATGTGCTGGGCTCTGGTGGGGGATGGGGGAAGGAGGAGGAGGGTCTAGGGGTAGCCTCCCTCAGTGGCTCATTCACCTGCTGCCCCTGCCTTCACTGTTTTCCAGGAATAGCAAGGTGCACTTTTCCAAGTAATGCCCTCCTGTGCCTTCCAAGCCTCTGGAGTTAAGTCTTTCATGGGGGTGTGTGGGGGGAATGCTGTGCTGCTTTGACATGTGTCAGCACTGAGAGCTCAGAGAGCTGTTCCTGGCAGCTGTGGGAGAACTCAGAGGGAATCACAGAACCATAGGCAGGCAGGCAAAGAGTGGGCTGCTTCAGGAGAGACTGCTGTGTGGAGCAGAGCTGGGGGCTGACCTTCCTCTGTCTCAGGATAGGTTAGTCAGCCTGCTGTCTCCTCCTGCCCCAGACATACTACTCTCCTCCCCTTACCCCCACTCTCCCGCCACTTCAGGGAAAAGACGGCTGACAATCTACTAGGATGCCGCTGAAATGATGGGATTGAGAAAACTGCATCATGTGATGTTGTACCTGCCCCACGAGGCATTGCAAACCCTTCCCAAAGCACCCTGTGGCCAGTATTGATGCACTGTGCCGGGACAAGGAGCTAGTGTGGACGTACAATAGCGGTTTTAATTAAAGTGCTTTAGTTAAAGCGGAATAACTTTTGCCAACAAAACTTTGTAATGTAGACAAGGCCAAGGTGGGCGAGGTAATATCTTTTATAGGACCAAGTTCTGTTGGTGAGAGAGATAAGCTTTTCAGCTACACACAGCTCTTCCTCAGGTCTGGGAAACTTAATCAGAGTGACACAGCTAAATACAAGCTGGAACAGATTGTTTAGTGTAAGTCGTTAACATATTTCAAGGGACTGTTCAAGGTGAAATGGCCCGTTAACACCACTCCAGTCATAGGGAGGCAAGGAAGAGGGCTGGGGAAGGAGCTCTGGGGTTTCTTAGTCAGTTACAGATTGTTGTAATAAATCATTAAATCCAGTGTCTCTGTTCATAGAATATCAGGTTTGGAAAGGACCTCAGGAGGTCATCTAGTCCAACCCCCTGCTCAAAGCAGGACCAATCCCAACTAAATCATCGCAGCCAGGGCTTTGTCAAGCCTGACCTTAAAAACCTCTAAGGAAAGAGATTCCACTACCTCCCTAGGTAACCCATTCCAGTGCTTCACCACCCTCCCATGGGTGCCACGTTTGTATGATTTTTGGTGGTGCCCAGAATGGGCCCAAGCAGAGCCATCCTATCCATAGGACGGACAGGTGCAACCACCCCATACCCCACAATTTGGGGGACCCCACACTTCAGGGGGCACGGGGTCCTGGCAGAGCCATCCCATCCATAGGACAAACTGGGGCAACCGCCCCATGCTTTGGAAGGCCCCGCACTTCAGGGGGACGCAGAGTACAGGACAGCCTGGGGGGTTAGTGGAGGGCCTGGTGCCGGCAGCAGTAAGCAACCTGGCCCCAGCCCTGCTATGCCCCTTCCCTGTCCCCATTCCACCCCTTTCTCCAAGCCCCTGCCCCACTTCTTTCAGGCTTCCACCCGCTTCCCCGAGCAACACCAAGAGCCAGCGGGGTGGAGTGGAGTAGGACGGGCTGGGGCAGGTCACTTGCTGCTGCCGGCGCTAGGCCCCCCACTAACTCACCAGTCCGCCTTGGACCTGCATTCCCCTAAAGAGCAAGGCCCCCCAAAGCACAGTAAGCCCAAACATTGGTGGAGCCAGGCCCATGTTCCTAAATATTGGTGGAGCACGGGCACCATGGGCCCATATAACTCGCTGCCTATGCACCCTCCTAGTAGAAGTATTTTCTAATATCCAACCTAAGCCTCCCCCACTGCAACTTGAGACCATTGCTTATTCAGTCCCTGATTTTTAGTATGTAGCAAAGTTATGAATTTAAGCTCCCATGCTTCTCTTTTGGAATGACTTGGAGGCGTGCTAACGGGCCAATTCACTTTATGCTACTTATGCTAAACAGTCTGTTCCATTGTGTATTTAGCTGTGAGACTCTGATTAAGAGCTTGTCTTTGTGTACAGTGGCACAGCTGCAGTGCTTTAGTGAAGATACTAGTATGCAGAGGGAAGACCTTCTCCTGTCAGTGGAGTTAGCTACTACCTCTCAGGAAGGTAGATTATGTCAACAGGAGGTATGGCTACACTTGAAATTTCAAAGTGCTGCAGCGTCAGCGCTTTGAAGTGTGAGTGTGGTCGGAGCGCCAGCGCTGGGAGAGAGTTCTCCCAGCGCTGCACGTAAACCACATCCTCTAGGGGTGTAGCTTGCAGCGCTGGGAGCCGCACTGATTATGCAGAGGCTTTACAGCGCTGTATCTTGCAGCGCTCAGGGGGGTGTTTTTTCACACCCCTGAGCGCGAAAGTTGCAGCGCTGTAAAGTGCCAGTGTAGCCAAGGCCAGGAGAAGCTCTGCTGTTGACATAGCGCTGTTTATGTGGGGGCATGCCATATGCACTTTTCAGCCAGTTATAACCAGCAATTGTGTCAACACCAATGTGTGTCATACTACTGTTTGTTTTGTGGAATTTAAAGTTAATTAAATATCAAACTTCTTTTAAAATTTATTAACAGCAGGGCTTAAATTCACCCAGAGTCATGTGGAGCGGTGCTCTGGTAAATATTTTCAGACCCAGGGGAGCTCCAGCAGCACCCCGTGGGGCTGAAGCCCTGGCAGTGCCAGGAAATACTTTGAGAATTTAAGCCCTGATTAACATGCCATTTTTAAAAATGGCAACACTTAAGATTACTATCATTGAAAGAGTAGAAACCTCTTTTCAGTTTTACTGAGTCCATTTTACAACACTTCTCTACAGCTGGTTTCACTATAGTCTATTTAACTGGCTTTTTACGAGCCTTTCATCTAGCAACAGGGGAAAGATGAAAACAACATGGCAGCAAAACCAAAAAGAAACTGACTTTTCTGGACAGGTGTTGTACCTGAAACTACTTTCAACACTTTCTGTTTTCTTTTTAAAGGTCTAGATTGCCAGTTGTTGGTGCCTCGTCAGATAACTATATAAACTGCCTGAAGTAGCTTGTATTATTATCCGCCCAAATGACTGACATTTGGTACCAGACTTAACGTTGTAATAATGCATTTTTATTATTTGGTGAGTGGCATCTCATTGCTTCTTCTGCGTTAGACTTATTTATTTTAAAATCTTCATTCTTGCCTGCAGGTTATATGGGTAATTTACTCGGGCTAACAAAGGTTATGGGATCTCTAATTGAAGCTTCAGCAGTTATGGTAATTCTAGAAGAATGCTCATTTATTTCACAGTAGTGCTTAGCAGGAAGGATCCCTCAGCATTATTCTACAATTACTATGTTAAAAAGGAAATTGGTTATGAGCGATTCTACCTAAATACTACATTTCTCTGTCTTCTGGTTCTATTATTTGCAAACTAATTATATGTATCAGACATAATATTGCTATTTATAATCTGCAAACACAATATAGAAATAAAAAAGTGGAAATTATGATGCAACAATAAAGCAGGGCCGCCCTTCAACTGGCGCTTGGTAGTCTTGGCAAGATGGTTGAATAAGGCTGCTGCTTCTGTGCCAAGGACTCTTCATTGTATTATAGTTGTAGTCCAAAATGAAGACATTCTATAAATGTTTGCCCTTCAAAATATAGATCTGAGTGCTGCAAACCTCTACTGAAGGGAATTGGTGGCTATTTCTCTTTTAATTCCCCTATTTGTCATCTCCCTGAAGAAATGCGCACGTGAGCCGTGGACCTTCCAAACGTCATAGGTCTGGCCCCAAACGGTTGGAAGATAGGGTATCCTGCTCTGACATTCTGAGTTTTCTATTGCCTATAGTATAGGTATGTCAGATCACCATTCGGCAGCAGGATGGTGCGGTACCCAAGAGGTGATACAAGGCTTATTTAGAAGTTGAGAATGGATGATATTGTTGTCTTTTACAGTTGTGCATCTGTACATATCTGCGCATACATAGTCTTTCCACCAGCAGATGAAGTGTGTGAGCCCACAGGTGGATAAACAGCTTTTAATATCAAACATGGCTTTTCCAATTGTGAAATACTAGAAACTTGGCTCTCAAATGGGAGCTCCCAAAGGACTTTTAAGGGCTTGTCCATATGGCAAGTTAATGTGTGGCAAGCGGCGGGAGGAGGGGTAAATCTACAGTGTACTAGCTAGCCATGCACTAACAGGGCATGTGGATCCTGCTATCATGCACCAAAGGTTCCCTAGTGCTCTTTGACCTACTACTGCTTCAGGCTAGTGTGTTGTAGATTTTCACCCTAGCTTGCCGTGTACTAAGTCTTCCTGTGGACAAGCCCAAAGTCACTGGATTCACTTATGAATGAGAGAATTTTGGCACAATTCTCATTGCAGTGCTATCTTTTTGTAAAATAGCTCTGCACTGCACCTTGCTGAACGTGTTTAAGCACAGTTTTTAATCATTAAAATGCAAGATGAATTTCGCAACTCCTTTTTGAAGGGCAAGCAGCCCAAGTTGCAGATATGACTTATCACAATGAGAAATGGCTGTCTTGGCAAGCTCCTGGATAATTCCTCCAAAGATGGTCTTTGAGCAGTCTGATGCAAATTCACCCCATATGTAAGAACGTGCAGTTCCATTGTAATTAGTAGAGTTATGACTTCTTATACTTAAGGATGGTCTAGATAATACTTGCAGAGAGGAATGGCTCAGTGGTTTGCGCATTGGCCTAAACCTGTGAATTCAATCCTTGAGGGGGCTATTTAGGGATCTGGGGCAAAAATCTGTCTGGGGAATGGTCCTGCTTTGAGCAGAGGGTTGGATTAGATGATCTCCTCAGGTCCCTTCCAACCCTGATATTCTATGAACAACTCTAAGTCCTGCCACGAGTGCAGGGGCTGGACTAGATGACCTCTTGTGGTCCCTTCCAGTCCTAGAGTCTATGATAAATTGGCCCTTCTTTGATAATGGAAACTGGGCAATAATTCAATATATAAGAAACAGGAAACCTACAAGAGACTCAGTAGTTCTGCTGGCTTGCCAGGAAGCAAGAAGGATATGGCAAAGATGCTAAATAGTTAAGTAATCAGTCTTCACCACAGAGAATGTTGGGAAGATAACTACTCTCTTCAGGGAGTAAAGATGAGGCACTATCAGGGTTGAGGGGTCCAAAGAGGAAGTGCTGGAACAAACAGATAAATGAATGAGCAAAAAAGTCACCTAAAGCTCTGAAGAAACTTAAGATTTCTGAAGAACTAGGGATTAGGAGAGAGCAGGAAGGAAATCAAAGGAGGAGAGGGGGAAAAAAAAAGTCCACCCTGCTGGTAATAGTATACTCTTCCTGTCAGCCACAGAATAGCCAGATTTTCCAGAAAGATTGCTTAAATTAATTTTCCTAATGTAGGAAAACTACTGCTAGTACCACAATAACAAAACTGGGCACATGATAGAAGAGAGAAAAGAATGAATGTTTTTAGTGGTGCAATACTTCCAGCCTGCAAAGCACTTCTGGGAGAGCAAACCAACCCCCTACCTTACCATCACCATCTTCTCCTCTTCCCATCTCCCAAACTTGATTTGGGATGAAATAAAAATTTAATTAAATTTAGCCTCTTCTTCCCCTTCCTCTGCCAATCGCATATAACTGTGAATCTGCTCCAACAGCAGTGCCTCTGCTTCCCTAAAATTACTCCCAAAGGGAACCAACTATTGGAATCTCTGGGATGCTGTGAAGCCTCTAAACACTCTTTTCTCTCACTTCTTCCTCCATTAACCCCAATTAAGTAAGATCAGCTTTTGCCAGCAGTTGTGGAACAACACTTAAAATGTTTGGTTTGGCCCTTTATTGTTCCTTTTGTTGAGAGGGGAGATATATTACTTCTTTACTTCCCTGTTCTTCAGAAGAACTGTGGAGGTTAGTGACCTCACAATAAGACTTAAACCTGACTGGTAGGTGATCTTGCCCCTAACTGAGCAGGGAAAGAAGTCAGAATTTTTTTCCCCACTGAAAAAATAATGAGGAGTCCTTGTGGCACCTTAGAGACGAACAAATTTATTTGAGCATAAGCTTTTGTGGGCTAGAACCCACTTCATCAGATGCATGAAGTGGAAAATACAGGAGCAGGTATAAATATATAGCACATGAAAAGATGGGAGTTGCCCATTCCCACATCTAACCTAATTGAATTGGCCTCGTTAGCACTGACCTCCTACTGGGTAAGGCAACTCCCATCTTTTCGTGTGCTGTATATTTATACTGCTTACTGTATTTTCCACTCCATGCATCTGGTGAAGTGGGTTATAGCCCACTAAAGCTTATGCCCAAATAAATTTGTTTGTCTCTAAGGTGCCACAAGGACTCCTCGTTATTTTTATTGATACAGATGAGCATGGCTACCACTCTGAAACCTTTCCCCACTGAAATATTTTAAGTTTTTGATGGAAAAATCAAAAACTGAAATATTTCAATTATGAATTGCGGCTACACTGCCTCATGGGAGCTGTAGTTCAGGTGAGATAGAGAGGCCTATTCTCTATAGCATGGGGTTCCTGCTCAGGCTTCTTCTCCCATGTTGTACCACATTGGTGAAAAGAAGAGGTGTGTCTTGGCTGCATTGCATCATGGGAAGTGAGGTCACAAAAGCTAGTTGAAAATCTAATTTTCTGTTGAAGAATAGTTTAGATTGAATTTTCAACCAGCCGTACAAGAGGTGTTTCTTAGTAATAGATCCTGCTCCTGTTGGATTGGACCTTTAGACTACATAGGAGTCAAATTCCCCTTCTTGCTCAGTTGGAGGCTGTGAGAGCTACAGCTTATGTTTCAGTCTGCTTTACAGCTACGTAATGATTTAGGGAATATATCTAAACCTTGCTGTGGTCAGGGTGGTTGCAACCCATTAGGCGACCTAAGCAGTTGCCTAGGGCGCTGACATTTGGGGGGCGGCAACCGCAGAGGCCTACCATCCGGTCGCTGTGGTTGTCGGCAGTATTTTGGGGGCGGGACCTTCTGCTGCCTCTGTTGGGGGGCCCCATTTTGGGGGCAGGACCTTCCGCCTCCTAGGGCGCCAAAAAGGCTGCTGGCGCTCCTGGCTGTGGTTGGAATTAAATGTGTGCCTAAGGGATTTATGGTGGTAAAGGCTGGTGATGGGTAAGGTAGGTGAATTGAAGCTGCTGTGGATGTATGTGTTTATCTGATTTCCCGGCGTCTTAATGTTTGTGTTGGTAGGGAATGCCCTTGAGCTACCTTGACTCTAAAGCCTTTTGCATGGGGGTAGCTGAAGATTGTATCTCTTATCTTTAAGCAGTGTTGAAGGCCAGTATATACGATCCCTATAATAAGTATGCTGTATTATATAACAAGTGGAAAGTTTGCTGCTAAAAGTATAGAGGCTGTGTCATTACTGTATACCTGAAACTCCAGATGCACAGATTCTGGTTCATGTTGTACTTTTCTTTTCTGTTGAAAAAAATGTGGGGAATCTTGTTCATGTAAAGGAAAAATTGCCAAGTTTTGGTCTGTACACTAAATGAATTAAGTTATGACAGTATGCAATCACTATGAGAGCACTGAATACAGGGATGTACTTCCCTGAATCTTTTTGAGTTTGTTTATACTAAATTAAATATTCTCCATGTAAGTTTGGCTGGTTGCTAGGTTTTAATATGAAACAAACTAGGTGGCATTTACTAAGCAATCTTGTAAGGAGTTTGTAGTCTATTACTTTGACAAGTATCTGATATTGTGTTTGACCCTAAAAGTTCAGAGTGGCTGGGTTCATTTGTTGACCAACTGTTAGCAGGTGTTGGAAAGGTGCCAGGAGATGCTGACTGTTGCTAACTCACCGTGGTAGGTGTGGCTCAATAAGGCTATGAAAAGAAGGGAAGTGCTGCTGAGTCTGAGGACACAGAATCTAGAACAGAGAAGTGTCCCTAGAGAAACTTTAGCAACAGTCTAGGGAGAAAGTTTAGGCTGAGATTTATTGGAAACTCAAATGTCATAAAGCTAAACCCCAGAAAGTGGGTAAGTTTGGATTAAATGCAGGATGGGAACCTGCACTCTTAATTGATGAGCACATTATTTTCTTCAGCTGATATGATAAATCATAGAATCATAGGACTGGAAGGGACCTTGAGAGGTCATCTAGTCCAGTGGTTCTCAGCCAGGGGTCTGGGGCCAGTGTTGATGCACTCTGCCGGGACAAGGAGCTAGTGTGGACATACAATAGCGGTTTTAATTAAAGTGCTTAAGTTAAAGTGGAATAACTTTTGCTGACAAAACTTTGTAATGACAAGGCCAAGGTGGGTGAGGTAATATCTTTTATAGGACCAAGTTCTGTTGCTGAGAGAGACAAGCTTTTCAGCTACACACGGCTCTTCCTCAGGTCTGGGAAACTTAATCAGAGTGACACAGCTAAATACAAGCTGGAACAGATTGTTTAGTATAAGTAGTTAACATATTTCAAGGGATTGTTCAAGGTGAAATGGCCCATTATCACCCCTCGCGTCCCTTCTGTCCCCAGAAAGAAAAAAGTTGAGAACACTGGATCTAGTCCAGTCCTCTGCACTTGTGGGGACCATCCCTGACAGGTGTTTGTCTAACCTGCTCTTAAAAATCTCCAGTGAAGGAGATTCCATACTCTCCCTGGGCCTTTTATTCCAGTGCTTAACCACCATGGCAGAAAGTTTTTCCTAATGTCCAACCTAAACCTCCCTTGCTGCAATTTAAGCCTATTGCTTCTTGTCCTATCCTCAGAGGTCAAGAAGAACAATTTTTCTCCCTGCTCTTTGTTACAACCTTTTATGTACTTGAAAACTGTTATCATGTCCCCTCTCAGTCTTCTCTTCTCCAAACTAAACAAACCTAATTTTTTCAGTCTTCCCTCAGAGATCATGTTTTCTAGACCTTTAATGATTTTTGTCGCTCTTCTCTAGACTTCCTCCAATTTGTCCACATCTTTCCTGGAATGTGGCACCCAGAACTGGACATAATACTCCAGTTGAGGCCTAATCAGCATGAAATAGAGTGGAAGAATTACTTTGTGTGTCTTGCTTACAACTCTCCTGCTAATACATCCCAGAACAATGTTTGCTTTTTTTTGCAATAGTGTTACGAGCAAAATATGAGTGGACAGTGTAATCCACTATGAACCCCAATCCCTTTCTGCTGTACTCCTTCCTAGGCACTCATATCCCATTTTATATATATGCAACTGATTGTTCCTTCCTAAGTGGAGTATTTTGCATTAGTCCTTATTGAATTTCAGTCCTATCCTCCAAAGCACTTGCAACCCCTCCCAGTCCTGCTATCATCTGCAAACTTTATAAGTGTTTTCTCTATCCCATTATCTAAATCATTAATGAAGATATTGAATAGAACTGGACTCAAAACTGGTCCCTGCAGGACCCAACTCATTATGCCCTTCCAGCTTGACTGTGAACCACTGATAATTACTCTCTGGGAACAGTTTTCCAACCAGTGATGCAGTCACCTTATAGGTTATATTTCTCTAGTTTGTTTATGAGAAAGTAATGTGAGACAGTATCAAAAGCCTTGGGCTATGTCTACACTGCCTAGTTATTTTGCCAAAAGTTATGCCACTTTTATTAAAACACTTTAATTAAACCGCTGTTGTGTGTCCACACTATGCTCCTTGTGTCACCGGAGTACATCCACACTAGCAGCTCTTGCATCAACACAGAGAGCAGTGCACTGTGGGTAGCTATCCTACTTGTGCAACTGGCCACAGGGTGCTTTGGGAAGGGTTTGCAATGCCTCATAGGGTAGGTACAACATCACATGATACAGGCTTCTCAATCCCATCCCATGGGCATCCTACTAGATTGCCAGCCACTTTTCAACTGAAGTGGGAGGGAACGGGGGGAAGTGTGTGACAGGGAGCGTGTGTGGGTGGGGAACGGAGAGACAGAGACAACATGAGTTAGAGGAGAGTGAGTGTGTGTGTTTGGAAGTTCAGTCATGAGGCGGGGCAGGGGGAAACCACCCCTCGACATCAGCCCCCGCCTCCCTCCCTCCCCAGTTCTGCAAAGCAGTCTTTCTCTCTCTCTCTCTCTCTCTCTCTCTCTCACACTCACACACACACACACACACACACACACACACACCCCTACCCCTGACTGCCTTGTGTTGGTAGTGTGGGAGAGAGTAGGAGCATTCCAGGTTAATGATTTGCGCTTGTTTCCTGGAGCAGAGCAGCATGCTCAGCTGTTAGAAAGGAGCTTTGAAAGAGGAGGGGCGCATGCCTGCAGGGCTACTGAGCTCAAAACAATGAGCAGAGCAGTCAGGGCAGGAATTGTGGGACACCTTCCGGAGGCCAGTTACAGATATAAAATCAAGCACGGTGTTTACACTGGCACTATGACGATAAAACTTTTGTGTTAAAAAGCCTTCTGACTCTCATCAAGGGGATTTTATTACAATGCTGCAACTGAGAAATGTCATTGCAAAAAGTGGTTTTGCAGTGTGTACACCTCCATTGTTTTGTTGCCAAAAACTACCTTTTGGCGAAAAAAGTTGCAGTGTAGACAAGCCCTTGCTAAAGTACAGATATACCACATCTACTGCTTCCCCCACACCCCCCACCCACAAGCCTTGTTACCCTGTCAAATAAAGCTATTAGGTTGGTTTGACAAGATTTGTTCTTGACAAATCCACGCTGATTGTTACTTATCACCTTATTATCTTCTGGGTGTTTGCAAATCGATTGCTTTATTATTTGCTCCATTATCTTTCCATATATTGAAGTTAAACTGCCAGATCTGTAATTCCCCAGATTGTCTTTATTTCCTTATTTAGAGATTGGCACTATACTTGCCCTTTTCCAGTCCTCTGGAATCTCTCCCATTTTCCTTGAGTTTTCAAAGATAATTGCTAATGGCTCAGATATCTCCTTGAGTATTCTAGGATGCATTTCATCAGGCCCTGGTGACTTAAAGACATCTAACTTGCAGGGCTGGCGCTTCCATTTAGGTGACCTAGGCGGTCACCTAGAGCACCAGGATTTGAGAGGGCGGCAGGCTGCTCCGGTGGACCTCCCACAGGCATTCCTGCGGAGGGACTGCTGGTCCTGCGGCTCCGGTGGAGCATCCGCAGGCACGCCTGCGGCAGGTCCACCAGAGCTGCGGGACCAGCGGACCCTCCGCAGGAACGCCTGCGGGAGGTCCACCGGAGCCACAGGACTGGCGAGCGGCAGCGCCTCCCGTGGCGTGCCACCATGCTTGGGGCGGCAAAATGGCTAGAGCCGGCCCTGTGCCTAGGGCGCCAAAAACTCTGGCGCCGCTCCTGCTAACTTGTCTGAGTAATTTTTAACTTGTTCTTTCCCTATTTTAGCCTCTGATCTTACTTCATGTTCACTGGCATTCACTATGTTGGACGTCCAATTGCTACTAACCTTTTTGATTAAAACTGAAACAAGGAATCAATTAGCACTTCTGCCATTTCAACATTTTTTGTTGTTGTTTTTCCTCCCCTCATTGAGTAATGGGCCTACCCTGTCCTTGATCTTCCTCTCGCTTCTAATGTATCTGTAGAATGTTTTCTTGTTATCCTTTATGTCCCTGGCTAGTTTGATCTCATTTTGTGCCTTGGCCTTTCTAATTTTGTCCCTACCTACTTGTATTATTTGTTCATAGTCATCCTTTGTCATTTGATCTAGCTTCCACTTTTTGTAGGAATCCTTCTGTTTTTTTTTTTTTTAGTTTCAGATCATTAAAGATCTTCTGGTTAAGCCAGGGTGGTCTCTTGCCATACTTCCTATCTTTCCTACAGAGTGGGATAGTTTGTTCTTGCACCCTTAATAATGTCTCTTTGAAAAACTACCAACTGTCTTCAGTTGTTTTTCCTGTTAGACTTGCTTCCCATGGGATCTTACCTACCAACACCCTGAGTTTGCTGAAGTCTGCCTTCTTGAAATACATTATCTTTTGTTTTGCTGTTTTTCCTCTACCATTTCATGATTACTTTCACCCAGGCTGCCCTCCACTTTCAAATTCTCAATCAGTTCCTTCCTATATGTCAAAATCAAATCTAGAACAGCCTCTCCCCAAAAACGTGTTGGATAATCTGTACCCTACTGTGTTATTTTCCCAACAGATGTCTGGGTTGAATCCCCCATTACCACCAAGTCCTGTGCTTTGGATGATTTAGTTTAAAAAAAGCCTCATCCACCTCTTTTTCCTAGTTTGGTGGTCTGTAGTAGACCCCTACCATGACATCACCCTTCCCCCTCCCCTTTATCCTTACTCAGAGACTTTCAACAAATCTGTCTCCTATTTCTATCTCAACCTCAGTCTAAATGTATACATTTTTAATATATAAGGCCAGAACTCCTTCCTTTTTTCCCCTGTCTGTTCTTCCTGAGCAATCTATACCCTTCTACACCAGTATTCCAGTCGTGTGTATTATCTCACCAAGTCTCTGTGATGCCAAATGTCATCATTGTGTTTATTAATTAGAATTTCAAGTTCGTCCTGCAGATTCCCCATACTACTTGTATTAGTATACAGACATCTAAGATACTGATTTGATTTCCCCTCTATGTTTCCTCGTGTCACTCCCTCATCCTTGCTATAGTTGCTCATGCTCTCACCCCCCCCTCGCCCCCTGATTCCAAACCTTCTCCCAGGTCTCCATGTTTTCGACTTATCTGTGGGCTTTTGTCACTTGCCAGCATAACACATATCTATTGTAGATAATGGATGAAGATGGTTATTATGTGTTCTTCCATCAGTGGAGACCTCTCTTGTCATAAACAGATAGTTAAGGGTTAATGTCTCTTTTACCTGTAAAGGGTTACAAGCAGTGAACCTGGACCACCTGACCAGAGGACCAATCAGAAGACAAGATACTTTCAAATCTTGGTGGAGGGAAGTCTTTGTTTTGTGTTGTTTGTTTGTCTGTAGTTCTCTCTGGGTTCTGAGAGTGACCAGGCATACCTACAGGCTCTCTAATTTTCTATTCAAATAATAAGTACCAGTAGAAGGCGGTTTAGTCTTTAGTCTTTTTGATAGTTTTCTTTATTTGCAAATGTGTATTTTACTGGAAGGATTTTAATTTGTATTTGTGCTGGAGGGAAGGCTTCTCTCTAGTGTCTATAAGCTGAAAGACCCTTGGCAGTATAAAGCCACTTGAGCACAGCATGGTCAGTTTCTAGCTGCAACCACCGTCCCCAGACGTATGGGCGTAGCTTTTCCACGGCATACACAATGGCGTAGCATTCCTTTTCACTGACTGACCAGTGGCTTTTCCTTTCAGAGTTTTTTGCTGAGAAACATGACAGGATGGAAGTTGTGATCCGGTCCTTCCTGCATTAGAACTGCTCCTACACCACGCTTAGATGCATTGGTAGTTACTAGGAATGGTTTGTCAAAGTCCGGGGCCATTAGCATAGGGTCAGACATGAGCGTCGCCTTAAGCTGGGTAAAGGCTTTCTGACACTCATCAGTTCACTTAACTGCATTTGTCTGGGTCTTTTTGGTCAGGTCGGTCAGTGGGGCAGCGATTTGGCTGTAGTGTGGTACAAATCGCCTGTAATACCCGGCCAAGCCTAAGAAGGATTGGACCTGTTTTTTTGACTTTGGGACCGGCCACTTTCGGATAGCATCCACCTTGGCCTGTAGGGGGTTTATGGTTCCTTGACCCACTTGGTGTTCCAGGTAAGTCACTCTGTTTTGACCTATTTGACACTTTTTGGCCTTAACAGTTAGTCCTGCCTGCCTGATGCGCTCAAAGACTTTTTCCAGGTGTTCTAGATGTTTGGGCCATGAATCTGAAAAAATGGCCACATTATCGAGGTAGGCAATTGCATATTCTCCCAATCCGGCTAGTAGACCATCTACCAGCCTTTGGAAGGTGGCAGGTGCATTTCGCAGCCCGAAAGGAAGCACATTAAATTCATACACCCCCGCATGGGTGATGAATGCTGACCTCTTTTTGGCAGGTTTATTTAGCAGTACTTGCCAGTACGCCTTGGTTAAGTCTATTGTAGAGATGAATTGGGCACGTCCCAACTTCTCCAATAGCTCATTGGTGCGTGGCATTGGATAGTTGTCCGGACGAATTACCGCATTTAGCTTATGGTAGTCCACGCAAAAGTGTATTTCCCCATCTGGTTTGGGTACCAGAACCAGTGGAGATGCCCATGCACTGGTAGATGAGCGGATTATACCCATCTGTAGCATGTTTTGGATCTCCTATTCTATAGCAGCTTGGGCATGAGGAGATACCCGGTAGGGTGGGGTTCTAATTGGGTGAGCAATACGTGTGTCAATGGAGTGGTATGCCCGTTCAGTCCGTCCTGGGGTGGCTGAGAACAATGGGGCGAAGCTAGTGCCCAGCTCCTTGATCTGTTGCCGCTGCAGACGTTCCAGGGTTGTGGAGAGGTTCACCTCTTCCACACCACCGTCACTTTTTCCTTCGTAGTAGACACCTTGAGGCCACTCTGCGTCATCTCCTCCATCGGCTGTAAACTGACAAACCTGTAAGTCTCTGGAATAAAAGGCTTGAGAGAATTAACATGGTACACTCTGGGCTTTAGTGAGGAATTGGGAAATGCTATGAGGTCGATAACAGCTCCCAGGCGCTCCTGGACCATGAATGGCCCTTCCCACGATGCTTCCATCTTATGGCCTGTTGCGCCTTTAAGACCATAACCTGGTGTCCTACCATGAAGGAACGCTCCCTGGTATGTTTATTATAACAGGCCTTTTGCTCTTCCTGAGCATCCTTTAGGTTTTCTTTAGCAAGGGCTAAAGTGTGTCAGAGGGTGTTTTGTAGGTTGCTTACAAAGTCTAGAATAGCAGCAAAGAATCCTGTGGCACCTTATAGACTAACAGACGTTTTGGAGCATGAGCTTTCGTGGGTGAATACCCACTTCCTCAGATGCATGTAGTGGAAATATCCAGGGGCAGGTATATATATGCTAGCAAGCAAGCTAGAGATAACGAGGTCAGTTCAATCAGGGAGGATGAGGCCCTCTTCTAGCAGTTGAGGTGTGAAAACCAAGAGAGGAGAAACTGGTTCTGTAATTGGCAAGCCATTCACAGTCTTTGTTCAGTCCTGAGCTGATGGTGTCAAATTTGCAGATGAACTGAAGCTCAGCAGTTTCTCTTTGAAGTCTGGTCTTGAAGTTTTTTTGCTGCAGGATGGCCACCTTAAGGTCTGCTATAGTGTGGCCAGGGAGGTTGAAGTGCTCTCCTACAGGTTTTTGTATATTGCCATTCCTAATGTCTGATTTGTGTCCATTTATCCTTTTCCGTAGAGACTGTCCAGTTTGGCCGATGTACATAGCAGAGGGGCATTGCTGGCATATGATGGCGTATATTACATTGGTGGATGTGCAGGTGAATGAACCAGTGATGGTGTGGCTGATCTGGTTAGGTCCTGTGATGGTGTCGCTGGTGTAGATATGTGGGCAGAGTTGGCATCGAGGTTTGTTGCATGGATTGGTTCCTGAGCTAGAGTTATTATGGTGCAGTGTGCAGTGGACACTGCACCATAATAACTCTAGCTCAGGAACCAATCCATGCAACAAACCTCGATGCCAACTCTGCCCACATATCTACACCAGCGACACCATCACAGGACCTAACCAGATCAGCCACACCATCACTGGTTCATTCACCTGCACATCCACCAATGTAATATACGCCATCATATGCCAGCAATGCCCCTCTGCTATGTACATCGGCCAAACTGGACAGTCTCTACGGAAAAGGATAAATGGACACAAATCAGACATTAGGAATGGCAATATACAAAAACCTGTAGGAGAGCACTTCAACCTCCCTGGCCACACTATAGCAGACCTTAAGGTGGCCATCCTGCAGCAAAAAAACTTCAAGACCAGACTTCAAAGAGAAACTGCTGAGCTTCAGTTCATCTGCAAATTTGACACCATCAGCTCAGGACTGAACAAAGACTGTGAATGGCTTGCCAATTACAGAACCAGTTTCTCCTCTCTTGGTTTTCACACCTCAACTGCTAGAAGAGGGCCTCATCCTCCCTGATTGAACTGACCTCGTTATCTCTAGCTTGCTTGCTAGCATATATATACCTGCCCCTGGATATTTCCACTACATGCATCTGAGGAAGTGGGTATTCACCCACGAAAGCTCATGCTCCAAAACGTCTGTTAGTCTATAAGGTGCCACAGGATTCTTTGCTGCTTTTACAGATCCAGACTAACATGGCTACCCCTCTGATACTTAAAGTCTAGAATGTTAGTTCCTGGAGAAGGCGTAAATCCCTCCCATTGCTGCTTTACCAACTGTAATGGCCCCTTAACCTCGTGGCCATTCACAAGTTCAAATGGTGAAAACCCTAAACTGGGATGTAGTACAGCCCTGTAGGCAAAAAGCAACTGCTGCAACACTAGGTCCCAGTTATTGGAGTGTTCATTCACAAATTTACGTATCATGGCCCCCAAAGTTCCATTAAACCTCTCCACCAGGCCATTGGTTTGATGGTGGTAAGGGGTGGCAACCAAGTGATTCACCCCATGAGTTTCCCACAGTTCTTTCATGGTCCTTGCCAGGAAATTAGATCCTGAATCTGTAAGGATGTCGGAGGGCCAACCTACCCTGGCAAAAATGCCTGTTAGGGCCTGACACATTAGCTTTAGCCCTGGTGTTGCCTAGAGCTACTGCTTCCGACCATCGGGTAGCAAAGTCCACGAAAGTCAGTATGCACTGTTTTCCTCTGGGTGTCTTTTTTGGGAAAGGACCCAGAATATCCACAGCTACTTGCTGAAATGGGACCTCAATTATGGGGAGTGGCTGGAGAGGGGCCTTGACTTGGTCTTGGGGCTATTCCACTTTTTGGCACACCTCACAAGACCGGACATACTTGGCAATGTCCTTGCCCATCCCCTCCCAGTGGAAGGACTTCCCCAACCGGTCCTTGGTTCTGTTCACCCCAGGATGGCCACTTGGATGATTATGGGCTAAGCTAAAGAGCTTTCCTCGGTACTTAGTTGGAACCACCAACTGTTTTTGCGGATGCCAGTCTTCCTGGTGTCCACCAGAAAGAGTCTCCTTGTATAAAAGTCCTTGTTCTATAAGAAACCGGGATTGGTTAGAAGAGCTGAGAGGCAGTGAGGTGCTCCGTGCCGCCGCCCACGCTTTCTGAAGGCTGTCATCTGCTTCCTGCTCAGTCTGGAACTGTTCCCTTGAAGCTGGAGACACTAGGTCTTCCTTAGACTGTGGACTTGGGCTTGGTCCCTCTGGAAGCGATGTAGGTGATGGGGTTGTTTCCGTTGCTGGTGAGCCGCTCTTCACTGGTACACCAGGTGGTATTTCGGGCTCTGGCTGAGCCTCTTGGGTATGGTTGTTTGCTGCTTCTGCCAGTTCAGACTCACTGGCGCCCTCTGGCATTGGGGTTGCAGATGAGTTTGCAAGCGCTGGCATCAGTGCTGGCAATAGTTCTGGTGCTGGTTGCTTTTCCAGTTCCTGGTTTGGGACTGGAGGCACTGTGGCTGTTTCAGTCGTTGGCAGGGGATCCGGGTCCACTACCTCTGTCTGGGTCTCTGGTAACACAGACGGGGCCCCTGTGGATGGCTCAGGAACAGGGATGGGTCTGGAAGCTTGCCTGGTTTGGCTATGGGAAACCATTCCCACTCTCTTGGCCTGCTTGACCTGGTTGGCCAAATCTTCCCCCAGTAGTATGGGGATGGAATAATTGTCATAGACTGCAAAAGTCCACATTCCTGACCAGCCTTTGTACTGGACAGGCAGTTCAGCTGTAGGCAAGTCTACAGCTTGTGACATGAAGGGGTAAATTGTCACTTGGGCCTTTGGGTTGATGAATTTGGGGTCCACCAAGGATTGGTGGATAGCTGACACTTGTGCCCCCGTGTCTCTCCACGCGATAACCTTCTTTCCACCCACTCTCAAAATTTCCCTTCACTTCAAGGGTATTTGAGAGGCATTGGTGTGATGGTGGTGTAATGAACTGCACTCGGTTGGGGTTCTTTGGGCAGTTGGCCTTTATATGTTCTAGTTCATTACACTTAAAGCATCGCCCAGCTGACTGGTCACTGGGCTGAGGTGGGTTACTGGAGACTGGTGAGGTGGGAGAATAGGGAGCTTGAGGCTTTCCTTGGGTTGTAGGTGGGGTCTTGGGTTGTCCTCGGTTGTAGGGTTTATTGTCGGTGTTCCCCTTGTGGTATTTGCTCCCCTTGACAGTAGCTTTTTTCTTTTCTGTCACTTCCACCCATTTGGCTCCAATCTCCCCTGCCTCGGTTACAGTTTTGGGTTTCCCATCTAGGATGTACCTTTCTATTTCCTCAGGGACACCCTCTAAGAACTGCTCCATTTGTATTAGGAGGTGCAGCTCGTCAATAGTGTTAACCTTTGTTCCTGATATCCAGGCCTCATAATTCTTTCCAATGTGATAGGTGTGTCGGGGGAATGACACATCTGGTTTCCATCTTAGGGCTCTGAACTGAGACGGGCATGCTCAGGTGTTATCCCCATTCTGATTTTGGCTTTTGTTTGAAAAAGTTTATAATCATTCATGTTCTTCTTAGGCATTTCAGCCGCCACCTCTGCTAAGGGTCCACTGAGCTGTGGCCTCAGCTCTATCATGTACTGGTCTTCAGGGATACTGTACCCAAGGCAGGCCCTTTCAAAATTTTCTAAGAAGGCTTCAGTGTCATCACCTGCCTTGTAGGTGGAAAATTTCTTGGGATATGGAACAATAACTGGCGAAGGGTTGTTAGGATTGGCCGTGTTCTTCTGCATAGCCTGTTCTAATTCCAGGGCCTGCTGGTGGGCCTCCCTTTGGAGCTCTATTTTTTTTTTTTTGTGGTCCGCATCTTTGGCTTCTTGCTCTCTTTTGTGGGCTGTCTCTTCCCTGGCTATTTCTGCATTTATTAGTTCCATCTTTTTTTTACGTTTGTTGTCTCTTTTTATGGTTTTTAGCTTTGCTTGTTCCTTTTTCAGGGTTTCTTTGGAATTCATGGTTCCTGTTTTCTTGTGCTGGTTGCCCCCTGCTGCTTAGTACCTGAAATGCTGCAGCTCAGGGTTGCTTGACAACAGACTTTTTAACACTTTCTAACTAGTTTTTCCCGATAGAGTTAAAAAAAAAAGAAACTCTTTGATTTGCAAATATGTTTTGCTGGTCTCTGCTGTTCACAGCTTAAGCCTGCTTTGTTTAAAGAAAGACCCTCGTTAAACTTAATGTCTTTGCCTTCAGAGTACTCAGAAGGAAGAGAGAAAAAAAACCCTGCCGACTTGCTTTTAAAAACCCCCTTCTCTCTGCTTATAAGCAGCTAGCAGAGAAAAAGAAAAATAATAATCTTACTGGCTTTTGGATTCCATCTTTCCCACACGCTGCCACCATATCATGGTATAAATCCCCACTCTGAACCTTAGAGTTCAGAAGATGGGGTACCAGCATGAATTCCTCTAAGCTTAATTACCAGCTTAGATCCTGTAGTGCTGCCGCCAACCAGGACTTGGAGTGCCTGGTACACTCTGGTTCCCCCAAAACCTTCCCTGGGAACCCTAAGACCCAGACCCCCCTGGATCTTAACACAAGGAAAGTAAACCCTTTCCCCCACCGTTGCCTCTCCCAGGCTTTCCCTCCCTGGGTTACCCTGGAAGATCACTGTGATTCAACTCCTTGAATCTTAAAGCAAAGGGAAATGCATCTTTGCCCCACCTCTTTTCCCCTCCCCAAGAGGTAATACAGATTCAAGCTCTGTGAATCTAAAATAGAGGAAATTCCACCTTTCCCCCTCCCTTCTCTCTCCCTGTCTCCCACCAATTCCCTGGTGAGTACAGACTCAATTCCCTTGAGCCTCAACAAGGGGAAAAAAATCCATCAGGTCTTAAAAAAGAAAAGTTTTTAATAAAAGAAAGAAAAAAGTAAAAGTCTCTGTGATTTAGACGGTAAATGTTACAGGGTCTTTCAGCTTATAGACACTAGAGAGAAGCCTTCCCCCCAGCACAAATACAAATTAAAATCCTTCCAGCAAAATACACATTTGCAAATAAAGAAAACAATCAAAAAGACTAAACCGCCTTCTACTGGTACTTACTATTTGAATAGAAAATTAGAGAGCCTGTAGGTATGTCTGGTCACTCTCAGAACCCGGAGAGAACTACAGACAAACAAACAACACAAAACAAAGACCTCCCTCCACCGAGATTTGAAAGTATCTTGTCTTCTGATTGGTCCTCTGGTCAGGTGGTCCAGGTTCACTGCTTGTAACCCTTTACAGGTAAAAGAGACATTAACCCTTAACTATCTGTTTATGATATCTCTGGAACTGGAAGTATGTGGAAACTGAAATAGAACTGTGTAAAAAGTAAGAAGTGCTTGGCTACACTTGCAGGTACAGCTGTGTAGGGAAAGCTCTGGAGTGTGGCCACACTGACAGCTACCAGCGCTGCAGTGTGGCCACATTTGCAACATTTGCAGCACTGTTGGGAGTGGTGCATTATGGGCAGCTATCCCACAGAGCACCTCATCCCATTTTGGCGCCATGGGTTGTGGGAAGGGGACGGAAGGGTGCAGGTCATTCTGCTTCCTGTCCCAACGCCCCGTGATGCATCGCTTCACATCCCAGCAGTCCTTGTTCTTCCATCCATGTTTGACGCCATTGTGACTCTTCCAATGGTTTCTGTGCAGCGCGATTTCTGTGGGAAATGGAGCCCGAACTGCTGAGAAATATGCTGACGAGTCTCGCCAGCACATCACGTTTGGCAGTTGAGCTATTCCTTAAGATCCAAAGTGATGAGGAGTCTGACGGTGATAGCGAGTCGCCTGACACGTACGACACGACATTGCTTGTGGCATTCATGGAAATGCTCAGCACCATGGAACGCCGCTTTTGGGCTCGGGAAACAAGCACTGAGTGGTGGGATCACATCATCATAGAAGTCTGGGATGACGAGCAGTGGCTGCAGAACTTTCGGATGAGAAAAGCCACTTTCATGGGACTGTGTGCTGAGCTCACCCCCACCCTGCGACGCAAGGACACGAGATGGAGAGCTGCCCTGCCGGTGGAGAAGCGGGTGGCTATTGCAATCTGGAAGCTGGCAACTCCAGACAGCTACCCAGTTTGGAATGGGAAAGTCGACTGTTGGGATCTTTTTGATGCAAGTTTGCGGGGCCATTAATTGCATCCTGCTAAGAAGAACTGTGACTCTGGGGAACATGCAGGACATTGTGGATGGCTTTGCACAAATGGGTTTCCCTAACTGTGGAGGGGCGATAGATGGGACGCATATTCCTATTCTAGCACCACCCAACCTAACATCCGAGTACATTAATCGGAAGGGGTATTTTTCTATGGTTCTCCAGGCACTTGTGGATCACCGTGGTCGTTTCATTGACATTAACACAGGCTGGCCTGGAAAGGTGCATGATGCACGCATCTTTTGGAACACTGGCATGTTCCAGAAGCTGCAGGCAGGAACTTTTTTCCCAAACCGGAAGATCACAGTAGGGGACGTTGAAATGCCCATTGTGATCTTTGGAGACCCCGCTTACCCGTTAATGCCTTGGCTCATGAAACCGTATACAGGGAAGCTTGACAGGAGCAAGGACCAGTTCAACTGCAGGCTGAGTCGGTGCCGAATGACTGTGGAGTGTGCTTTTGGCTGTTTAAAAGGGCGCTGGCGATCACTGTATGGGAAGCTAGACTTGGGGGAAAGCAGTATCCCTGCGGTTATATCCATGTGCTATACCCTCCATAATATTTGTGAAGGGAATGGTGAAACATTCAGTCAGGAATGGGCCTCCGAGGTTCAACGCCTGGAGGCTAAATTTGCACAGCCAGAGAACAGGGCTACTAGAGAGGCCCAACACAGGGCTTCAAGGATTAGGGATGCCTTGAGGGAGGAATTTGAGGCTGAAAACCAACAGGAATGTTTGGTGCCTTGCACGGGAGTGAAGTGCAGTGGTTACAATGTTAGTAGGAATCTGTTTTTCCTAAGCTGATTTGCAGTGCCTGTTTCTTTCCTGGGCTAAGGTATCTTTGACTTTCTGCAATAATAAAGACTGTTTTCAAAGCCAAGAATTCATTTATTGAAAAGAAAATAACTTATTGACAGACACACAACATTTTGGGAACCTAAAAGGGCAGGGATGTGTGGTGGGGAACTGTACAGTCACAGGTTTGAATATGTCCTGTCTGGAGTGCTGTGCAATGACTGCTGCACTTCAGGATGCCTATACTGCATGGTGATGGAGGTTGAGTGCAGAGGCTAAAAGTCGTAGTTCTGGTTGGTGAACGTACAGGTGTTGGAGGCAGCTGGTGGTGGTAAGAACCTGAATGCTGGGGAAGGGGGTTTGAAGCTGACATTGGGGCACAAGGGAAAGAGCTTTGGGACGGGGGATGGGGGGGGGCGGCGCGGTAGTGCTCTGCCTGCATGGCTACGAGCTCCTGGATAGAGTCTGCTTGGCATGCCAGGATGCATATCAGCTGCTTTGTGCTTGTCTTCCTGGCCGCTGCATTTCTCCGGCAGATCCTGCTTTCCCTTTCCCTCCAGTCCTGCAGTTTTTTACTCTCTCTAGCAGAGTGATCCATAACTACTTTCAGCAGGTCGTCTTTGCTTTTTCGAGGCTTCTTCCGGAGGTTTTGGAGTCTTTGAGCTGTTGATAACACGGGCAGCCGAGAAGTCAAGGTCGCTTGTGGAAAGGCAAAAAAGGCAACAGTTAACAGAGGCAGCATTGTTTATATCTCAGACAGTTATTCCCACAGAGTGAAGGAGTTTACAGTCTTCACTTTAGCATAATTTTCCCATACCAAAGAGAGCGCACATAACCCACAGGAGCCCTGAAATGGTGAGTAAGGGGGGACTGATTGCTTCAGGGCTGTGCAGGGGTTTCTGTGCATTGGGGAAAGGAAACAGCTGCGAGGGGCACCTACACTGAACACTATCCCAACATTTTCCACAGGAGTTAATCCTGGAAGATATCTCGCTGCTGCGGGTCACCTGGGAAGAGCGGGAGGGTCTTCTACAGCAATGCTGATTCCGCCCTGGCCCCTATGCAGCTTGCCTGTGTGCAGCAATGGTCCCCCCACCCCTCGCAGCACAGTGGCACGGATGCGTTAGCCTGACTGAGACAAGGACCACAGTGGCTCTCCCTATAAACTTGCGCAAGCGCATTGCCCACACTCTAGCTGAAACTTTTGAAGAGATTACCGAGGCCGATTCCTGCGTCGTGATAGACCACATCAATGGGCTATTCCACATCTAGGCATGCATGCATGCAGCCCTAACCCTCCCTCCTCTCCCAAAACATTTCCATTCTGAAAATAAAAGCCGCTTACTGGGAACCTGCTCCTCTGCTTGTCCTTCACCAAGTACCGGCTGCCGTGACTGGCTGCCTTCCTCCTGGCTTGAGAAGAGCTCCTGGCTGCATGTCCCCTGGGACTCTGGGGTGTCTCCCCCCACCCCAGTACCCTCACTCTCAGTTTCCTCCTCCCCTCCCTCTTTTCCCCCCCCCCACTCTGAAGTGTCCATCGTGATCCTCGGATTGGTGGTGGAGTCACCCCCAAGTATCACGTCCAGCTCCTTGTAAAAACGGCAGGTCGTGGGGGCAGCGCTGGAGCGACGGTTTCCCTCGCAGGCTTTGCAATAGGCACTCCGCCTCTCCTTCACTTTAACCCTGCACTGCACCACGTCCCGGTCATGGCCCCTTTCCAGCATGGCCCTTGATATCTGCCCATAGGTATCATAATTCCTACGGCTGGAGCGCAGCTGTGACTGCACAGCTTCCTCCCCCCAAACACTGATGAGGTCCAGCAACTCGCCATTGCTCCATGCTGGGGCTCGTTTGGCGTGTGGAGGCATGGTCACCTGGAAAGATTCACTAATTGCACTCCACACCTGGCTGAGCAAACAGGAAGGGGATTTTTAAAATTCCCGGGGCATTTAAAGGGCGGGTCACCTGAGACCAGGACAGTAGAGTTCAAACTGATGAGCAGAGTGGCTGAGCAGGCATTCTGGGATATCTCTGAATCCCTCTGGAGGCCAATAACAGTGCTTTTGGTGGCCATACTGGCGGAGCAGCAGTGCATCACCAGCGCTGCAATCGTTATTCCCCAGGCAGAGGTGGAGTACATGCAGCGCTGTAGCCAGGGAGATGCAGTGCTGTATGTGCCTTGCAAGTGTGGACGATGAGTAAGTTGCAGCGCTGTAAAGCCACCACCAGCGCTGCAACTCTCCAGTGTAGCCAAGCCCTAAGATTCATGATACACCTTGGTATGTCCTGGCACCTGACACACAGCAGCAAAATGACTCCCCTGCACTCCTCTGCTCCTAGGAAAAACACGATTAACAGCGACAACTGTCAATCCCTAAATTGGGGGTGCTTGGTACAGAAAAGAAAGTAACCCCTTCTACAGTCATCCCTCTTTTGGGGAACTGACCACAGGAAGAGGTGCATGTAGGTCCCTATCCCTCCTGTACATGGACTGCATATGGGAGGATGCTAAGAAAAAAAATCGCACAGAAACCATTTTGTTCCAGGTTTTCTGGCTATGAGTCCGATAGCTGTGAGTTTTCTGAAACAGACAGTTGCAATACTTCTTTCAGTGTCACAACATGTGAAACTGTAACTTTAAAATCACCCTTCACAACATTGCCTGCTTGCTTAAAGGGAAAAAGAACTCAGCAGTGCATGAGTCAGCTAGTGGAAAGAACACTGGTTTTTAGCACAGGCTGCAATGGAAAGAGAACCTTTTTCTTCACTACACCGACGAAACAAAACAACAAATGAAACACAAGTCCTTAATTAAAGAAAGAAAGAGTGGTGGAGGGGAAGGAGGGGAACTGTATGGTTCAGGAAACTAGTGTCTGGGTGGAGAGGCTTTCACCATGGCATGTTCAGACTTAGGCCATGTCTACATCTAAAATTTTGCAGCGCTGGTTGTTACAGCTGTATTAGTACAGCTGTATAGGGCCAGCGCTGCAGAGTGGCCACACTTACAGCAACCAGCGCTGCAAGTGGTGTTAGATGTGGCCACACTGCAGCGCTGTTGGGCGGCTTCAAGGGGTTTCGGGGAACGCGAGAGCAAACCGGGAAAGGAGACCAGCTTCGCCGCGGTTGCTCTCGCGTTCCGCGAACCACCCTGCAAACCGGAGGGAAGGAGACCTGCTTGTTCGGGGAACGCGGGAGCAAACCGCGGCGAAGCTGGTCTCCTTCCCCGCTTTGCTCTCGCGTTCCCCGAACCGCCGAGCAAGCAGGTCTCCTTCCCTCCGGTTTGCAGGGTGGTTCGGGGAACGCGAGAGCAAACCGCGGCGAAGCTGGTCTCCTTCCCCGGTTTGCTCTCGCGTTCCCGGAACCACCCTGCAAACCGCAGGGACGGAGACCTGCTTGCTCGGGGTTCGGGGAACGCGAGAGCAAGCCGGGGAAGGAGACCAGCTTCGCCGCGGTTGCTCTCGCGTTCCGCGAACCACCCTGCAAACCGGAGGGAAGGAGACCTGCTTGTTCGGGGAACGCGAGAGCAAACCGCGGCGAAGCTGGTCTCCTTCCCCGCTTTGCTCTCGCGTTCCCCGAACCGCCGAGCAAGCAGGTCTCCTTCCCTCCGGTTTGCAGGGTGGTTCGGGGAACGCGAGAGCAAACCGCGGCGAAGCTGGTCTCCTTCCCCGGTTTGCTCTCGCGTTCCCGGAACCACCCTGCAAACCGCAGGGACGGAGACCTGCTTGCTCGGGGTTCGGGGAACGCGAGAGCAAGCCGGGGAAGGAGACCAGCTTCGCCGCGGTTTGCTCTCGCGTTCCGCGAACCACCCTGCAAACCGGAGGGAAGGAGACCTGCTTGCTCGGGTTCGGGGAACGCGAGAGCAAGCCGGGGAAGGAGACCAGCTTGATTACCGGAGGCTTCCTCAGGTATGCTGGGATACCTGCTTATTCCACGGAGGTCAAGAAAAGCGCTGGTAAGTGTCTATACTTGATTACCAGCGCTGGATCACCAGCGCTGGATCCTCTACACCCGAGACAAAACGGGAGTACGGCCAGCGCTGCAAACAGGGAGTTGCAGCGCTGGTGGTGCCCTGCAGATGTGTACACCTCCTAAGTTGCAGCGCTGTAACTCCCTCACCAGCGCTGCAACTTTCTGATGTAGACAAGCCCTCAGTCTGTAATGACTAAATTGGGGGATGCAGTCCATTTCCCAGTGGACAGCTCTCCACATCAGCAATACCTGGCTTTTCATCACTGTTGAGAAGACAAAGACTGGATGAGCATGGTGACAGGCAAGCTTACAGACCTTCAATGTTGGGTCTCTATCTTACTTTGCAGCATTTATTGAAAATACAACAGTTAGCATATGCGCGCACGCGCACACACACACACACACACAAACACTCTCTCTCTCTCCTGCCAGTTGATGTTTATAGTTACCAGTCTGTTGTAGCTCGAGTGGATCAAATGGCCAGTTAGATTGAGCACAAGTGTGGAGCTGGGCTCTTGTCGGTTGTGATTCGATGCTCCCAGGCTTTGCACGACTGAACCCTATGGCAAACACCCCAGCTTTATAGTTGTAAATTCCCATTTGAGTCCATGCATTTTGCAATGTCATCCTGTAATCATTAGTTCTTAAGTGGTGGTATCATTTGATGGTTGTCAGGCTTCCCATCGTTATCTTCTATTTGTTGTCTCACCTTCGGGGGTGCCTGCCTCACCTATGAGGTCATCGATGCTGCTAACACGTTTAGCATCAGATACAATGGATGTTTTCTGATTGTCTCCTGGTCTTTCCAAATCTTTCACTTTTTCTTGACCATCTGGACATTTGTGATGGTTTTCACCCCTTATCTTTTCCTGATGCATGCATTCCTCATTCACACAAACAATCTCTTACAGAAACCTTCAAAGGTATACAGACAGCAGTATTGTCTATTCAGCAGAATACATTGTAAATCAAGCCTCGCTAAATCTTACAACTAAAACAATTCACATCAGGGCTTCAGGCCCTCAACATTCCTCTAATCTCCTTAACATAGATACAGTACAAGATCCTGTCACTTACTTACTAAAACATTAAAACAAAGAAATGTATTTTTAACTAGAGTGCCTAATTAGTAATACATTTAGGAAACCACAGTAGACATTATAACTATCCTAAAACAAAAGGGTGACCATAATCTGTCATTCCTTTCTGCTATTCAAAAAGGGGGGCTGACAGGGTAAAATCAAATCATACATTGATTCTCATAGTACAATATAAAATCCTGTTCCTACATAGTCACCTGAAGACTGGCAAGTGCTGGAGGCAAAGATGATCTCCATCATCACCACTGTCTACTTCCTCTTGCATTGTCTAAAAGCTTGAGGTTTTTAAGAAACAATTTTAATCCTAAAATTAAGAATCTAGGGTTGGGTTGGTAACATTTGCTTGGGCCTCAAATATTTGTTCCCACTTCAAAGAACTCTCAGGCTTCTCCTTGGATAATTTAGCCAGGTGAAGTGGATAAGGCTCTGTTGAGTTCAATCTACTGTGAGCCAGTTATTCCCAGGCAGCTGGTAAAATAGGGATGCAAAATTTTCTGTCCTTGGCTACCTCCTTAAGCTGCATGGGCTTTTTGCACAGAACTCAGTGATGGTTTGAACTGTTTGTACAGGAAATTTGCCTTAGCGAACCCACTGTCTTTGCCTGCAAATATTAATTGAAAGACAAAAAGATTGGTGGTTTAAATGAAGAGTCTATTAATGATAAACCAGGTTTGTGGGAGTTTTCCAGAGGCTATCTCAAAAATGTGTTTTGATATTTAGTGGTGCTGTTACAAAGAGGGAAAGTGTCTGATGTGCAAAATATGAGGATTATTGAACACTCAGTTTATGCTTTAACAAGGGGACAAAATTAATCTTTTGTGCCACATCCTGTTAGCAGAGATTGGAATCCTGAATGAAGATGCTGATGGATTTCTATTGACTAATTGTGGCAGTTGTAGGTCATTAATCAACTGAAGAATATAGTGAGTGGCTCTTTTAGTCAAAAGAAACCGGGGTCTGGTAAAGTGAGGTCTCTGCAGGTTGACATATTTGCAGCCGGGAGAGTTACCAGTGGATACGTTTATGGACTAAACTGAGCATATGTAGATTCTGTTCAGAGCAAGATGTGAACTTCACTTGCTTAAGCTACTAACAAACCAAAAACTATTTTACAAGAAGAAAAAGGAGGAAAAATTACAAGTTAAAAAAAACTTCCACAGTAAACTGGTTGCAGATTCTTAGTTTATCATTATCAATATAACTAGGGTAACATACTGATTCACAAAGAGACTTATTTCTGAATCTCTGTTTTTTAAAATAATGAAGAAGGTAATGCTGTAATTACTGAGAAGAGGGAGTCCTAACTTTTTTTTAAGACATGTTTAGACTGCTTGTGTTGGCTGTGAGATGGCAGCTGTGAATTCCAGACCAATCAATGCCTCCAATATGGGAAACAAACGTTAAAAGGGAACCTAATTTTCCTTACTGTAATATTCATAAGACTTGAGTCTATATTTAGTCCAAGTCAAAGAAAATGTGAGCTCACAGTGATGTACCTTAATTATCCCTTTTCGGTGAGCTTGTGTTTCATTTTTATATTCTTAGGTAACAAATCAAGTTTGCCCTTCATTAGCTTTGTCCTTGATCTTCTGTTTGAAAACTGTTTACTCATCCTGTGTTGCGTATATAACCATATGTGTGAAATGAGCATACTGTATATACTTATTCCAAGCTGCTAAATCTCTCTAATTGAACAAAAAGAGTGCACAGCTGGGATGTAACTTCACCTGTGCTTTCAACCTACAGAAATTGGATAAAAAAGAGAAGTTTAAACATGAAGGTAGGAAAAAGGAAAACCAGATGGCGAATTTACAGTCAAGTTCTTATTGCTTTTTGTTTTTTTAGATGCCATCCTTAGTTTACAGTTGCGGCTTCTTAGTGCTGCACCTTTACTGACTAAATGAAACATGATTATATAAAGCAGGACATTTAATTTCAGAAAAGAAACAGACACTAACTTTCAAGCTGAAAATTCTGTAAATAATGTCAATCATTAACAGTCAACTAGCAGAACTGTTGAAGGCAGCAATAATTAATCTTTTTTTCTTTTTTTTACATGGAAACTGCATCTTATTAACTTCCAGGGCTATACTATACATTCTGAAGTGAAAAATAATTCTGAAAATTGTAACACGCCTTCTTTTGTGGGGGATAGGGAGAAGGAGGATCTATGGGTAGATTATGAAAACAAATGGAACAGGAAAGAAGATATTTATGGAGAAGGGGAGAGGTTGGCACTCATGAAAGCAGAGTCAGCACTATAAAATATACAGACTCTACTGACTAATCAATGTTTTAATTAGGGGGTGTGTGAAATCTAATTGATTCCCAAACACTGGAAAATAAAAATGTTAATTAAGGAAAATGAAAGCAAAGCTTAGACTCGCTCCTGTATTGCTGTGAAAATGTATTCTTCCATCCATTAGAATCAAGATATTGCATGCAATGAGATTGAGTTTCATCTTTGTTTGAATGGTCACCTGTCTGGCAGCAGCATCACTGTACAAAATGCAGGCAGAATTGCAGGTGTACCTGATACAGCAGAATAAGTGGGGAGAGACCCTTGTAAGCAATGTAAAATTAGTGTACCAAGAGATCTTGACTGCAGCCCACTGTCAAACCAAACCACATCTCTGCATGTGAGCAATGGGCATAAGAAAAGTAAGAAAGTCTGGGAATGCTTAATGGGGAGCTCTACTTCCTACTGCCTTCCTACTTCATATATTACGACGATTTGGAGATATATATATATATAAAATGCATATGTATTTGTTTTTCCTAAAGTTAATTAAGTATTTTAAGAAAAATATACTCTGAGGACACCAAAAAATTTGTTGAGTGAACCTCTGCTTAGAGCTATGCGGAAGGTCAATGCAAACTATGTAGTCCAGGAGTCAGCAAACTCTGGCACGCAGCTTGCCAGGGTATGCACTCTGGCGGGCTGGGCCAGTTTCTTTACCTGCTGTGTCGGCAGGTTCAGCCAATTGCGGCTCCCGCTGGCTGCAGTTTGCCGCTCCAGGCCAATGGGGATGGTGGGAAGCCACGAGCAGCACATCCCTCAGCCCGCGCTGCTTCCTGCCGCCCCCATTGGCCTGGGACAGTGAACTGCGGCCAGTGGGAGCCGCGATTGGCCGAACCTGCCGATGCAGCAGGTAAACAAACTGGCCACCCTGGTGAGCTGCGTGCCAGAGGTTGCCGACCCCTGGTGTAGTCTGTGGGTTTCTTTAAATGAAGGGTGGAACAACAATTGCCCCTTCTCAAGTACAAAAATACAAGCTTTGCCATTAAGGCTCTAGGGGTTTATCATGGTGATTTTAAGAAAAGACACAAGAAGGTCATATTAAGGGCAAAAGGCACAGAAAAATCAAGGAGTGGAAATTGTTCTCCTCAAATAAACTTTTTATTCTCCTCCAGTTTTTGTCGCAAACAACAAGAGGTGTGCATGTGCTGTGATAACAGTGATTAGTTTGGCAGTGCCCCTGCCATAGCACAGCAGCCCCTGGATCTCATAGATTCTCACAGACTTAAGGTCAGAAGGGACCATTATGGTCATCTAGTCTGACCTCCTGCACAATGTAGGCTACAGAATCTCACCCACCCACTCCTGTAACAAACCCCTAACCTATGTCTGAGTTATTGAAGTCCTCAAATCGTGGTTTAAAGACCTCAAGGTGCAGAGAATCTTCCAGCAAGTGACCTGTGCCCCACGCTGCAGAGGAAGGTGAAAAACCTCCAGGGCCTCTGGCAATCTTCCCTGGAGGAAAATTCCTTCCCAACCTCAAATATTGCAATCAGTTAAACCCTGAGCATGTGGGGATCCAGCTACTCTGAAGCTCTAGGGGAAGGCAAAGCTTGTTCTCCCCTCTTCAGTAATATAACTGGGCAGCTTTGTGTAGCAGTGGGACCTAGTGTAAGGGTAAGTCATAAGTCACATACTTTGTATCAGCATGGACTCCTGTTCATGGCCAGTGGCCCCTCATAAGAGATAGAAACTGCAGTTGCTCCTGAACCTCCCATAAGAAGTACTACTCTCATCCCAGGTTGTCTTTCTGATTTCAGGTATCTGCCATTGGGTAGTCAAAGGTACACTCTATTACAGGGTCAAAGTAAGTGGAACTTTACAACTTGCACAAATATTTGTCACACATGGTGAAAATGTCAATCCCAGATGTGCTTTTTAGAAATCAAATTACTTCTAGTAAACACTATATGGCTCTGTAAATTTTAATAGAATTGCTAACCCACCTACCCTGCCCCTAAAATGCCCAGATCTGAAAGTCATTCAGTCCATGACAAAAATCATGCATTACTGTTAGTGGTGTGATTTATTTCTTAAGAGTGGAAAGAGATGAGAAGAAGGCATTTGAGAATTATAGTAGTTAGCGTTCTCTGTGTCTTTTTTTAGTGAAAGATCTACTTGGGAAAGAAGTGTGGGAGAGATCAATCAACTTAATCAAATAGGGAAACATTTATCTGTTTACTTGGTTTTAGAAAACTCTGACTTTGTTTTAGAAACTTTAGAATATTGATATTACTTCTGCTGCCGGAGTTTTGAGAGGAAAAAAAGATACACAGACTATCAAGTATCAGGGGGTATGGACTATCAAAGAAATGCTTTTCTGGAGCAAGGGTATTGTGGCCTTATTTTGTTGCATACTTTTCCAGAGAATGGATGCACGTCAACAATATAGTAAAGATTTTTGCAGGAAATATAAACCCAGCTACAAAGAAATATATTTTATTTTTCTCCATACTACTTTTGAATGTTATTTCTGATATTAAAGATATCTTGGGCAGGACTTGGATTTTTTTTTTTTTAAATCTCTAGCTTTCTGTCATGGATTTACCACAAGCTTTTCTTTTATTTCCTGGAAACCAAAATCTATGCTGCAGTAGGGAAATATATAAAGCACTCTATTTCCCTATTCCCCCTCCCCACTTTTTGAACTAGTCATATGAGCCTGAGGTGGGGAGTATGGCTTCTGTGAGTGTAGAAGAGTCCATATAAGGAAATGATCACCTCTATTCATTTTCTGAAGATCCAGCATACAGCAGATTGCTTGTAACTATCCCAATTGCCTGTGGTGTGAAATTGCTGAGAGGCAAGCCAGCAAGTGCCATCAGAAACCTCTGGCATGCATAAAGATAGTAAGACTATAGAAGAAAGCATGCACAATGTTTTACGCACAAGTCCCGTTACTGGCAAATGATGATCAGACGAGTAAAATGAATTACAAATAAGTATGGGGAAAGTGAGACTAACAACTGTCAATCATATTTGCAGACTGTGACCTATTCAAAATGTGGGAAGGCTCATTACTCCTTTGTTATTACACGTCAAGGACAGAAAAGAGGAGCATCTTGAATTTGGAATATGAAAACTGTCTCATGCAACAAGAAAAAGATAGGTATTAAACAATCATCACAGAGCAGAGATGAGGAAGAGAAATTATATGCATAGGAGACATCACTTATTCTGAGAAGAATGAACACATTGCCCCGACACTTACATGGCACTGAATGGCAGACTTCCAATGTCATACAAATTCAAATATAAACCGGTCCATTTTCAAACACACATTCCTATGCCTGCATTTCACGTGTTCTCCATTCCTCCCCTAGGAATAGTGACTCCACAAAGGCATCAAGAAAAGGAGCATGTTTGGTTGCCTTGACTTAATTTGCATGCTCTTTCTAAGCCCCCTCACCCCTTGTTTTTACAAGACTTTGTTTGGCAGGTGCTACGCTCCAGCATGACCATGACCATATTAGATCATTACAGTGTATATTTCCAGTTCTCCAGTGTTGTGCATTAGAAGAAAATGGGTTTCAGGTAGAAAGTACAAGGGAGAAACAGGAAGAAATCTGTGCTGTGCTCATACATACAAAACTCCCATCAGGTTGGAGCTTCCAGTAGAATTTTTTTCACGTGCATGAAAAACAAAATTAAAAGGAACAACCCTTCCGAAGCTGACCTCTACTGGAATAAGTGTGTACTGTGTATATATAAAGCAAATATCTTGACACAATTCTATGTTCTAAAATTCAAAACTTCTAGACCTTAGTTGGATTTAAGTATAGAAACATATTTTTGACAGTCTTCCCCTTTTTTCTAAATATATACATTCAGAAAAGTCCATTAAATGAATCTCTTTGGAAACCTATTTGTTAAAATTATCCAGTGAAATGCCTGAAAAATAAAACAAGGACCATGTGAAGAATTATCCCTGTCAGTAGCATCCAAGTAAGTAAATATTCTAGAAATAGTTGGTATTCACGTCTGCCAGTATATGTGGATTGAGCATGAAAGGCAGGCGCTGTCAGTTCTGTCTTTGCTACCGTACTCATAGGACCTTGGGTGAGTCAATTCTCTATCATAGGTACTTATGTGGCCCTCATTACCAGATAGTTGTTTTTAAATCATATTTCTATAATTTGGGAGTCTCTACTCAGAAAACAACTGGAAAAAAATGGCTGTGAGACATAAAAATTGGAAGTGAGTGACTGTCATAAACAGATAGCTAAGGGTTAATGTCTCTTTCACCTGAAGCACCTGACCAGAGGACCAATCAGGAAACCGGATTTTTTCAACTTTGGGTGGAGGGAATTGTGTCTCTGAGTCTTTGTTTTCTGCCTGCCTGCTTTCTCTGAGCTTTGGAGAAGTAGTTCTACTTTCTAATCTTCTGTTTCTAAGTGTAAGGACAAAGAGATCAGATAGTAAGTTCTATGGTTTTCTTTTCTTTGGTATTTGCATGAATATAAGTGCCGGAGTGCTTTGATTTGTATTCTTTTTGAATAAGGCTGTTTATTCAATATTCTTTTAAGCAATTGACCCTGTATTGTATCATCTTAATACAGAGAGACATTTGGATGTATTTTTCTTTCTTTTTATATAAAGCTTTCTTTTAAGACCTGTTGGAGTTTTTCTTTACTTCAGGGAAATTGAGTCTGTACTCACCAGGGAATTGGTGGGAGGAAGGAATCGGGGAGATCTGTGTGTTGGATTGCTAGCCTGATTTTGCATTCCCTCTGGGGGAATAGGAAAGTACTTTTTGTTTCCAGGATTGGGAACAGAGAGGGAGATTCACTCTGTTTGGATTCACAGAGCTTGTGTCTGTGTATCTCTCCAGGAGCACCTGGAGGGGGGAAGGGAAAAAGGAGTATTTCCCTTTGTTGTGAGACTCAAGGGATTTGGGTCTTGGGGTCCCCAGGGAAGGTTTTTCAGGGGGACCAGAGTGCCCCAAAACACTCTAATTTTTTGGGTGGTGGCAGCAGGTACCAGGTCCAAGCAGGTAACTAAGCTTGGAGGTTTTCATGCTAACCCCCATATTTTGGACGCTAAGGTCCAAATCTGGGACTAGGTTATGACAGTGACAACCTGGTAATAGTGGCTTTTAGCTATATTTCTGAAACAAAATGCACTGACCATATGAACAGAACATCAGCTAAGCAGAAGAAACCAATGCTAATACACAGAAGAGCTTGCTTCTTTTGCTGCCTCTGAATTCTGAAGTGTGGATTTATTTTTTTTCTTTAAACCGTGACACACTGGAAACACATAGAAATGTTTACTTAATCCCAGGCCTGACCATTTGTAAAAGTGTACTTGAATTCTTAATGAGAACTACTTATTTTTGAATTGCATCATTCTACAATGTGTTCACTGATTATTTAATGTGCAATACAGATGTGTCCTCTCACTAACTTGATAACTCTTTCATTGTTATAATTGTATATGATTATTGGATGATGACCCAAATGAGAACTCTGTGTCCTGAGTGGAGGCTTATCTGTCTTATTCACAGAAGCATCTTTCATTTAAAGAAATAAATACTAAGATCAGCCTGAAAATAAAGCCATTTATCTACAGAGATTTTTCTGTTGTACGGCATGCGCTATTGGAATCACCATTCTGAAATCCCCTAAGCAATTACAAGGATATTAACAATGAAAAAAATAGGATATTTAATAAATTGGCAAAGTAATTAAAAGAGACCGGAAATAGGCTAAACAAATGTTCAATTTTGAGTAAAACAGCCTTATTTTGTGGTAGTCAGAAAAGATTATGCTCCTCTTTCGTCTGTCACAAATTGTCTGCGCTAATGACTGTCCAGTGAATGCTGGTACTGATTAGATGAATTTTGAAGGACTGCAGCAATCTCAGTGACTTTTTCTCGTGAGGGTCAGGGTGAGTAAGTGGTTAATCTTGATTTCAATTATTTTAAGATTTCGGTGGCCCTTTCCCTTAGAAGCCTCAGTTTCGCTGCATGTGGTGGCTGCCATATCATCAATAGCTGGGGTACCCAACAGAAGCACCCAAGGGGAGCACAGGTTGCCTGTAGATAAAACATGCTAATCTCCAAAGGAGGGAGGAACAGATAGTATTGTTTGGGGATAGGAGAATGCCTCTCCTTCCAAACCCATCCCAAAACAAAAAGTGATACTTGTCAGGCAATTACTCTTTCTCCGCTCCTGTAAGGAATACAACAAAGATCTGTGCTGCTACTCATATACTCCTATCTGTTTTGCATTTAGTAAAGAGAAATGAGAAGAGAGAGCTTCAGCATGCTGCAGAAACTCAGCAATCCATGTTTTTCATCCAGCCCAGAGAATGTAGTCCAGTATCTTTCCCCCAGTGTTTAGGTAAGACTGGGGCCTGTGTTGGAACAAACTGGCTGAGATTCAATCCAGATCAGACTGAAGGGATCCATGATGGTTTGAAGGAAGCAACTGCAGGAGTTCGTTGAGATATATCTACCCTCTGGAGGTTATTCTGCCAGCTATTCTAGTATCATTGTTTGTTTGTAATTTAGGACTCTGGTTAGATTCCCAGCTCTTCCTAAGAGGATCAAATGGAAGCCTTGACTTGGACTTTTGTTTTTTGCCCTATCGGAGTCCAGCAAGGAAGTTGCAGGCCTTTCTCTAAAGGGCAGACCTTCCTATCACAGTCCATGTTTTTTCTGTCTCTATGACTTCTGATCTCCTCATTCATGATCATATACTGAATGAGATCAGAAGGCGTACAGAGATGACTGATGTAGTGCAGGCAATGTATGATGCAAAGCAGAGGTGGGTGGGTCATGTAGTTCGCAGGTAAGACAATAGGTGGACAACCTACATCACTGACAGGATCCCTAGAGACCACCAGCGATCACTAGGCAGACTGAAATGTGCTGGGCCAATCCCATGACAAAACTCTTTGGCCAGAAATGGAAAGAACGTGCTCGCAACAAAATAGAATGGTGTGGCATTGACTTGTGTTCGTGGAGGGTCGGACGAGGACAAGTTGGACAAAGGTGACACTGAGCTACCCTTGGAAGCCATTTTAAAAGTTGAAGTTACTGCATGATATGTCAGTTTGTTTGACTGAAGTAACTCACTGTGAGCACATGATGCCCCTCTGCACTGACCTCACATTTGCTTCCTGGTGCAGCGTAAGGTGATTTTAACCTAAAAAATGCTAAATACCTGAAAGTAAATGGAGGCAGGGTGCCACTGATAAAAGAGGCTGAGCTACTGGCTTGGTGTTTTCTGTGAAGGAACCCATGATTCTAGAATGCATTCATCTCCCTCTTGGTCCAAGAACTGTGTGCATTCTTTAATCTTCAGAACTCTTTGCAGTTCCCTGCTTTTTTTGAGCAATGTTTGGGAAAGTCTGAGGGGGATGTGAATGGGGCTTTCTTTGGGAATTTGTGGGAAGGAAGATCTTGATTTAGTTCCATCTTTCAGCCTGGTGGTTGTATGTATGAAACAGGGAAATGTGGTACTGATTTTGTTATTAATGACTGTATCTATGGAAATTTTAACTGATAACAAGGGCTCCCAAGACTGGGATAGGAGTTCTATTAGGTGTGTGGTTTTTAACCTTTAAATAAATGTCAGCCATGAATTTTCTAACCCATTATTTAATTTGGCCAAATATTATGTATGTAATTGATATCAAGGTGACCAAATCTATACAAGTAAGATTGAAACTGAGTTACCATTGTACATTTCATCTTCCTAGTTTCCTAGCATTTTGCTTTTTGATAACATTGACATTCTTGCCAGACTTTGACACTCATGTAACTGATTGTAATTTCAGATTTAGAGTTTTGTCTAGGAATACTGTATGTTGTTTAGAAGCTCACTGGGATTGGTAATGAACAAGAGTTAGGATGAATTTGATGAAGTAGACACAGTGTTAGTCCTGATAGCTATATGAGGCTAGATTACTGTCATTCTGAACACTTAAAAAGAAGCCCATCAGCAAGTGCTTTGAGGCACTTCTGACCCTATTTCGTGGACATTGAGAAACCTGGTAACCTCTTTTATGACCCCAACCCTTTTGTACAATGTGCTGACCAATTCTGCGGGTGGCTGTGCTGGCAAAGGACAAGAGCAGGCACAGCAAGAAGCAAGCACAGAGTTGTTTTGAGAAGGAAGAAATTATGTAAATGAACTTCCAGTCCTGTGCAGAACAATATGCTGTCTCTTCTCCTAGCAGGGATTGTGAGGGGGAGTGTAATGCAGGCAGAAGAATGGATCAGTGGTTAGTATGCCGATACAGGACTTGGGAAATCTAGGTTCAATTTCCTTCACTACCACAGACTTCTTGTGTGACCTTAGACAGAGAGAGACTAAGTGACTTGCCTCAGTTCCCCATCTGTAAAATGGAGATAATAGCACTTCACCACTCCGAAGGAGTGTTGAGGATAAATATATTAAAGATTGTTAGGTGCTCAGGTATCCTGGTATTGGGGGGCCAGATAAGTACCTAAGACCATGTCTACACTGGTAAAGGTTTTTCATCAAAAGTTTGGTCAATTACCGAAAAGCACTAAAAGAAAATCGTTATTGCATGTTCACTCTGTCTTCCTCTGTCATCAGAGCGTGTCTGTATGTGGAGCAGCAGCATCAACAGCAGAGCAATGCACTGTGAGTAGCTATCCCACAAGTCAGCTCTCCACCTTCTGCCTCTAGGTCTTGTGAGAAGGTGGAGCAGATCAGTGCGCATCATGGATCTGGGTTCAATATCCCATGATCCATTGCTTTCTGTTCCAGCATTCTGTGTGCTTCCATCATTATTTCACTTCATTTTCAACATTCCTTGTTTTATGCTTGCCCTGCCATCTCTGTCTGAAAGAATGGATCCTGCACTGCTCTCTGGTAGCACATAGTGAAGTTCCTAGCTCAATGAGATTCATAGTTGCCTGATATTGATAGGGGCAACATTAGATTACTTTTGGCATTCACAGAACAGCTGCCCATGGTTGACCATTGCTTTTGGGTTTGGGAAACTAGCATTGAGTGGTGGGATCCCGTCGTTATGCAGGTCTGGGATGACGAGCAGTGACTGCAGAACTTTCGGAGGAGGAAAGCCACCTTCCTGGAACCGGGTGCAGAGCTCTCCCCAGCCCTGTGGTGCAAGGACACCAGAATGAGAGCTGCCCTCTCGGTGGAGAAGCAAGTGGCAATTGCAGTGTGGAAGCTGGTGTCTCTAGACTGCTGCCAGTCGGTCGTGAATCAGTTTGGAGTTGGGGCTGCATTAATGCAAGTATGCAGGGCCATTAATCGCATCCTGCTGCGAAGGACTGGGACTCTTGGCAATGTGCATGAAATAGTGGATGGCTTGCAGAAATGCATTCCCCTAACTGTGGAGGGGTGATATATGTCATGTGTATTCCAATTCTGGCACTGGACCACCTTGCAACTCAGTGCAACAATAGAAGGGGTATTTCTCCATGGTGTTGCAGGTGCTTGTGAATCACCGCAGGTTTACCACTGACATCACCGCAGGGTGGTCTGGAAAGGTGGCATGATGTATGTATCTTCAGGAACACTGACCTGTACAGAAAGCTGCAAGTGGGGGCTTTCTTTCCAGACCAAAAGATTACAGTAGAGGATGTTGAAATGCCCACAGTGATCCTGGGAGACCTGGCGTACTCCTTAATGCTATGGCTCATGAAGCCTTACGTGGGAAACCTGGACAGCCATAAGGAGCAGTTCAACAATAGGCTGAGTAGGTGCAGGATGATAATGGAATGTGCATTCGGCAGATGAAAGGTGCATTGGGTGCTGCCTTTATGGCAGGTTAGACCTCAGTGAGGATAATATTTCCATGGTCATAGCCGTGTGTTGCACAATATTTGTGAAGATAAGGATGATAAAGATTTTTCAGCAGGAGACTATTGAGGTGTAGACAGCTTGTCTGCTGCTTTTGAGCAGCCAGATACCAGGGCTATCAGTGGGGCACAACAGGGTGGGCAGGGGGGCAATTCGAATCAGGGAGGCTTTGAGACACACTTTGAAGATGAGAACCGGTAATATATGTTACTATTCTTAGGACTGCAATTCTTAATGAAATTGAGTTTTGCAGGGAAGCACTTATGATTTGTGTGGCCTAAGATTCAATGTAAGCAGATGATTAAATGGCGTGTTTATGCGTTGCAGCCGTCTGCTATCACAATTTGCAGGAGACAGACAAAGATTGCTTATCATTCAAAAATCTTTGCCTTTATTGCACAAAAAAAATACAACACCACACACACACACACACACACACACACACACACACACACACACACACACACACACATATGCTTGGGGAGAAAGGAGGTATACCAGTGGAGGGCTGACTTTCAGAGCTATGCATAAATGCAGCTATCATTTGATAAGGTGTCCGGGGATGTGTGGAGTGAATGGAAAAGCAAGAAGTCCGAGAAAGCAGAAAGGAATGTGCAGGTGGAGTTTGGGAAGGCCATGGGAAAGAGTTCTGAATTGCTGAATGGGAAGGTGAGTAAACATCTCAGTCTAGAGCATTATGAGGGACTTCAGCATCTTGCTTTGCTGCTCCACAGCTTTAATCATTCTCTCAGTTGCATCCCTAACAAAGGCCTAGTTTTTCTTTTCTGTCCTGCCTTTGATTTCCCTCCGTTACCTGTGTTCCCTCTTTTTCTGCATCTGAATATTGCAGTACCTCCTTGAATGTATCTTCCTTGCACCTTCTCAGGTGCTTTGTTCTGCCGGTGTATAAGGGGGCCTCTGAAGGCCGTATCTGCAGAAGCACAAGGAATAATACACAGAAGCATGAGTAGTTACATGTACAGAATTGAAACAGTACAGTAAAATAAGAACCTCTGGTAACATACCAGTCACTTTCTCACTGACCCTTGACAAGCACACATGACGGCGAACACCCTAAGCACGGTGAATTTTCCCCGGGACGGGAGGCATTGTACATAGGGAGAAAAGCAATATGAAAAGGTCATGCTGCAGTCAACTAGGAACAATATTCTAAAGTTTCCCACCCTTCTCCACAAATAGGGGGCATTGTAGCAAATATCTCACTCCTGAGGGTAAGCAGGGAAGCAAGGTTGCATCTGCTAAATGTTTGCAGCTTCTGCCCTGATCCCTATGCTGTTCACCTGTGTGTCGCTTTGGTCCCTATGCAACTGATTGCAGAATGGTGCGGGAAAGTTTCCTTCCATGGGGGAAGGGACAAAACAGTTCTGCCAAGGAACCTTTAGGCAGAGGATTGCCAAGGACCTTCAGGAAAGTTTCCATTGGCCACTGTCAGAAGACAGGATACTGGGCTAGATGGACCTTCGGACTGACCTAGTATGGCCGTTCTTATGCTCTAATGTAGAGCTCTCTCTGGAGAATTCCCATGAAATCTCTGCATCAACACCCCTATTCTGCCACACTGCTTAGCTGCATGGGGAAATGTCCAGTACGCAGAAACACAGCAAGCCTTATATGGACCCTCCTCTGTTCTACTTGGCTTGCTGCTCTGCTTTGGTATTGTTTGCCAGGAGATCTCTCTTCTGACCAAGCAGCCCATTCAATCTCCCCCATTATTAACTGACCACCAAAGGAGGAAATTGTTCGGGCAGGCAGTGTGCATGATCTTTGGTCCAGAGACCTAATTGCCATAGGTGGGAGTCAGGATTGATATGATATGGGAAGTGGAAGAAGGAGAAGTTAAGTATCTCCATAAGCAATGTGTAGTTGCCTTGAGGAGATGAACCCTTTAGGAGCTGTGCAGGTGTCCTATGAACCCCAAGCAGGTTATGCAGGTCTTCAGGGATCTATGAAGTAGATGTGCCTGGGATTTCATCCATAACTGGGGATAAAATTGCATGGGGATATGCCTAGGATTTCAGTCATAGCAAGGACTAAGACTGGGTAGGGAGGGGCAGGAAATAATGGTACAATCTCAGCCCTGTCCCTAACCCCTGTGTGAGACACCAGGATTACCTGCCACTCACAATAGGTTCTGCACAGCTTCATTCTTCTTTCATGATTCACATGCAGAAATATCAGCTGATTGTTGTCCTTCATTGCATGCTTTGAGCGGTGCAATAATGATATTTTAAATTATCACTAGGCTTGGACATTAGCACTTCATTGAAATGAATAGAGGCAATTCACACTTCTCTCAGGGCACTTCCAATTTCTGTGTATACTCAAATGAAGATCACTGCATTGATTTACTCTTGTTTCTTAGTTTGAAATCCAAGTTTGCAAACACAAGGATGGAAACTTAAAAATAAACTTAAATATACAGATTTCTGGAGTTCAGTATGTGAACATTCATCTGTTTCACTGACCCTCCACGACCCAACCTAATTCAGCCCTTGTCCGGGAGCCCCTGATTTTAAAATCAAGTATCACCTTCCCACCCCCAACCTTCCTTTTTGGCCCACAGCTGTTTTGGTGGGGCGACGCTGGAGAAGGAGGGTTTGTTTCTGCAGGGCTGAGCTGTTCTGGAGCGGGGTGTTTTTGCGGGGCCGGGAGGTGCTGGGGGGGTGTTTCCGCGGGGCTGGGGGGTTTCGGCCCTCAGCTGTTTTCTTTGGAGTAATGTGGCCCTCACCGCTTTACGAGTTGTGCAGGCCTGTTCTAGATTATGCTTTTGAAAGATCTGATGATCAGATCTCTTACTGGATGCAACCTTACGAAGAGACAACACTAAGATAACTATGTGATTAATCATTGTAGTGAGGCGCTGTGGCTGCCCACCACCCCAGAGAGGGATGAGCGCCTCCAGATACCAAAGTGGGCAGAGCCAGTGGAGCCTGCGCCCACCCCACAGAGGTCAGAGCGCAGGACAGGAAGTATAAAAGCCCACCCCAGAGCTCACAAGGAGTCTGGCCGAGGAGAGGCCAGACACCTGTGGCCTAGCTCCCGATGGGGAGACTCCTGCAGTCTGCGACCGTCCCGAGGACTGGCCAGACCAGCCAAGGCCTGATGCTGACCAGACCCCAGGGAAGCTGTTAAGCCTGTCTGTGGCAAGCTACTCAGAGGAGCTGCCAAGTCTACTGCTCACCGAGTACCCGGAGGAGCCCATGGTGCTTGGTTCCGTGGAGGACACCATCCTATGAGAAGAGACCATCATCACCATCCATGCAGGTACCTGTAGAGAGGGAGGTAGGAAGTAGCCCGGGGGCAGCCGACCCTAGTCTGGCTGCAGCACTGCTGGAGCCGATGTCAGTGTGTTGCGGCCAGGATCCCCACTGGCTCAGCAGCGGGTCTTCTGCAGCAGCTAGGGCCCTGGGCTGGGACGCAGTGGAGTGGGAGGGCCTGCGTCCCCCCTGCCACCCAACATGCGGGTAGCAGTCTCCCCCTCTTCCCAGGCCCTTCGGAGCCAGGGTCTGGGCCTCCTGAATTCATTTGTTTGCTCAGCCTGTGCATAAGGGCCTGAGCCAAAGACTCTCAACTGCCCCACCCTGAACTAGGGTCTGAGTCTGCAGAATAGAACTGTTTGTTTGTCTCTACCGTTGCTGTGGCCAGGCTAGTTCCCCTGAAATAACCCAACAGATGTAGCGAGGCACTCTGGTTCCCCACCTCCCCAGAGAGGGACGAACCTGGCCGAACCCTTCTACAGTCATAATAGACTGACCTCTTACCATTTTGGAAATGTCTACACCTAGGATTTTGCTCATGATTTTTTCCTCTGTATGTATTTTGTGTGTGCTATATAGGGAGAACATAGTTGTGGACATGTGAGTAACTCCAAGGGTAAAATTGCATTTGTAAGTCAATGGGAATTAGACTCCTGAGTTATTTCGTGCTTTTGAAAATTTTTGCCAAAAAACTTTGTCCTTGGGGTATATTGTCTGAATTCAGTCTTCAGTCTTCTGAATTCAGTCTTCAGTTTCATCCATGGGTCCTGACTGAGATCAGTGGGGTTTTGCAGGAATGTAACTGAGAGCAGGATTTTCCTTGTTCTCTCTTGCACTCTTGCAGCATGATGAGTAGTACAAAGCTAGTAACTGATGGCTTAATTTTGAATTTGGTGCAAATAGTACCAGTCAGGGACCACATAACAGCAAGTTCAGTGTGAGCTCTTTGGATGAGATTTAGCCACTTATCACAGCGGTAGCAAAAACTTTCTCTTCTCATAGAAAATTGCTTTAGAAATCATTGCTACAGCAGATTTTTAAAAAAATGAAGTTAAGTGTTATGTACAATATGGACATCAACAGTGTAACTTGCGGTTTTCCAAGCTACCCCATTTAGTGTGCCTTGGTGGTATTCTAGTGGGACATACCATGTCAAGCCCTTGCCTTCTGCTGAGATTACCAACCAAGGTGCCAATTGTGATGATGGCTTTGGTGATGTAAATACCTGCCTGCTAGGAATTGGATTAATGCCACTAACTTGTGTCACATCCGGATAAGCCATTGAACAATTATTGATAGCAACAACTTTTAGTTTCTACTTTTGGTACAACATATTATTGCTGGTGCTGCTGTACACTTTGCAAAATTAATCAAATCTTAAAACCGTCGGTATATAAAGTGATGGTGAATAGGGTACAAAATAATACCAGGGTTTGGTCATTGCATAGTAGCTTTGTAATATTACAAAGTCTTCCAGGGAGCACTATATTTTGATTGCAATAACATTTTTCTTCTCCACTTACCTTAAAAATCTTTGATCATTCAGCCTACTCCTGAGCTGAAGGAACCTGAGAAGCAGATTGCTAGGCAACAGATGCTGTAAAGTGGACTTTCCACTTAGTCCATTTTAATGTTGAGATGACAATACAGACCTGACAATGCTGGAAGTCCTCTCCTTCAAAATATTCAAGACAAAGAGAGCTTAGTGTTGCAAAAGAGAGACAAGTGAAGCAAGAAATACCTTTGAAAGCAAGAGTTAAAAATAAACTGAGACAGAGGTCAGCAAGAATACCAGAAAGATGAAAGGAAAAGATGGAATGAGAGGAAACAAAAGGCAATGTAAAATAAAGAGGAGTCAGAATGAAAAGAGTGTGAGAGGAGTTTGAGACTCTAACTAAAGGAATGATAAAAACAAATGGCAAGAGAGAGGAAAATGGAAACATAAGTATTCAGTCTACTGGTACTTAAAATTTTCAGTTGCCATCAAAAGGAATACAAGCATAAATTTATTGTTAATTTATACAAATGAACCTATTGTTAAAATTGTGGGTACATTTACAGTATAAACAGTATCACAAAGATTGTCCGCCTGAACAAGCTGTCCTCACCCCCTCATAGTCTACTCTCCCATTCAATCCTCCTGCTCAATCCTCTTCTTGCACAGGACCCAGGATGCACCCTCTGTCTTCCCACAACTCTTAGCAGCACAAGAGGAAGAGATGCTCTGTGGGATAGCTGCCCAGAGTGCACTGCTCCGAATACCGCTGCAAGTGCCGCAAGTGTGAACACGCTATTGCACAGGCAGCTGACAGTGTGAACACACAACAGCAGTTTCTCGTCAGCACCCTCTGAGCAGCACTGTAATTGCTGTTGCTGTAACTCTGCCAGCGTAGACCTAGCCATAGACAAAACAGATTAACTTTGCACTCAACAAGCTCATGTTTTGTCAGACCAACAGGGACAGTGAATTCCAGAACTGAGAATGCTCCACCCCCTGAGTTCAAAATTTGGGAACGTTAGCAAGAACACTGCATCTGTTTACAACTGAGGAGACAGTGCATGAGGGAAAGTTGATAGGCAAGGTGTCCAAGATCCAGGCTATGTAGGTCTTTATAGAGCAAAATCAGCTTCTTGATTTGCACCCAGAAACAGAATTGATAACCAGAGTACAAATCCACTATGTTTCATGCAGCAAGTTTTGCTAAGCAAGCAAGAGGTTGCATTCTCTAACTAAAGCTTCTGTCAGGAGCATTCTGCAGTCATCTTATCTGGAAGTTGTGAACTATAGCATGGTATTGCTGACCTGAAAATTAGCTTATATATATATTTTTTAAAAGTGTAAAACAGTATCATGAATTAAGAACAAAATAGAGAAGTCTATTTAAGCCATGTGTTCTCCTCACTTATGAGTTTGTCATTTTAAATCTACTGTTTTAGTAGTTTTTCCTCTGATACGGCCACTCTGACCAGCTCCATGGCTGCTTAAATTTTTCTAAACTGTTGTTGTATAATACTCCAAGAAGTAGCAATCCAAGCAGCAAAGCTAAATGCAGAGTGGAACAGATTGTTTAGCATAAGTATTTAGCATACATTCTAAGTGATCATTCAAGGTAGAGTGGCCTGTTAGTGCCTCTGCACTCATGGGATAAAAGAGTGGGCCAGTAGTTTACAGATAGTCCTAAAAAGACACAAATCCAGTGTGTCTGTTCATCATGGATTGAACACGCCTCTTCCTTGAATGGTCCCTATGTGCTAACTACTTATACTAACAATCTGTTCCACTTTGCATTTAGCTGTGATGCTGTGATGCATTTAGCTGTGATGCTCAGAGTACCTTTCCCAGACCCAAAGAAGAGTTCTGTGTTGCTCAAAAGCTTGTTTCTTTCATCAGCACTTCACTACTGTTATTGTTCTTAACTACAGCCATAAACCCCGAAATAGAAAACACAGAAGAGCTGCTGAATGCTCTCCCACTTTATTTAAATAATTTAGCGGACAGCTAATGCAAGGTCACTCTGTGCAGAGCTCAGGTCTCCAGCATGACAAAATTTAGTCTTATCCACTATGTCTCAATGCTTTTCAGAGTCACTAAATCAGTTTGGATTATCCTGTCTTTAACCTCTGTAAACTGGGAAGGTCTATGTCAAGTCATCCTTTAGTGGCTAGGTTAAAAAGGGGCTGATAATTACTCTTGTAACTTAAGTCTTTACTATTTGATCAAGGGTTCAAACCCTGCTGCTGATCTACTGGGGGAGGGGGGATGACATGGCTGCAACTAAGGAGACCTCTTTAAAGCAATCTTGTACTCAGAATCCTACCTACCTGCCTCAACAGGTGGAAATCCTGATGGGACTGGTGGTGATTGGGACAGCCCCAGTAGTAAGCAGGAGGAGATAAAGTTGCTGAGAAAACTCAGAGATGGCCTGCTGGAAGAGGTAGGGAGCTGATTAGTCCCTTGCTTTAGCCTTTCATTAATTTAAATCTTAGCCTGGACCATGATGAGCCTTTCTGTTTCATTTCCTCCATGTAACTGTAGTTTCAGAGCTGTGTTTTGCAGATGCTGTGAGTGTAACTGTTTGATTTCCTGTTTTGCGGTCAGGAAGGAATTTCCTGGTGTGGATGTGTGTGGTGTGTGTGTGTGGTGTGTTTTTTTTGTCTACCTTCCTTGCAGCATCCTGGAAGCACAGTTAAGTTAAATACCAATAGGATTTAGTAATTAGTGGCATTACTTGGTAGAGGTGTTAGCTCATTGCAATTTATGGCCAGTTTCCACAGTGGTTAAAATTACCATTTCCCAGAAGTAAAGGACATGGTATTTTGCTGATGGGGCTTAGGCTCCTGGGATGGAGGTGACCTTGTGGTCTTCACAGGCTGAGATATCCCCTCCTCTTTTAGTACCTTGCGTCTCCTTTGTGGGAGTGGAGGGTGGTAGGACTCAGCAGAGCAAGCTGACTCCTTGGGATAGGCCAAGGAGAGGCTACCCCGAGTTATGGGTTATGTTGAAGGAGCCCTACAACCACCACACTGGAGTCACTTAAAATGCCTTGTATATGAGAGTCTGGGTAACATGGTGTGTAGCATCCCTTCCTTGTGCTAAGTTCAGTAAAGTTATGGCCCATCACTTAAAATTCATCTGCATGTCTGTCTTCATTCACTACAATGATCAGAACAATACAAAATCTCAACAATGACCCAAGCAGCATTAATGCAGAATAACTTCCCAAATGCATGGAATGAGTGTGTAGTGGGGTGCTCACCCCACTCTGGCTCTGAAAGGGTTAAAAGCCAGCCCTTGGAGAGGTCTGGGGCTGAGGGCCAATCAGCTGGCCAACCCGGTATAAAAGAGGGCAGACTAGAAGGGATACTCAGTCTCTCTCCAGCCCTGGAGACAAATGGACTTGGCTGCCTCAAAGAGTAAAGGGTACCTTGGACAGCTCAGTGCTGGGAAGGGCAGGTGAGCTGGGGTAGCTCTAGCCTGGCAAACCCCCAGGCAGAAGCCTTGCTGTCAAGGGTCGGTGGAGGTACTAGGGCTGTGGGGAAGCAGCAGGTCCAACCCCCTTGCTGATAAGTGGCCACTTCAGACTGCAGTTTGCCCCTGAGAGAAGAGACTGGATGAAGACTGGCAGTGGATCACTGACATGAGGTAGGTCTAGGATATAAACAAAGGTGGTCACTGAAAGTTTTGCGTTGGACTGCGAGTTTAATGAAGTTGGGATGTATATTGCTTTTGGGTATGTATTTGGAAATGGAAGTGAAAACTCTATGGAATGTTGGAGTTACTGACAGTGCTGTAGGTAATATGAAGGTGGAAACGAATTCATAAGCCTTCCCCTTCACTTCTTTCTTCCATGCTTTTAGGTTTTTGAGTAGATGAGCTATGCGCTACTGCAACCTTAGCTAAAAGTATGTCTAAACTAGTACTTTTGTTGGTATAACTTGGATTGCTTGGGGTGTGAAAAAACACACCCTTGCGAGACATAAGTTACAGTGACAGACACAACTGTGTGGACAGTGCTATGTTGGTGGGAGAACATCTCCCACTGATGTAGCTACCATCGCTCGGGGATGGTTGAATTCTGCCGGTTGGAGAGCTCTCTTCCATCGGCATAAAGCAGCTGTATGGGAAATCTTACAGCTGCATCGGTACATCTGTGCCCACAGCTGTAAGCTCTGTAATATAGATATGGCCTATTTCTAAATGTAGTGTTTTTGTCTAGAGTACTCCACAGTTACAGCGGGGAAATGGGAATCAAGAATCCTTTGCTACTGACTCCTGTCATTTAGGTAATCCAAGTAATATCTCTGCCTCAGTTTACCCAGACTTGGCTTACTGCTCAAATTTGTTGTGAGATTTAATATGGTAACGTTTTGTGAGGCTGGGATGAAAGGTGCTATGTGAATGAAAAGTACAGTAACTGTCTTATTTCCAGAATTGTTCTTTAAAAGTTGGTCACCCTTCAGTTTTGTTTGTTTTTTGTTGTTGTTTGGTCCCTCTTTCCCCTTCCTCCTCCCTCCAGTGGCTAAGGTCAGTTGGGTAGTGCTGTTTAAATGTTGACACAAGGTTTGGGCCCTTGCACTCTTATCTATGTATTTTGCATGCCAACAATTCTCGGTTTCTGTTAGCATTTTTAATCCAGGTAAACTTCTGTACTTTTCTGTTTAATCATGGCATTTTCCTTCATGTCTATTATTTTGTAGTGCATATGGTATCTTTATTCATTCTAAATTTACTATCTTCTGTAGCAATTGCAAATATATATAATTTCAATTTTGTGATTTTTCTTCTTTCAGCCTGATTCTAACTTCCCATTAACTTCTTGAAAATTAGTGTCAAAACCATCTTGTATAATCAATACATATTTCTATTGTGTTTATTCGGTGAAAAGGGATAGAGGACATCAGGATTGAATAGAGAATTAGATTTAGAAATAAAGAAATATAGGTACAATAATGTATAAGAAACCAATATTGTTATTTGTTCTGTTCTCTTGAGTTTTCTCAATGTAGTTTGCCTTTATAACAAGTCATCATTAGTTCTACAATTCAGTTTGATTGAGAGACTCTTTATTGTAGCTGGGAATAAAGTTTTTTAGCATGTTTTTCTCTGTTCTATGTTGTATTTAAATTAATATATTCAGCTAAGGCTTGGAAAAACTCACTAGATGTAAACAAGCTAGAGAAAAATATGAAAGACATGCAAAATCTTCCCCGCTACTCCCAGTGCTGAGAATTGTGAGGGTGTTGGGATTTCTGCCAAGGTATTGTTTTCCTTTGATCCTGGTTTGTGGGCTGTGATTGAGACCTTGGCCGTATTGAGGTGAATAGCAAAACTCCCAGTGACTTCACTGGAGCCAGGATTTCACCTTCTAGCTAGTAATAAATCTGACATCCGCTGTTCCATTCCCCTCTAGCTGGGAAGAAGTTGTCTGCTGCTTATCTCCCCTTCACAGTCTTACATAATAGAATTCTGTAATATTATGCAATATTTGAAAACAGTCGCAATTGTTGGCTGAAGAGTGTTCTGAGGTCTGTAGATTGAAGGAGATACATTAACAGAGCCATGGGCCAGATTCTTTGGTCTGCCAAATCCACTCAGCCTGGGACCAGGGCTGGATTTTCCCATTAGGCACAGTAGATATGTGACTATGGGCACCAGCATTCTAGAGAGACCTAAAAATTCAAATTTTGCCACTCCTGCTTCCTGGCAGGGGGTGAGCTTGCTGAGTGGGAAATGGCCCCATGCAGCCCTGCTGGAGCATTCCTCGCTCAGCCCAGCAGATAGTCACCTCCCAGGGGTGTTGGGTGGCAGGGTGCCTAAAAGTTAAAATGGTGGGGCAGCCCTGCTGCCTGGAGTGGTTAAGAGCCCTGAACTGCTGTCTGCTGCAAGTGGTGCAGGGGCACCCCGGAGCTCTGAGCCACCACAGGCGGGAGCAAGATCCCACAGCTCCTGGCCACCATGGGCAGGGGCTGTGAGCCCCTGCACCTGGGGGTGCCCAAGGTGTAAATCTGGCCCTGCTTGGGACAAAGTGAAATTAAACTGGCCAGAGCTGCCCTGTAGAGAATTGTCCATGAGCAGAGGAGTCCTCTGCTGGTGGACTTGATTCCTGCATGAGCAGGTCCCCCACCCTCAACGTAAGGGGAGGGAGAGAGCTGCTCAAGATGAGGCATAATAAAGTATAGCTGCACTACACACAATCCTCCATGGGTGTAAGATCACAGAAGAACCTTTGTTAGTAGTGTAAGACAGTACTGCGCCTCAGCAATGAGTTTTGCTGGGGCAGCGTGGAGAATCCAGTCTCAAAGTTATTCTAAAACCCACCTTGCCATGCTTTTCTTCCCATTATGATTTTTTTTTAATCTTTGTTCCCCAAACTCCATTTTCCACGAAGTGAGCATGCAGACTGAGACTTTTCAAATGTGTTTTGTGCTTTCGGGTATTTAGGATGATTTCTTGTAAGCTAATTGGTTTCAAAATTGTGTTACTAATTTTTCAGTCTCAAAATTTTATTTTTAATACTAACTTCACAAAATAGTATGTTTGCAGCAACCTTTGTGTGACTTGGGTTATTTCTGGATTTCCATAGCCTATCTTTGTCCACCTGTCATTCTTCAGAAGAAAACAATTTCATATTGTAACAATAAAACTTTCATAGTAATTTTGAGAACAGAAAATATTTTCACTCAGTTTGAAACAGGCTGCTTCACAGAAGTGAAACCTCCTGTTAAAATCTGTGTTTCTTCTCCCGAAGGCATACTGTATAATGAGAGATTTTATTTTCTATTTTTACAGAGACAATCTAGCTAGCTGGACCGAACTATGCATCATAAACAAATTTAGCTAGCTGAAAATATAACCTTTGAGAGACAATGGTTGCTTTTCCTCCCTTCCTCTAAAGTGCAGTTCTACTTGAAAAGTAACTGTAAAAGTAGCTTCTGGGAGCTCTATAGTTATATCCATGTTAAATATTCACAATTTGCAAGTTAAAAATGGTTTGTTTCTTTCAAACTGTCAGTTCTGCAAACTCAGTCTGACAATCAAGCTGAGTCCTTTTCATGCATAATTACCAGTAACAAAAGTTCTATAGCCAAATTAAGCTATAGAACTCAGTGACACTTGTGCAATTGGATTTTCATCAGTGGTTTCATACAGCTGTTATTGTCCAGAACTTAGTAAACAATTCTGATGTACTAGAAGTATTTGAATCCAGTCTGCTGTCTCAGGGTACGTCTACGCTACAGGATTATTCCGGTTTTGTAAAACAGATTGTATAAAGTCGAGTGCATGCAGCCACACGAAGCACAATAATTCAATGGTGTGCGTCCATGTACCAAGGCTAGCGTCGATTTCCAGAGTGTTGCACTGTGGGTAGCTATTCCGTAGCTATCCCATAGTTCCCACAGTCTCCCCCGCCTATTGGAATTCTGGGTTGAGATCCCAATGCATGATGGTGCAAAAACAGTGTCGCGGGTGATTCTGGGTAAATGTTGTCACTAATTCCTTCCTCCATGAAAGCAACGGCAGACAATCATTTCGCACCCTTTTTCCCTGGATTGTCCTGGCAGATGCCATAGCATGGCAACCATGGAGCCCATTTTGCCTTTTGTCACTGTCACCGTGTGTGTACTGGATGCCGGTGACAGAGGCGGTACTGCAGCGCTACACAGCACTATTCATTACCGTCTGCTGTGCCATTGTAAATTGACGATGAGATGACGGTTATCAGTTGTTCTGTACCGTCTGCTGCTGTCATGGGTGCTCCTGGCTGACCTTCGCTGAGGTCGGCCGGGGGTGCAAAGACAAAAATGGGAATGGGTCATTCCCTCCTTTATGTTGTATCTAAAAATAGAGTCAGTCCTGCCTAGAATATGGTGCAAGTGTACTAGAGAACCAGTGTACCAGAGAGCACAGCCACTCCGTGTCAGATCCTGCAGAAATGATGAGCTGCATGCCATTCTAGGGGGTGCCCCTGCAACAACCCTACCCGTGCTTCCCTCCTCCCCCAACCTTCCTGGGCTACCGTTGCAGGGTCCCCCCATTTGTGTGATGAAGCAATAAAGAATGCAGGAATAAGAAACACTGACTTTTTAGTGAGATAAAATGAGGGGGAGGCAGCCTCCAGCTGCTATGATAGTCTAGGCAGGACATTAAATGGTGGAGGGGAGAGGAGCCCAGCATCCCGTTGCTATGATAGTCCAGGCCGTACAGAATCTTTTCTTTAGACATGAGGGGTGGCGGGGCTGATGGAGTTCAGCTCCTAGTTGTTATGATGAAGACGGTAACCAGCTGTTCTGTTCCATCTGTCGGGAATAACTGGGAGTCATTCCTATTTTTACTCAGGCGCCCCCGGCCACCCTCTCCTGAGGCCAGCCAGGAGCACTCATGGGATGATGACAAGGATGGCTACCAGTCCTTCTGCACTGTACTGTCTACCACCGGGGAAGGGAGGGGAGAGGATGCTGCTGTTCAGTGCCGCAGCACCGCGTCTACCAGCAGCATGCAATAAACATACATTAACAACGAAAAAAGTCAAGAAACGATTTTTTTTCCCTTTTCTTTCACGGGGGGGGGGGTGGAAGAGGGGAGGTAAATTGACGAGATGTACCCTGAACCACCGCAGACAGTGTGTTTGACCTTACAGTCATTGGGAGCTCAGCCAAGAATGCAAGTACTTTTTGGAGACTGCGGGGGCTGTGGGATAGCTGGAGTCCTCAGTCTCCCCCTCCCTTCCTCCATGAGCGTCCATTTGATTCTTTGCCTTTCCGTTACGCTTGTCACACAGCACTGTGCTGTGGACTCTGTATCATAGCCTGGAGATTTTTTTTAAAAGCTTTGGCACTTCATCTTCTGTGACGGAGCTCTGATAGAACAGATTTGTCTCCTCATACAGTGATCAGATCCAGTATTTCCCGTACAGTCCATGCTGGAGCTCTTTTTGGATTTGAGACTGCATCGCCATCCGTGCTGATCAGAGCTCCATGCTGGGCAAACAGGAAATGAAATTCAAAAGTTCGCGGGGCTTTTCCTATCTACCAGGCCAGTGCATCCGAGTTCAGATTGCTTTCCAGAGCGGTCACAGTGGTGCACTGTGAGATATTGCCCGGAGGCCAATACTGTCGATTTGCGTCCACACTAACTCTAATCTGATGTGGTAATACCGATTTCAGCGCTACTCCTCTCGTTGGGGAGGAGTACAGAAACCGGTTTTAAGAGCCTTTTATATCTGTATAAAGGGCCTCGTTGTATGGACGGGTGCAGGGTTAAATCGGTTTAACGCTACTGAAATCGGTTTAAATGTGTAGTGTAGACCAGGCCTCAGATGTCGTCTGCCACCATACAGCTAACACAAAGAAATGCTGTGAAAACATTAGTGTTAAAAATGTTAGGCATGACTTCAAATACACATAAATAACATACCTGAATGACAGGACATTTACCTCAATCACTTTTCAGAGTATAGTCTTCAAGAGAGAATTTATCCTCTTGATTATAAATTTTGGAATAACTGGGATTGAATGCTGCTGCTGTTCACATTTATTTCCACATTTTATTTTTTTATTTCTTCATTTTTATACCATACCAAGACTTACCAGGGGAAAAGTTGTTTTTGTTCTTCAACTGAATAATACATTAAATAGTGTTTAAAATATCACTGTCTACAATTTCTATTTCTTTTAACTGCTTTAAATTTCAGAAGATTTAACATTTATATCCACTGTGTTGATTTAAAGAAATAGCGTGGATGGTAAGCAGCCAGGGATATTCAGTATTAAGTTCAAAGTAATTTCTCATTTTGTTATAATGGACAAGCTGTTAATTTCTCATAGACCGGATAATAAATATGAAGACTGTCCACCACACAATGAATATGTTAAGTAGCCAAAATCAGATCGTTAGATACCAAACTTGATTACACCAGTTTAAATGTAAACCTTAAATGAACGGACTTATTTGGAATTGCACTGATATAACTGAGATCAGAAACCTTCCCAATGTCTTTTCAGTATTTAAGAAGAACTCTTCAGTACAGTGAATTAATGGTCTCATTTTCTTCATTCATGTAAAGCAGTAGCTAATAATTGTGTTGTATCGTGTAATAATTCTGATCCTGTTTTATATTTCTTTTTAAAATCAAAGTACATATCATTGGTCTAGTGATAGAGTCCCTAAAAGGCTGCTTTGATTGAATGCACATGCCTACTATATTTCACAGTTGGCAACAAATAGGCATGGTGTCTCTGACCAGAGTCTGAGCACATGTGTAGTTCTAACTCATTCAGAAAATCATCCAGTTATCACAGTGTCTTTTACCCACAGGTGGTGGTCACACTTTTAGGTGGAAATGTATTCCCTATATTTCAATGTGTACATTTTCAGCACACTGTTTTTATATAAATGATAATCAAAGTAAATACAATGATAGGTTTAAGAATGTTTATCTTCAGACGTAAAGATGAGTGCTTTAAATATGTTTCTACAAAGCTCTTTCCAATATTATTTTAATGCTTTAGAAATTATCTGGGTGTTAGTGTCAACATTGTGGAGTTTACAAACCTACTGTATTTGTTAGTTAATAATGGATAAATCTTAATTGTTTACTAAAGTATCTAATAGAAAACTGTTTTAAATATACAAATTGTACAAAGGTACAAATTGTTGTTTACAGCTATGCCAGATGGGGCAGTTTGGAAAATATTTTTTTAAATGTTAGCTTAAATCTATTCTTCAGTGTCATAGAATGTATTGAGGGCTTGTACCTTTCCCCACCCCTCCCTCGAATGTTGGGTGACAATCTCTCTACTCCTATCATACTCTCATACCTCAGTCCCTGGAAAAATCATGGAGCAGTTCCTCAAGGAATCAATTCTGAAGCACTTAGACTCATAGACTTTAAGGTCAGAAGAGACCATTATGATCTTCTAGTCTGACCTTCTTCGAAACAGGGCCACAGAATATCACCCACCCACTCCTGTAACAAGCCCTGACCTATGTCTGAGCTATTGAAGTCCTCAACTTGTGGTTTAAAGACTTCAAGGTGCAGAGAATCCTCCAGCAAGTGACCTGTGCCTCACGCTACAGAGGAAGGCGAACCCCCCCAGGGCCTCTGCCAATCCCTGGAGGAAAATTCGTTCCTGACCCTAAATATGGCGATCAGCTAAACCCTGAGCATGTGGGCAGGACTCACCAGCCAGACGCCCAGGAAAGAATTTTCTTTAGTACCTCAATCCCATCCTCTCTAGTGTCCCATCACAGGCCATTGGGTGTATTTACCATTAATAGTCAAAGATCAATTAATTGCAAAAATTAGGCTATCCCATCATACCATCCCTTCCATAAACTTATCAAGCTTAGTCCTGAAGCCAGATATGTCTCTTGTCCACTGCTCTGCTTGGAAGACCGTTCCAGAACTTCACTCTTCTAATGGTTAGAAACCTTCGTCTAATTTCACGTCTAAACTTCCTAATGGCCAGTTTATATCCATTTGTTCCTGTGTCCACATTGTTACTGAGCTTAAATAATTCCTCTTCTTCTCTGATATTTATCCCTCTGATACATTTATAGAGAGCAATCATATCTCCCCTCAGCCTTCTTTTGGTTAGGCTGAACAAGTCAAGCTCTTTCAGTCTCCTTTCATAAGACAGGTTTTTCATTCAGCCCTTCTCTGTACCTGTTCCAGTTTGAATTCATCCTTCTTAAACATGGGAGACCAGAACTCCACAGTATTCTAGATGAGGTCTCACTAGTGCCTCGTATAACGGTACTAATACCTCCTTATCTCTATTCGAAATACCTCGCCTGATGCATCCCAAGACCGCATTAGCTTTTTTCAGAGCCATATCACATTGGCGGCTCATAGTCATCCTGTGATCAACCAATATTCCAAGATCTTTCTCCTCCTCTGTTACTTCAAAGAGATGCATTCCCAGTTTATGACCAAAATTCTTATTAATCCCTAAATGCATGACCTTGCACTTTTCATTATTAAATTTCATCCTATTACTATTACTCCAGTTTACAAGGTCATCCAGATCTTCCTGTAGAATATCCCGGTCCCTCTCTGTATTGGCAATACCTCCCAGCTTCATCTCCTCCGCATACTTTATTAGCACATTCCCACTTTTTGTGCCAAGGTCAGTAATAAAAAGTTTGGTTCCAAAACTGGTCCCTGAGGAACTCCATTAGTAATCTCCTTCCAGCCTGACAGCTCACCTTTCAGTATGACCCATTGTGGTCTCCCCTTTAACCAGTTTCTTATCCACCTTTCAGTTTTCATATTGATCCCCATCTTTTCCAGTTTAGCTAATAATTCCCCATGTGGAACCGTATCAGATGCCTTACTGAAATCGAGGTAAATTAGATCCACTGCATTTCCTTTGTCTAAAAAATCTGTTACCTTCTCAGAGAAGGAGATCAGGTTGGTTTGGCACAATCTACCTTTTGTAAAACCATGTTGTATTTTGTCCCCGTTACCATTGACCTCGATGTCCTTAACTACTTTCTCCTTCAAAAATTTTTCCAAGACCTTGCATACTACAGATGTCAAACTAAGGAGCTGTAGTTACCCGGAACACTTTTTTTCCCCTTTCTTAAAAATAGGAACTATGTTAGTAATTCTCCAGCCATATGGTACAATCCCTGAGTTTACAGATTCATTACAATTTCTTGCTAATGGGCTTGCAATTTCATGTGCCAGTTCCTTTAATATTCTTGGATGAAGATTATCTCTCCCCCCCCACGATTTCATCCCATTAAGCTGTTTGAGTTTGGCTTCTACCTCAGATGTGGTAATATCTACCTCCATATCCTCATTCCCATTTGTCATTCTACCATTATCCCTAAGCTCCTTACTTTGCCTTAGTCTTTAATGAGGCTAATATTTGTTTAGATATTGGGCCTTGCCTAAATTACTCATAGACTCATAGACTCTAGGACTGGAAGGGACCTTGAGAGGTCATCGAGTCCAGTCCCCTGCCCTCATGGCAGGACCAAATACTGTCTAGACCATCCCTAATAGACATTTATCTAACCTACTCTTAAATATCTCCAGAGATGGAGATTCCACAACTTCCCTAGGAAATCTATTCCAGTGTTTAACTACCCTGACAGTTTGGAACTTTTTCCTAATGTCCAACCTAAATCTCCCTTGCTGCAGTTTAAGCCCATTGCTTCTTGTTCTATCATTGGAGGCTAAGGTGAACACATTTTCTCCCTCCTCCTGATGACACCCTTTTAGATACCTGAAAACTGCTATCATGTCCCCTCTCAGTCTTCTCTTTTCCAAACTAAACAAACCCAATTCTTTCAGCCTTCCTTCGTAGGTCATGTTCTCAAGACCTTTGATCATTCTTGTTGCTCTTCTCTGGACCCTCTCCAATTTCTCCACATCTTTCTTGAAATGCGGTGCCCAGAACTGGACACAATACTCCAGCTGAGGCCTAACCAGCGCAGAGTAAAGCAGAAGAATGACTTCTCGTGTCTTGTTTACAACACACCTGTTAATGCATCCCAGAATCACGTTTGCTTTTTTTGCAACAGTATCACACTGTTGACTTCTATTAAGCTTGTGGTCCACTATGACCCCTAGATATCTTTCTGCCATACTCCTTCCTAGACAGTCTCTTCCCGTTCTGTGTGTGTGAAACTGATTGTTCCTTCCTAAGTGGAGCACTTTGCATTTATCTTTATTGAACTTCATCCTGTTTACCTCAGACCATTTCTCCAATTTGTCCAGATCATTTTGAATTTTGACCCTGTCCTCCAAAGCAGTTGCAATCCCTCCCAGTTTGGTATCGTCCGCAAACTTAATAAGCGTACTTTCTATGCCAACATCTAAATCGTTGATGAAGATATTGAACAGAGCCGGTCCCAAAACAGACCCCTGCGGAACACCACTTGTTATACCTTTCCAGCAGGATTGGGAGCCATTAATAACTACTCTCTGAGTACGGTTATGCAGCCAGTTATGCACCCACCTTATAGTAGCCCCATCTAAATTGTACTTTCCTAGTTTATCTATAAGAATATCATGCGAGACCATATCAAATGCCTTACTAAAGTCTAGGTATATCACATCCACCGCTTCTCCCTTATCCGCAAGGCTCATTATCCTATCAAAGAATGCTATCCGATTAGTTTGATACGATTTGTTCTTTACAAATCCATGCTGGCTATTCCCTATCACCTTACCACCTTCCAAGTGTTTGCAGATGATTTCTTTAATTACTTGCTCCATTATCTTCCCTGGCACAGAAGTTAAACTAACTGGCCTGTAGTTTCCTGGGTTGTTTTTATTTCCCTTTTTATAGATGGGCACTATATTTGCCCTTTTCCAGTCTTCTGGAATCTCCCCTGTCTCCCATGATTTCCCAAAGATAATAGCTAGAGGCTCAGATACCTCCTCTATTAACTCCTTGAGTATTCTAAGATGCATTTTATCAGGCCCTGGTGACTTGCAGGCATCTAACTTTTCTAAGTGATTTTTTACTTGCTCTTTTTTTATTTTATCTTCTAAACCTACCCTCTTCCTGTAAGCATTCACTATATTAGACATTCCTTCAGACTTCTCAGTGAAGACCGAAACAAAGAAGTCATTAAGCATCTCTGCCATTTCCAAGTCTCCCGTTACTGTTTCCCCCTCCTCACTGAGCAATGGGCCTACCTTGTCCTTGGTCTTCCTCTTGCTTCTAATGTATTAATAAAAAGTCTTCTTGTTTCCCTTTATTCCCATAGCCAGTTTAAGCTCATTTTGTGCCTTTGCCTTTCTAATCTTGCCTCTGCATTCCTGTGTTATTTGCCTATATTCGTCCTTTGTAATCTGACCTAGTTTCCATTTTTTATATGACGCCTTTTTATTTTGTAGGTCACGCAAGATCTTGTGGTTAAGCCAAGGTGGTCTTTTGCCACATTTTCTATCTTTCCTAACCATCGGAATAGCTTGCTTTTGGGCCCTTAATAGTGTCCCTTTGAAAAACTGCCAACTCTCCTCAGTTGTTTTTCCCCTCAGTCTTGATTCCCATGGGACCTTATCAGCTCTCTGAGCTTACCAAAATCCGCCTTCCTGAAATCCATTGTCTCTATTTTGCTGTACTCCCTTCTACCCTTCCTTAGAATTGCAAACTCTATGATTTCATGATCACTTTCACCCAAGCTTCCTTCTACTTTCAAATTCTCAACGAGTTCCTCCCTATTTGTTAAAATCAAGTCTAGAACAGCTTTCCCCCTAGTAGCTTTTTCAACTTTCTGAAATAAAAAGTTGTCTGCAATGCAGTCCAGGAACTTATTGGATAGTCTGTGCCCCGCGGTGTTATTTTCCCAACATATATCTGGATAGTTGAAGTCCCCCATCACCACCAAATCTTGGGCTTTGGATGATTTTGTTAGTTGTTTAACTTCCACTCCATCCTCAGTGTTTAGCGGTCCCACTTCTTCCTTCTTTTGTTTTCTTCTTAGGTTCTATAGCCATATAAATTTTACTGTTGGATTTAATTCCCTTTGCAAAGTCTAACTCTACATGGCTTTTGGCCTTTCTCACTTTATCCCTACATGTTCTGACCTCACTAAGGTAGCTTTCCTTGCTGATCCCTCCCATCTTCCACTTCTTGTAGGCTTTCTGCTTTTTCTTAATCACCTCTCTAAGATGCTTGGTCTACAACTCCTGCCTATGAGTTTTTTCCTCTTTCTAGGGATGCAGGCTTCTAATAGTTTCTGCACCCTTGACTTGTAATAAATCCAGGCCTCCTTTGCCTTTAGCTTCACAAGTTCTTCAGTCCAATCCACTTCCCCAACTAATTTCTTTTATTCTTTAAAGTGAGCCCTTTTGAAATCAAAAACTCTAGTCACAGATCTATTTTTTGTGTATCCTTCCATGTAGTTTGAACTGAATTAGCTCATGATCGCTCAAACCAAGGTTGTCCCCTACAACCATTTCTTCTATGAGGTCCTCACTACTCACCAAAATCAAATCTCAAATGGCATCCCCCCCCCCCCCTTGGTGGTTCAGCAACTACTTGGTGAAGGAATCCATTAGCTATTGCATCCAGGAAAATCTGAGCCCTATTTTTACTACTAGCACTTGTCCTCCAGTCTATATCTGGAAAGTTGAAGTCTCCCATGATCACACAATCCCCATTAGTATTTACCTCATTAAAAACATTGAAGAGGTCTCTATCCATATCCAGATCATATCCCGGCGGTCTGTAGCACACCCCAAGCGCGATCACAGGGGAGGCTCTAGTAGCTTTCCTCTCCAATGTGATTTTTGCCCAGACAGACCCTGTCTTATCCATTCCATCCCATCTTATTTCTTTACAGTCTACCTCATCATTGCTATACAATGCTACTCTATCACTTTTGCCTTTATTTCTATCTTTACTAGACAGCACATACCCTTCAATACCTGTACTCCAGTCGTGAGTACTATTCAACCATGTTTCTGTTATCCCTATAATATCTGGTTTCACTTCCTGCACCTGTAGCTCTAGTTCCTCCTCACATTAGTGTACAAACATCTTAATTTTTACTGTTCATCTTCTCTCATATTCTTTACCCCATTGGTCACAGACATTCTACCACCAGTATCACCTATTAGACTGGTATCTACACTACCTTTCCTCCTTATGTCCATTCTCCTACCCACGGCTGTATCCTTTCTTACTTCATTTTCTTCCCTCTCAATGTTAAAATCCAGCATGGAGATTACCTGGTCGTCTCCCAACCATCTCCCCCAAATTCCTAGTTTAAAGCTCTCTTAATCAGTTGTGTGAGCCTCTATCCTAGAAGTCTGTTTCCCTCCTTACTCAAGTGAAGTCCATCTCAAGAGAACAGTCCTCTGTCCATGAATGCCTCCCAGTGGCCATACATCCCAAAGCCCTCCTTATTGCACCACTGCCTGAGCCATCTGTTGATCATCATAATCTTGTCACACCTTTGTTGACCTTCTCTAGGAACAGGCAGAATTCCACTGAAGATCACCTGAGCTTCGATTTCCTTAAGCAGCTTCCCCATTCAGGCATAGTCTCTCTTGATACATTTCAGTGAGAATCTAGTCATATCATTTGTTCCCACATGAAGGACAATCAGTAGATTCTTTCCCTTTCCCGTTAGGATCCTCTCTAGATCCTTAGAGGAAAGGAAAGGTGATCAGGAAGAGTAAGCATGGATTCACCAAGGGCAAGTCATGCCTGACTAACCCTAATTGCCTTCTATGATGAGAACTGGCACTGTGGATAAGGGGAAAGCAGTGGATGTGTTATACCTTGACTTTAGCAAAGCTTTTGATATGGTCTCCCACAGTATTCTTGCCAGCAAGTTAAAGAAGTATGGTCTGGCTGAATTGACTAGAAAGCTGGCTAGATCATCAGGCTCAATGGGTAGTGATCAACGGCTCCATGTCTGGTTGGCAGCCAGTATTGAGCAGAGTTCCCCAAGGGTTGGTCCTGGGGCCGGTTTTGTTCAATATTTTCTTTAATGATCTGGAGGATGGTGTGGACTGCACCCTCAGCAAATTTGCAGATGACACTAAACTGGCAGGAGTGGTAAATATGCTGGAGGGTAGGAATAGGATACAGAGGGACCTAGACAAATTAGAGGATTGGGCTAAAAGAAGTCTGAGTTTCAACAAGGACAAGTACAAAGTCCTGCACTTAGGACTGAAGAATCCCATGCACTGCTACAGTCTAGGGACCAAGTGGCTAGGCAGCAGTTCTGCAGAAAAGGACCTATGGGTTACAGTGGACGAGAAGCTGGATATGAGTCAACAGTGTGCCCGTGTTGCCAAGAAAGCTAACAGCATTTTGGGCTGTATAAGTAGGAGTATTGCCAGCAGATCAAGGGACGTTATCGTTCCCCTCTATTTGGCATTCGTGAGGCCACATCATTTGTACTGTGTCCAGTTTTGGGCTCCACTAAAAGAATGATGTGGAAAAATTGGAAAGAATCCAGTGGAGAGCAACAAAAATGATTTGGGGACTGGAGCATGTGACTTATGAGGAGAAGCTGAGGGAACTGGGATTATTTAGTCTGCAGAAGAGAAGAATGAGGAGGGATTTGATAGCTGCTTTCAACTACCTGAAAGGGGGTTCCAAAGAGGATGGATCTAGACTGTTCTCAGTGGTAGCAGATGACAGAACACGGAGCAATGGTCTCAAGTTGCAGTGTGAGAGGTTTAGGTTGGATATTAGGAAAAACTTTTTCAGTAAGAAGGTGGAGAAGCACTGGAATGGGTTACCTAGGGAGGTGATGGAATCTCCTTCCTTAGAGGTTTTTAAGGTCAGGCTTGACAAAGCCCTGAGTGGGATGATTTAGTTAGAGATTGGCCCTGCTTTGAGCAGGTGTTGGACTAGATGACCTCCTGAGATCCGTTCCAACCTGATATTCTATTGTTCTATATTTTCTGCGGGCTGAAATGTACAATTATATTTGTCAATGAATAAAAGCTGCTGGGAGATTATTATTTATTATTGCTTTGTATATTGCAGTGTCAGGATTCTGCAAACTCACAAATGTACATGATTTTTATGGTGATTGGCTGGACCTTATGGGAAACAAGCTAGTGATTTTATGCAGTGTGTTTGAATGTTTCCACTTTACACAATACCTGCACTGCACTATGGGTGCAATTCACAAAGGAGAGTTGGACCAAGTATTTCAGTACCTAACATTTAGACACTTTGCCACCTAGTGGAATTCACACCCTGAGTTAGGCACCCAGGTCCCCTATGCAAAGCATGGGGAAAGTCAGGCATGTCAAAAAGGGATTCATGGAAGCCAGCATGCTGATCAGGGAGCCATGTAAGCTAGACAGTAGGAAATGCTGAAGAGAGGGGTGTGGCCTAAGGTTTAGCGTTAGGTACCTAAACCACATAAGCCCTTTTCCAATAAAAACAGTTGTGTTGGTCCTCCCATTTTACCCAGTAGCCCAGTGATTAGAGCACTCAACTAGGATGTGGGAGACATGGGTTCAGTCCCCTCTCTGCCTGATGTGTAATAGGGACATGACCCACCTGCCAGGTGAGTACCCTAACCACTGGGGTATGGGGCATTCTGATGTGAGCCCCTCTCAATCTATCCTGTTGGAGCTGTTCCACTTTGTATAAAAAATTTAAATAGCCATGACGCCAGAAAGTGTGAGAGAGGGACTCTCTAATCCAGTGGTTAGGGCATGGAGAAAGTATAAGGGATACCATTCCTCTGGGATCAGAGACAAGCCATATCCCTTATAGCTTCACAGGCACTCACCTGGGATATGGAAGACCAAGTTCAAACCTCTGTCCCAATGATTAATGAAATGTTTCATGCAAAGTTGAACAGCTCCCAGGAGAGAGACCTACCATTTAGCATAATAGTTGGGCTATTTCCTGGGTGGTGGAGGCCTGGGCTCAAGTCCCTGTTTCTCTCAGACAGGGTGGGGATTGAACAACCATCTCTCATATACGGGATGAGTGTTCTAACCACTGAACTGTTGGGTAAAAGCAGGAAGGAGGCTACACATGTAGTAGTGGCTGTTTTGTTCCTCTGAATATGTATACCAGATCAGGCTCCGCAGATGACATAGAATGCACAGTGTTGACTGTGTGTTGTGTGAAAAAGTACTTAAAAAAAAAAACAAAAACCTGCCGGCTATTAATTTCATTGCATGACCCCTAGTTTTTTGTATTATGTGAAGGGGTAAATAACACTTTTTTTTTCTCCCATACCAGTCATAATTTTAGACCTCTGTCATGTCCCCTCAGCGCTCTTCTAAGATGAACAGTCCCAGTTTTAATCTCTCCTCATGTGGAAGCTGTTTGTTCCATACCCCTAATCATTTTTGTTGCCCTTCTCTGTACTTTTCCCCATTCTAATATATCTTTTTTGAGACGGGGTGACCAGAACTGCATGCAATATTTGAATTGTGAACATACCATGGATTTTGTAAAGTGGCATTATATATTTTTTTTTCTCATCTGTCCCTTTCCTGTGATTCCTAACAGTCTGCTAACTTTTCTGACTGCCTCTGCACATTGAGCAGGTCTTTTCAGAGAACCATTAACGATGACTCAAAATCTTTTTCTTGAGTGGTAACAGCTAATTTAGCCCCATTTTGTATGCATAGGTGAGATTAATAAATGCAAAGTGATGCAGATTGGAAAACAATGTTGAATTTCATCTACTGTTTTGTTGTCCAGTCACCCAGTTTTGTGAGATCCCTATGTAACTTTTACTTTTGCTCGCAGTAGATTGATGAGAACTAGCACAAGTACATGTGCACGAGCAGGGGAATCATACCTCAAGCTCATAGTATAGATATTGCCTAACTTCATATAACCCATTGAATAGCCATCAAAAGATAACAGTCAATGCTAACTTGGGCTTGACTTGAAATAGCAACACAGTTTCTACACCGCAGCTAGGAGCTCTGATTCCCAGCTCAGATGGACATGCATGTGCAACCTCTACTCTAGCTAAAATACTAAAAACAGCAGCATGGTGGCAGTGGCTCAGACTAATTGCCCAAGTGCAATCCTGTTCTACCTCTTGGGTATGTGCTTGAACTGCTGCCCATGTCGCTGAAGCCATGCCTGATTGTAGGCGTTACCTTGAGCAGAGCTAGCATATATGTCTATGGGAGTTGGGAACCACACTTCCCAGTCACTGGGTAGATGTACAAGTGCAAGAAGGGGCATCCTCTGGTACAGGGGGGAGGAAGAAAGAGGAGAATCCAGGTCTCAACATCCCAGGGTAAAGGTTGAAGATGAAAGGGGAGGCACCGCCTTTTCCTCACCCCAACTCGGGGATAAGGAGAGAAGATGGAAGGGAGGAAGAGTCATGGAGGGAGAGACCCTCCTCAGCCTGGGGAAGAGGACTGGGGAGAGAAAAGAGACACAGGGGAGCTCTGTCTGAGCTCATGTAGATTGGGGTGGAGAAGAGGCATTTGGAGAGCTCCTCCCCTCACCTCAAGACTCAAAGGGATTTTGTGATTTCAAGCCCCAAGTATAAAGTCTCATATTGGGTTGAAAATGTGATTCATGCACCTTTAAAACACTTAGCTTCTCCCAGTTTCCTGGACACATCTTAAAATCATCACCATCTTGGAATCCTGACTCCTCCCATAATAGCACCAGCCTTGTCTCCCGAGCTGGTGCAAAGTTGTAGAGCCTGAGGAACCCTTTTAATCTCAAGGGAGCAATCAAAAATAACTTTCCTCCCTGAGATTTAAGATTTAAAAATACAGGAATCAATTTAAATAGCAAGAACTCGCATTTCTGCCATCTCAGCTCTCTGATTTATATCAGTGAACACTTGCTTCAGCCTTCTTCGTAGGATTTCTAAATCCTCTGGCTTATCTGCCATCACTCATCGAGACTCTGCCTCTTCTGTCCCCTTCTCCAGTATTGTTCAAATGTCCTAATTGGCTACTCTTTGTTCTACCTTGACTGCTTTTGTCATTGTCATTCTCTTTGAGTTCTTGCTGGTATTTTCTCTTTGAACCTTACATATTAACTTACAGATCTTTCAACATTATGAGAAATGCTATTAATATAGAGTATTAAAATTTATAACAAAAACACCACAATGGGCAGTTTGAAGGTTTGGTTTTATTTGTTTTACACAGGCGCTTATCTTCTCCCATTAGGGGGTCTCATTGCATCCAATATAGCATGAATGTACTTGCAAAACAGAGTATTCGAATTTCCTGTAGTATTTTAGATATTAGTCCTTTCCTGTGAAAACTGTCCTGTAATTTCTAACAACTGTTCTGGACGTGTGGCCAAGAACAATGAATGACTGTTTCTAATACTTTTCCATTTGAATAGTTTTGTATATGATATTTTCTTAGCTTTCCTTGGTTGGTAGATGATGGCCACTGCTTGCTACTTCTTTCTGGGTAGAAATCGTAACTCGCAGGATTCACTGTTGGAAAGCGGCCTAATTTAACCTGTTTACCTATAATTTTGATTTCTTGTAATATGGCTACACTGTTTTGGATAGATCTTATGATTCCTTGAGTTTCATATATATGGTTTAGCATACAATACTTCTCTTTAACCTTAAATAATAATAATAATAAAAAAGTGGGGCTAACAGGTCATAATTGCAGCAACAAACGGTTGTGCTTTTCTTCATGTTATGTTGTAATACTATAAGTCTCTACAACTCTGGAAGTACTTGTCAGAGGAGGATATGGTCAGTTAAGTAAATATGCCATCAGGAGGAACTTTATTCCAGTTTTTTTTTAATGCCTCTTTTCTATTGAATCGGACAGACCTATTCCATGAATTTGTTTTTTGTCCCAAGCAGTGGCTTCATCACAGCAGAAAGCAAAACCAGAGATGTTAGTTTTAACTTTCCCCTTCAGTTGAGTGACTGGAATTTTTCATGTTCAGTCCGTGGAATTTTGGCATCGTTAGATTGGTGAGTAGAGGAGAAAATGAGTTCCCCAAGGGAACTTCACCATGGTTAATTTCTGAAATCTTAGTTGTGCATTGCAATACCCAGCCTCTCTGAGAAAGGCATTATATACACTGACATCTCTCTCATTAAAGAGATGGGGAGCAGCTCCTCATCTGGTGTAAATTGTCATACTTCCATGAACTTCAATGGAGCTATTACAATAGGGAACCTACCCCATGGTATTCCGGTATAGCTATACAGACCAAGCTTTCTGGGGAAAAATGTAGTGGTTAGGAGGAGATTAAACAGTAATAGAAATATATAATCTCTTTAGAAATCCAAGAGAAAACAGTGAGCTAACTTTGGAACTGGAGTGATTCGTTAAAAGAGTTCCCTGTAAACTGACTCAAGGAAAATAAGACTTGGGGCTTTATCCTTAAAGTTGCTGAGTTCCCTCCATTCTCATTGCAGCTTCTACTGGCTTCTCTCAACACCTTGGTGAGGCTGTAGAACACCTTGTGGGCATGACTTGTTGGATCTCCAGAATAATGTTTGCAATTGCTGTTTTACCTTGCAAAGTTTAGAGAAATACATAGCAATGCCGAGTATATATGTAGTTTTATCATCAGGCAAAATGTATTCCGGAATGGTTAGTAGTTTCCTTACCAGCGGAAAAGATTCTGACCACTCCTCTTCCGAGAAAGATTTAGGTAAGAATTTGTATACATCTAATTTCCAAACAATAAGTTGTATGTAGAACTAGATATACCCTAGAGAACTCTACATGTGACTATTTCTAATATTTTCAGGCAGAATGAAGATAATTCTCTTCTTCTCTAACTAGATTAGTGCTAACGTTATGAACTTGGCATCCAAGATCTGAATCTGGTGTCATATTTTTCTCTCTTATAATAATCAGTTTAGTTTGTAAACAGTATGAATGTTAATAACTTTTTCTCTATATTGATGTATCCTGATTAGTTTTCAGGTGTTTTTTTAGAATTTGAATAAATGAACAGGGCAAATTCCATAATTAAAATATATGTTGAGGGAGAGTGTTTAAAACAGCCCAGTTTAAAAAAAAATGCAGTGAAGAACGAGGAACTGGCATGTGTCTGACGAAGTGGGTATTCACCCATGAAAGCTTATGCTCCAATAGGTCTGTTAGTCTATAAGGTGCTGCAGGACTCTGTCACTTTTTACAGATCCAGACTAACATGGCTATCCCTCTGATACTTGTAAGCCGTATATCCTCTTGATCTCATTTAAAAATTAAATCTGAAATATAATTAGCCATTAATGTAATTGATTTGGTTTTAGCACATTCTTTTTAAAAAAGATATAAAGAAGCAAAAAAATTTTTGAAGTTTGAAAAGAAGTTTGAAAAGTTTCATGCATGTGAAATCACACTTACACGGTTTCTGTGTTACGTGCCTGAGACGATCTAGTATGCATTTGAAACGCATTATGTAAATATCACTGAGATGCTATATTTTGCTATTAATTATGTTTTAACAGACACATGTCATTTAAATAATGCATATTTTCCCCAGACCCTGTGAACTTCAGCTTTCTACCCCTGCTTTTGAGGTGGGAATCAAGGTCATTTTTCCATTAGCTTAAGGTGAAACAAACGAGCTAGTCAAGTGGTGTGCCTTGATTAGCCAAAGAAGATGCTGTTAAATGTGATTTTGAGTTGCAGAAGACAAAGGCAAATATGTTAGGATATGTCTTCACTATAGGCGCTACAGTGGCATACAGATAATGGAATAGAGAGTACACTTATAAAGTTTGTGGATGATACAAAGCTGGGAAGGGTTGCAAGTGCTTTGGAGGATAGGATTAAAATTCAGAATGATCTGGAACAAACTAGGGAAATGGTCTGAAGTAAATTGAATTTCATTCTATTTACTTCAGACAAGGACAAATGCAAAATACTTCAGAGGAAGGAACAATCAGTTGCACACATACAAAATGGGAAATGACTGCCTAGGAAGGAGTACTGTGGAAAGGGATCTGGGGGTCATAGTGGACCACAAGCTAAATATGAGTCAATAGTGTAATGCTGTTACAAAAAAGCGAACATCCTTCTGGGATGTATTAGGAGGAGTGTTGTAAGCAAGATATGAGAAGTAATTCTTCTGTGGCTTTAACTGGGGTATTGTGTCCAGTTCTGGTCACCACATTTCAGGAAGGATGTGGACAAATTGGAGAGAGTCTAAAGAAGAATTTTAAAAATGATTAAAGATCTAGAAAGCATGACCTATGAGGGAATAATAAAAAAATTGGGTTTGTTTTGTCTGGAAAAGAGAAGACAGAGGCGACATAACAGTTTTCAAGCACGTAAAAGGTGGTTGTTAGGAGGAGGAAGAAAAATTGTTTTTCTTATCCTCTGAGGATAAGATAAGAAGCAGTGGGCTTAAATTGCAGCAAAGGAGGTTTAGTTTGGACATTAGGAAAAAACTTTCTGTCAGGGTGGTTAAACACTTGAATACATGGCCCAGGGAGACTGTGGAATCTCCATCATTGGAGATTTTAAAGAGTAGGTTAGACAAACACATGTCAGGGATGTTTAGATGATAATTAGTCCTGCCACGACTGGACTAGATGACCTCTTGAGGTCCTTCCCAGTTCTATGAGGTATGCTTTCTGTATCAATGGAAGGGATTTTTCTGTCGATTGTAGATAATCCACCTCCTGGAGTGGCAATGGATAGGTTGATGGAAGAATACTTCCACTGATCTAGCGAATTCTTCCAATGACCTAGCTAGTCTTCACTGGGGGTTAGATCGGTTTAACTACAGCACACAAGAATATGAATTTTTCAGACCCCTGAGCAACATAACTAGGCCAGACTAAATATAAACTGTAAACCAGGTCTTAGCACTTTGAGTATTGTGTTTATGACCAATTCAGAAAACTTTATTTAGAGGACAAGTAAATGTGACCATCTCTAGAAGCTCCATTACCCAATGGATTGGATTACGCATTCTAGAAGTGTACTAGTCATACGGAGCTGTTTGTCCCTACATTCTGTTTAGAAAGAGATCTGATCATGGACCATGAGATTTGCTGGGTGGTACTGTAGTTCTCTTTTACTTATTGAACACTATAAATTTATCTGGCTAATTTACAGATATGGAATTCACACGAGTGTTCAGGTCAGATTAATCCAGTAATTCTGGCTCCCACCCTTAATCTTCATATATTAAAAATAAAAAAGAGGGGGGAGGGGAGAGGAGGATGTTCTTAGCTGTTAGGCTTCAAGTGCCAGTGCCATCAGTCCAGGTTGGTGAGCGACACACTCACTCATTGAGGCTGTGGCTCTTCTTTGGAAAGAGCAGGGAAAACTGGTTTAAGTAATACTGCTCCCAATATTAGTCTTAACTTGAAAAATGATGATTGAAGCACCAAACAGGAAGGAAAAGCTTTTACAACCATTACCCCATTTGGCCTCTGTCAGCAAAAGCTGGATAGGAATGTGTAGATTGTTGTGGTTGATTCACAGAAACCTAATTTACAGGTAAGCTTGCTTACATTGTGCACTTTGGAAAAGACAGCAAGTGTTTCAGGTGAATATAGATTGTTGTTACTGAAGTCTCTTGCATCTGACTTGCTCTACAGAGAATCAATGGCTGGCTTTCTTTTTGCATCTTTGAATTAGCAAAACCTTTTCTTACTCTTATTAACTTACTTAGTTTCTTTTCAGATTTCTCACCCATGCTGCTATCTGAGCTTTCTAGCTTTCATCCTACAAGGTTAATTAGCTGTGTCAATTCACCACCTGAGATGCATATTTGACACATTCCAAGAAAGATTATACTGTTGCTATGGTGGCTTTTTGCTGAGAGGTTTCTAACACTTAGTATTTGTTGGATTCCATTGTTTCTTTGCTTAGCTTCCAATGCTGAAGAAAAAAAGGGCTTTACTCATTTAATGTTTTTTTCAGAAGTGTGTTAAGAAATGTGTGAGATTATCCACATATTGCTGTACAGTCCTTTTACATTTGAGGAGACTTGGATTGGTATTTTAGAGAATAATCGTTCTTAAACTTCCAACCGATTGAGCCCTGAAAATCTTCAGATACCTGCTTTATCCATGTTTGCAGATTGGGATCGGATGCTGTGTTCTATTGATTGAACTCCCCTTCTGTGATGCTTTGTTTGATTTGCAAGCTCTTGATTTGCAAGCTCTTGTTGTATCTGCCTTTATGCTTTGCAGCCATGGTGGTGGTGGTGGTTTTTTAATCATAAAAGTGCTTTACAAACATTTAACTAATTAGTAAAGTCTTCAGTTTTTCTGTGAGCAAGATATGTGGGTATTGTCATCACATTTTACATACGGGGAAACTGAGGCAGGATTTAAATGACTTGCTTAAGGCTATGCAGGGAAGGAGTGTTGTGATTAGAACAGGGGACTCCATGCATTTGGGCTATGGTCATCTCTAGGCCTTGATCCTGGGAGGTGCATGTAAGACAGAGGTAATCAATTTTTGTCAAGGTCAAAATTTCTTGGTCGAGGGACAGTCAGGGTCCAGACTGCAGAATAAAATAACAATAATGATTATGATAAGTAAATAAAAAGATTTCCAGTCCATTCAAAAGTGTCTGGTGGTCCGGATTTGTCCCACAATGCACTTTGAATACCCCAATCTTTTGACTCATGAAGCTATGGGTGCATAAAAAAAAAAACTACTCAAAGTTTTGCTTTGAAACTGGGAAATATTTGTCTGGTGATGCTGTCAGCCTGTGTTGCAGTGGGATAATCCATGAGAAGACAGTGATTTAATTTTGATTGCTAAAAACTCATCAGACACAGTCTGGCAATGGCTCTGTGTTATAATTTGTCAGTGTTGGAGGACTGGAGTAATAAGTGCACCGCAATCTGCATCATTTCCAAAAAGGAATTTACTGTTGGTTGTCAAAAACTGGCTGCACCACAAGTGGGGCAGAATTTATCTGGGCTTACCCAGAGAAGGGCAGCTCTGCTTTGTGGTTGGGGGTGGAGGAAAGAGGAGGAAGGTGAGAAACTGCTGCAAAAGATGCTTTGCAGCAATGACTCGCCTCCCCACCCCCTGGCCACCCCCGGAATGTGCATAAAGGTACGAAACCTGGGTGGGGCAAGTCTCTATGTCCAACCAGCGAGGAAGCCAGGAACAGGCTGGGCAGAACAGAAACAGGTTGGGATTTTAAGGCTTGCTGCAGGACCATGTGGAAGCAGCATGGCTCCAAGAAAGCATGGCTGCAGAAAAGCAGCAGACAGCACTGAAAACAGCATGGTTCCAGGGGCACAGAGAAGAAGGAGGTTGTTACCCCACCTGGCGGGAGGGGAGAGGCAGCCAAGCAAATGGCTGGCACCTCCTTGTGGCAGATGTTCAGTGCAGGTCCTCCATAGGGCAGGCAGCCAGTGACCAGATAAATGGACTGATAAAGGACTTAAAAGGAGGTACTGGATAAAGGAACAGAATGTGGGAAGGGGACTCCTATGATTAGTACAGCAGAGAGCCACCTCCCCCTCATTCTTATAGCCCTTCTTACCCCTCTTGTGAAGCTGGTGAATGGTAAGGTCCAAGCCATGGGTCGGCTGGGGGACCTGGATGGAGACAAAACAAAATGGTGTTGGGCTTTTTCTGTGATCTGGTTTACTTCTGATGTTCGTGCGTACTCTTTTTGTGCCAGTCCAAGAAAGCACTTACATTTATGATCATGCAGGTGGATAGATAGCATGAGTTGAACAAAATGACTTGAGAGGTAAGAGTGAGATTATTTTCATGAGGTTGACTTGCTTTAAGCAACAGCTGAGTTTTTTGTTGTATGGTTCTGAAGAAGATCATGGCTAGATGGGGGAGAAGCTCACTGAGGCAATCTTGTACTAAGATATGGTCTGTACTGTGGAAAAACTTGAGAACCCCTGCCCTAAGGAAATGGGGTGTTTTCAGGGAGACCTACTTATAATAACTTCTCCACAGACTCCCAACTACAAGAAGAAATTCAGATAGGTGCTTTAAGACATTATGATGATAAAACAGAATCTTTTTTTTTTAAATCTATTATCTTTTTGGCTTCTTTTATAGAGTTATAACCAAGGAACATGTCAAATGCCTTTGGGGGGGGAAGCCCTTTGGTAGGAAAAAAAATTTAAACAGGGAATTTCTTTCATAATTTATAGTCATTTAAATGATGTGTTGTCCCAGTTTCTCATGAGGAGACCACTGGTCAATGATTTAGTCTTTAAAGCAAAGACCACCCAGGCAACATGAAGTACTTGAAATATTGAACAGCATTTATTTATGAGGTGCAATGATCATGAAAAGCCAGTCCTAGTTGTTAGCTGTTGAGTGACAGATTTAGTTTGTTTGCATGGAGATATAAAAATCTCCCTCCCTTTGGTGTTCTAGTAGAGAACACAACAAGGTACCAATACCGGGCCTTATTCTGGTCTCATGCTGAGTTTACACTAGTGCAATTTAATTGACTTCTAATGAAGTGATGCACTGCAGTAGAAATCAAAAGTACGTAGAGCCTGACGTCATAAGATACAAATGGGCCTGTTAACATTTTTAAAAAACACTTTGACAGAAATAAAAACTATAGAAGAAATCCCCTGGGGTATGAATGTACCAAAGTACAGCCACAAAAAGCCACCTCCTGGGGGAACTGCAAAGGAGGCTGCAGTTTATGATTAATGAAGAGGTAAAAGTTAAAACTAGATCTTGTTAAGCACCTGCTCATCATGCTTCTGCCCTATTTCTTGTGAATGTCCCCTACATTCCTTTCTCTGTTCTTTGCCCATTTCCCTTGCACATTTTCCATTTAATTCTGGAGTTTAAATCTCTTGCTTGTGTAAGTTTCATTGCCTTGCTTCTTTGTTCAACTTAGAAGCAACTCTTTTTGTCTTTTGCATAGCTTTTCTTCTATACACACGCACATGTGCGTGCACACATGCGCGCTCACACACACTTTTAAATCTCCAAGCCTTTCCAGTTTCTCGGTGAGCTGCTCTTGCTGGATGAGCTGCTGCATAAATCTTTCTTATGTTGCTGCTGTTTTATTCCACTGTTGATTTTATAGCAGTTGGAATTTATTATTTAGAAATTATAAGGAGCACATAAGAATGTGAAAATATTAAAGCAGCCCTCCCCTTCAAATAAGTACAAAGTTACTTATCTTCTATGCTTTGTCTTCTATTAAAAAGCATAAGAGTCTGAGGCTGTAGTGCTTTCAAGCATCTACAGGCAGCTTTGGCAGATTCAAAAGTATCCTGTGCAAAGATAACAGGGCTCTGCTCAGTTTCTGAAGGTGAGTGCTTTAATCATTCAAAGGGAATAGTGGTGATTTGTTGTTTTTCTTCCGTTCTTGGCACAGTCTTGTCCACTTGTCCTCTGTGATGGGGCAAGGCCAGATGGCTACAGTAAAGTACTGAGGAACAGGTATGTTAGCCCCAGGCTAAACAAATCCCTAGGACCATGGTAACCAAATGGCAGTTGCTCTAGGTTAATCAAGGCACCTGGGGCCAATTAAGATAGCTACATTGATTAGAACACTTGCAGCCAATCAAGGCAGGCTAATCAGGGCACCTGGGTTTAAAAAGGAGCTCACTCCAGTCAGGTGGGGAGGAGCCAGAGGAGAGGAAGCGCGTGTGAGGAGCTGGGAGCAAGAGGCGCAAGGAGCTGAGACTGAGAGGGTGTGCTACTGGAGGATTGCGGAATTATCAGACAATCAAGCATTATCAGACACCAGGAGGAAGGTCCTGTGGTGAGGATAAAGAAGGTGTTTGGAGGAGGCCATGGGGAAGTAGCCCAGGGAGTTGTAGCTGTCATGCAGCTGTTACAGGAGGCACTATTGACAGCTGCAATCCACAGGGAATCCACAGGGCCCTGGGCTGGAACCCGGAGTAGAGGGCGGGCCTGGGTTCCCCCCAAACTTCGCAACTCCTGATCAGACACAGGAGGAGTTGACCCAGACTGTCGGTTCCACCAGAGGGGAAGATCAGTGAGGTGAGCAAATCCGCCAATAAGCGCAGGATCCACCAAGGTAAAGGAGGAACTTTGTCTCGCCTCCTATGGGGTTTCTTCTCCTTTAGCTTGCGTTGGAGGGAGTGACAATATGGGACCTCTGGGAGTAGCTTGGAGACTATCCTCCTACAGACTTCTCTGCTCCCAAAGCAGCAAAAAGCTGGACTGAGACTCCTGCCTGCTTTTCAGGGCTGTCTCTTAGGAATTTATCTTTTTGTTTTTTACTCCAGCAATGTTGCCTATCTAGAGTCTTCAATTTGTACAGGTACTTCTTGCCTCAAAATCTTCAGTTCTCTTGGCTCTTTGTTTCTCTTTATAGTACCTACGTATTCTTCTCCTCTTGCTACCTCTTAATATAGTAGGCAGGCCTGACTAGAACAAGCCCAGGAGGGGGTTCTGTGCTAGCTTCACTGCTTACTGTAACCCTTAAATGAGGGCAAATTATGGCTGCTGGTCTGCTCTGTTAGAATACCTATGGGCAGATCAAATCCTATGACAGAGTAGCAGCAGAGGGAGAAAACAGCACTGCCACCAGGAGCAGATCCAGCATTGTTACTGACTTCAAAGGAAATACATTGTGGATCACTTTAATCCTCCTGTGCCTCTCAGGAGGAGATCTGCAGGGCAGACACTGATTATCAGTTCATATTTTCTCAAAACACTAACCTGGATGTCCAAGCCATGACACATGCCATCTATAACAGAAAGATGCTTTGAGCAATAGGGACCACTTTTTCATAGATACATGTATTCTGGACCACAGTGAGAGATTATGCCATACTCTATCAAAGAAACTGAGGAACCACCTGATCAGCATCCTCTGCAGTAAACAGGGAAACATCAGAAAAGAGCTCTCCAACCTGGAGACTCTCATTAGTAACCAAACTTCCATACAAACAGACTTCACTAAAATAAGACAGGAGATCTACATTACACACTTCACCTCTCTACTGTAAGCTGTCTAAAATCCTACCTGCCACGTGGGGCCACAACAGTGGTACCCCTAAACCATCCAGCAATATCGTCAATCTATCCAACCACACACTCAACCCAGCAGAAGAGTCTGTCCTATCTCAGGGACTCTTTCTGCCCTGCCACCCCCACAACCATGATAAAGTTCTGCAGCGATCTGGAAGCCTACTTTTGTCGTCTCCAACTCAAAGAATACTTTCAAGATAACACTGAACAGCACACTGATACCCTCCCACCAACAGCAGCAGTAGAACAATTCCACATGAACTCCTCCTGAGAGTCGAAACCACAGTCTGGACCTATACATAGAATGCTTCCGCCAATGTGCACAGGCAGAAATTCTGGAAGAACAACATTGCATGCCTCATAACCTAAGTCGTGCAGAACGCAATGCCATCCACAGCCTCAGAAACCACCCTGACATTATAATCAGAGGGTGATAAAGGAGGTGCTGTTGTCCTCATGAACAGGTCTGACTACCAAAAGGAGGCCACCAGACAACTCTCCAATAGCAAATTCTACAGGCCACTTCCCTCAGATCCCACTGAGGAATACACTAAGAAACTGCACCATGTACTCAGAACACTCCCTACACTAACACAGGAACAAATCAACCTACCCTTAGAGCCCCAACCAGGGTTTTTCTGTCTACTACTCAAGATCCACAAACCCAGAAATCCTGGATGCCCCATCATCTCAGGCATTGGCACTCTCACTGAAGGACTGTCTGGATATGTGGACTCTCTGCTCAGACTCTATTCCACCAGCACTCTCAGCTATCTCTGTGACACCACTGATTTCCTGAGAGAACTAAAATGCATTAGTGATCTTCAAGAAAACACCATCGTAGCCACCATGAATGTGGAGGCTCTCTACACAAACATCCCACACACAGATGGAATACAAGCTGTCAGGAACAGTATCCCTGATGATGCTACATCACAACTGGTTGCTGAGCTCTGACTTTATCCTCACACACAACTATTTCAAATTTGATGACAATATATACCTCCGGACCAGTGGCACCACTATGGGCATCTGCATGGCCCCACAATATGCGAACATTTTTATGGCTGACCTGGAACAACGCTTCCTCAGCTCTCGTCCACTCACGCCCCTTCTCTACCTACACCACATTGATGAAATCTTCATCATCTGGACTCATGGGAAGGAGACTCTGGAAAAATTCCACCACAATTTCAACAGCTTTCACCCTACCATCAACCTCGGCCTTGACCAATCTATGTGAGAGGTCCACTTCCTAGACACCGCAGTGCAAATAAGTGACAGTCATGTTAACACCACCTTGTACTGAAAACCGACCGACCGCTATGCCTACCTTCGTGCCTCCAGCTTCCATCCCGGACACACCACACAATCCATTATCTACAGCCAAGCACTGAGGTACAACTGCATCTGCTCCAACCCCTCAGACAGAAACCAACACCTTCCAAATCTTCACCAAGAAGTCTCAAAACTATGATACCCGCACGAGGAAATAAGGAAACAGATCAACAGAGCCAGATGTGTACCCAGAAGCCTCCTACTGCAAGACAAGCCCAAGAAAGAAACCAACAGAACTCCACTGGCCATCACATACAGTCCCCAGCTGAAACCTCTCCAATGCATCATCAGGAATCCTACAACCCATCCTGGACAACAATCTCTCACTTTCACAGGCCTTGGGTGGCAGGCCAGTCCTCGCCCACAGAACACCTGCCAACCTGAAGCATATTCTCACTAGAAACTGCACTAGTAACTCTAACTCAGGAACCAATCCATGCAACAAACCTCGATGCCAACTCTGCCCACATTTACACCAGCGACACCATCACAGGACCTAACCAAATCAGCCACACCATCACCGGTTCATTCACCTGCACATCCACCAATGTAATATACGCCATCATATGCCAGCAATGCCCCTCTGCTATGTACATTGACCAAACTGGACAGTCCCTACATAAAAGGATAAATGGACACACATCAGATGTTAGGAAGGGCAATATACAAAAACCTGTAGGAAAACACTTCTATCTCCCTGGACATACAATAGCAGATTTAAAGGTGGCCATCCTGCAGCAAAAAAACTTCAGGACCAGACTTCAAAGAGAAACTGCTGAGCTTCAGTTCATCTGCAAATTTGGCACCTTCAGCTCAAGATGAAACACAGACTGCGAATGGCTAGTCAACTACAAAAACAGTTTCTCCTCCCTTGGTGTTCACACCTCAACTGCTAGAACAGGGCCTAATCCTCCCTGATTGAACTAACCTCATTATCTCTAGCCTGCTTCTTGCTTGCATATATATACCTGCCCCTGGAAACTTCCACTACATGCATCTGACGAAGTGGGTATTCACCCATGAAAGCTCATGCTCCAAAACGTCTGTTAGTCTATAAGGTGCCACAGGATTCTTTGCTGCTTTTAAGTATTCTGGTGTCATTACAGGTTAAAGTTCCCTTCCTGGGGACTTTGCTTTTGTAGGAATGGCAAGCTTGGATGTGATATATAAAGGAAAACTTTGTTACCTGATCATCTTCTTTCTTTCAGTAGCTAGGCTTCCTATTCCTACCCACCCTTGTAGGAAAAGTGGAAGTTCAGTAATGGTGAGCTCCGTGGAAGGATATTTCAGGAAAATGTAACTCTAGAGTAAAACTTATTATTGTTTGTCCTGAGTACTATGTTCAATGTTACAGCTTTGGAAACTCTTTTAAAAATTGTGGGAGAGGTTTTCCAGAGAGGGGAGGAATTAGTCCATATGGTGATGGACAAATAAGAACTTGCCTTCCGTGCAGCCCAAGGACAAAGAAATCATGAGCCTGGACCAATAAAGGAAAAAAATTGTACCTCATGATTTTCCTTCCTTATTATATATTAAGAGATCTTGGCGAATTTTTCTCCCAGTTTTAGGATTTTCACTGAAGAGGTGAGTATCTGAAAGTGGAACCAAAATATTGTCTGCATATTGCCCATAACTTCACTGCTTTGATCAGAACTCCTGCAGCATTAAATCTTGGCTTCAAAAGCTTGTGCTGTTCATAGACCTCAATGGAAAAGTTTTATGATGGAATACATTCTACCTTAGAATTCTGTCAGAAGAACACCAGGTATTTTCTATGTGCTGGCAAAACATATACAGGAAATGTGAAAAGGAAATGATAAATTTTCAGTCTAACATCAGTTTGATTAATCCTTTGCCTGAAAATGTCAATGTTTTTTGGGGTATGCATTTAGTATATTTAAAAATGTTTGGATTATAAAGACCTTTCTTCTACTGCCTGTAGGTATCTGGCTGTATTGTACAGATTTTTAATTTAAAATTATACTGGACGATAGTAAGAGGTTTTGCGCATGATGTGCAGGGCAGAGGTACATTGTTTCAATTTATGGTAAACAGAATTCCTCATCTCAATGCCTTCCACAGAAATTTGTGCCATGTGATCTGACTATTCAATTAAACTTGGAGGCTTTCCAGACTCTCCTATCTTTCTGCTGTATTCTTTGCTTCCATCATGTTTTACTTATTAATATGTATGCTAAGAGCCTCAGACCACACAGTAGTGATGTGTTTATTTCCTTTGAGATGTAGTTTCCAACATTGGCTGATTGTAGTTTTTCTTCAATAAAACAGATTTACTTCTCTTTAAAAAAGTTTAATTCATTCCCAGAAACTCATGGTGTATTGTTTCTCTCGGTGATGTGTAAATAGTGATAGAGTTCTAGATCCTAAAAGTCTCTAACTAGGTGACAGCATTTTAGCAAGTTGTACTGTCTCATCTGTTAGGCCTTGTCTACACTACAGGGAAAAGTCAATCTAAGCTACGCAATTTGAGTTACTTGAATAGTTTAACTCAAGTTGATGTAGTTTAGCTCTTCCGTCGACTCCCCTTACTCTTCTTGGTCTAGTGGAATCGAGGAGTTGATGGGAGAGCAGTCTGTGGTCGATTTAGCAGGTCTTCACTAGACCTACTAAATCGACCGCTGATGCATCAATCACTGCACGTCGATCCCCGGGTAAGTGTAGACAAGCCCTTAGTCTCACGCCCCCTGCCCCCCACTCTCTCTCTCGCACCTCTGCTTACTTATTGTTAGATGGTCAGTTTTAAAAAAATATGTTGTTTATGGGAAGTTGGCCAGATATTCCTTGAAATTACTGACACTTCTGTAATGTTCATGTGTGTGAGTGGTTCTCTGGGAGGGAATTGGGGTGTTTTTCTCCTCAAACTTATGAGTTAACTTATCTACCTGAACATAGATATTATAGACTTAAGGTTGGAAGAGTGGTTCTGTAAGAGGTTAGCTTTGTGGGATAAACTTCTTTCTATTCAAAATATTTTGTGTAGTCCTTCCCTAGAGGAGCATATAGGTCCCAATTCAAAAGTCAGATTCACATGGGTGAGCCCTGACACACAGGTTTTGAGACTCACAGATTTCTGTGGGATTCAGTGCAGGTACAAAGGTCTGGCCGCGTGAATCTGATTGCAGTGTCAGAGACTTGTTTCTGAAAGTTTGAGATTAATGGGGCAAGTTTTATGTTTAGGTGCACGAGGCTTTGGAAAGCTCTCAAAAGCCAGCCTTTTCTGTCCACTCCCAAAGCTATATGACTCATGTAAAAACTTGAAGCTTGTAGTATTCATTAATCTTATATGAAAGCTAGTGCATAGGGATATTTTACTAACTGATAGTAGTATGCACAAATATTTTTAATTATTAGAAGTTACCTCTGCCTGTGTGTGTTAACTTCCATTCCACCTAATCCAAGGTTTTGTGTAGAGTAAAATACTGCTAGCCCTCTTCATTTTGGGGAGGGGGCTTCCAAGTATAAACAGATTGCTAGACTTCTTGGTCTGTTGCTCTGACTTATTCCCATAGGAGTTTGCCAAGGAAAGCTCATGCATGCACACCTATGCCACACAGACAGGAACAAAAGTAAAATTCCATCTCTGGTGACAACGATACTCTGATGGTCTGATCCCTATATGTAGACTGAATGGGGTGCCACTGGCTATCTGGTATGTCAGAGAGTTGTAGAGTTTCTGATGCTGAAAGAAGGGTGCAAAAGGAAGTTACAATGGGCTTTCCAGTCCTTTTATTGAGAGAGTAAATAAGACACATTGGGGTATCCAGTCTACAGTGCAATGATGGACGAGATAAGATTCAGTCACTGAACCAAATGGAAAGTTACATATCTGTAATTTATAGTAAGAGGGTTACCTTGAAGATGCCTGAGTCTCCAGTTTATGGTTGCAGGATAGGTAGGTGGTAACCTGTTATTAAATGATAATAAGATCTCAGTGGTCTGAAACTCATGCTGGAATATAGTAATTACCATATCAGATCAGAGCTGTGCTCCATCTATTCCAGTATCCTGCTTTTTGGAGTTAAGGTAGGCAGACTTTACTAGGATCTGCAGCCTGAGATGGAGAGAAATAAGACATCTGTCTCCAGTAATTACTGAGATATATTGGCTATACAAATGTTAGTCAAGTAAAGGGGTTACTTGATTGATAAATTGAGAGATGCCACTTGTAACCATATTATGGTTCCCTGTCTGCATCAAAAATTGGATACCAATGAAATGGACCAATATAGTTTATTAGTTATAAAACAATTTGGGCACAGTTCTTGACCAACTAAAGTGAATCCAAAACTCCTTTTGTGCTTCAGATGCTGGATTGGAAGCTATATGAACCAAAATGCTAGGATGAAGCTTAGTATTGTCTTATATTTTTTTTTACAAAGCTTCTCTCAGCAATATCGTCAAATGCATAAAATTAAACAACAAAATATTTCTGATGAGAAAGTTAAACAATTTTGTACTGCATGCAACAGGTGCTGTTGAGAGTTAGTTGTTTACTGCAGCCCCTCCCCACCCCCCACAGGCGTTAGCACTGGAAGTATGGGTCAAGATTTTAAAAAATATTTGTGATCAGCATGGATAAAAATTGTTGGGCTTTTTTTCATCAAAAAGATCAGATTTTTGTTTAGATTCTTAAAAAAAGAAAGCTGTTTCAAATTAAACATGAAATTGACTAGCTATGTTAAAGTCTAAACACAGTGTCATCTATTAAATTAATTAAAACAAATTGTTAAGCAGTATATGTTTTTGGCCCAAATTTTAAAGAGAGTCAAATCACTGCACTGGTGGAAGTAACTGGATAAGCACCTAGAACCAGAGTTTGTTGAAGTTCTAAATCTGCTTTTGACAGCAGTAGCCTCTTTTGTAGGTGCAGAGAGAATATTTTCTTTGTTTCAATTTGTTCAGCTAACTCAGTTCAAGGATTAGTTCATTCAAATTTGAGAAACCAAGGGAGAGCTGAAAAAGCAGGAAAGCTTGTCTTCCTCCAACCTATGAATTATGTGTGAGAGGATGAGAGCTGCTACTTCTAAAAGCTTGAAGGACATGGTGACCAGAAATAATCAGTTTAGGTGACTATCTACAGATGATATTTACTTTTGTTTAATAAATCAGTTAGTTTTAAATGCAAAACGTTTTAATAAAGTTACTTTTTTTGTTTATGTATCTGGCAAATATAAGGGTTTTTATTTTATTTAATCAATAGGAAAAGACCAGGGCTGTTCATGCATTTTTAATTGCGTTCTAATTTCCATCCAGATAAAGCTTGATGCAAATCATGAGTAAAAAATTTATCATCTAGTAATGAAGAAATGCATCTTTTGCCATTGTATAATATAGAAAAATAAAAATTAAGAGTCTAAGTGTGTTAAACTCTATTTGCATAAATAAAAATTCATGGATCTAATTGACTCTTGTTAGCAAAGAGAAGCATCAAATGCAGGGTAAAACCTATACAGAATTGAGTGGCAAAACAGTATGTTTTAACGAGCCAATGAGAACCAACCTTTCTTTAGGAAAATAACTGAAATTAAAACAAACTGTACAAGTCGTTTGAGCTTGAAGCTTGTGAGATCTTTGTTTCTTTAGGAGTCTTTCTGCTCCTGCATATTCCCACTTCAAGTTCTCCTCCTCAGTCAGTGATGACATACTGTGCTCTTCTTCACACAAGCTAACCAAGATGTCACAAACAGAATATTATGATTTCAGGTGGGAAATCAGCAGCAGGAGCAGAAAAGCTCAGATGGAACAAAAATCCTTTTCTCTTACAAATGCAGTTAGTAATAAAGCTGAGGGGAAATGAAAGCTCCCTGCATAATTTTTCTGATTTTATGTTTAGATAGAATTTCTTCCAGAAAAATGAGTGTATTTTTAATGAACTTTTTTTCAGTCTGTTGGTGGATGCAATTTATGCCTGCAAAATTAATTGCTTGTGCCTCCAGCTTATTTGCACTCCCTATCAGGTGATGAGAGGAGCAACAGTCATAGTCAGATTTGTTTCTGCAATTTACTTAAGATCTCAAATATGTAGGTACAAATTGCACCCACAAAGGAGACCATATATATTTAATATTTCACTTATATTCTTTTTTCAAATTTAGATGTCTATTTTTTTCACAGTTTACCACCAAGTATTAAGGGTTTAATTAAATTTCATTGAAATAGTTTTCTGAAATGATCTACTGTTTGATTGCAGATGAGATCTGCTAACAGTTCATCCTACATTTGTAAATTAAAATATTTTTATTCTCTGTACTGTTCTCCTTTTCTTTCCTCTTTTGCTTCCTCTGCCTGTGCAAAATGCATGTATCGAAAGCTGACTGTTTTTGTCTGATTTGAGGCAGGGAGTATTTTGGCATTTAAAGAATAGGCTCTTGCTTCCCATTCTCTGTACTTGCCCTCTGGACATTGTCAACCTTGGAGTTCAGGATAATGAATCCCTCTATACTGTGCTCAGTCTGCTGCCCTTGTGGATTTTGTTTTCTCCTGGTAGACTTTTGTGAATGGTTATTAAAAAGATGTGCCACATGCCTGTTTTGGGGATTTATATAATTATGTTGACCAGTCACTTTCTGACACTTTCTTCGTGGTTACTCTAAATTAGAATTAAAACAGAACACTCATCCCAAACTCATTCCAGTCTAGTAAGGACAACCTGTCATTTGAAGATGCAGTTGTTTCCACTTTTAATGCCCTTCCTCTGTTCACTGTCCTTGCTCACACCACAGGATAGGCAAACTCAGCGAAGGATCCCAGAATGATTTCTGTTTGCCTTCTGCAGAAGTTGTCCTTCCCTTTGTGTCCCCTCTGGCTTTGGGGAAGAGAGAAATCCTGTATTTGATACTGAATCCATGTCTTCTGCTCTGTAGCAAATTGTGCTGCCAGCTGAAGTGTTAATACAGCTGTAGCTTTCATGTATAGTTGAATGTGTCCCCCCATCCCCCACATAATTATCTTCATGGAGGATACCATTTTAGAAGTCTCATTTAGCATCCTCTGCAGAGTAAGAAAATCCCTTCCAGTCTGTCATGGAATTGTTGCAGTTGCTATGGTTAAATAGCGAAAGACCTGCCTTTCATATTGCATGCGTTTCACAGACCTTTTTCGTTTGCTTCCCATTAGGTCCACTGTCCTCACAACATCACCGTTTTTGCTGGGAGTGGGGAAAGTGGGAACTGACAATTTTATTTATTTGTTTCTTAGCAGATTTGAGATAATAAACTTTCAATGTGGGAAGGAGGAGACACTCGAAGGCTTGTTGAGCCACGGAAATGATGTGTTCAATCTGGAGATGGAGGCAGATGCAGACGTGCTTGCGCTGGGCTTTCTATCTAAAGGTAAGGTGACATAACTCATTAATTGGGAATACCAGGATATTAGGCAGATCTTAAATGAGCTTCCTTTGTATAAAAAGAGTTTGGGTTAGTTTGTATAGAATTATATGTCGTGGTTTAAACCAGTATGATCAGCTGTTAAAATGTTGGTTTCTCCTTCTGAAACAAGAAAACAGAGAATATGTAGGATTTTGAAATGGAGATTTTTCTAAAGAGCCTTTTCCTATACCCTGGGGGATCCTGCCTTAAGAAAAATTACCTGGGTTGTAAATCACTTAACTGTGATTCCAAAAGTCCTCATTCAAACAATTTATGGTAAATCTCTTTGTAATCTGTTCATAGGGATAACTGTCCCAGAAATGATATGATATACCTGGATTGTTAATAACTCTAAAATCATAAAGTTACTGATTGAACATATGTTTTACTGATTGTTCTAGCAAGGGTCATAATCTGACATGGAGTTGAAATGTGGACTTGGATTTGATACATGGACCAGGACTTAACCTGTTTTCTCATAGCATAGCAATAAGGCTCTATTAGTGTTCTCCTGACAGATCACCGATGAGGTTTGTTGTACTTGATGCTGCACACAGCAGACTGGAACATCTGGTCCATGTTCCAAGAGACTGACTTGCCTTGTAAATTAGTAAAGAAAATCAACCCAGAGTGATGATGTGACATACACTGGACGATGAATTGATGGTTTGATTTCCAAAGAGCAACTATGGCATCTAGAAGATTCTCAAAGCCTTCTTTCCTTAAGGAGATTATCATTGCAGAAAAAAGTGTGTGTGTTTTTAGGCCAGATTTGCATAAAGAAAGTTGGCCACTTGCAATGGAAGTGGGGACATGGAACATCAGGCATAAATAGCATCATGAAAGAAGGTGTGAAGATGAGTACGAGGTATCAGAATGGCTTGTTTAAGAGAGAAGCATGGGAGGAGCAGAGGCAGCAGGTGACAGGCCTGTAAAAAGACAATCTAGAGTTTGGCTGGGGTAGAGCTTTGACTAGAAAGGTGAGGTGAAGCCTATGGAATATCTGGCCAGAGTGTAGAAATTATTTTGGCCATAAAATCTTACTTTGGGTTGACATTCAGTATAGAGGGGCTCATACCAGATCAGAATTCATTTCCCCACTTTTAAGCCAGCTTTTTAAAGATGTTTCAATTATTTTAAGAGACCCACTGAAATATCCTGGCTCTGGTTGTTTCTTGTATTTTAATTTAGGACCAAATTCTCCCTTGTCCTTTGAGACTACAGTAGTAGGAAGGGGATGAAGAAAGGTTTTACCCAAGCTCTTCCATGCTGAAGCCTGGCTAACTGTTGTCATAAAACTCTCCTGATCATGTCCAGTTTGTGGCTGTTGAAAGCCACCCTCCATGTGCCTAATGGCATATAGTAGCAGGTGCTGAGGGAACACATTCGGCACATTTCTGCAGCAGTGTTGCCCTCAGTCTTCTCTGCGCCATTCTACCTTGCTCAGGTCTTTGTAGAGTTGTATAAATGCTGAACACTGAACTCAAGCCTTGAAAGAGGGAGCTCTAGTGTTACATTTTAAAATACACAATATTGCTGACAATTACATTTTGTAGGCTAGTAATCCATGCTAGGCAGGAGACTGTTTTATTTTCAAAATATTTCGCAAACATTAGAACATTTAAAGAAATACACTAGCAGGCTTCAAATGGCTTTTACTTTTTCATAATGTCTTTTGCAAAATGTACTTACTTTAAATAAGCGTGTGACTGAGTCTGCAATTCTAAATTCAGTGAGTACCTTCGCAGTGTTTCATTAGCACCTTTGCCAGATTTTTAAAGGCATCTAGGTGTCTAACTGTTAGTCAGCAAATCTGGCCCAGAGTGCCCAAACCTGCCTTGCCTAACTGAAGAAACTGTGCCACAGCAGGAAAGCAGAATCAGGATCTGGTCCTTAATGTTGTGTAAAGTTGGTCAACAATATGTTACTATCCTGCAAATCTTTACCAGAGAAAGTCCTCTAGCTTTATGCTGTGAAAACTCATCCCTAGCAAAATCATATTCAACTGCACTTGCTGCTAGTTTTTCATTTTAATTCTATTCTGAATTAATTACTATATTGTTCTTTAAGAACATGTGAGAAATGGCTTATTTTACCTTTCTAGAGGGCCTTACTCTAGTTTTGATATGGCAACAGTTTTTTTTTTTAATTTGTTTTAGTTATTGAGCTTACGCTTTGAAATGAAAGCATCTTTGGTATCTGATGGTTCCAAATTTTTTTTTAAAAAACTTTAGAGAAAAGATGTGTTTCTCATTTTGCTCTGAATGTTTTCTTGCATGTTGCTTCTTTGGATGGTTGCATAACTGAGCCACCTCTCTGTGGAAAAATAAATCTTCTATCTGTTGATTTACACAGGATACAATGCCATGTAATTCGAAGAACTGATGTGCTGACACATTAATGGCATGTGTTCTTGATTCTGCAAAGTACTGAGCACTCAACTTCCACTGAAGTCAATGGAAGTTTTGGGTGCTCAGCACCTCTCAGAAAGCACTTTAGTATCAAGCCCACCTTGATAACTAAAGAGAAATTTAGCTGGCTTGACTACAATAAAAACTAATCCAGACCTCTGTTCCTGTGATTGAATGCTGAAGAAAGGTGAACCAGATTTTTCTTCTTTTCATTTCTATTTGGGACCAACAGCCAAAGTACTGGCGACTGCCAGAAAGCTTGTTTTCATGAGAGTTCTAACCGAATTTTACACGCCAATGAATTTCAGATAGTTGAGATTAGGCTCTCGTGAACGCTGGGCTGCTTCATTGAAATAAACTGCTACACCTTTCAGGGCCGGCTCTACAGTTTTCGCCGCCCCAAGCAGTGCGCCGAATTGCCGTCGTGGACGGCAGGGGCAGTCCGTTTGCCCTTAGGGCGGCAGACGCATTTCTGTGATGGTGGCAATTCAGCGGCAGCTTCTATGTTGCCACTGCGGAAATGCACCTGCCACCCTAAGGGCACATGGACTGCCCCCGCCATCCCGCAGCAATTCGGCGTGCTGCTTGGGGGCAAAATAACAGGGGCTGCTGCCCCTTGCAGATTGCCACCCCAAGCACCAGCTTGGAATGCTGGTGCCTGGAGCCAGCCCTGACGCCTTCAGAGACTGACCCATTACACCCATTCTTGGAAGTTTGGTACTGTGGTGTTTAGATGTGCTTGTAATTATTAGAACTGGGATCAGTGGCTGTTGGGAGTCTGAAAGGACAGGAAACAGGAAGGAGTGGAGGGAGGAGTTGAAGAGGCTGAGAGAGAGTTACAGAGGGTGCAGCAGCAGCTTGGTAAAGAGTTTTTTTTCCACTGTAAAAAGTCCTGTTGAAGTTGTTAGTACCTTGCCTGGTTGATACAACATTTTGGCAACGAGGATGGATCTTCTGCCTCTGAACCCAACTGCACCCTTTCTGCAAAGCCCAGGTGAGCGTCCAGTTGCTTTTACTGTCTGGATCCATATGTTTGAGACTTACCTGCTTGCAATCACCTGAAGAAATCCTGGAAATTACAGATTTGAGACTTCCTCTGGAATTGTGGTCTGTCTTTATCACAATAGCTTCCTAGAGGTCATATATACTTGAACCCTGCGCTTCATAGTAGGCGCTTGGTAACATCCAGTCTAGTCAAGGGTGAATTAATTCCAGCTTTCATTCTAACTCCCAAACTTTCTTGAACAGAAGTAGAATTTCCATGCTAGTCTCTAGACAGGAAAAATGGTGGGTTGCTTGTCCTCTCCATCTGTTGAGCCATCTGCTGGGAGCCAGTGTGTGATTTAGTCTGTGTGCAGAGCTAGGGGTTATCTAAACTATTTAATGGGGTGCCCACTAACTCAGTAGTTCTCAAACTTTTGTACTGGTGACCCCTTTCACATAGCAAGCCTCTGAGTGTGACCCCTCCTTATAAATTAAAAACACTTTTTAAATATATGTAACACCATTATAAATTCTGGAGGCAAAATGGGGTAGAGGTAGAGGCTGACACCTCATGACCCCCTCATGTAATAACCACGTGACCCCCGAGGGGTCCCGACCCCCGGTTTGAGAACCTCTGCACTAACTGAACTATAGAGGATCTAGCACAGAGCTTAGAGTTGTGCTGAGCCTCCTCTGTGAGATCAACTAGGCTAGAAAGTGGTGCCAGTGTGTGATCTGAGGTGACGGCCTCTAGAATAGAGAGATAAATCAGAGGTGAGGGGAAGGTTTGGTAATAGGGTTGTTGGTGGACCTATCTGGCCTAGGTCATAATATGTCAAGATATAGAAAGTTGGAGGCCTGCTTGGGAGGAGAGCTCATGGAGGACAGTGGATCTTTGAAGAGAAGGTTGGAGGGATTTTGAGGCGTGACACAGAACTGGGAGTCAAAACCCAGAGCTGTACTCCTAGATCTGAGAAGACTCCCTCTGTGGCCTTGGGCTCCTCACTTAAACTCTCAGCATCGGCTCCCTCATCTGGGAGGGAAGAAAAGAGTGAGGGAGGATTATTACGCTTAATTATTTCACAAGGATGTTGTGAAGAATCAGTTGCTTTTTGTAAAGCACTGTGAAAAGGAAAAGCACTGTGGTACTATGTACTCTAACTAACCAAACCTCAGAATGCCTAAATGGACCCCCTAAACCTTTAGATGTTAACACATCACAAAGCTTCTTTGAGCAAAGATTAGTCACTTTTATGTTGGCCTGTACTCGTTTTGTGTCTGTAGGGCTATGTAATTTTTGGTTTTGTTTTTATATCCCTTCACAGTGTGTTCATTTTGCAAGGAAGTTTTTTAAACAAACAAACCCCTCCAGAAAATAAGATTCAAGTGCAATACTTTAAGAAACAAGCATTTATCATTAAACTATTTCAGTGGCATAAATGCAAGGATATTTAAAAACAGAATTGTAGAACTGCAGATAACTCTGAGATAAAACTATATCTGGAGAATAATATATCATGGAATAAATGTAAATGTTCAAGTCAGTTGTCTGCAACGATTGCACATAAAGAGATGATTGCTCCTAAAATTCCTGAAATTGCATGTACCCACTGGGAGTGGGAATTGCACTATATTTTATTAATCTAGGAAACTCTTCCTCTTGTAGAGTGTCATATCCAGTCTCATTACTTGTCCTGCAGTAGCATGAAAAAGAGCCCTATGCTGCCAGGTGTTGACTGTTCCCAGTCTCCAGTGAAAGTTTGGGTACTTGGCCCCTTTCATGATCATGCCCATAATGATCGTTTTTGAAAGAGTTGGCAGCGTGCTCTTTTGAAATTCTTATTCAAAAAGAGAAGGTTTTTGTGGTATTTTTCTTTAATAAATTGTTGTGTAACAAAAGCCATTATCAGAGGGCTAGCCATGTTAGTCTGGATCTGTAAAAAGCAACAGAGTCCTGTGGCATCTTATAGACTAACAACAGTATTGGAGCATGAGCTTTTGTGGGTGAACACCCACTTCATCAGGTGCAGGTGGTACAAATTTCCAGAAGCAGGTGTAAATATGCAGGCAAGAAGCAGGCTAGAGATAATGAGGTTAGTTCAATCAGGGAGGATGAGGCCCTGTTCTAGCAGTTGAGGTGTGAACACCAGGGAGGTTTTTGTAGTTGACTAGCCATTCGCAGTCTGTGTTTAATCTTGAGCTGAAGGTGTCAAATTTGCAGATGAACTGAAGCTCAGCAGTTTCTCTCTGAAGTCTGGTCCTGAAGTTGTTTTGCTGCAGGATGGCCTCCTTTAAATCTGCTATTGTATGTCCAGGGAGATAGAAGTGTTTTCCTACAGGTTTTTGTATATTGCCCTTCCTAATATCTGATTTGTGTCCATTTATCCTTTTACGTAGGGATTGTCCAGTTTGGCCGATGTACACCTCTACCCCAATATAACGGGACCCAAAATAACACGAATTTGGATATAACGCGGTAAAGTAGTGCTCTGGGGGGGACAGGGCTATGCACTCTGGTGGATCAAAGCAAGTTTGATATAACGCGGTTTCACCTATAACGCAGTAAGATTTTTTGGCTCCCGAGGACAGCATTATATGGGGTAGTGGTGTATATAGCAGAGGGGCATATCTGGCATATATTACATTGGTGGACGTGCAGGTGAATGAACTGGTGATGATGTGGCTGATCTGGTTACGTCCTGTGATGGTGTCGCTGGTATAAATATGTGGGCAGAGTTGGCATCGAGTTTTGTTGCATGGATTGGTTCCTGAGTTAGTTACTCTGGTGCGGTGTGTGGGGTTGCTGGTGACTATGCTTAAGCTTGGCTGGCTGTCTGTGGGCGAGGACTGGCCTGCCTTCCAAGGCCTGTGAAAGTGAGGGATCGTTGTCCAGGTTGGGTTATAGATCACTGATGATGTGTTGGAGAGGTTTTAGCCGAGGACTGTAGGTGATGGCCAGTGGAGTTCTGTTGGTTTCTTTCTTGGGCTTGTATTGCAGCAAGAGGCTTCTGGGTACATGTCTGGCTCTGTTGATCTGTTTCCTTATTTCCTCATGCGGGTATTGTAGTTTTTGAGACTTCTTGGTGAAGATTTGGTAGGTGTTGGTCTCTGTCTGAGGGGTTGGAGCAACTGTGGTTACACCTCAGCGCTTGGCTGTAGACGATGGATCGTGTGGTGTGTCCGGGATGAAGCTGGAGGCATGAAGGTAGGCTTAGCGTTCGGTGGGTTTTTGGTATAGGGTGGGGATAATGTGACTGTCACTTATTTGCACTGTGGTGTCTAGGAAGTGGACCTCCCATAAGATTGGTCCAAGCTGAGGTTGATGGTGGGGTGGAAGCTGTTGAAATCGTGGTGGAATTCTTCCAGAGTCTCCTTCCCATGGGTCCAGATGATGATGTCATCAATGTAGCGTAGGTAGAGAAGGAGCGTGAGTGGACGAGAGCTGAGGAAGCGTTGTTCCAGGTCAGCCATAAAAATGTTGGCATATCGTGGGGTCATGCAGGTGCCCATAGCAGTGCCATTGGTCTGGAGGTATGTATTGTCACCAAATCTGAAATAATTGTGCATGAGGATAAAGTCACAGAGCTCAGCAACCAGTTGTGCTGTGGAATCATCAGGGATATTGTTCCTGACAGCTTGTATTCCATCTGTGTGTAGGATGTTTGTGTAGAGAGCCTCCACATCCATGGTGGCTAGGATGCTGTTTTCTTGAAGATCACTAATGCATTATAGTTTTCTCAGGAAATCCAGTGGTGTCATGGAGATAGCTGGGAGTGCTGGTGGTGTAGGGTCTGAGTAGAGAGGTCACTTATTCGGATAGTCCATCAGTGAGAGCAACAATGTCCAAGATGATGGGGCATCTAGGATTTCTGGGTTTGCGGATCTTGGGTAGTAGATAGAATAACTCTGGTTGGGGCTCTAAGGGTATGTTGATTTGTTCCCGTGTTAGTGTAGGGAGTGTTCTGAGTAGATGGTGCAGTTTCTTAGTATATTCCTCAGTGGGATCTGAGGAAAGTGGCCTGTAGAATTTGCTATTGGAGAATTGTTTGGCGGCCTCCTTTTGGTAGTCAGACTTGTTCATGATGACAACAGCACCTCCTTTATCAGCCTCTTTGATTATAATGTCAGGGCTGTTTCTGAGGCTGTGGATGGCATTGCGTTCTGCACGACTTAGGTTATGAGGCAAGCGATGTTGGTTTTTCCAGAATTTCTGCCTGTGCACATCGGCAGAAGCATTCTATATATAGGTCCAGACTGTCGTTTCGACACTCAATAGGAGTCCATGTGGAGTTGTTCGACTGCTGCTGTTGGTGGGGGGTATCTGTGTGCTGTTCAGTGTTATCTTGAAAGTATTCTTTGAGTCGGAGACGGCAATAGTAGGCTTCCAGATCGCCGCAGAACTGTATCATGTTCGTGGGGGTGGTGGGGCAAATAGAGAGTCCGTGAAATAGGACAGACTCTTCTGCTAGACTGAGTGTGTAGCTGGATAAATTGATGATATTGCTGGGTGAGTTTCGGGTACCATTGTTGTGGCCCCATGTGGCAGGTAGGATTTTAGACAGCTTACGGTCCTTTTTCCTTTGTAGAGAGGTGAAGTGTGTAATGTAGATCTCCTGTCTTATTTTAGTAAAGTCCATTTGTGTGGAAGGTTGGTTATATCTACAGGTTGGAGAGCTTTTTTTTTTTTGATGTTTTCCTGTGTGCTGTATAGGATGATGATCACGTGGTTCCTCAGTTTCTTTGATAGAGTATGGCATAATCTCTCACTGTGGTATGTGCAGTATGTAGATAGCAATGGATTTTTTCACCTTCAGTTGGTTTGGTATGATGTGTATCCACTTGCTTTTGGAAAGGAAGATGATATCTGTCTGTACTTCTGCAAGTTTCTTTATGAGGGTGATGGATTTCCACTCTATACAGCTAAATGCAGTGCCTTGCATGGTCTCAAGTATCAGAGGGGTAGCCGTGTTAGTCTGGATCTATAAAAAGCATAAACAACAAAGTGTCCTGTGGCACCTTATAGACTAACAGAAGTATTGAAGCATAAGCTTTCGTGGGTGAATACCCACTTTGTCAGACACAGGTGGTGGAAATTTCCAGAGGCAGGTATAAATATGCAGGCAAGAATCAATGTAGAGATTAATGAGGTTAGTTCAATCAGGAAGGATGAGGCCCTCTTCTAGCAGCAGAGCAATTATGGTGGTACTATAAAATGCCTGAAAGAGGAGTCATTTAACTGAGGTATAGCAATCCAAATTACACATCTAGATTGTAATGAATGAACAGTATAGAGCTGTGCGGGCACAGCTAAATCACCCCCTCCCATCTCCAGTCCTCAGCTCCACCTTGTCCAGCCATTCAGTAGAATGAAAGGCTGGCAGTAATGGATGAGGTTTAATTAGGCCACAGTTTAGTCAAGTAAAATATCTGGGAATACCTGGCAATAAATTTTACAGTGCAGGTCATCATCCTTTGCTTAATCATTTCCACATAATCCCCAACCTAGTCCAAACCATTCTGCTGCTGGGACCCCAGTATACTCCCTCACATGAGGTGAAAGGGGGATATAAAACGGAGGCAAGTCAGCTCCATGCTGTGCTAGATGTAGGAGGCCCAACCTCCCATTATTCAGCTCTCTTCAGGGATGCTTTCCTTCAAATCCTTGTCCAGGCTATTTTATCTAGTAACAATATCCCTTCCACACCAAGTAGATCTGTAGCCTGATCCAGGTTAGAGGGCTTTTCTGGGACTGCACAGGCCTTAGAATCTATAAAGCTATAAATACTACTCCTGGGGGAATTCTGTGCCAAAAATTTCTAAATTCTGCACACTTTAGTTGTCAAAATAATCCAATATAATCACACCAGTTTCAATTGTTTTGGTAGTATATTTAAACTACAGTGCAGAAAAAAGTCACTAACTATTCAGCATTTCCTAAACACATGAAAATTTAAGTTGCAAACACTTGGTAACTAATACCCTGCACTCCACTTATAATTCTGGATTTTTATTTAAATTACATTACAGAACACTAAACAATAAAAACAAAAAAAGTAGAATGTCATTTTAAATTGATCAGACTTTCTCACATGAAAGTCATATAGTTTTGCAAATCATTGTCCTGTATTTCAGTGCAATCCAGTCTTTTCTTTGCATTTAAATTATAGTACAGAAAACAAAGAACCTTCAACTTTTTCTCACTTAATGATTTCCTTCTGCTAGAAAGGCTCAAATTGTACAGTGAAAAACTTCTCTCTGCATCTACAGAATTAGAGACCGCATTCAAGGCCAGCTTGGTGATATTTGGAATTCTCTCAGTCATTGAAAGCCAAATCACTTGGAGGCCTACAAAAAATAGGTTGACTTTGAATAGCTTCAGGCACAATCTTTTCCTTGTACAATTTTAGCTCCTGTTCAGGTACCTCAGAAAAACCAATACTTGAAAGTATTCAGTGTTCTGGCAGGATATAAACATGATGAGGATTGAATAACCTACAAGCCTTCAGAAAATTTAGATCTGGTTGTTCAAATGACAAATATTTGTCAAGTTGTCAGATGCTTCATGGATTGCCTCTTTAAAGAGATCTAGACAGGCAAATCTTTTAACATGAGGAGGAGTTTTCTGCCTCCCTACATTTCAAGAACTCTGAGGTGCTTTCTGAAGGGAGCTCTAGATGTGAGGTGAAATATATCTGCAGTTCATCCAGAAAGTCAAGTGCTTTAACTGTGCAAGGCTTCCTGCTCTCAAATACCAGGTGTACACTGAGAATATGTTCACATTTCTGTGCTAGAAAAGTGTTCTATACTTTCAACAATGCATAATTAGTTGGGTCATTCAGCATTTTCTGAATAGTTTGCACAGAAATTGGGGAGCTGCTGTTACACTCTTCATTAAGAATTCTTTGTAGAACTGAAAGATCTTAGAGTGATACTGGACAGCATGGAATCAGCTGTTCCAGCATGTTCCACCTGGACTAGGAGGCATGGATCCTTTGGCCTCTGGAGACTCCCCTTGTAGTTTCTGGTTCATGAAATGGAGGTACCTTGCTTTCCAGCTACCAGAGTTATAGAGTGTGATTTTGAAGCACCTTACAAATGTATCAACCAGCTGAAAAGACTTTCTAAATGATTCACCAATTAAATTAACAATATGTGCCAAACAGGTTATTTGAACAGAATTTGGAAACAGTGTAGAAAACACAGAATCAAATGCCTTTTTCGTGTAATCAGCATTATCTGTATCAATTACCACAACATTTTCATAATCAATCTGGTACTCATTTACTACTTTGACTACAGCCTGTGAAACAGTTGAGAGATTAACAGTGTCTAAAAACACTATATCAACCAAAAAAGGGTTAACCATGCCAACTGCAATCAGGTTGTAATGTTGCAAACAGTACATTCAGAACTGATCTTGCCTCATCATTACAACATTATCAAAGAGAACAGCAATTTTCTTCTCTTTAACCTTCAGTTTTAAATTTTCCTTTCCTTTGAGGTACACTTCAGATAAGTACATCTCAGTCAGTTGTGGCCTACCAAGAAATGCACCACCATTCTGGACCCTGCTGTCAAGAAATTCCCTCACAAGTGAGTGGTCAGTCTTTTGACAAGGGGATGTTGGCACCTGCTAATGTCTTCACTCATGCTGGACAAATCTGAAAGTAGAAAAAAAAATAATTTGAGATATACCAATCTCATGGAGCTGGAAGGGACCCCTGAAGGGTCATTGAGTCCAGCCTCTTGCCTTCACTAGCAGGACCAGGTACTGATTTTGCTGCAGATCCCTAAGTGAGCCCCTCAAGGATAGAGCTCATAACCCTGGGGTTAGCAGGCCAATGCTCAAACCACTGAGCTATCCCTTCCCCACCCGCTGGTTTGGTAAGTCTTAAGTGAACACAAATATTTACCATCCATGTAACAGCTCTAATTTTATATTAATACATTTATTCATATTTATTTCTGAATATCTAGATTTTAATTTAGATGTATAGTATAGTAAATTATGACACAGTCATCACTTACCCAAAAAAAGTGGTTTGAAAACAGAGCTATCTATTCAAGATCTCACAGCAAGTGAAGAGACTCCATCGCTATGACTGTTCTATGCTACTTATCTTATTTTTCTGTATTATAACATTTTCTTATTTCCACTCACCTCCTTTCTCTGCCGGTATTTTATTTTTCAGTGTACTTTTTATTGACTGCTTGCTAAATGTTTTATTTGCCCTCTAGTGTTTAGTTTTGTTTTTTTTTTTAAAGTGGGTAAGTAAGTAAAATAAATAAATCCTTAGCTGTGATCTAACCCAATTGTGCCACTTTGGCACAGGAAAAAAAGTGAGAGAGTGCATAGATCTTCCTAGCTGAGGATTCCCTCACTGTCATTTATAAGAAGACTCCTTTACATCACTCTAGCAATGTAGGGGCCTTAAACTTTCACAGGTTTTATGCTCCTGGGGTAACTGACTGAGAATGGGAACAGTTAACTAACTAACAATAGCAACATTAAGTCCGGCTGCTTCATTTCTGCCTCAGAGAATGAGCTTAATTAACCCTCAACAGCTACCTTAACAATGTTACTAACTACACAGTCAGCTGTTACACATGTGTATGTTAACTCAGTTAACTCAGGCAGGGCTGCTACATTTGTGCCTCTAGCCTGATTCCTGCGTAATAAGAAGCCCCAGCCTTCCATGCCAAGGAGCTGCAGTAGCAAGGGAGAGGGACACACGTACACCTAGCTCTGCGCCCCCTCCCCCCCCCGACAGTGATCATGCAGGCATATGTGCCCAGCTCCCTTCTCCCACCTCCGAGGCTGCTCCAGACATGCTGGAACAGACGCGCTGCCTGGGCTGCCAGGGAAGAGGCGCATGTCCCCCAGCAGATTTTTGCATTTTTGAGGGGGCGCACAGAAAAATGCAGGCCACATGAATTCTGTGCCCCCAGAGGCGTGCGGGATCCCTCCAGGAGTAAAATCTAATCCCCAACAAACATGCACACACTCTCTTCTGGTCAGCATGAAGGGCAGAGCTCTCCCCTGACCTGGTCCAGCTGCTTCCAGCTCTTCTCTTCTTACCTGCTCTGTCCATGTAAGCTTTCCCTCTCCCCCTTTACTACACAGGGTCGGGAGTAGGACCCTGCTTTTCCTCCAGCAAGCCAGACAAGGACTTACCACATGGATACTGTGGGGAGCACATTATCCTATCCCTAATCACCAACTCCTATTAAAAATGCACAATTAGAGGAAGAATCCTCAACCCAGAAGAGTTTCTTCTTGCTTTTCCATTTTTGGCCGTACCTTGGCCATTCACTCCTCATTCAGGCCCTGATCCAGCAAAGCACATAAGCATATGCTAAATCATTTGGTGCCTTGTCCCAATTACTATGGCTTAAGTTTAGTTTAATATATAATGCATTTGAAATGAACAGATTCATTACAGATGGAAGTAAGTACAGTTGTCAAGCTGTGTCCTAGAGTTCCAGATGTGGGGAGAACTGCAAGATGGACAGCATTATCTGTCTCTAGAGAAACAGAGCTGGACCTTGGGGTCAGAGGGTAAGGTGTGATAAGCATGCTTTAGACTGAGCTTAGCAGTGCTTAATTTGTGCAGGAGCTTGCCAGGACTGAGCCTCGGTGCCCCTATGCTTTGCAGTTCATAGTCCTGGCACCTCTGAGCTTGTTGCATCAGTTATGAATGTAAAACAAATTGCTTGAGCCCCGGCACCTCTTTCATTACACATTAAGCACTGGAGCTTAGTTATGACAGTTTGTATATTTCCATCGAAGTGGGAGTAGGGGACGCAACTCAGAAAATCAACACTGAAGACAGTTGTGCAGGCAAAGTGCAAAGGTGGAGGAACTTAGCAGATATGACTGAAGAAGTGACTGGGAGTAGTAAGCTTTGGAAGGCACTGTGGCTTCAACCGTTCCCTCTTCTCTTCTGTACTTTTTCTTTCTTAGGGCTGGTCTTCACTATGGGGAGATCGATGCTGCTGCAATTGATGCAGCAGGGATCGATTTAGCGGGTCTAGTAATTGACAGCAGAGTGCTCTCCAGATGATCCCAGTTCTCCATCTCTCCAAGAAAAGTAAGGGAAGTCGACCGGAGAGCGTCTTCCATTGATGCAGCACAGCGAAGACACTGGGGTAAGTTGACCTAAGCTCCGTTGACTCCAGCCACGTTATTCACATAGGTGGAGTAGCGTAACTTAGGTTGACTTATCCCAGTAGTGATGACAAACCCTTAGTGTTAAATTTTTGAAATCTAGTGTACAGACAAAATGTGACTGTTGGCTAAATCTTTCAGTGGCACTTCTATGGTGTTGGTTTCTTAGAGAAACCTATTTTAAAAAAATGTCCATAACTTGTTCCTGTTTAGTCTTAGGTAGCTTTATTATCTAATTCGTTTTCAGAATCTGTTCAACCTAATATGCTGTCTATCAAAGTACCATTAGTGAGTAATCCAAACCATAAGTGATTCTTTGGCATGAGTAAAGGAAAGGGGAAGGATGAATGAAGGTTTATTTCCTCCCCTCCCCCCTTTCTGGATGGAAATAGTTTTGCTTCTTGTCTGTTGGTGGCCACAAAGACAATGACAGACTGACAGCCAAAAATCCTATGCCTGCACATGTCAAGTCACAGCAACACATTTAAAATAACTAAGCTTTTTTTTAATATATATATATATATAAAATTGGAGATATACCAATCTCCGAGAACTGGAAGGGACCTTGAAAGGTCATTGAGTCCAGCCCCCTGCTTTCACTAGCAGGACCAATTTTTGCCCCAGATCCCTAAGTGGCCTCCTCAAGGATTGAACTCACAACCCTGGGTTTAGCAGGCCAATGCTCAAACCACTGAGCTATCCCTCATATGGAAGCCATCTGTATCCTTAATCCATTTTTGTTAATCATTTTCTGAACCTTTTCCAATTCCAATATATCTTTTTTGAGATGGGGCGACCACATCTACACACAGTATTAAAGATATGAGTGAACTATGGATCTATATAGAGGCAAAATATTTTCTCTTATCTATCCCTTCCTGAATGGTGCCCAACATTCTGTTCACTTTTTTTACTGCCACTGCACATTGACTGGATGTTTTCAGAGAACTATCACAATGACTCCAAGATCTCTTTGAGTGGTAGCAGCTAATTTAGACCCTGTCATTTTATATGTACAGGTGGGATTATGTTTTCCAATGTGCATTACTTTGCATTTATCAACACTGAATTTCATCTGCCATTTTGTTGCCCAGTCACCCAGTTTTGTGAGAACAACATACAATTTTGATTTAAAAATTGTCAGTGATGGAGAATCCACCAAAACGCTCAGTAAATTGTTCTTGGTAAATGGTTAATTACACTCATAGTTGTTTGTTTGCTCCTCATTTCCAATCTGAATTTGTCTGCCTTTGGCTTCCAGCCATTGGATCACATTATACCTTTCTTTGCTAGATTGGAGAGCTCTCCCATGTATATACTTATAGATTTAATCAAGTCATCCCTTGTCCTTTTCTTTGTTAGACTCAAGGAGCTCAGTCTGTTTAGTTTATCACTGTATGGCAAGTTTTCTAATCCTTTAATCATTCCTATGGCTCTTATCTGAACCCTCAAATTTTTCAACATCCTTCTTGTTATATATACTCTCTATTAAAAAAAGTCTGATTCTTAAGTACTGTAACGTAAATTATTATGATTAACTGTATTAAACCTTTTATTTAAAGTAGCATAGAGGAATTCTTAGTCAAGTTATCATGTATGTCTGTTAAACTCAAGATGGGCTGGCTAGATGATGATTATTAACAGGATCTCACGAAAACTTGAGCTTTTATTGCAATTTACATCAATTTAACTTGAAAATAAGAGTGAGGAGAGAGATTTTTGACTGGGTTAAAAATATCCTCTAGAAGTAACATCTTAATAAATATGTATGATTTGAGCTTTAGATTTAGGTAAGGATTTTGAGTTAAAAAAACAAACCATCTCCACTATTATCATATCCTTGATCCAATAAAATATTTTTTTCTTTTTTAATGAAATTCTAGAGTTGATAGATTTCAAATCAAAGAATCCAATATTTATTTAAAAAATCTATTTAATTATGCTTGTTAGAGCCACAACTAACTCACAATTGGCTAGTTATGCTTGCGTTTTGTCTTCTCTGTGAGAGCGTATGGACTATAACAGTACAGGACAATTTGGTGTGTGGTGATTGTTCAAGTTTTTATTTAAAAAAAATTGTAGAAAAAGTTGGTTAGCTGCTCTGCTTGATCATAGGAGGATAGGGATTTCGAATTTAAATCTTTTTTTCATCAGCAACATCCATGAAAATGAATCTATCCTGTTAAAAAACACTTCTTGTCTCTTCCCAGTCTTCAAATGAGCTGACCATATCAGCCCTTCAAGGACAATAAGGACAATTATCATCAATATGGAATAGAGCAACCAACAATTCTTAAATCTCTGAACAACAATTACCTAAATCAAATCGAACAGGAAATCTGTCATGGAAATCTGTCATATTCCTCCTAGTGGATAGTACTATAATTTTAATGAAGACTTCATGTGGGCATGTTGGAGAATAAGGACCTTTCAGAGGTTCATTCTTTTCAAATGAAAAAGAATGCTTAATTGAATGTTCACATAAAAGTCCAGGAAGATGTAAAATATTTCCTGACTTGGTGGAATGAAGGTAAAATAAGTTACTTTAGAGAGATACCACTAGAGGTGGCTAATGCAACTGTCCTAAAATGCAGCGCCTGCCTCAGAGGTTGGGTTACCTGCTCTGGAGATGCCTCAGTCCAACAAATCTGGTCAAACTATGATAGGAGAAGTCACATTAGCTTCATGGAGCTGAGGGATGCAAGACAGACTCTAATAAAATTACTGTTTTTCAGGTTTTTCTCTCAAGTAACCGCAGTCTGGTATTTGAACTGACAAGGATAAAACAGCATCCAGAGATCATAAGTCTTTTTCATTGGATGGAAGCCCGTCCCTCAGAGCATTAAGCCAGTCTCAAACACCAAAGTGGAGTCTCCAAACAAAAGCTGCTGACAGCCAGGGGAATGGTCCCTGAACCAGAAAGAAGATGTGGGGAGAGAGAGAGCGATTCACTTCAGCTGAAAACTTCCTAATATCAGTGTTCTTCTCCAGGCTACTCAACAGAAAGTCAGCCAGACTTGGTGTCCTGATGCACCATGATATGTACATATCCCCCAGTACCCCTGGTAGCAAGGATCATACAGAAGATGTAGAGGAAATGAGCTACGGTCATACTTGTTGACCCACACTGGCAAAAGAGACCCAGAGTTAGAGAGAATACAGATGTCCGTGTGCTTTCCAATCAATCTTCTGATGAGATCAGATTTCCTGTGTCAGAGACCATTGTGTCAGGTACCTCAATAACTTAACTTAGCCTGGCTGCTAAAAGGGAAGCTATGAAAAATAAGACAATAAGGCAAAGTAATATATAACTGATTCACATTGAAAAGGTTCTTGCAAATCATTGGAAGAAATTCTGGCATTTAGTTTTTGGACAGGGTGTGAGCCCTAAAAATCCATGAACTTCAGAGGTACTCAGCTTATTACAAGACAGTCTCTCAGATAAACAAAGACACTCTTCCTTGCACATCATCAAAGACTTGTAGGAGGAAGATGCAGCGGCCAGCGAACAGAGCTGCTAACAGGGGAGTTCCAGTGGGAGTTCCCAGGGGGAGGTCACAGGGGAGACCAAGGCAGAGAAACCAGGAAGTCAGATAAGGGAAGGGGCAGGGGTCCAGTGCTCATTGGTGGCCTGTGATACGGTGTGAGGCGTGGACTGCCAGGCACAGAGGTGGAAGGGCATGATGGAGGCAGAGGCAGCAGGTAGAGACATGCTGAGGATGACCAGATGCGGTAGCTGTGGCATGTACATGGTCCTGGAGGGGGCACCTGAAAGGAGTTTTGTCTGCATGAAGTGCCGCCTGATAGAGCTGCTGGAGGAAAAGGTAAGGGGACTGGAGATGCAGGTGGAAACTCTGGCTGAGTTTAGAAGGGGGTTTGAGCAGATGATGGAACACAGACATGATGAGGCGCAGGGGATAAGCTCAAACGAGCGGATAGAAGCAGGACCAAAGAACTCTGAGGAGGGGCTGCTGGGTGAGGAAAGTGGACGGTGGAAGCATGTGACTAGAAGAACCAGGCAGAGGAAAAGACGGGCCAGCGATGGAGACATAGAACTCAGGAACAGGTTTGCTGAGTTGGGAAATGAAGATGGAGCACAGCAGGCTGCTGAAGGAGAGAGGGCAAGGAAAAAGAGAAGAGCAGCTAGTCCTGCAGAAGGAGGGAAGGAGTCAATGGAGGCGGCACCAAGTATGAGCCCTAGGAGGATTGCAAGGGCGAATACAAATCGAGAGGACTTGCGGCAAACTGGTGTGGGGGATAGACCGGAGAATCACACTGTTGCCAGGAAAAGGCAAGTCTACGTGATTGGAGACTCTATACTGAGAAGAATAGACAGGCCTGTAGCTAGACCTGATCAGGAGAACAGAAGGGTGTGCTGTCTGCCAGGGGCTAAGATACAGGATGTGGACCAGAGGCTGAATAGGATCCTAGCGGGAGCGGGAAAGAATCCGTTGATTGTCCTTCATGTGGGAACGAATGATACGGCTAGTTACTCGCTGGACTGTATTAAGGAGGATTATGCCAGACTGGGGAAGACGCTCAAAGAAATCGAGGCTCAGGTGATCTTCAGTGGGATTCTGCCGGTTCCTAGAGCAGGGCGATGAAGGAGTGACAAGATTATGGCGATCAACAGATGGCTCAGGCACTGGTGTTACAAGGAGGGCTTTGGGATGTACGGTCATTGGGAAGCGTTTACGGACAGACAACTGTTCGCTCAGGATGGACTTCATCTAAGTAAGGAGGGAAATAGAATTCTGGGATGGAGGCTCGCCGACCTCATCAAGAGAGCTTTAAACTAGGAAGTTGGGGGAAATGGTTGGGAGATGTTCAGGAGATCTCCACGCCGGAATATAACCTGGAGAGGGAAGTAAACAAAGTGAGAGGGGATACCCTTGCGGACCAAAGAATTGATCCAAGGAGGAATAGTGGAGTAGAAACCAGATTAACGGGTGATGCTGGTGGTAGAAGGTCTGTGCACGACGGGGGAAAGAATGTCATTGACGCTAAACGCCAAAAATTAAAATGTCTGTACACTAATGCGAGGAGCCTAGGTAACAAGATGGAGGAACTGGAGCTACTGGTGCAGGAAGTGAAACCAGATATTATAAGGATAACAGAAACCTGGTGGAATAGTACTCATGACTGGAGTACAGGTATTGAAGGCTATGTGCTGTTTAGAAAAGACAGGAAGAAAGGCAAAGGTGGTGGAGTAGCCTTGTACATCAACGATGAGATTAACTGTAATGAAATAAGAAGCGATGGAATGGATAAGACAGAGTCTGTCTGGGCAAAAATCACACTGGGTAAAAAAGCAACTAGAGCTTCCCCTGAGATAGTGCTTGGGGTGTGCTATAGACCGCCGGGATCTGATTTGGATATGGATAGAGACCTCTTTAATGTCTTTAATGAAGTAAACACAAAGGGGAAATGTGTGATTATGGGAGACTTCAACTTCCCGGATATAGACTGGAGGACGAGTGCTTGCAAGAATAATAGGGGTCAGATTTTTCTGGATGTGATAGCGGATGGATTTCTTCATCAAGTAGTTGGAGTACCTACGAGAGGGGATGCCATTTTAGATTTGGTTTTCGTGAGCAGTGAGGACCTCGTAGAAGAAATGGTGGTAGGGGATAACCTTGGTTCGAGTGATCATGAGCTGATTCAGTTCAAACTAGATGGAAGGATAAACAAATGTAGATCTCAGATTAGGGTTTTCGATTTCTCGAGGGCTAATTTTATAGAGTTAAGGAAATTAGTTAGGGAAGTGGATTGGACGGAGGAACTAGTGGATTTAAATGCGGAGGAGGCCTGGAATTACTTTAAGTTGCAGCTGCGGAAATTGTCGGAAGCCTGCATCCCAAGAAAGGGGAAAAAAACCATGGGCAGGAGTTGTAGGCCAAGCTGGATGAGCAAGCAACTCAGAGAGGGGATTAGGAGAAAGCAGAAAGCTTACAGGGAGTGGAAGAAAGGCGGGATTAGCAAGGGAAGCTACCTTGGTGAGGTCAGAACATGTAGGGATAAAGTGAGGAAGGCTAAAAGCCGCATTGAACTGGACCTTGCTAAGGGAATCAAAACCAATAGTAAAAGGTTCTACAGCCACATAAATAAGAAGAAAACAAAGAAAGAAGAAGTGGGGCCGCTATACACTGAGGATGGAATAGAGGTTAAGGACAACCTAGGCATGGCCCAATATCTAAATAAGTACTTTGCCTCAGTTTTTAATAAGACTAGTGAGGAGTTTAGCGATGATGGAGGGATGATAAACGGGAATGTGGATTTGGAGGTGGATATTACCGCGACTGAGGTAGAGGCCAAACTTGAACAGCTTGATGGGACAAAATCGGAGGGCCCGGACAATCTCCATCCGAGGATATTAAAGGAACTGGCGCGTGAAATTGCGAGCCCGTTAGCGAGAATTTTTAAGCAATCGATAAACTCGGGGGTTGTGCCGTACGACTGGAGGATTGCTAACGTAGTCCCTATTTTTAAGAAAGGGAATAAAAGTGATCCGGGTAATTATAGGCCTGTTAGCTTGACGTCTGTAGTATGTAAGGTCTTGGAAAAAATTTTAAGGGAGAAAGTAGTCAAGGACATAGAGGTCAATGGTGATTGGGACGAATTGCAACATGGATTTACTAAAGGTAGATCGTGCCAAACCAATCTGATCTCCTTCTTTGAGAAGGTGACGGATTACTTAGTTAAAGGAAATGCGGTAGATCTAATTTACCTCGATTTCAGTAAGGCGTTTGACACAGTTCCGCATGGGGAACTGTTAGTTAAATTGGAAAAGGTGGGGATGAATATGAAAGTTGTAAGGTGGATAAGGAACTGGTTAAAGGGGAGACTCCAGCGGGTCATATTGAAGGGTGAACTGTCAGGCTGGAAGGAGGTTACTAGTGGAGTCCCTCAAGGATCAGTTTTGGGACCGATCTTATTTAATCTTTTTATTACTGACCTTGGCACAAAGAGCGGGAATGTGCTAATAAAGTTTGCGGATGACACAAAGTTGGGGGGTATTGCTAACACGGAGAAGGACAGGGATACTATTCAGGAAGATCTGGACCACCTTGTAAACTGGAGTAAGAGTAATAGGATGAAATACAATAGTGAAAAGTGCAAGGTCATGCACTTAGGGATTAATAATAAGAATTTTAGATATACGTTGGGGACGCATCAGTTGGAAGCGACGGAGGAGGAGAAGGACCTTGGGGTATTGGTCGATAGCAGGATGACTATGAGCCGCCAATGTGATACGGCTGTTAAAAAAGCAAATGCGATTTTAGGATGCATTAGGCGAGGTATTTCCAGCAAGGATAAGGAGGTGTTAGTACCGTTATATAAGGCGCTGGTGAGACCCCATCTGGAATATTGTGTGCAGTTCTGGTGTCCCATGTTCAAGAAGGATGAATTCAAACTGGAACAGGGCTACTAGGATGATCCGAGGAATGGAAAACCTGCCTTATGAAAGGAGACTCAAAGAGCTTGGCTTGTTTAGCCTGGCCAAAAGAAGGCTGCGGGGGGATATGCTTGCTCTATATAAATATATCAGGGGGGTTAACGTTAGGGAGGAGAAGAATTATTTAAGTTTAGTTCTAATGTAGGCACGAGGACGAATGGGTACAAACTGGATATTAGGAAGTTTAGACTTGAAATTAGACGAAGGTTTCTAACCATTAGGGGAGTGAAGTTTTGGAACAGCCTTCCGAGGGAAGTAGTGGGGGCAAAAGACTTATCTGGCTTCAAGACTAAGCTGGATAAGTATATGGAGGGGATGTTATGATAGGATAGTTTAATTTGGGCAATTGATCTTGGATTATCACCAGATAAGTCTGCTCAATGGTCTGCGGGGAGATGTTGGATGGGATGGGAACTGAGTTACTGCAGAGAATTCCTTCTTGGGTACTGGCTGGTGAGTCTTGCCCACATGCTCAGGGTTTAGCTGATCGCCATATTTGGGGTCGGGAAGGAATTTTCCTCCAGGGCGGATTGGCAGGGGCCCTGGAGGTTTTTCGCCTTCCTCTGCAGCGTGGGGCATGGGTCGCTTGCTGGTGGATTCTCTGCAGTTTGAGGTCTTCAAACCAGTTTTGAGGATTTCAATAACTCAGTCCTGGATTAGGGGTTGTATAAAAGTGGATGGGTAGGGTTCTGTGGCCTGCCTTGTGCAGGAGGTCAGACTAGATGATCATATTGGTCCCTTCTGACCTATGAGTCTATGCTAAATCCAGCATTGCTGGTACCTCAGAGTTGAAGTTGCATCCTCCTCTAGAAAGGAAGGACTTGGTGGTTTAATAGATGGACAAGGTCAGATGTGCAAGTTCTGGGTTTTTTTTTGTTTGCCTGGCACCCTGGGACTCATCTCATACATGGCAGCAGAGACCTCTTAGATTTCCTGCCATTGGCTACTCACAACAAGTCTGCCAGAAGTAGCAGAAGGAAGTTAATGCTGATTCCTATGCATATTTCCATTCAGACAGTTCTTTTGTCCCCAGAGCAATATGCCCTTGAGACTATTGGTTGCTTCCCAGCACCACACTGCCTCTTCCCCTTTCCAGGACTCAAGGGGAAGGGATGTGGTAGCTTGAAGAGCTGTATGAGTACTCTCAGGGAAAGGCAGTGGGGTATCTTTCAAGCACTGTTTTTCCTTCCTGAACTATTCAATTCCCCCCTTTTGGTCCTCTGTACTAGTGGTGAATTGGTCCCCGATAACTTTCAGCAGTTATTTTACAATAAGCTGTCTGTATTTGTTTTCTCTCTAGCTAAAAGAGCTCTATTCTATTTTGATACTTTGTCACAATTTTATTTTCTACATTTCTACAGTCCAATGGATATGCAGAAAAACTTAGCAGCAGCATTTCCTGTTAGCAAAAGAATCACACCCTCTACCACTCCCTGTCTGTGGGCTTCTGCAGAGTTTGCAGTATCAGTGGGTGAAACTCTGACATTTGTTGAAATCCATGGCAGTTTTACCATTGATTTCAATGCCACCCACTAAGTCAGTGCTTCTCAAACTTACTTGATCAGCCCCCTTCCTTTGTTTCTATAGTTGTTTATGCCCTCCACCTCCCGCCCATAATTACATATACCGCCACCCAGCTTTGACGGCAGAGCGGAGACCAGCAATGCTGGCTGGTCACCCAGCTCTGAAGGGTGGCAATGTGATTTGTCAATATGGCATTTCACAGCAGACTTAGAAGTAAAGGGGCAGCAGCGCAGAAGTAAGAGTGGTAATGTGAAAAGTGATAATCATCAATATCACTTTTCACAGCAGACTTAGTGCCCCATTGCCACCCTTACTTCTGTGCTGCTGCTTGGGTGACCAGATGTCCCGATTTTATAGGGACAGTCCTGATATTTGGGACTTCTTTTTATATGGGCTCCTGTTACCCCACCCCTGTCCCGATTTTTCACACTTGCTGTCTGGTCACCCTAGCTGCTGCTGCCACCCTGGGACTTACAGCTGGAGCCCCGTCACCTCCAAGTGAGGAACTGGGGTGAGAGAGAGAAGGAGAGCCTGGGCATAGGGATAGAAGGAAGGGGGAAAGGAGAGCCCAAGCCTGGGCTGCCTCCTGGTGAGGGATGGGGAGAGACTGGGCTCCGGCGGTGTGGTCCGCTGTCCCTTTTATTCCTGCCTCCTGCATGTGCATGGCCCTTCTACATGAGCCCCAGCTACCGGGGGCTGACAGCCCGAGCTCTTCAAAAAACAAACCAACCATAAAACACACAGCTCATGCCTCGCACGCCTCTTTTGCCCCATAATTTGAGAACATTCTGCGCTAGGTCTTGTGGCGCACTCTGTTATAAATGTAACTGAAATAATCTCTTAAACTGGAAAAGGAAGGAGAGTATTTTGTCTAATAAAATTGATCGTGACTGTTTCAAAGGCTATTTTAATGAGAAGAAAAACAGTATTTCTTTGGCATGATTTTTTTTCTTTTCTGCCTCTACTCTCAATTTTGCAGGAAAGGAGAAGAAAGGTTGTTTTGTTCTTGTTTTTTTTTTTATAACATGGTGGAGTCTTCTGAAAATAACACAATGTTTCTGATGTAGTGTTATCTAATTCTCTTCAACCACATTTTTGAACTAGTGTCAGTAGCTACTTTCAGATGCATTTAAGCCATAAATGCAGTATCCATTAGCTTATTTTAGGAGATTCAAGATTTTTCCTCATTATCCTCAAAGTTTTGAGGACTTTTAAACTAAATGTTGAGATTATAGTGCATGATTATTTTTTTGGGTTATCTTGTCTCAGTATTCTTATTCTGATTGTATGCATTCTCTTAAAATATTTTTTTAAAATGAATCCTTACTAAAAAGTAATACAGAAAAGTCTCTTATGAAAATGTGTTGCTTCGTTGCCAAGTGCAGTTCAAAATAAAATTATCTAGACACCTAATTGCATGTTTTAACAGAAAATTTCCAGTGAAGTTTTGACATGAGGGGAAAAATTACTTACAAACTTTTTAGCATTTCAACTCTCAACATCTTTGTAGACCAAACTTAAAGATCCTGTTCATAAATTTCTTGTATTTCAATAAGGTCAAAATTGATGCAAGTTCTATGCATAGCAGATAGCTTTTGAAGTCCCAGTCCTTGGAATACATTACAAGGATAATATTTCAAAAGGATGCGCTGTTCTTGAATCCTTTCTCCAATGTAGTAAACACTAACATCTTTCAACATGAGGCAGGCATATCTTGTCCCTCTTCTGCTTGTTTTGGCTATAATGCATGTAAATATTCAATGTGAGCAAAATCCAAGTCATTGTTTTTGTTAGACAATGGCCAGGACTTTTTAATATTCTCTCAGGATTCTATTGTTAATAAAAATAACACAGCACGTTAAACAATCTTCTGATTGAGTTATAAGTCACTAGTACTGATCTCGTATATGAATCTGTTTTTTTAATTTTGGGTCCTGTTCCCTCGCTCCCCCAACTGAGTACAGAGCAACTCTGACTTTCTGAACTCTGGTTAACTGAAATTCCAGTTTGCAAAAGGTTAGAAATGTCCCACGGGGTCACGTTGACTGACACTCAGTCCCTACATCTTTGATGCTCTTCTACATCTCAGTTGGGGATCTGCTAGGGAGTTTCAGTCCTGCAGAGCTCCACAGGGGCTTAACTTCAACCTTGCAGAGCTTAGGAGATCTAGAGTGCTCTAGCTCTCTCCTAGCCATGATTATGTGACTCTTAGATTTTTACAGAGGTCTCTAAGATTGAGATTCTGTGGCATTAATGTGTACAAATCACTTAGTGCCACTGAATCCTCTGAAGTATGCAAGAATACTCTACAATGCACTCAGTTACTTAAGTATTGTATTATATTGTCAATTTATCCAGCTCATATGCAGTGTACCGCATGGAGGAGAGCAGATCAGTTGTGACTCCTCAGTGGAATTTCCTTAATTGCCACAATGCTGATAGTGGAATTAGAGAATTCTGAAGTACTTTGCTGCATTATCAATAAACTTGACCACCTCTGGCAGCATTTGGACACTGGCTTGCAATTTTTTATATAGCTGATCCTTGTCCAAAACACAGCTGTTTTCTTTATGTAGTTGTCCACATGAGCAGTTGTCTGCATGAACTCTGTAGTTTGTCTAATGGCCACCTTCTCTGTTTTGCATGTGCATTTTGGCAGACAAACTCTGGTCTATAGATGTTCATATATTATGTCACTGAGTCAATGTTAGCACTTCTCTTGGCTGCTTTGAACAAGGTACATCTGACACAAATTATAATATTGATTGAGAGCAAGTCTGTGGACGTAAATTCTTGTCAAGATTGTATGACACCTGGTTTATTCTTTGTTGCTGTCCTTTTCTCAATAGCTGTATCTCTTTGGAAAACATTACTGATATTTTACTCAGATGGTTTTTAGGCTACCATTACGGTAAATGAAGTTAGCATTAAGAAAATAAAATTTACAAATTTTATATTAAAATATGGATAGGCCTTTTGTTCACTGGGTTTGATTCTGGTGTAGCTTATACGAATTTATGTAAATTAACAATTTAAATCAGCAATATTTTGTTTTGGATATTTGGGATACTTTTAGTAAACACAACTTAGCAGTGTTAATTATGCGTATACTCCCAAGAACAGGCAATTTGGAATATTTTTCCCTTTTACTTGCACATATTTTAATAAGTGGTTTGGGGTTTTTTGTTAATTTACTTTTTTAAGTAGCTGCTAGCTTCTCAAATTTGACCTTGAAGTTATTTCAAACAAATTGGATGATTCTAACTAGAGGTTAACAATTTAGTACAAGTTATCCACTTATATCAAAAGTTACAGATTTTTGGTTTAGAAACTGACAAGGTCATTTCAGAAGATTATAATTAATTTCAAAAAGATGTCAAAAAGCTTACTCTATTTGCTTCTTTTATCAGGTATTGCAAGAAATGCATTGTTACTGATATAGCTTATAGTCAATATAGACTCTAAGGGCCAAATTCATCCACGTCGGATATCCACTGAAGTCATTTGAATTCCACTGGGGATGATTTTGGCTCAGTGCGAACAGGGATGTTTGTACTTGAGTCAAAAGAAAGCAAGTTCAGGATAATTTATAAATCAAACAAAGTTTTTTTTTTTTTTAATTTTAAAGTCATTTTTAAAACTATTCAGATTAGGTACATGTGCTTCTAAAAACTATTCAAATTAGCAGTGGAGATTTTCATATGACTATGTCTGACTTTGTGATCCTGCAGTTACACAACCCACTCATGTTTTTAGATGCATTAAACAAAACCCTATAATCATAGATAGGGTTAGTACCACAGTATTAGGCAGTACACATTCTTCCTCCTCTCACAAACGTCTACTTAAATGTGCATTTGTGCTCGTGCTGATATCATAGTGCTGTTAGCAATGCTGAAGAGACAGTCTTACCAGATAACCCTGTTCTACCAGGGAATAGGGTAGTGGTATGTCAGAGGAAGTGGGATTAATCCCACTTTGGGTCTAACTTTTTTTTTAAAGTTGTTAATTAGATGTTGACTCTCAATTTTTGTGCTCCCCCACACGTCCTTCTAGAATTGTTCTCAGAATAGGCAACCTCAGGAATTTTTAGTTAAAACTAAAAAACAAACAAAAAACTAACAAAAACAAAACAAGTGTGGATTTAACTCACTACCTCTTTATCTGACATGATGCCTTAATGCAGGGGTCAGCAACCTTTCAGAAGTGATGTGCCGAGTCTTCATTTATTCACTCTCATTTAAGGTTTTGTGTGCCAGTAATACATTTTAACGTTTTTAGAAGGTCTCTTTCTATAAGTCTATAATATATAACTGAACTATTGTTGTATGTAAAGTAAATTTTTTTTTAAATGTTTGAGAAACTTCATTTAAAATTAAATTAAAATGCAGAGCCGCCAGGACCCGGGCAGTGTGAGTGCCACTGAAAATTAGCTCGCGTGCTGCAGGTTGCCTACCCCTGCCCTAATGTAACAGTGATATTTAGTAAACTGACTCTCTCTCTCTAGGGGCAATGATAACATTATCATACTATTGCTAGCAGTATTGTCAGGGCAGGTATGTGAAGGAGAAGGGAGGAAAATTTTTTAGCTGCTCAATGCTGCAGTTGCAAGTGATGAATCTGAGAATGCATTGTTACCATAGATTCATAGGTTCTAAGGCAGAAGGCACCATTGTGTTCATCCAGTCTGATCTCCTGTCTAACACAGGCCAACACTTCTGTCTAACACTTTGGCAAAATAATTCCTGTTTGAACTACAGCACGTTTTTTAGAAAAACACCATGATGCAAACTGTCAGCAATTTGTCATAAGAGCCTTTCCATTAACATTTTCTCTATTATGACTTTCTAGGACTAGAAATTTAGATAAGGCCTGAATCTCTCAAAAATGCAGGCACCTAGACTAGCTTGAAAGAGTCCGGAGGTGGACACCCAAGTCTGGGGTCTTTTTCAGGACATAGAGTTTAGAAAGGCAGATTGATTCTGTTGTGCCATAATTTACCACAGAAAGTAGGTTCTTCACAAAGAATCTGAGTTAAAGGAAATCTCTTCTCTCTGCTGTAAATTCCCCAGTGTTGGAGTCTTAAAATACCAGACTCGTGAACTGTCCTATATTAGCCTTCTTTTGTTGATACTGACCTGTACAAAACTGTTGCGCTGTTCAGATGAAAGCTGAAGTCCCTTCCCATCCCTCTGTCTGAAGATGTAGATTGTTGGAACCTAGAGATTTAGTGTCTCCTTTCCACCTTCCCCTCCCCCAATGCAGCTTTGAGGGGGAAACTGCTGAGAGGGACCAGCCAGAGACTCCAACAGTCTTGACATAGGTGATTATTTTGGTGAGGGAATTTTCTATTTTATGGCTAGAGTCAAAATTCATCCATCAGTCAAAGCCTTTAACCAATCTGTAATTCTTCCATCAATCTGTTCTCTGGAGAAATCACTCCCGTTTTAAAATTGAAATGGCTTAATCAAGCTGTCTAACAAACTGCTGCAAAATTGAGAACAGTTGCTCAGTCATAGCCTTCATCAGGTGGTGATTTTTAGCCTCCATCACTGCCTTCAGAGCCTGATCGCTCCCCTGACAGTCTTTCCAGGAAGTTGTGGTGGTAACAGCAAGTTTGCCTCTATTGTTCAAGGGAAAATTTCCTTTTCCTTATGGCAATCATACCTTCCCCCTCAGAGAAGAAAACAGACCTATGTTGCCAATCATCCTGTCTGTCTTGTTCTAAAGACAGGGAGGATCCTGGGACAGTACTTTCAGACTTCGCTCAATTGGTATATTCATTTCTTGTGAATTAGGAAATGTCTCGAGTGGATTTGTTGCCCAATATCTTCTTCAGATAAATGTGTCCTTGGCGTTAGCTTAACATCTGGCACATATTTCAATTCTGTTTCTCTACAGTTCAAGTTCTTAATCTTTCACGTAACCTTGTTTTTGTTTTTAAGGAAAGAGGTCTTCGGCTCTATATGTCAAGAGAAGAACTGAAAAGTTTCATTTCATGAGGCCCTGATTCTTCCACTGAAGTTAGTTATGCAGGATCAGGCACTCTGTCTTGTCTCCCCTCCTGCTTGGAGGCCCTGATTGAGGAAAGCACTTAAGTGTGTGCTTAAGTCCCATTGACCTTGATAGACCTTGATGCTGTGCTGATTAGTTTTCTTGAATCTGGTCCACCAGTGAGCTCTCAGCTTCCTGGGCAAAGAGATGCCCCCTTCCTGGAAAAATGCATGGTAGCTATTTGAAGTTTTTGCCTTTTCCAAACATTTCTTCTGAGGTTGCTTTTGAACATCAAGACCTTTTATGCTAACACAGTGTGGTTCTCAATGGGTAATCTGCTTGTATTATGTTGTTCTCCAGAGTGTAATACTCCATAGAGAGACCTCTTATGCAGTGCCGGTTCTACCATTTTTGCTGCCCGAAGCGCAAAAAAAAAAAAAAAAGCTGCCCGAACTGCAGAAGCCAAAAAAAAAAAAAAATGCTGCCCCGAAGGTGCCACCCCTTAGCATGTGCCACTCCGGGCACGTGCTTCCTCTGCTGGTGCCTGTAGCCAGCCCTGCTTTTGTGAAATGGAGATGATAGAGCCCCTAAAAAAGCACTGATTGAAGTGGGCAGACTTAATGAAATGCATTTATGTATCTTCTTTTAACTGAAACTGATGCTTCATCCATAAGTGTAACATAAGTACTGAGATGCTTAAGAGCCTAAATACTATTCCATAATGGACTAAGGGCTAGAGCTACATAGGGATTTAGGTGCCTACCTACCACTTAGTTGCCTAAGTCCAAAATTTAGATCCTCAAAAATTTCTGCTGGTGGGCATGTGCACAGGTGCCTAAATCCTGACAGCTGGGGCCTAATCCCTGGCAGAGTACACTAATTAGACTGTCCCTGATCTATGTCACTGACCACAGAGCATGTCTGCTAGACTGATCCCCACATTGAACAGGAGTAGGAGAGGTGCCTCATGCCTTGATACTTCATAGCCCTAATAGAGCACTCAACCAGCATGTGGGAGGCGCAGATTCAAATCCCTCTCTGCGTGATGTTAGGGTGACCAGATGTCCTGATTTTTGGGTCTTTTTCTTATATAGGCTCCTACTAGCCCCCACCCCCATCCTGATTTTTCACACTTGCTGTCTGGTCACCCTACGTGATGTGGAGGACCTTAATTCAGGTCTCCCACCTCCCAGGTGAGTGCCCTAATCACTGGACTATAGGATATTCTGGGGTGGAGCTTACAATGTCTCTTGTTGAAATTGTTCCACTTTGTATAAATAATTAAATAATCATTGAGCCAGAGAGTGAGTGAGAATGGCTCTGTAACCCAGTGGTTAGGGCATCTGCCTGAGATCTCAGAGCGTCCAGGTCCAGTCCCCATCATCCAATGAACACTTCATATATAATACTGTAATAGAGCAGCTTCAACAGAAAAGACTAAGACACACACACACACACACACACACCATACCTATAGCCCAATATTTAAGGCATTCACCGGGGAGTTAAAGACCTGTATTCAAGTCCCTTTTCCATGTAAGGCAGAATGGAGATTTAAACCTGGATCTTCCACATCCTGGGCGAGTACTCTAAACGCTGGCCTGTTTGTGAGAAAGTGCTGACCTGGTTTATGCACATAACTCCAGGAGAGCTCACAACTGTGAATTCCAATTTAAGATAGGGGCCTTCCTCTGGCCTGGACTTTGGCACGTAAATCCCTTTGAGGGGCAGGCCTGATGCTACACCCCTCTCCTTGACATTTCCCATTAGCTAGCTTAGACAGCTCCTCACTCAACAGGCTGGTTTTTGTGCTCGCATTCTTTGGTACCCTATGCATTGTATAGCGATTGTGGTGCCTAACTCAGGGCTGTTGATTCCACTTGGCAGCAGGGCACCATTGCAGAGCTGAGCCTAAGAGATAAGTCACTTGAAAATGGAACTTGGGCTCCTAAGTCACATAGGTGCTTTTGAAATTTGTACCCACCCTGTATATTCATTTTGCTCAGACCAGCTTTTGAAAAATTCCAAAGATAGGAAGCACTTTCCACTTGGAAAGTTGAGAAGTAATGTGATCCATTGCCTCCGGAGACCCTTCATCTCTCTTCTCCTGTCACCATTTGCCTATTTTGTCTTTTTAGATTGCAAGCTCTGCAGGGAATGGGCAGGGTCTTTCTATGTATTTTTGCTGTAGCTGATCTCAAGCTGGGGCCTTCTAGCCTCTGCAACAATACCAATACCAGCAATACATACACAGATAATTAAAAGAACGTTAAGGGTCAAGCACTCAAAAGTTAGAAAATGCCAGATTTAAGGTTGCCTGTGCAAACATGCTTTGGCCCCCTTGTGCGTATCCATTATGATACACTCTTCATCACATGATCACGTACTATTTTTTTCCTGCAGGATGCTGCCTTGTTTGGTGCACAGAATGAACAGTGCTCACTAGTAGCTATTCAGTAATCCTTTTTATCATCATCATTTAACATGTAGTCCCAGGCATTATTTATTGCACACCAACCAAACCCAGCTCTAAATACAAAATTATTAACTTCCTACATGTCCTGTTTCCATTCCCCACCATCTCCATGCCCCACTTTTCCCACCCAACTCCAGGCCCAACTCTTCACCCCCTTGCATTCCAGCGAGGCTGCTCCTTTCTCTCCACGTTGTCTGGGTACCAGCCTGGGAAGCATTGAGAGCACATGAGAGAGATTCTCCCTGTTCTCAGTTCCTATGCTAGGCACCCCAGCAGCCTTTGAATACTGGAAACAGCAACTGCATGATGATTCCTGTTCAGTCCCTGCAACCCCAGGATGAAGCATGCTGTCGCTCTGAGGGGATATCTCATGTGCAGCCCATAGGGGGCTCAGTGCAAATGGAATTTTCAGAGAATTACTGAGCATCTGTGAACTGCAATTTTCAGAGGTTTACAGCTTGCCAAATTTGGGTGAAAGTTCATAAGGACAGTAAAAGACACACCCTTGATACGAGGAACATCTGCTCCCAAATTTCAAGTCCCTGCTGTAGAGCACAGAGTTGCTAGAGCTTATCAAAGAAGCAATTGTAAGAACTACTTAACATGGCCAAAACACTGCATTTTCTCCAATCTCATTCTGAAAAATGACTGAGCCATGTTTGCTAAAATATGTATTTATATGTAAAACAATATGAGCCTGAGGCAGACACCTAACATGGAAAATTTCAGCTCGGATAATTAATTGGGAAAAACAATAAGCAATTTTAAAACAGGAGCTTAGGATGGAAATTGTCAGGCAGTTTTAACAATAGCATTTACCTGCACTGCCCATAAGAAGAAAAATGGGCTTAGTCCTGCACTGGCTGAAATCACTGGGTGTTTTGCAATTGACTTGACCAGGAGCAGAAACAGGCCCAATATTTGATGTCTTATCACAGATTTTAATTTCTTAATTTTTGAGCATTCACATTGCTGGGCTAGGGGAAAAAAATGAACTGTCTCCTTTTAACTGTTTCCAAACTCCATGAGCAGTACAGGAGAACCTAACACTAGAAATGGCTTATGTAAAACGTAATATATATGCTCAAGTAAATTGTATTGCTAGACTCTCTGTCTTTTGTTGTTGTAAACCAGAAAAAGGAGAAGAGAACTAGGGGAAAATATAACCAGTATTCTGGCCATATATATATGTTGCCAAAGCTGTTTCAATCCTTTGGTTTCAGCCATGTTTTTATTCATCTCATAATACAATTAGCAGTTATTGTGCTGGTCTGTTACATCTGGCAAAGAAAAGAATGGGAAACCTGTTGTAGATTAGTCAACCAGACTGCGGCAGATGTTTAAGTAGATACCCTGATTATAAAAAGACAAACTAAACTGACCATGGTATTTAGCAGCATTGCTGATATGCAAGCAGCCTGCAGAGGAAAATGGAATATGCCCTTTCTTCCGCATGGCTGTGCTCAACATTTGTCAGAGAGAAACATTGCGATTTCTGGTTTGCTTGTTTGTCGTCTTTCCCTCATCTTTTTCAAAAAGCAGAATCTGAACCTAAAACTTAACTGGTACTTTCATTCTAAAGGAACAAAAAGACTGTGGTTTTGAGTCTGTAGATAAGTATGATAAATAAAGCCCTTCTGTGTGCTTCTCCAAGTGAATATTTTAATGATTAGATTAATTGTTGCATTACACCTAGAAATATTTTGACAAAATACTGTACTGTAAACAGTGACTAGCTACAAGAAGTGAGTGTGTATAAGGAGAATGCATGGACACTACATTATACAGAAATGCCTTGTGGAGGTTACTTATTGTTAATCATGTTCATTACAGTAGTGCGTAGGGACCAACCTAGCCTGGAATCCCAGTGTGTTAGGCGCTGTACAGATGCTGAGTACCATGCAGTCTCCTCTTCTCCAAAGAGCTAAGTAAGTAGGAAAGAGAAGGGGAAAGGGGCATTTATCAAATTCTAGAGGACTCAGGCCTTGTCTGCACACACAGCTTGCACCAGTTTAACTAAAATTGGTCTTGAAATATACATAGTTACATCAGTGCACACCCAAGTGTATTCAGACTTAAAACACCTTTACTTCTGGTTTATATCCATTGATATGTTTTATTGGAAATATGATTCCTGCAAAAATTGAGACCAAAACATTACTTCAAAATTTGCTTTTCCCCAAATTTTGAAAATGACTGAGTTTTTTCATTTGTTCAAAATGTGTTAATCTTGTATGTGATTTTTCTGGGGCTTTATCCCTCTCCTTCCATTTTCCTTTCCCTTCACTGCCCCCCCACACCTTTTTTTTCTTTTTCATTTTTCCATTGGAAAAAGGTTAAAAGGTTTGGAAGGGTAAACAAACATGAAAAATCAAAGCTTTCTCCCTTTTGCCCCCTCCCCCCTGCTTTTTGGATTTTGAAAAAAGTTGGAGAATTTGGCAGGGTAGATAAAAATTTATTAAATTTTCTATTCTCAAAAATCACCTTTTTATTACTTTTTTTTCTTGTAATTTTTTTTTTTTGAGAAATTCTCACCCACTCTATAGATGAAGGAGAGATTAAGTTGGGTAGGCAATATTTCAGAGTGTGTTGCAAGGAAATTAACCAAGAACTTGCTATTGTAATTAATATGGGAGATCTGTAACTCTGGCCATCTATACATTCAGTTCTTGTGTAACTGAAATGAGTGCCATCTTTCACCTCAGTCCCTGCACGCTCCCTCATTTCTCAATCACTCTGGACAACAACACCTTCCTCCGTCATTCAGGTCTTAAACCTGGGTATTCTCTTTCATTTGGACTTTGCTCTAGATCCTCACATCCAGCCTATCTAAATTTTGCCAGTTCTTCCTGCATAGCATCTCTAAGATATAGCCTGGCCTAACAACCCATCCAGGCCTTCTTCATTTTGTGAATTATTGCAATACTCCCTTTTCTGGCCTTGACAAAGGCACTCTTTCCCACACAGATTGATTCAAAATGGTGGGGCAAACGTCATTTTCCCTTTGGGGGCAGGACTTTTTTTTATTCTTTGTATAGCACCTAGCACACTGAGGACCTGGTTCATGACTGGCTCCTAGTTGCTACTGCAATAAAAATAATAAATATTAATAGTGATCTCTAGGCTTCAAAAAGTACAATCTTACCTAAAGCCTCCCATTAGGTCTGCAATCCCTCCCTGGAATTTCAAACTGAGACTTAAAGCACAGTATTCAGATCCCTTTGAACCCTTCAGGTCTCTCCCTTTCTCTACCCTCTTCTAGAAGTTTTTTAATAGCCATCCCATCTGTCCATGGAGTAGGTGAACTGCTTGTCCTCACTTGTGAGCTATCTGTCCTATCCTGTCTGGATTTTTACAAGTAAAGGTGGCTCTTTGTACTTATCTCAGCTTTCCCCCAAGGGAGTGTCAGCCTCAGTCAGGAAATCTCCTCTTGAACTTCTTTTGCTATCCCAAATTACAGATTGTCATTTCCTGGTTATCCACTGTGCCACTCAGACTTATCTTGATCACAACAGGGAGTTTGAGACATTCTGTTCCCTCTTCATCTTATTTGAATGTGTCTCAGAAGGAGGGCAAGGCCAGATGAGTGTGTGTTTAGGCCTCTTCCATTGCTGGCATCCCATGGCCAAGGCTAGCGCTACTTTGTAGTTCTACATTTAGTATACTAAGAGTAAAAGAAAAAACAACAATATTTATATTTTTTCCAAATGTGTTGAATTTTAAACATATCATGTAGAAGAAACACATATCTTGGTATTCTAACTATAATGGTAAATAGTGGTGGTGTGCTGGATAAGCACCTTGTTCTTACATTCTAGAGAGGGTACAAGTAATAAATTAGGGAAAGATGGGGGGAAAAATCCCTATTAGAATAATAGAACATCAGGGTTGAAAGGGGACTCAGGAGGTCATCTAGTCCAATCCCCTGCTCAAAGCAGGACCTAATCCTATTCCTTAGCATCTTCTTTTCCAAGTTAAACTATAAACATCTAAAGCATATAGGAGAGAGTCTTAGGAAATTAAAATTCATCAGAGATTTTTTTGTATCATGAGTTGGGTTAAAATACTGACCTTATGCACTGACCTTTTTATCTCTTTCCTATTACTTATTCATTACAGACCACAGTAAGCGACTCTCACCTTAATCTGACATCTTGATGCTGTATGGGTTCAGGTACTTCCTTCCCATATTTCAAATGTTACAATATATAATTTTATGATGCTAGCCTCTAATTTTTTCTCAGTTGGGCAAAGTGAAGGCTCAGATTGGAGGCAAGTGATGAAAGGGTCAAATTGGCATTGAGACAAGAGATGGGTAGAAACATCAAAGGATTCTGTTTAGTGGCAGTCAAGAAAACTACCACTGAATCCAAAGCTGCTGATTTTACCATGGTTTTTGTAATTGTAACTTGTATGTGATCATTTTGTACACCATACATAGTTTCAGGAAACTGAGATTATGCTTGCCAATGTTATAATTAACACTGCTGTTTACTTCAGTCTTTATCATCCCAACCCACACCATTTATTTCTTCAAATGAAGTCTGACAAACAATAAAATGTTCCAGTCCAATTATCCAAGACTGATATGCCCCATGCTCTACCTCAGATGAGTTTATATTTAAGCTGGAAAAATAACTCCAGCTTAAATATAAGAATTCCATTGCACTTCCTATTCTATCCTTGTTATAGGTCTTTTACATCACTGCAGTGTACTACATGTTTTGCAATAACCCATTTTATAATTAAGTTGGGTTTAAACTTGCAGCAGGATTTCTTGTCAGTAAGTTTTGTTACATAACTTTAAAAATAGTTTTTAATACTTGTTTTCTGATGTTCTCTATTTTCCAACTTCTTAAATTACTTCCTATGAAAACATGCAAGAGATATATTAAGGTAGACTGGAAAGAGCCCTATAGAAATATATTTTTGGAACAATCTAGTCAATGGATAAATTGGATGACCTAAACACCTTTTTTCCATGTCTTGTTCTCAAGACTAAAAGACATGTTGTAGCAGCCCACCAAGCTCATGACAAATTAAAAATAAATTTTTAGCCTCTAACACAAAGGCAAGGTGGATATTTAGTTAAAGCAACAGGATAGGTGTATCTTACATTTATCAAGGGTGGAATTTTTATGTTCCCATGAAATAAGATTACAGTAAAGAATCTCCTCCTACCTCCCTTCTTCAAACAAAAGAAAAATAGCAATACTCTTTAAGTATATCAGTAGTAAGAAACTTGAAAGAGTCGATGGGTCTGCTAGACGACCAGTGAGTAAGGAGAGAAGTCTGGGTTGACGATAACACAGCACCATGGAAGACGATGAGCAGATACCTTTCCTGTAACTATCCTTTGCTAGTAGCAAAGAAAGAAGGTGTTGTCAGAGACTTACAGATTCTAAATTAACTATAACCACTCAGGAAAAGACTTCAGTATCAATTTAAATGCCTCAGTAGAAATATCTGCTCAGTTCAGAATGGCGGTCAAAAAAGCATAAATAATGATGGACTGTATATCAAGAAAGGAAGTTGTTTGACTCTTCAAATTAATGAAGCCAAGTATGAATGTTTTGGAAAATTCACTTATTATTCTAATACATAATGAAATACCAGAACTTCAGTTTCAATTGGTTTTGCATTTCACTATGATTATAGCTCTTTCCTCTACTCTGAACACCAATTCAAATTTTGGCAACAATACTTTTTTCTTCACCTAGCTAACCTTAACCAATCAAGTCAAATTAGTTCTTTAGGTTTGGGTTGAGCCCCGTCTCCACAGATCAGCAACTGTGCTGTGAAGGCTGGCTTGCCCCCTGGAATCCTTATTGGCTAAGGAATGGGTAGAATGGAAAAAAATTGGTCTCTTCAACACCCTAGAGCCTGGCTGGCAGGAAATCCCACCTCTACTCTGTGCAGTCAGCTCTCCTCTGATTGGAGGATGGGATTGCCACTGGAGAAGGGACTGTGTGGGTTACAGAAGAGGGCACGTGCGGCGATGCAAGGGTGTAGCAGGCTAAGAGTCCGAGCTCAGGGTTGCAGGAAAGGCCAGGTTGCAGCCTGAGTGTACAGTCCCTCTGAGCTTGCACCTCGTAAGAACTGCTCAATGCCCAAAAGGAAGGACAAAGGAATGGAGGCAAAAATGTCTATCAATACTCCTTGTGACTGATGGAGGTAGAGTTTAATTTAGGCATCTGGGATTTATGTCTTTCTCCCATTGACTGCTCTTTTTAATGAGACTGGGGTTCTATCCATTCTAATAAAGGGGTTGGGATTGATTTACCCAGAGTGGTTCCTAGGTGAATTTCTGCCTCCCCAAAGATAGTAAGAATCTATGACAACCTCACAGATGGGGAGCCACTACCACTAAGCAGGGCTGAGAATAGGCAGCACAGAAGTGTTCAACTTACCTTAGCACTGCTGAAAATTGTAGCTTCATTACCACAAGGATCAGTAATGACAAACTAAGTATCTTAATATTTTTGTTTGGGACAAAACTTGAATGTTTTCCAGGAATTCATACCACAAGGAAGGTGGCTGCTCTTGGATACAGGTAAAAGGACCACAAGCTTGTCTCAGTTATGCTAGTGTACATCTGTACTGCAGTTGAATTTCTCTGAATTTACACTTGAGTAACTAAGATCAGAACTGGCCTCTTTAGGCTTAGTAAGCTAAGCGTATGCTATACTGAAGTAAGAATGGTCTGGCCTGGCAGACTACTTTGTTATTTATATCTTTCCTCTTTAATATTAAACAGTGCAGTACAAAATGACTAATCTTCAAATAATCACATCTGGAATAGAAGTCGCAATTGTTAAATTTATCCAAGTTTATGGTCACACTCCCAGTGATAACCACCTGAGACTAGACAATACTGTAAAACCCTACAGGATTTGTATAAAAAAAGTATTAATATTTAATACACAATTTGGTTACAACAATAAAAACTTTGTATTAAGGGTAACTTGTGTTTTGAAATCCCTTGCTGGTGCTTCATTCACACTGGCATTTAGCACTAAGCAGTCTATTAATTTTGTTGACTTTAAAAATAGTCTTATATATTACATTTTTTTAAGCTTCAAAGGATCATGAATCTTCTCTGAACACAACCACTTTAAGATCTTTACTAAGTATGAGAGAGAACCTTGGGTCCATTTTCCAAATTCCACTTTCCTTAGGAAAGTGTTTTATAATTTAAAAGGCCAGGGAGATAGTCTGCAGCCTGTTTGTACTCATTATTTGTTTCAAAATGGTTTCTTTGGAAGCACGGTTAATAGAGCAGAAACAAATTAAATGTCCCTTCTAATTTCACTGAGGAAATGGATCTTTATTTTATAGGTCTTTGACTACAACCTTTGACAGCTAAAATTAGCTTAGTCTTATTGAAACAGATAATGAACCTTTCCCATTATACGTTCATGGATAATACAGTAAATACCAATTAGCCTTAGTATATTGAGTTTACAGTAGAACTGTTTTTTAATTCGTGTTAGTGTGAGTCAGTGAACAATGTCCAACCACTCTTTAGGCTTCTTTGTTCTAATTTTATCGTCATTTGTGTCTGTTTCAGTGTTTCCTTTTTTTTTTAAATGGTGTGTGTGTGTGTGTGTGTGTGTGTGTGTGTGTGTGTGTGTGTGAATATAAATAATTTGTCAAGCAAGCTATCATTCACAAAAAAGAGAAAAATTATCTGCTCCATAGAGCTCTGATCTCTATGCTAGCTCCCTGTCATTTTCCATCTCAGTAATGGGATTATGACATCAGAAGCTAGTGCTTCCTAGACCTGCCCAGGTGGGATGATGATGATGGTTCCCTGCCCTTTTTCCAGTGTTTCAAAGCTAAATAAAAAACTGAAGCCCTCCAACTTGGAGGATTAGTATCCATTTTAAGGAACTGTTGTAGCTATCAACTTGTATTTAAATTTGTACAATGCCCTGAGTGCTCCTGCGTGGTGATAATTAATAGACATTGTTTTTTAATTTAATTTAAGGGTCACTGACTTTCCACAGTCAACATCTCCCTCTAAAGCAGGAGGAGAGACAGGATTGCCTTTTTAACAGCTATTAAGTCAGACTGACAGTCTTGGGATAAATGTTAGAGTGGGTAACTCGTGCTTATTTAGCCCTTTTCACATTTGAGGGTCTCAAAGCACTCTTACAAATATTGTCTCAACACCCCTCTGAATTAGGTTAGAATTATTTCCATTACAGATGGGGAAACTGAAGTGCAGAGTGGTAAAATGCCATATCTAATAATTGTATTCTGCCTGAAACACTCCTTCTGTTTCACAAGGGACCCTCCATATGGATCCTCTCCCATCCCCAAGGAGATGGGGAGCTCAGCCGCTTTTGTGGGACAGTCTCTTTCTGCCACAGAACTTTCAGGAAACACCCCCTCCACTCCTTGACAGAATCAGGATGAAAAGGAATGGGAGCACAAGGACTGGGGGAGGGGCATCCATCATTAACTCTACATTATTCTCAAGTCCTGTGGTAAACCAAATAAAGAGTTAATGCAGCCTGCAATGCATTAAATCTTTTGTGGGTCTCCTGGCTTCTGCATTGGGTAAAGTAAGTCATCTCTTTTCTTGTGAGCCAAAAGTCCCATGGTGGTATATGTAGCCACCTTATGATGTTTTGAAAAGTGTCCATTAGATAGATATGATATGTTGTCACCTATGTGGAAACAGTGATCCCAAGTGAAAGGGATGGGAGGAAACTAGAGGTGGACACAGCAGCTGCACCAGAGCATTTACTTGCACAGACTGAGTCTCTCTCACAAGTCTTTTCATAGAACAATAGCATTTGGTGAGAGGAGGGTCAAACTCAGACTTACCTACTCTTGCCTTTTATTGTGTCAACGCTGTCTGCTCAGCCTCAACACCTTAACTCTGCTTTACTTTTTCTTCTTTCCTTTTGTAGAGTGTCACTCCCTTGCCATTCAATGGAGTGCTGAAGCCAAAACCCCATGTTTGTTGCCAGGGAGAATCCATTCTTCTCTGGTATTACAGTGATAAATGTCACTCTTGGAACTGCATAAAATGTAGGAATTCTGAGCTGTACCTATTGCAGTCCGAGTGCTGCTTTGTCAGTCCAGTGCACTACGAAAAGTGAGTGAAGAAATAGTATGTATGTTAAGACCTAGCTGTCTTTGGAGAAACGTTTCATAGACTTTCTCGGAATAACTTTTTTCCATGTTTTTATTTACAATATTTATGGAAGATATCAAAGTTTGAATGTTTGTGTAAAGTACAAATGATTCATCTGAAAATGCATACATGTAGCCAGGCACAAAAACTTAATCTAGTACAGATGTAATGTACTGTTAATGGGAACAATGTTAGAATAAGTAAGCACCAAACTGTCTCCCATTTTTAGCCCTAGTATAGCAGCAATGGGTCTACAAGATGGGGTCTGGAGATGGAAAACAATTAATTGAATAGTAAAATTAAACTACTTCTTGGGCTTGTCTACACTGGAAAATTATGTCATGTTAACTAACAGGTACACATTCAGTGAGTGGTTCAAGGGTCTTAAACTTAACTTCATCCAGCTGACATTATTAAATGCCAGTCCTTGTGTATGCTTAGTGCTAAATCATGTCAACTACCATGTGTTGTAAAATTTTTCCAGTTCAGGCTAGCCCTTTGTGAGTTTTTCTAATTCTTGAGACATGAAATTATAGAAATGTAGGACTGGAAAAGACTTTGAGGTCCCATAGTGTGGCCCTCTGTGCTGAGCTAGGACCAAGTGAACTCAGACCATCCCTGATAGATGTTTTGTCTAACCTGTTTAAAAACCTCCAGTTATGGGAATTCCACAGTGTCCCTTGGAAGCCTATTCCAGAGTTTAACTATCCTTATAGTTAGAAAGGTTTTCCTAATATTTAACCTAAATCTCCCTTGATTGAGAGTTAGCCCATTACTACTTGTCCCACCTTCAGTGGACATGGAGAATAGTTGATTGCTGTCCTCTTTATAGCAGCGTCTGTCATTTGAAGATTATCAGGTCCCCTCCTTAGTCGTCTTTTCTCCAGACTAAACATATCCTATGTTTTTAGTCTTGCTTCAGAGGTCACATTCTCAGCTCTTATCATTTTGTTGCTCTCTCCCGGACACACTCATATTTATCCATATCTTTCTGAAAGAGGGGCTCCCAGAACTGGACAAAGTGCTTCAGCTGAGGCCTCACCAGTGCAGAGTAGAGCGGGACAATTAGCTCCTGTGTCTTACATATAACAGTCTTGTTAATACACACTAGAATACTATCTTTATTTGCAACTTTCTAACATTGTTGGCTCATATTCAATTTGTGATCCACTATAACCCCAAAATCCTTTCCAGCAGTAGGACTGCCTAGCCATTTTATATTTGTGCATTGGATTTTTCTTTCCTAAATATAATACTTTGCACTTGTCTTTGAGTTGCAGCTTATTGATTTCAGATCAATTCTCCAATTTATAAAGATCCATTTGAATTCTAATCCTGTCCTCCGGAGTGTTTGTAATCCCTCTCATCTTGGTATCCTGTGCAGATTTTACAAACATATTCTCCATTCCATTATCCAAGTCATTAATGAAAATACCAGACCCAGGACTGACCCATGTGAGACTTCACTAGATACATACGCCCACTCTGGCCGTGAACCATTGATAACTACTCCTTGAGTACAGTTTTTCAACCATTTGTGCTCCCACCTTATAGCAATTTCATCTCGACCACATTTTCCTACTTTATTTATAAGAATATCATGTGGGAGTGTGTCACAAGCTTTTCTAAAATCATGATGTATCACATCTACTGCTTCTCCACCCTCCCCATCCACTAGGCCAGTAGTGCTGTCAAAGAAGAAAATTAGGTTAGTTTGGCATTATTATTTTCTTGACCAATCCACACTGGCTATTATTTATCACCTTATTATTCTCTTAAGTGTTTACCAACTGATTGTTTAATAACCTGTTCCGGTGTCTTTCTAGTTATTGAAGTTCGGCTGACTGACCTATAATTCACAGGGTACTCTTAGTTTTCCCTTCTCCAGTCCTCAGGGACCTCACCTATTCTTTATGAGTTTGCAAAGATAATCGCTAATGGTTCTGAGGTTGCTTCAGCTAGTTCCGTAAATATCCTAGAGTAAATGTAATCAGGCCCTGGTGATTTATTAAATTTATTTCAATATTCTTTAACCTGTCTTTTCCCTTTTCTGGCTTGTGTTCCTTCACCCTTGTTGTTAATATTGTATTTAAGCATCTTGTCACAATTAGCCTTTTTAATGAAGACTGAAGCAAAATAGACATTAAAGAGCTCAGCCTTCTTAGTATCATCCATTACACTGGTCTACAATTTTTGAGAAGTCGTTTGCTTCAGAGATAAAATGTGCTATTTATTATGTATTTTGATGTGCTGAATTCAAATATGACAATTAAAACAACTGATTGGCTACTGTTTCTAAGATATTTAAGTTTTTACATTTTATGTCTATGTATATTGTGTAGATAGTAGAGTTTTAATCATAAATTGTAAACCTAGGTCTTTTCATGTCACTGTCCAGCAATAGTCTGCAAGGATTGATGGGCTCCATTTGCCCTGATAGCCTGCCAGGAGATTCCACTGCTGTAGTCTGGAGCCCAACAGCTCTGCCTTACTCTTGGGTAGTTCCAAATCCCTGACAAGGTCATTCAGTTCACCTTGTGTTATGAGGTGTGGTTCAGAGGAGGAGGAGGGGAGAAAATGTGGGTCCTGTGACATTGATGGTTCAGGAACAAAAGTTTCAATCCTCTTCCTCGTCAGACTCAAGTGAGAATGATTCTGGTGCATCAGGAACTGGCAGTCCTTCTCTGTGGGGTACTGGGCGTATAGCTGATGGAATGTTTGGATAATGCACAGTCCACTTTTTCTTCTTTGACACACCTTTCCCAACTGGAGGCACCATGCAGAAGTAACAATTGCTGGTATGATCTGTTGGCTCTCTCCAAATCATTGGCACTGCAAAAGGCATAGATTTCCTTTTCCTGTTCAACCACTGGCGACGATTTGTTGCACAAGTGTTGCAGCATATGTGTGGGGCCCACCTCTTGTCCTGATCTCCAATTTTGCAGCCAAAATAAAGGTGATAGGCTTTCTTAACCATAGTGATTATACTGCGCTTTTGTGATGCAAAAGTCACTTCACCACAAACATAGCAGAAGTTATCTGCACTGGTCACACAAGTACGAGGCATCTCTGCTCACTTTGGCTAAACAGAAATGTGTCCTTTTGCAAAATCAAACACTGACAAATAAGAGAGCATGACACTGTATGATTTCTAGAGCTGATATAGGGTAATTTGTTCAGCAGAGTGATGTAAGCTTCCTTATGATTGCATCATCCATGACTTCTAGGAATAACATGATGCAATTCATGTCATGTATGACGCAATACCAGCTTCAGATTACATCATTCATTGTTTTGCCTAAAAAGCAAGTACTGTCCAAACCCACTCATAGATTTATTCATAGATCCAGTCAAAGATGTATTTTAGTCATTTCTGGTTTAAATTGAGATCCCTTCCCTTTATAACTCACTTATCCTCCGCCATTCCCAAGTCAAGGGTCGTATATACTGACCTAACAGCATATCTTGAAAACTAGAGCTAATCAACAATTTTAAGCATCATTTTCGTTCTCAGTGACCCAGAATTAGTAAAGTTGGACTACATTTATTTCAGAAGCATTTTGGCTGTAGAGCAATGTTATCAGGACCGGCGCTAGGGGTTTGAGCGCCGTAGGCGGACGGGAATTTCGCCGCCCTGTGCGCTGGTCCGCGGCTCTGGTGGAGCTGCCGCAGTGGTGCCTGCGGAGGGTCCGGTGCTCTGCGGCAGCTCCACCGTATTTACATGTCTATAGTTGCTGGAGTGCTTTGAATTGTATTCTTTTTGAATAAGGCTGTTTATTCAATATTCTTTTAAGCAATTGACCCTGTATTTGTCACCTTAATACAGAGAGACCATTTTTATGTATTTTTCTTTCTTTTTATATAAAGCTTTCTTTTAAGACCTGTTGGAGTTTTTCTTTAGTGGGGAACTCTAGGGAATTGAGTCTGCAACTCACCAGGGAATTGGTGGGAGGAAGAAGTCAGGGGGAAATCTGTGTGTGTTAGATTTACTAGCCTGACTTTGCATTCCCTCTGGGTGAAGAGGGAAGTGCTTGTGTTTCCCGGCTGGAAACGGGGGAGAGTGGAATCCCTCTGCTTAGATTCACGGAGGTTGCTTCTGTGTATCTCTCCAGGAACACCTGGAGGGGGGAAGGGAAAAGGTTTATTTCCCTTTGTTGTGAGACTCAAGGGATTTGGGTCTTGGGGTCCCCAGGGAAGGTTTTTGTGGGGACCAGAGTGCCCCAAAACACTCTAATTTTTTGGGTGGTGGTAGCTTTACCAGGTCTAAGCTGGTAACTAAGCTTGGAGGTTTTCATGCTAACCCTCATATTTTAGGCGCTAAGGTCCAAATCTGGGACTAGGTTATGATACACCCCCTCCGGCAAAACGGCACCCACCATTTATTCTGGCACCCTAGGCGATTCCGGGATAGTTTGTGGTTGTGCCTTTAACATTGTCTTTTTGAGAAACTGCCAACTCTCCTCACCACATTTTTCCCTTAGTGGCTCATGGGAAGAAAACTTCATTGCCCTGATTCTGCTGCTTTCACATCTTCATTTCCTTAGAATGATGAAATCTATTATTTCATAATCACTTTCACCCAAGTTCCCTTCCACTTTCAGATTCACAATCAATTCCTCCATTAGATTCTTCAAGTCTAAAATGGCCACCCCCTAGTTACTTCCTTCACCTTCTGAAACAATAAGTTGTCCCAAACACATTCCAAGAACTTGTTGGATATTTTGTGCTTTGCCTTAGAACTTGAACTACCCAGACATCTGCTGGGAAAAGTCCCCCATTACTGCCAGGTCTTGTGTTTTGGATATTTCTATTTGTTCTAGAAATGCCACATCCACCTCCTCTTCCTGATCTGGTAGTCTGGAGGAGACCACTACCATGACATTGTCCTTGTTTTTTCCCCTTTTATCTTTACCAGAGACTTTCAACTGGTCTTCCTCTCACCTACTTCAGGACCTCAGAACAAGTATATACATTCTTGATGTACAATGCAACACCACCTCCCTTTTTCCTCTGCCTGTCTTTCCTGAACAAGCTGTCCCCCTCTGTACCAACATTCAAGTCACGAGATTTATCCCACCAAATCTCTGTAGTTTGAATTGTCACACTTTAGCTTGTGTACTATGGCTTCCAATTTTTATTGTTTATTCCCCATACTCCTTGCATTTGTGAATAGACATCTAAAATGTTGAGCACATTCCCTCTCTGTATTTCCTCTTGTTGCTCCTATGACCCTGTTGTAATTTTCCATTTCCTTCCCACCTCCAACTTACAGGCCTCTGCCAAAGTCACTTTCTATATATGCTTACTTGTGGGCTTTCATCACCTGGACTCTTTGAACCTAATTTAAAGCCCTCCTCACTAGATTAGTGAGTCGGTGTCTGAGGATGTTTTTCCTCTTTTGTCAGGTGGACTCCATCTCTTCCTAGCTGTTCTCCTTCACAGAACTGCATCCCACAGTTGAGGAAGCAAAGCCTCCCCTCCCCCCACGGCAGCATGTGCACAGCCATGCATTCGTTTCCAGAATGTGTGTTCATGTGCAGGTCCTTATTCTCAATGGGCAGAATGGATGAAAACATCACCTGTGTCCCTGACCTTTTCAGCCTTGCTCCCAGAGCCCTGTAGTCACTGCTGATCTGCTCAGGGTGATACCTAGCAGTATCGTTAGTGCCCATGTGGATGAGCAGCCTGAGGTAGTGGTCTGAGGACTAGATGAGACTTGGCAATCTTTCCATAATATCTTGGATGCAGGCTCCAGGCAGACAGCACGCCTCTTAGGATGCCAGGTCAGCAGATGGATGCCTCAATTTCCCTCTGATGGGAGTCTCTGACCACCACCCTTAGAAGTGGTGGCCATGAGCATCCAAGCCTTAGGGCTAGGTGACTCCTCTTCCTCAGCTACAGAGATCTGCTTCTCTCCTCCTGTTGCTAATAATGCATGAGCTGGCCGTTTGAAGAAAAACTGTCTTCCTCCGCTGGCAAACTCAGTTGGTGAACTCCCTTAGTCTCCCAGTGCCCTTGTCTCACCCACTACATGTCTTACCAGCCACTGGAAGACTGTGCTTTTTAAAGCCTGGGCCCCATGCATGCTCTAGAGTTCACAGCTGGAACGCTGGCACAAAGGCTCTCTGTCTCCGCAAGAGGACTGAACATCTGACGACTGACTATCCATATTAGGACTGTGCAAGGGTTTGAAATAGAGACCTGAACTCATCTCAGATCATTGAGTTGCGTGTCATCTTGCCTTGGTGAAAATCCAATGAGGTCTGAGAGAGGTCCCTGAACCTGAGAATGCTGTTCATCTATTGCTTTATTTCCCAATCATCCTCGTAAATGTCATTTGAACCTCCAATCATCTCAATGGCTTTTGATCTCTCCTAAGGGTTTGGCGAGGTGACAGACCTTCTCCCATCCTTTAGCTGAGTGTTTGGGGATACTCCAGTAGCTACTAAGAAGATTCATTGGAGGTACTGCCTTATGATCCACTGTCCCCAATTGCATCAGACTCTTCCGTCGGGGCAGGAAGCCTCCTTAAGGCAGCAGAGTTTGGAAATACTCCACATGGCAGTCAGTTTACACAGTGAGGCTGAGGAGAGAGAACCCTTACACCTAGCTTGGTACTTAATGAGTTCCTTAGCAACAGAGTGCTAGGCAAAAGAAAACTGATCCCTACCATGTTAGGGATTATGAACTCTCTCTGCGCTGGTCTTGTTCTGTGAGATGGCCATAGATTGGAGCATGAGCGTTTCCTAGCACCTGTTACCGCAAGAAAAGGCAGGTAGACTCTTTCCATCTTCCTCCCCTCCCCTACTCCAAAGATCCTTATAGACTTAGGGGTAGAGAAACAGTGGCCCATACTGCGATATACCTGGGATAAGGGGTATCTGACCTCAGGTTGGCAGACCACACACTCCTTCATCCAAAGAGCTTGGGAGGGATTTTGACATGGAGAGCATTTATTTGATGTTTAAGTAAAGGGATGCTTACTCACATATAGATTAGTGAAGCTGATGTCTTTATATTCGGGATGGAGGAAAGTCATGTGGTTAAAGCACTGCACTGGGAGTTGTGCGTCTCTGTCCTTAACTTTTTGAAATTATAAAATGGGCATACTAATGAGGTTTGATTTGATTAACCCGTTGAGGCCCTTTGAGAGGGACAGTGATGTGGAATAGTAATGTATGATTCGTTAATTGGAAGGTGGATGGTTCATTAGTACTTATCCATATTCACTTTTGAAGGACAACTGTACCTTAAAAGGGATATTTCTAATGCATGTGCCCCTCCAAACAATCTGTTTGGCTGATACTGTAGAATGTTCTGTTTGGTAATTAAATCTTGACAGTTAAATTGTAGTTTATAAAAACAAGCTATGGTGTTTTGTAAGGTTGTGCCTCTGCATATTAAAAGCAGCACTTGACCAGATGGGTTTTTATAGTTCAGTCAAGTATGCCTTGAAAGCGTTATTATCAAGGATAAGTGGTAGCTATTTTCATAATAAGAACACTGTGTATTATAGTATGTGGAAGAGGTGTAGTACAAAGCTACTCCAAAGAGCCCACAAAGCTGCAAAACAGTAATGATTTCAATGTTTTTGTTTTGCTATGAGAAACTATAGATTATTTAGACCATCAGATGACTTTCTGGTGTTCTTCCTCATCTACCATTGATAGCTCATCTGACATGCACAGCAATTTGTTCTTATTGCCATTTTCTTTCACTTTACTGACCTGTATTGGTTCTTTGTTTGCCTATAAGGCTTTCACATTTAAACAGGCTTTAAACAGTAACTGTTTGATTTTATACTTATGTTAATAGATAACTCCACATTTCTAACAATCAAAACTGTTAAAAATATCTTTAGAACAATCTCTGGATTTAACATGTGACACAAAATGAAGGAAGATGTATGTCTTACTTTTATTCTTTGATCTTCGGCGGAGATGGTTTCTGCTGGCTATAAACACTGAAAAAAACAATTCTAGACATCCCCAGCACAACTGCAGTGTCTGAAGGGAATCTGTTAACACTGAGAGAGAATAATTCTTGGAGGTCTCTTCTGTTTTTTGTCCTTATCCATTAAGAAGTTTTCCTTTATACTTTATTGCTTTTTGAGATTTGTGCACAACATATGCATTTCACTGTACAGTACAACACTCCAATAAAGCACTGTGATTTGTTTGTTTTATTTTTGGAAAGGAGTAGAGTCTTCATTTGCATGTAGACTGCTACATTAATAGTATCATATTCAAAAAAACTGCATTAAAAGAACATGAAGGATGCAAAATGAAGCACTGAGAAAAGTAGGAAATGCCAGAATTAAGGTTTCCTGTGCAACTTGAGCGTATGCACTATCGTTAGAACTGAATGACATTTTTTAGGATGAATAGTTTAATCATGAAAAATGCAATTTTGAACAACCTGAAACTATTCACAAATTCATGTCAAATTCATTGAATAGTTTTGGCCCAAGAACTTTTGGTTTTTGATGGGAAGTGGGGGGAAGCTAGATTCACAAGAGAGATTAGGGGCCATTCACAAAATGGAGGTGGTGGTGGTGATGCTGCACAAACCATCCTCCACTCCTTCATGTCCTATCACCCCCCACCACCCTCCAGTTTAGAGCACTCATCTGTAGTGAGGGAGACCCAGGTTCAAATCCCCAATCTGCCCGACTCTCATAGCAGAGACTTGAAATTGGGTCTCCCACATCCCAGGTGAGTGTTCTAATTACAGAGTTGTAATGTATAAGGAGGCCAGCATTACTGCCGCCAACTCAGTTTTGAGAGTGGCTGAAATCATAACATTTGGATTTTTCAGGTCACATGAATGAAGTGTTTCAGTCAACTCCACCTCCCCTTTGTGGTTTTTCAGGAAAGCCATAACAGTTAGTTTCAGGTCGATCCTAAACAAAAGAAAATCAACTTTTTTTTTTCAGTTTGGCCAATAAATTCTTTTATCTACAGGATCATGCCTCATTCAGTGCATGGGATGAGCAGCACTCACTGACTGAGCAGCTATTCACTATTTTGTTTTATCCCCATTGTCAGTGTTGTCATAAACAGATAGTTAAGGGTTAATGTCTCTTTTACCTGTAAAGGGTTAAGAAGCTCAGTGAACCTGGCAGACACCTGACCAGAGGGCCAATCGGGAGACAAGATACTTTCAAATCTTGGTGGAGGGAAGTCTTTGTTTGTGCTGTTTGTTTTGTTTGTTGTTCGCTCTTGGGACTAAGAGGGGCCAGACATGCAACCAGGTTTCTCCAATCTTTCTGAAACAGTCTCTCATTCAAAATAGTAAGTACTAGCTAGAAAAGGCGGATTAGTTTTATGTTTGTTTTCTTACCTTGCAAATGTGTATTTTGCTGGATGGATATTTTACCTCTGTTTGCTGTAACTTGTAGCTTAGGCTAGGGGGGAGGGAGTCCCTCTAGCCTATATAAGATGAAGACCCTGTAAACATTTTCCATCCTAATTTTAGAGAGAGAATTTTTACTTTTTCTTTCTTTAATTAAAAGCTTTCTTTTTTTAAGAACCTGATTGATTTTTTTTCTTGTTTAAGACCCAAGGGGATTGGGTCTGAACTCACCAGGGGATTGGTGGGGGGAAAGGAGGTGAGGGGAAGGTTAATTTCTCTCTGTTTTAAGATCCAAGGAGTTTGGATCAGTGTAACTCTCAGGGTAACCCAGGGAGGGGAAAGTCTGGGCGGGGGAATGGTTTATTTCCCCTTGTTTTAAGACCCAAGGGGTTTGGGTCTTGGGTCCCCCAGGGAAGGTTTTGGGGGACAGGGAGTGTACCAGACACTGGAATTTCTGGTTGGTGGCAGTGCTATCAGGTCTAAGCTAGGAGTTAAGCTTAGAAGGGTACATGCAGGTCCCCACTTTCTGGATGGGAAATCTTTCAAAGTGGGAAAGATACCTTGACAAGTGTGTAGCCACGTGACTTATTGACCACACGTTATTCAAATACTGCTCCAAAAACAGAATTATTCATTTCCTCATGGGCTGTTCCATGGTGTTCATCACTATAATATTTGAGAACTTGGCAAACATTTACTAAATTCAACTTGAGGTGATATTATTCCTCTTTTACAGATGGGAAACTGAGGCCCAGACACATTAATGTCACAAATGATCACTAATTTTGGGTGCCCGCTTTAAGATACCAGTGGCCTGATTTTTCCAGATACCTTAGCATTTTATATCACTTTATTTTTAAAGCAGATTTCTCATTGATTTCAGTTTGCAGTTGCAAATCAGACCACAAGGTCTCATGTTGGGCACTGAGAAAATGAGGAACACACAATTAGTAACCACTTGTGAAAAGACTGGCTTAAGTGAATTTCCCAGTATCACAGAGGAATTATGTGGAAGAAGCAAGGATAGACTCCATTTCTCCAGGGCATCATTCAACTGTCTTAACCATAAAACTATCTTTTCTCTTCCTGCAACCCCCCACCTCCTACACTACACTATACAATCCTGAATCATCCCATGAGTACCATCCATCCTGTGTTTATGCAACCTTAATTCTGGTACTTCCTAACCTTTGAGTGCTTGATTTTACAAGCTTAGCAAGTTTTTTTAATGTAGGATGCTTTTTTTATGTAATTGCTTTCTTTAAAAAGATAGGCAAACTTTAAAAACGCAAACTCCCTCATGTGGCATTATATTGACATCCATATTGGCCATCAGCTGGGTCTAAACCTTTACCAGGAGTGACACCAGGGTTTCTGGCGCCCTGGGCAGAATTCGGGGGGCGGCATTTTGTGTGCTCCCTATGGGGCACATGGGAGCTTCCTGTTCCACTCCTATTACGCCGCCAAAGAAGGACCCTCTGCCAAAATGGCACAGGTGACAGCTGCAGTCATTGAGCTGCTCAATTGCCTGCTGCTATTTTCCATGGCACATCGGCAGAAGGTCCTTCTTCGGCAGCACGACGGGAGTGGAACCAGAAGCTCCCGCGCGCCCCGTGGGGAGTGCACAAAATGCCACCCTCCTCCGAATCCTGATGCCCTAGGCGATCGCCTAGGGTCGCCTAATGGCCCTGACCTTTACATCCCTAGCACAGACCTCTACACTGAACTAATAGAGTAACTAATAGCAACAGAAGGCTGTCATCCTGTGTGTCACAAAACCCACATTTTGTTAGTAGGCTTCACTACTATTTTTGGACAGTAGAGGAATGTTGAAATTAGAGAATCTTGGGTTCTATTCCAGGTTCTGAGAGATTGTATTGTAGTTATTACAGACCCTTCTGTCCTTGTCCCAGTCCCCTACCACCTCGGCTCTTAATCCCAGTCTCCCCACCACCATATATCTCAATCTGCCCACTCACCAGCTCTCCAGACCGGGCCTCTCACGTCTCTCCAGTCAGGCTGCTTCCTCCCTTTTCCTCCATGCTGTCTGGTTACCAGCAGGGGGAGCAGTGAGTGCACCCAAGAGAGAGTCTCCCTGCTGTCAGTTCTGGGGCCATGCACCACAGTAGCTTCATTCTGAAAGTGCTGAGGAGCAACTACATGGAAAATCCGGCTCAGCCGCTTAAGCCCTGGGATGAATCACACTCAGTGTAGACAGGATCTTCAGAGAATTCAGTGGCCAAAGTCTAACATGTCTCAACTGAACATGTGCAAACAGATATTTTAAGTCCCATAACTTGGCTAAATTTGGCCACATTTCACCTGGGTATCACAAGGCACATCCTTGATAGCAAGGTGACTTCCCTCCTTGCCTCTTTGCTAGATTTAAAAGTCCTGTTCTGGAGAACAGAAGTGGTAGAACTTCTCAACAAAACTGTTGTTTTTTAAAAAATAAAATCTTACATGAGCAAAAAAACATATTATACCCTAACCTCATTCTCTCCATCCCTATTGCACAAAAGCATTAGTTGAATGGTTCTGTATGTTTAACAGCAGTAATTTAATCAATAAAACTGGCATTAAATGGTCACAATTAAGTTTCCAAATTAACATCTCAGTGAAAAGAAAGGGTGAAGCTCACTCCCTGCTTAATGTTGTTGTTGTTTTGTTTTAGTCCAGATGTGGGCAAACTACGGCCCACGGTACCCTCCTGCCCAGCCCATGAGCCCCTGCCCTGGGAAGGTAGCCCCTGGCCGCTCCCCCGCTGTTCCCCCTCTCCCACAGCCTCAGCTCACTGCGCTGCTGGCGCAATGCTCTGGATGGTGGGGCTGTGAGTCCTTGCCGGGCAGTGCTGCTGCAGAGCTGCAGCCTGACCCTATACTCTGTGCTGTGTGGTGGCATGGCTGGCTTCAGCTGGGCAGCACGGCTGCCTGTCCTGGTGGTCTGAGCAATGTGGCTGTAGCACTTCCAGCCACCAGTGCTCCAGGCAGCACGGTAAGGGGGCAGGAAGCAGGTGGGGTTGGATAGAGGGCAGAAGAGTTTGGAGTGGTGGCCGGGGGTAGAGGATAGGGGTCTGGACAGTCATAGGATGGGAACAGGGGTTGAATGGAGGCAGGGATCCTGAGGGGCAGTCAGGAATGAGAGGAGGGGTTGGATTGGGTGGCGGGAGGAGTCAGGGGCGGGGTGTCTGGGGGTGGTCGGGGGGCAGGGAGGGAGGGATGGATGGGCAGGAATCCTGGGGGGCTGTCAGGGGGCAAGAAGCAGGGGGGTCTGATAGGGGGCTGGGGCCTCCCCTAACCCGCCCTCCATACAATTTTGGAAACCCGATGTGGTCCTCAGGCCAAAAAGTTTGCCCACGCCTGTTTTAGTCTATTGCTACATCCATACTGATATAATCAGGTTCTAAAGCTGTTTTGAAGAACCAATGTTCAGGAACGTGGTTCAAATGTAATTTAAATTGTATGTCCTGTCCTCAGTGACTGGCACAACTGTGCTACCTGTAACCCCTTTCTGTAGCCATTCCTGAAAAAAGCTTCCAAACACAGGCACTTTCACAGCATAGGCTGGCCTAAATTGCATGCAGACCACAGCAGCTGTTAGTTAGCATTGTGATTTTGAAGGCCGTTTTCCCAGCAGCCTCTCTGACTATACTTAACTGAACTTTAAAAAGAGAGTTATTATGCCACCGGTATCTAATGTGGGTCACATATGTAAGTGCCACTATTAGGTCAGACTGTCCTTTCCTCAACATCCAGCTGCTTCATGCATATTCGGTGTGCTTTTTTCTCAGCTTCCAGCTGCTCCATACATCTTTGGTGGGCTTTGTCAAGGTTCCTGCCCCACTCTGAACCTTAGGGTACAGATGTGGGGACCTGCATAAACCCTTCTAAGCTTAATTACCGGCTTAGATCTGGGTTCGCTGCCACCATCCAGAATCCTCAGTGTCTGGAACACCTCTTTCCCCCAAAAACCTTCCCCTCCCTGGGTAGCCTTGAGCGGCTTTTTCACCAAGTTCCTGGTGAACACCGATCCAACCCCTTGGATCTTAACACAAGGAGAATTCAACCATCCCCCCTCCTTTCCCCCACCAATTCCTGGTGAGTCCAGATCCAATCCCCTTGGATCTTAAAGCAAGGAAAAATCAATCAGGTTCTTTAAAAGAAAGGTAAAAATCATCTCTGTAAAATCAGGATGGAAAATACTTTACAGGGTAATCAGATTCATATAGCTCAGAGGAACCCCCTCTAGCCTTAGGTTCAAAGTTACAGCAAACAAAGGTAAAATCCTCTCAGCAAAAAGGAACATTTACAAGTTGAGAAAACAAAAATAAACTAACACGCCTTGCCTGGTTGTTACTTACAAGTTTGAAATATGGGAGACTGGTTCAGAAAGATTTGGAGAGCCTGGATTGATGTCTGGTCCCTCTTAGTCCCAAGAGCGAACAACCCCCAAAACAAAGAGCACAAACAAAAGACTTCCCCCCACCAAGATTTGAAAGTATCTTGTCCCCTTATTGGTCCTTTGGGTCAGGTGTCAGCCAGGGTTTCCTAAGCTTCTTAACCCTTTACAAGTAAAAGGATTTTGGTGTCTCTGGCCATGAGGGATTTTGTAGTATTGTACACAGGAGGGCTGTTCCCTTCCCTTTATAGTTATAACAGGCTTCCTTCTCCCTTTGGTGAGCTCTCTGCTCCACTTCTTCAGCTGCTTTTTTCTCTTTCATCCAGGCTTCCACCATCCGCATTTCCTGCTCTCGGCTGCCCTTATCTGCGCTCTGATCACTTCTGCTGTAGCTGGCATCTGGGGCAGGAGAAGGTGGAAACCCTGCTTCTTGTCAGAGTTCATGAGCAAAGCTCCCAGTTCCTGATCTGCGGGTTTCTTCTTACAGGGTAACCCCCTTTGCGAGCACAAATCTTTAAGGGTTTTTTTGTCAAGACCCTCATGCATCCGTGACTCACTCATTGTAACTGATCTTTAATCCTTGAAATTCTCATTAGCAAATTTAAACTCTATGTTAGTGTTGGATTCTGATCTTAAAGCCCAATTGAACTGTGGCATGTGAATCCTGATCCAACTATGCCAAATTGTCACCGGTGTCTAGTGTGGGTCACAACTGAGTGCCAGTATTAGGTCAGACTGTTCCAACTGGGCAGACATTCCACACTGGTGGTATATTCTATAATTAGATGTAACAAAATCAGCAATAAACTGTGCTCCTGGAGCACTAAGCTAGCTTGCCATGCAGCTACAGACAGTCCCCTTAGTGCTCCAGTCTCATTTACCACCCGGACAAACTGGACTACAGTAGAACCTTAAAGTTATGAACACCAGAGTTATGAACTGATCAGTCAACTACACCCCTCATTTGGAACCGAAAGTACAATCAAGCAGCAGTAGAGACCAAAAAAAAAAGGCAAAAGTACAGTACTATGTTAAATATAAACTACTAAAAAAAACAAAACAGCATTTTTTTTCTGCATAGTAAAGTTTCAAAGCTGTATTAAGTCATTGTTCAGTTGTAAACTTATGAACAAAACAGAGTTCTTTCAGAATTATGATCAGAGTTACAAACTTTCAGATCATGTCAGAGTTACAAACAACTTCCATTCCAGAGGTGTTTGAGAACTGCTACTATAGGAAGATCGAATGTCCCCACCCCCTACAAGGCCTAGCTGATAAGTCAGGTATCCTTGCATCCCCAGCAGATAATATGTGCCTGGAAGAACATAATGCTGCAATGCCTAGGAAGAAAGGGAGTGATTTCAAAGTTATAAGCCCACTTTGCATTTTGTTGCATGTTTGGATTTATTTCACGACTTCAGTGTTACTTTATAATAATCTGTGTTGTTAAAGGCTTTGAGATATGAAGTCTACAAAACCCAGGAAACGATGTCCCTTTTAACAGCAGAATACTGCACAAGAAACCTGAAATAAAGTGGATATAATTATATTGAAGTTACCAGTGTAACTCCACTGTAGTTTCGCTTCAATACCTATAATTTCTACTAAATCCTCATAAATAGAAGGCTAACTCCATGGCAAAGAGTAATTACAGTGCCTCAAATTTTCAAGTGGCTACTTAATTCGGGAGCCCAGCTAGAGTCTCCTTTAAAGTTTTACAGACATGCCACATGTCTCCATTCCTCTTCTCCGCCGTTTTCAGATAATGCCTATTTAAAGTCTTGCCCCCTTTTGTCTGCAGAGCAGTTAGTAAATCTGTGCAGTAAATGTCATTGCCAAAGTGCCCTCAACAACACAAATGGTTTGGTATATAGAAACAAGCTTCCATTATTATGAACAGCAGTTTGTTACACTGCCTCAGATATGGTTTAACATATTAATAGTTTGGTGTTTTTTTTAATTCTTATTTCCATTAGTTAAATTCTGGATATTTAGAACTTAAGAATCTGTAAATAACTCTCCTGTATTACATTGCCTTCTTTAAACTATATCCTTAAGTCTTGCCATGTTTTTTTTTAATAGAGAAGAAAATGTTAGACTCTGTGTAATTATTTTTAACTAAGCAGATTATCATGATACAGAACAATAGTTTCCTCAATAGGACCACCCAGAAAAGACTTTGGTAGAGTTTTGTGAAAGCAGTTTGTTTCAATAATATTTAACATAGAATTAAATATTTAGAAAACAGTAATTAGCCATCATCTTCACATACTACCCCTGGTATTTTAAACACAGTATGCACAACACTGGAAATTATGCCATTGGCAATATTAAAGTTGTTTATCTTCTACATATGGTTATATGTGATGTAAGTGTTGTAGAATAGAGTTGGCAGTACCAACATTTAGGCATGTTACACAATTCTGTTTCTCATTAAGAATGTTAAGTAACCATAGAAGGATGCTTCCTGTTTACATGGTAACGTCTGCATCTTGGACTAACTAACCTATGAAACTCAAGGTCAAGAAGCTTTGATGATATCGTAGCAGCTGGGGACTTATCACTCCAACAACAAAAAAATGAAATATATATTTCCCCTATCCTACCCTACCCTTACCACTGAGTGTGTTCTTGTGGTTTGTTTTTTGTTGTTTGGGAGGGGAAGGGGGACGACCCACATAAGTTTTAGCTGGAAAGGTAGCTAAATTTGACCAAGTTCCTAGCTGCCTCCAGTTCTCCTCCCCCAATTTGAGTGAAGAATGAAGGGGAGAGGGAGATCTACCACAGTGAGCTGATTTTATTATACTGGTTTTACAGAAAGGTTGATGAAATGGCAGTAAGAAATACAACACTGTTCATTTTACATATTGGGATAGTCAGAGCATATGATTTTGTAAGAAAGAGGAGAATTTGGGAGACAGGGCTGGGGCTAGGAGGCAAGTGTTTTTACATGGGAGTGGAGAAGTAGTTAACCTACTTGGATCTGCTTGTTCACTATAGTAATGTTATCTTTTTTTAATCATTTCTGTGTATTTGTGATAGCCTCTGAAGGGGAATACTTGAGTGCAGTTGAGCTCCTGGTGAATCCTGATAGTCGCAGATTTTAATATTATTGAATTTCATATAAATACCAGGCGGGCTAATGATTTATAATAAAATCTTTGGTTTGGACTACATATAAAGTCTTCTATATCTGCATCTGATATTTGCATCTTTTGGAGCCATTTGCATCTTTCGGAGCCAAAATTCTAGGGAAAACACTCATTTCCATTTCAATTAATTAGTTTCCTACCTCCTGTCTACCTCCTAGATGCTGGCTTTTATGCAACTAGAATGAATTATAGTCATTTCAAGAAGATGTTGTACAGTTACATAATGTATATTTGTATTTCTCCCCTCTGGAGAAGAGAGTAAACTTGTGTGTGGAAAGATTACATCAATCTGTGCTGGAGTCTTTAAAACATTCTTTATAATTAAATCCTTTTTCAAACAAATATCTGAGAAAAGAATAAACCCATTGAAGCATTCATATATTTTATTATCGCATCACAGTAGTGCTGCTATATTTATGGTTGAGATACTTTAATTTTCAAGGGCTACAAAACATTGCTTTTTGACCTGAAATGTCTCATGTTGAGAGGTGCATTGTGTATGTTTGTTTTTTAAACGACTAGCCTTTTTAAAATGTGATGATAAACTTCCCTGACGCAGAAGCATTTAGACCTTAATTTATCCATGTTCTCCAATTGGCACTAAGACAGTTTTGTTCTTTTATTTATTTATTTAAATTAGTCATTTCGTAGGAGTGCATCTGCCTGTCTGGAGTCCAGAATTCTGGTATGGTCTAACCGGAATCAGAATGGTACAGAAGCAACACAGGGCTTTTTGTTTGTTTTTCCTGCTGCAAGAGGACATTTTGGAGACTGTGCCTGAGAGACTTCAAGAGACCTGATTATTCCTGGCCTTTAATCCATACAGCCAGAGAGAAAAATGGGTGAAGGAGAGAGTAGACTTTGGATTGGCAGATGCCTCAATTATGAGAAGACCAATTTTTAGGTATAGCAAACCTGTGTCAGGCTCAGACACTGTGGAAGGAGGAACAGGCTGTAGGTCTATAGAGGGGTGGGAAGGATAAAGCAGAACAAATATTAGAGATCCTTCACTTGCAAGATCTTCTGCACCTAAATGCCGTGCTGACTAAGGACTGAATGTTGTCTTTCTGATGCTGTGTGTGAATGACAGCTCAAGTGGAGAGTGCAAGTAAGAGGTTCTGTTCAGAGCTGGGTGCAAAACAAATCCTTTGTATCTGATGGAGGTGAATTTGTTCGCGCTGGAGTCTTACATGAATGGCTATTTTGACCCATCTGAAAACAGAATCCTCATATGCTTTAGATCACTTATTCTGACTGCAGTAGAAAGAAAAAGTTTGTAAAAGGAAAGGGTGATTTTTTTTTTATCAAAAAAGATTGTGGTGAAGGAGGTGAATTGAAATGAGAATGACACGAACAATGGGTGGCTATGGTGGATAATCTCTACACCCCACCTGTCTGCAGTATTCTGTTCCAGGCTTGGGTGAAAAGACAGTCAAGGCTGCCCCAATGTGCACGGCTGTGGCTTGTAAGTCTTCGCTCCTGTTTGTGGCTGCAATTGGCAGAGGAGTGGACCTAATTCTGGACCTTGGTGGATGAGAAATATGACTTGGCCCTAGAATAAGGTATCATTTGCCTCTCCCTGCCCCAAAGCAGCTCTGGATCCAAATCTTTCCATGCAGGCCTCCTGGGGGGCATTCAGACTAAGCAATATGAGGATGCTCAGCGTCCTTTTCAGAGAGGGAGGCCCTGGAGCAAATTAAGTGATCACTAGATGGAGATCACTACACCCTGCTGATAATTTGGGTGCTTACTTGTTGCAGAGTCAGCTCATCTTTATCAGGTTAGTGGCAGGCTTTCTGATGACTCTCGAGCTGGCATCTTGTGTGAAAAGGAAAGGACACTGGCTTGCCCTCCCCCCTCCACTCCCCTTAAACTTAAACTTTCCTGATAATTAATGTGCTTGTCTGCAGATGTGCAGAATCTGAGAGACCCTTTCAGCAGGGGTGGCAAAACAGAAAGGTCCAGCTGTAGGAGCAGAGGCATTTTAGTTTTCAGAAAGTAATCGCTCTCTAGCAAAATCAGTTTGTAGGCTCACCTGATAATGGGGTGATTCTCTTAGACTGAGGCCTGGTCTACACTGGGGAGGGGGGAGAAATCGATCTAAGATACGCAACTTCAGCTATGAGAATAGCGCAGCTGAAGTCAACGTATCTTAGATAGACTTAGATTGACTTACTTCGCATTCTCACAGCGCGGGATCAACGGCCGACGCTCCCCCGTTGACTCCGCTTCCACCTCTCGGCCTGGTGGAGTTCCAGAGTTGACAAGGAGCACGTTCAGGGATTGATGTATTGCGTCCAGCCGTGGGTAGGAGAATGGACATAAGAAGGAAGGGTAGTGTAGATACCAGTCTAATAGGTGATACTGGTGGTAGAATGTCTGTGCCTAATCGGATAAAGAATGTCAGTGAAGCCAAACAGCAAAAATTAAGATGTTTGTACACTAATGTGAGGAGCCTATGAAACAAAATGGATTAACTAGAGCTACTGGTACAGGAAGTGAAACCGGATATTATAGGGATAACAGAAACATGGTGGAATAGTAGTCCTGACCGGAGTACAGATTTTGAAGGCTATGTGCTGTTTAGGAAAGAGAAATAAAGGCAAAGGTTGTGGAGTAGGATTGTATATCAATGATGAGGTAGACTGTAAAGAAATAAGAAGTGATGGAATGGATGAGACAGAGTCAAAAATCACATTGAGTAAGAAAGCTACTAGAGCCTCCCCTGAGATACTGCTTGGTGTGTGCTACACACCACTGGGATCTGATTTGGATATGGATAGAGACCTCTTTAATGTTTTTAATGAAGTAAACACTAATGGGAATTGTGTGATCATGGGAGACTTTAACTTCCTAGATATAGACTGGAGGAGAAGTGCTAGTAATAATAATAGGGCTCCGATTTTTCTGGATGTGATAGCTGATGGATTCCTCAACCAAGTAGTTGAAGAGCCAACAAGAGGGGATGCCATTTTAGATTTGGTTTTGGTGAGTCGTGAGGACCTCATAGAAGAAATGGTTGTAGGGGACAACCTTGGTTCGAGTGATCATGAGCTAATTCAGTTCAAACTACATGGAAGGAGAAACAAAAATAGATCTGGGACTAGGGTTTTTTATTTCAAAAGGACTAACTTTAAAGAATTAAGGAAATTAGTTAGAGAAGTGGATTGGACTGAAGAACTTGTAGTTCTAAAGGTGGAGGAGGCCTGGAATTACTTCAAGTCAAAGTTGCAGAAACTATCAGAAGTCTGCATCCCAGGAAAGAGAAAAAAATTCATAGGCAGGAGTTGTAGACCAAGCTGGATGAGCAAGCATCTCAGAGAGGTGATTAAGAAAAAGCAGAAAGCCTACAAGGAGTGGAAGATGGGAGGGATTAGCAAGGAAAGCTACCTTATTGAGATCAGAACATGTAGGGATAAAGTGAGAAAGGCAAAAAGCCATGTAAGGTTGAATCTTGCAAAGGGAATTAAAACCAATAGTAAAAGGTTCTATAGCCATATAAATAAGAAGAAAACAAAGAAAGAAGTGGGACCGCTAAACACTGAGGATGGAGTGGAGGTTAAGGATAATCTAGACATGGCCCAATATCTAAACAAATACTTTGCCTCAGTCTTTAATGAGGCTAATGAGGAGCTTAGGGATAATGGTAGGATGACAAATGGAAATGAGGATATGGAGGTAGATATTATCACATCTGAGGTAGAAGCCAAACTCGAACAACTTAATGGGATGAAATCGGGGGGCCCAGATAATCTTCATCAAAGAATATTAAAGGAACTGGCACATGAAATTGCAAGCCCATTAGCAAACATTTTTAATGAATCAGTAAACTCAGGGGTTATACCATACGACTGGAGAATTGCTAACATAGTTCCTATTTTTAAGAAAGGGAAAAAACATGATCCGAGTAACTATAGGCCTGTTAATTTGACATCTGTCGTATGCAAGGTCTTGGGAAAAAATTTGAAGGAGCAAGTAGTTAAGGACATTGAGGTCATTGGTAACTGGGACAAAATACAACATGGTTTTACAAAAGGTAGATCGTGCCAAACCAACCTGATCTCCTTCTTTGAGAAGGTAACAGATTTTTTAGACAAAGGAAATGCAGTGGATCTAATTTACCTCAATTTCAGTATGGCATTTGATACGGTTCCACATGGGGAATTAGTTAAATTGGAAAAGATGGGGATCAGTATGAAAAATATGAAAATTGAAAGGTGGATAAGGAACTGGTTAAAGGGTAGACTACAGTGGGTCATACTGGAAGGTGAACTGTCAGACTGGAGGGAGGTTATTAGTGGAGTTCCTCAGGGATCAGTTTTGGGACCAATCTTATTTAATCTTTTTATTATTGACCTTGGAACAAAAAGTGGGAATGTGCTAATAAAGTTTGTGGATGACACAAAGCTGGGATTTATTGCTAACACTGAGAAGGACTGGGATATCATACAGGAAGATCTGGATGACCTGGTAAACTGGAGTAATAATAACAGGATGAAATTTAATAGTGAAAAGTGCAAGGTCATGCATTTAGGGATTAATAACAAGAATTATAAATTGGGGACACATCAGTTGGAAGTAACAGAGGAGGAGAGGCAAAAGACATATCTGGCTTCAAGACTAAGCTTGATAAGTTTATGGAGGGGATGGTATGATGGGATAGCCTAATTTTGGCAATTAATTGATCTTTGATTATTAGCAGGTAAATATGCCCATTGGTCTGTGATAGGATGTTGGGTGGGATCTGAGTTACTGCAGGAAATTCTTTCCTGGGTGCTGGCTGGTGAGTCTTGCCCACATGCTCAGGGTTTAACCGATCACCATATTTGGGGTTGGGAAGGAATTTTCCTCCAGGGAAGATTTGCAGAGGCCCTGGAGGTTTTTCGCCTTCCTCTGCAGCATGAGGCACGGGTCACTTGCTGGAGGATTTTCTGCACCTTGAGGTCTTTAAACCACAATTTGAGGATGTCAATAACTCAAACATAAGTTAGGGGTTTGTTCCAGAAGTGGGTGGGTGAGATACTGTGGCCTGCATTGTGCAGGAGGTTGGACTAGATGATCATAATGGTCTCTTCTGACCTTGAGTCTATGAGGGTGTTAGAATAGTGGCCCAATGTGCAGGGGCAGGTGCATTGTACGGCAGTTGCAACCCTCTCAAAAGTCACCAGGAAGGCCTCGGGGTCATCCCCCGGCCCCATCTTTGTTAGGCACACTGGTAGTCCTCCAGGATCCTCACTGGCGCTGCTCCCTGCCACGCCTAGGGGAGGGCTTGGTGCCTTTCCTATCAGCTTTGCCATCTGCTGAGACAGTCGCTCCTGGTTAGCCTGTTGTTGGGCCGTCAGCTCCCAACTCAGCTGTTGCTGTTGCTCTTGCTGCTGTGCTGCTTGCAACTGCTGTTGTGCTGCTAACCGCTGGAGCAACTGCACTTGCTGCTGCTGCTGTTGCACCGCATGCTGCTGTTGGTTCTCCAGCAGCCATTTCAAAAGCTTTTCAGGGTCCATTTTGGGTGTCTGGGTCCTTGTTTCAGGCCCTGATTGCTGTCTGTATTCTCCACCAGTTGTGGCGCGCCTGATGCCGCAGGGCCCCTTTGTGGCAGGGGTGGGATGGGATGTCGGCGCCGCACCGCTTTCCAGTCTTTGCATCTGCCTCCCTGCGGGCAGTCGGTTACGGCCTCCTAGCTTTCTTCCCCCCATCGCTTCTGTATCCCTTCTTCCCCCCTACCGCTTCTGGAGGGGTAGCGTGGCCTAGTGGCCTGAGTCCATACAACCCCCTCTCACGAGCAGGGTAGCGCAGCCTAGCAGCCAAAGTTTATACAATCCCCCTCTCATGAGCGGGGTAGCACGGCCTAGCAGCCAGAGTCTATACAACCCCTCTTACGAACAGGGTAGCATGGCCTAGTGGCCAGAGTCTATACAACCCCTCTTACGAACAGGGTAGCGTGGCCTAGTGGCCAGAGTCTATACAACCCCTCTTACAAACAGGGTAGCGTGGCCTAGTGTCCAGAGTTTATACAACCCCTCTTACGAGCAGGGTAGCATGGCCTAGCAGCCAGAGTCTCTAGGATCCCTCATGGTGAGGGGGTAGAGAGACTCGGGCCCGCCCTCTCCACCAGTTCCTGACCCAGGACCCTTGGAGTGGCAAGCTCTCCTTGCCACTCGCTTGGCAGGGATCCGCCCACAACACACCGAGCATCAATAAAGCTCTAATGCCATTTGTCTCTAAAGTTCCCTTGGGTCACTTCCTACCATGAGTACCAGTTCCTCTGTGGTGGGGGGGTCCTCCAGCCTGTTCCTCCCCTGTGACATCCTCTGTTGGAGTCTCAGGTAGTCCCTCAGCTTGGCTGACTCCTGGATCCTGGCGCACAGGCTCTGTCTCCTCAGGAGCTTGCAGCATGCGTCCTTCTCCTCCAACTGAGCTGGTCTGCAGGCTTTTATACCTGTTCTCCAGTTGAAGCATGCCCAGCAGAGCTTCCAGGGCATGGTGTCCTCTGCTAGCAAGGAAGGGTTAACCCCTGCGGTACCCATCTCTGCCCCATCACAGTAACCAAGTGTATGTATGGCAGTTTGGCTGCCTGACATTAGCCAGATTATTTACAGCAGCGAAAGATGGTTTCCTAGAGAGTGTATTGTTTTTCCACCCAACATTGTTTTTTGAACCAGAATTATGTACATGATTTCCTAGACTGATCTATTCAATCAATTATTTTAATTTTTGTTTTTTTATTTCAGCTTGAACAAAGCTATTTTAAATAACTGCAAGTGTCATTTGTATGAATATTTTCCCTGCAGAACTAGCATTACCCTTGTTTGGTTTAAATGTTTAAAGCACTAGACTGAGAGAGCCAGGAGATCTAGGTTCTGTTCCCAATTCTGCCACTGACTTGGAGTGAGATGACAGGCAGATCAGTTAGTCTTTCTGTGCCTCAGTTTGTCCATCTGTAAAACTAGAATAGTACCCACCTCATGAATCTGTAACAAGGCTTACTTAATATTTGTAAAGCTCTTCAAGATGCTTAATTTTAATGCACATAGCACAGCCCTGCACTGTCTGTCAGTGCTAAACTGATTTATGGAGAAATTGCTGTGGGGAACTGGAGTTTGAAGACTCTGAAGGAGCTGAGAACCTAAGAAATATAAGAACAGCCATAGTGGATCAGACCAATGGTCCATCTAGCTCTGTATCCTGTCTTCCAACAGTGGCCAATGCCAGATGCTTCAGAGGGAGTGAACAGGGTGATTTTTGAGTGATCCATCCCCTGTTGTCCAGTCCCAGCATTTGACAGTGAGAGGCTTAAGGACACCCAGAGCATGGTGTTGCATCCCTGACCATCTTGACCAGGGGTGGCCAACCTGAGCCTGAGAAGGAGCCACAATTTACCAGGTACATTGCCAAAGAGCCACAGTAATATGTCAGCAGCCCCCATCAGCTTTCCCCAGCCCACTTCCAGCGCCTCCTGCCCTCGAGCAGCCCCACTGATCAGCGTCTCCCCCTCCCTCCACACATCTCCCGATCAGCTATTTCGTGGCATGCAGGAGGCTCTGAGGGAGAGGGGGAGGAGCAAGGGCATGGCAGGCTCAGGGGAGGGGGCAGGAAAGGGGGCAGTGGGGGCAGGGCCCATGGCAGAGCCAGGGGTTGAGCAGTGAGCACCCCCTGGCACACTGGAAAGTTGGTGCCTATAGCTCCATTCCCTGAGTCAGTGCCTATACAAGGAGCCACCTACTAACTTCTGAAGAGCCGCATGCAGCTCTGGAGCCACAAATTGGCCATCCCTGATCTTGGCTAATAGCCATTGATAGGCCTATTTATCCTCCACAAACATATCTAAATCTTTTTTGAACCCTGTTATACATTTGGCCTTCACCACATCCCCTGGCAACAAGTTCCACAAGTTGACTGTGTATTGTGTGAAGTACTTCCTTTTGTTTGTTTTAAATCTGCTGCGTATTAATTTCATTGGATGATCCCCTGCTTCTTTTCTTATCTGAATGGGTAAATAACACTTCCTCATTCACTTTCTCCAAGCCAGTCATGATCTTACAGACTTCTGTTATATCCCATCCCCCCTTATTAGTCTCTCTTCCAAGCTGAAGAGGCCCAGTATTTTTAATCTCTCCTCAGGTGGAAGCTGTTTCATACCCCTAATCATTTTTGTTGCCTTTCCTGTACTTTTTCCAATTTTATTATATATATTTTTGAGAAGGGACAACCAGAACTGCACACAGTATTCAAGGTGCAAGTGTACAATGGATTTATATAGTGGTATTATGATATTTTTTGTCATCTTATCTATCCTTTTCCTAATATTTCCTGACATTCTGCTAGCTTTTCCACCTGCTGCTGCACTTTGAGTGGATGTTTTCAGAGAACTATCCATGATGATTCCAATATCTCTTTTGTGAGTTGTAACAGCTAATTTAGACCCCATCATTTTGTACATATAGTTAGAATTATGCTTTCCCATGTGCATTACTTTGCATTTATCAACATGGAATTTCATCTGCCATTTTCTTGCCCAGTCACCCAGTTTTGTGAGATCCTTTTCTAACTCTTCACAGTCTGCTTTCAACTTAACTATCCTGAGTAATTTTGTAATTTCAGCAAATTTTGCCACTTCACAGTTTACCCCTTTTTCCAGATCATTCATAAATATGTTGAACAACATTGGTCCCAGAACAGATGCCTCGGGGACAATGTTATTTACTTCTCTCCACTGACCCATTTATTCCTACCTTTTTGTTTCCTGCCTTTTAACCAGTTATTGAACCACCAAAGGACTTTCCTGCTTATCCCATGACTGCTTACTTTGCTTTAGAGCTTATGGTGAGGGACCTTGTCAAAGGCTATCTGAAAGGCCAACTATACATATCCACTGGATCACCCCTGTCCATACTTGGTTGACTACCCCCCCCCCCAAGAATTTTAATAGTTTGGTGAGGCATGATTTCCCTTTACAAAAACCGTGTTGACTCTTCTCCAATAAATCATGTTCATGTATGTGTTCTGATCATTCTATTCTTTACTGTAGTAGTTTCAACCAGTCTGTCGAGTACTGAAGTCAGGCTTACCAGCCTGTAATTGCCAGGATCACCTCTGGAGCCCTTTTTAAAAATTGACATCACATTAGCTATCCCAGTCATTTGCTACAGAAGCTGATTTAAATGATAGGTTACAGACTACAATAAGTAGTTCTGCAATTTCACATTTGAGTTCCTTCAGAACTCTTGGGTGAATGCCATTTGGTCCTAGTGACTTATTACTGTTTAGTTTATCAATTTGTTCCAAAACCACCTCCATCAGCTCCTCAATCTGGGATAGTTCCTCAAATTTGTCACCTAAAAAGAATGGCTCAGGTGTTGGAATCTCCCTCACATCCTCTGCAGTGAAGTCCAATGCAAAGAATTCATTTAGCTTTTCTACAATTTATCAAGTTTTCTTTTAACCTTTTGTGGGAGGAGATAGCTGACTGCATTTCCAGAAGTGTACTCCAGGAGACCACCCTATAAGGTTCAAACTTACATGTTTTGCATGTGCTCAGTAGGATTACAATTAAACATATAAATATTCATACATATTGCCCTTATAATGGAGAAGAAATAGACCTGGCTGAAATAGACCTGCAAGCTCCTCTTACTTTGAAAAGGCGACTTTCATACCCACATGTAAAGAAGAAGATTTAAACTTTGGGAATCCTTCATTCCTTTTTGAAAAAGGAATCTAAATAAATGGCTACAACTGTACATTCTACACTCCAAACTGGATATTATGGAGAAAACAATTAAAAACAAAAACAAAAAAAGCACAATTCATTCACTTGGACTTTCAACTCCTGTTTAAATTTGTACTGTCGACTAGAAGTGATTGACCTTTGGCAGTCACAGCCCATGAGGGTTTTTTTACTGCATTGTTCGGACACAACATTTACTTAGATACAAGTTTGCTTGCATTTTTGAACCTCTGAAAACTTTTGATGAACTTTGGCTGAGCACAGCTGGTTTTAGGTTTTGTTACAACTGCTACATTTTGTCTTATTTCATGTTTCTTTTGTGGAAATTCTGAATAGCTGCAAATGCAGTAGAGCAGTATGTAGATTTAGAAAGGTAGCACTGCATTTGTTTACCCTCAGTTTGTGTTTGGAAAGTGTCTCTTCCCCCTCGCTCCCCCTCCTTGCCATATGAGCTGGAAGTAGGGTGACCAGAAAGCAAATGCGAAAAATCGGGATGGGGGTGGAGGGAATAGGAGCCTATATAAGAAAAAGACCCAAAAATCGGGACTGTCCCTATAAAATCAGGACATCTGGTCACTCTAGCTGGAAGAGGACTGATCAAGTATAAATTACGAAGAAACTGATAGCATTCAGCAGGGGGAATTTTTATGGGAGGTGGATTTTTCAAGGCCTGTGGCTAACAATTCTATATTATGAACAATGACCATAGTTACATTAGTAGGTTATGTCTTGTGGTGTTTAGATGTTGCTTGTAATTATTACAACTGGGAGCACTGGCTGTTGGGAGTCTGAAAGAACAGGAAGGAGGGGGGAGGAGTTGAGGAGGCTGAGTGAGAGTTATAGAGTGTGCAGCAGCAGCTTGGTAAAGAGGTTTCCACTGTAAAAATAAAGTCCTGTTGAAGCTTGTTAGTACCTTGCCTGCTTGATACAACATTTTGGCAACAAGGATGGATCTTCTGCCTCTGAACCCACCTGCACCCTTTCTGCAAAGCCCAGGTGAGCGTCCAATTGCTTTTACTGTATGGATTCATATGTTTGAGACCTATCTGCTTGCAATCAGTGCTACAGAGATTTCTGAAGTAAGAAAGCATGCTCTGCTAATCCACTGCCTTGGAGCAGAGGAGCGGTGTATATTTTACACTTTTCCCCTTGCAGATGATAAATATGAGACTGCACTCACTGCATTAAAGAACTTTTTTTTGTGCCAAAAGTGAATGTAGTAACTAATCGCTACAGATTTCACCGGCATGAGCAGAAACCAGGGAAGACTATAATGCAGTATCTTGCTTCCCTGATGAGTCTGATTGTAACTTGTGACTTTGGGAATATGGCAAATGAGATGATTAGAGACCAGCTCGTTGAGAAAACAACCATGCTTCTTGTAAGAGAACACTTACTTCTCGAACCACAACTTACACTAGAAAAAGCAATAACCATTGCTACTCAGATTGTCAGCTGCAGCTGAAGGCAAAATAATGAGCAAAAATACAGGAGGCACAGTCTACGCTGTGACCCCTTTTCAGAAAAGTTCACTCTCGCTGCAGACAAACAATTGCAAGAGGAAAACTAATAAAAAGCCACTGAATCAGCAAATGCAAAATACAGTAAAAGCATGCTTTCACTGTGGATCCCCACAACATCTTGCAAACTACACCGGATGTCCAGCAAAAGTAGCTCAGTGCAATCATTGCAAAAAGATTGGGCATTTTGCTAACGTATGTCGCAGTAGCCAGTTCAATCAACAAGTGCATGCAGTTACAATACCAGATGTTACTGTGCTGAGTGTGGACAAAATCACTACTGCGCATATTCCAGAACAGATAAAGTGCACTGTAAACATTTCCACCATACCCTCAGGCAAATCACACTCTATTCAGCCAATGTTGAACACTGGCTCAGCAGTATCTATACTACCTGATTCCATTTATTTGCATTACTTTAAAGATGTGCCTCTTACTGAACCCAAACTTGCTATTTGAAAAACCATATTCTAGTACATGGCTGCCTGCCAGCAACAGTTGCTTTTGGTGATTGCTGTGTAACTGCAGAGTTCTACATTGTCCGCAAAGGCACTCCTGTCTTTGGCAGAGATTTATTGGCTGCTTTAAATCTCAGGGTAGTTAATGGACAAATTGATCTTCCTCAGCAAAGCACTCTTGCAGTACACACACCAGTTTCAGCTGGGATCCAACACCAGATTGAGGAGAAACTTGGCTGTGCTTATGGGTTTTTGCATAAAGTTAAAATGTGGAATAATGTGATGCCTGTATGACAGAAATTATGGCACTTACCATTTTCAGTCAGGGAAGCTGTTTCAGAGGAACTTAGAAAACTTGTTCAAAATGCCATTATTGAAGAGATTAACTCTTCGGAATGGGTTTCACCTATAGTAGTGTTGCAGAAGAAGTAGTGATGCATTCACCTTTGTCTGGACTTAAGGGAGCCAAATAAACTATTGTGATTGACAGCCATCCTCTTCCTCACATAGAAGAAGTATTTGCAAAACTCCGTGGAGCAAAGATATTTTCTGCTCTTTATTTGCAGAGCGCATACCACCAGCTTTTGTTGCCTGAAGACAGCAGAAACCTCACAGCATTTATTACACATGAAAGACTATTTCATTTTAAACGTGTTCCATATGGTCTCGCATCAGCCCCAAGTGCCTTCCAAAAAATGTCGTCATTGATTCTGAAGAATCAACATGGAGTTCAGTGCTATTTGGATGATACCATGTTTGGAAATACCACTGAGGAGCATGACAATAACCTGCAGTCTGTACTAAACTGCATCAGCAAAGCAGGCCTCAAGCTCAATAGGTCCAAATGCAAATTTAGACAAACTAAACTCTCCTTTCTGGGGCATTCAATTTCACAGGCTGGACTAAAACCTGATCCAGATCATATCCTGGCAATTTCAAATGCTCTTCCTCCAACAGATTTGCAAACCTTATGTTCCTTCTTGGGTCTTACCTCCTGATATGCAAAATTCATTCCCAATTATGCTTCTGTCATTGAACCGTTACGAGAATTATTACAGAGAAGTTCAACCTTAATGTGGACAACGGATGCACAAGCTAGTTTTGAAATGGTGAAAGACTTGATTGTACATAGTCCACAATTGTAACTACTGATGCTTCTGTTTATGGACTTGGGGCTGTCCTCACACAGCTGCATGAGTCCAACACAGAGAGGACTGTTGCATTTGCTTCAAGGACACTGAGTAATGCTGAGAGAAAATATTCTGCAGTTGGAAAAAAAACACTTGCTTGTGTCTGGGCTACTGAAAAATGGAGAAGTTACCTGTGGGGCTGCACGTTCAAGTTGCGCACAGACCACAGCCCTTTGACAATGTTGCTCACCATGAAAGGACTGGAAGAGCAGGATATCGTATTGCTAGATGGTCTGCAAGACTACTCTCTTTCAATTATGACCTGAAATATACGCCTGGAAACAAAAATGTGGTAGCTTATTGCCTTTCTCGCCTGCCTTTGCCTTCACCAGATGGTCCACTGGACAATGAGGATGTAGTAGTTGCACCTATTACAAGCACTCTTACTGCAGTTAGAAAAGAACGATTTCAAGCTGCTTGTTCAGCATGTCCAATTCAATAAAACCTATGAGAATTTCTGACAAAGAGATGGCCCAGTAACCCTAAAAACCTTGACCCAGTTTTGCTGCCTTATTTTAGAGTTCGGGATGAACTTTCTTTCCTTGATGGCTGTGTGCTATGAGGTACACACTGGCTACTTGTTCCAGAAGAATTACAGTCAAAACTCATACACCTGGTACACGATACTCATCAAGGAATTGTCAGAACTAAACAATGACTACGGGATCTGTATTGGTGGCCAGGGATGGACTCTCAAACTGAAGCACTCATAAAATCCTGTGTCACTTGCTAAATGCATGATAAGACAGCAGTGACATGTACCCCTCCATTACAGGCTGTTCCTCTTCCTGAATCTGCATGGGGAAAAGTGGCGATTGACATTGTAGGACCCTTTGATACTGCTCCAATTGACTGTCGTTATGTCATCACTTTAATAGACTTTCAGTAAATGGCCTGAGTTAGCATTTACATCGCAAATCTCTTCTGCTACAGTAATTAAGTTCCTCTTTTGCAGTTTTTAGCAGGGAAGGTAACCCCAAAGAACTGGTTTCCAATAATGGTAGTCAATTTACTTCCCTGGAGTTCGAAACCTTTCTAGCAGAGAGGAACGTTTTACACAGAAGGTCATCCCTACATTACCCTCAAGCCAATGGGGAAATTGAACAGTTTAACAGAAGTTTGAAAGAGAGTTTGCAAACAGCTAAACTGGAAGGGCGATTGTGGATACCCTTCACTATTGATTTCCTGCAAGCATACCGGGCTACACGACATGCCACAACGCAAAGATTACCTGCAGAGTTACTGCATGGGAAACAGATGAATACTAAACTAAACATTGCTGGATTGTTAAAGGCACAACCTGAGGCCCCAGACGAGGATGATGTGAGAAAACAGTTGAACAGAACCAAGCAAAGTATAAGGCTTTCACCGACAAGTGGCAGGGTGCTAAGGAACCGAAGTTTGTGTGTGGTTCCTTCGTTAGAATACAAAAACCTGGAATTTTATGCAAAGGGGACCATAAATTCACAGCTCCTTTTAAAATCATTAGCGAAGACGTGACCTTACACCTATCAACTTTCTGATGGGCAGATATGGAATGCTTTTTATCTTGCACCTACCTGTGCACCAAGAGGAGATTATGCCAACACTCAGTCTGCATTGGATGACTTCATCGTAGAACCAACACAACAAGACATTGCACTGGAACCAGGGCTTGAGAGACGGCCTGTCAAACCCAGACGACCACCTGTCTGGACTAAAGACTGTTATGTGGTATCTACAGTGTTTCCAGTGTAATATCTCTGCCAATAGTATAGTGTTGTTTCCTATTTGTTCCTGTGGTTAGAACAACAATGTTTATTTTAATTGGGAGAGTTTCTTAAGACAGGAGGGAATGTGGTGTTTAGATCTGCTTGTAATCAGCTCCAGGGTTTTTGCCACCCCAAGCGGCAAAAAGAAAGAAAGGAAAAAAAAAGATTGCGATCTGCAGCTCTACAGCTGCTGTTTCGGTCTTCGGCAGCAATTCGGCGGCAGGTCCTTTGCTCCAAGAGGGAGTGAGGGACCCGCTGCCGAAGACCTGGACGTGCCGCCCTTCGCTATTGGCCGCCCCATGCAGCTGCTTCCTGGTCTGGTGCCTGGAGCCAGCCCTGCTTGTAATTATTAGAACTGGGAGCACTGGCTGTTGGGGGTCTGAAAGGAGGGGAAACAGGAAAGAGGGGGGAGGAGGTGAGTGAGAGTTACAGAGTGTTCAACAGCAGCTTGGTAAAGAGGTTTCCACTGTAAAAATAAAGTCCTGTTGAAGCTTGTAGTATCATGCCTGGTTGATACAATATGTCTATAGTGCGCCTTGGGGGGTTGTAATTTGTAGCTTGTGTAAGCATGCTCCTTCTATCTTGGTAAAAATAGCAATGAGAATGTGATGGCCCTGGCATCGGCATGGTTTGCACAGGCCTGCTTAGGCCTCCGCTGTGTCCCCATTGGTATTTTGACCAAGCTAGCTAGATTACAGCTACTTTGGTACATCTGTATGACCTGCAAATTACACCAAATGCAGTGTAGACATAGTTACACCTGTATAAATCAAGAGCAATTCCACTGAAGTTTTGAAGCGGCTCTGGATTGCAACAATGTATTCTGAGCACAGAAATGGACCCAGTGTGTGGTCAATTCACTGTATGTCACATAATCTCCACTGTTTACCTTTGTACACTAAGAATCTATTTGTGCACTTAGTTTTAAATGGCTTATTACTAAAAATATAATTTAAATATTTTAAAATCATTTTAAAAACCTGAGAAATGACCTAAAACAGCAGTCAAGCAAATCAAGAAAGAATTTATCTACCCAGTAAAATGTGCTAATTTAACAAATTTTGTCTGTATATAAGTGATTCTTAATTGCAAATAGAGATTTGCTAATAAGCTTTTCCCCATCATTAAGCATTAGCTTCACTCATATGTGTTCATTGTACCCATACAATTGTCTACATTTTAATACTTTTTGCAACAAAAAATAATGCAATAAATTGTGTAATTGCTGCTTTAAAAACAAAATCTTCTGCATTATAATAGTCAAAATGAATGGTAATGGCAAGTAATTAAATTCTGCAGCTGGAGTTTCATATTAACTCAGCAGTTCTCTTGTATGAGTACAAATGAATGTTATAGGATACAACATAAAGTTCCTGGTACTAGAATTTACTTTCTGATATGGATATTGCAGATAACTTCGCAAAGTGTACTCTGAAAGGAGGTACAGTCTCTTCCATTGCAAGTATTTCATCTAGAATCTGTGGAAGGCCCACAGGTCCAGGAATCTCTGAAGGAAGAAAGGCAGACCAGGTGGGGCCCATATAATTTCCTATCACTCTTGCACTCAGTGGAGATTGCCAGAAATGGAACACAGTCAGAGGTTGCCCCTCCTATGTGGTGAATATCTCCCACTTTAAAAGGGATCCTGAGGGCAGCCATGCCCAGAGAGGTCTCTGGCAGAAGACCTTCAAAGGAGCTATGCAGTCATGAAGCGAGGCCTGATGTGCAGAAGAGGTGGTCAAGCTAGTGTAGAGGCATAGGTCCTCCACATGTGGAAAGCCAATAACTCCTGTAGCTAGTAGAGATCCCTGATGACGGGATGCCACCAATCCCAACTAAAGAATGCAGAGGATCTACACAAAGGGAGCCTAGCAAGGTTCCCTGTCCCTTTATGCAGTTATTACCTTGTAGGAGTGCAATCTGGCTCATGGATTTTTAGAATATAACTAGTATACTGAATATTAAGATGCTCAGGAGAGTCTTAGCTTCATGAATAAGAGTGTTACATTATTTGAAGATGAAGATAAGTCTGCCATTTGCCAATATCATTCAGACAGCTCAAATGTGGGGAATATTCATGTAAGTCGTCATCTCTCTAATTATTAGAACAAATCTGCAAGTCTGGGAAAAATGTTAATAGCAGCAGGAAATTGTACTGTTAAGTAGTATTTTGAGATTAAAAAAAGTTAATATAGAAGACAACACAAATCTGAAGATGAAGAGATGAATGTTGATGCATCTTACCTAAGCAGATGTTTTCTGAATCCATCCAAGGTTGTACAATATGCTTGATACTTGTACAATAGCTGATGTATTCTAGGATCTGACAAGAAATTTCAGACCAGTCAGTCTGATATTACCTGTGGAGAAAGTTGTATAATATTTCTGGATGAATTGGAGGAGATAATTAAATAAACTCTGCTTGAATTAATACAGTTTATACAGCTTCAGGAAGGTTAGGCTAATTGTGACTAAAACTACCAAAAAGCCTGTCTAAGAGCATGTAATAGCAAATTAAGTTAATATGCACAGATTTTTTTTTAAATGCCAAAAAATAGCAAAATTATTTTAAACAAACAAATGAAGTAATAAATTCCTTATAAATGTAAAATATTGGAAATTACCATAGTGGATGTGGTACATATTAAGAACAGATGTTGATGGTCTTCCTGTCATTAGAACTGAATCTGTACACCAGGGGTAAGCAACCTATGGCACGTGTGCCGAAGGCGGCACTCGAGCTGATTTTCAGTGGTACTCACACTGCCTGGGTCCTGGCCACCAGTCCGGGGGACTCTGCATTTTACTTTAATTTTAAATGAAGCTTCTTAAACATTTAAAAAACCTTATTTACTTTACATACAACAATAGTTTACTTATATATTATAGAGTTATAGAAAGAGACCTTCTACAAACATTAAAATGTATTACCAGCACACGAAACCTTAAATTAGAGTGAATAAATGAAGACTCGGCACACCACTTCTGAAAGGTTGCCAACCCCTGCCGTAAACTCATGTGGATGATTAGTTTGATCTGCCATTTTGGAAAAAAAACAAAGGAGCAAATTATTTTTAGACTTGTTAGCATGTCACTTATTGGGGAAATACATTTTGAAGTAGTTGGAGTTTGTACTGGTCAGTGATGGATATGTAAGTGTTGAATGGATTAGTTAAACTGAAACCTGCATTCTGAACATGCCCCTACATCTGGAATACATGACCTTCACAAAAATGCAAGTCTGGCAGCCCCAGGATAAAGCCACAAGACTGTGAAAATTACAAACAATCAGATCCTTAGCTGGGGCAGAAAGGCACTAAAGCCAGGACCAGATTTGGGGGCTTGTCTAGCTATCCTGGTCAGCCCCTGTGTGGTAGGGAAGTGCTGTTATCTTCATTTCACAGATGTGGCACAGAAAGGCTAAGTGACGTATTCACAGGGTATGTCTACACTACGGGATTATTCCGATTTTACATAAACCGTTTTTTTAAAACAGATTGTATAAAGTCGAGTGCACACGGCCACACTAAGCACATTAATTCGGCGATGTGCGTCCATGTACCGAGGCTAGTGTCAATTTCCAGAGTGTTGCATTGTGGGTAGCTATACCATAGCTATCCCATAGTTCCTGCAGTCTCCCTCGCCCATTGGAATTCTGGGTTGAGATCACAATGCATGATGGAGCAACAACAGTGTCACGGGTGATTCTGGGTAAATGTCGTCACTCAATCCTTCCTCCGTGAAAGCAACGACAGACAATCATTTCGCATCCTTTTTCTCTGGATTGCCCTGGCAGACGCCATAGCATGGTAACTGTGGAGCCCGTTTAGCCTATTTTCACTGTCACCATATGTGTACTGGATGCTGCTAACAGACGCGGTACTGCAGTGCTACACAGCAGCATTCATTTGCCTTTGCAAGGTAGTAGAGACAGTTACCAGCCCTATTGCACCGTCTGCTGCTTTGGGAATTGGTTTTGTCTAAAAATAGAGTCAGTCCTGCCTAGAATGAGGCAAGTCTACTGGAGAACCAGAGAGCACAGCCGCTCTGGGTCAGAACCCCAGATATCCCGCAGAAATGATGAGCTGCATGCCATTCTAGGGGGTGCCCCTGCAACAACCCAGCCATTGCTTCCCTCCTTCCACACCCCTCCTGGGCTACCGTGGCAGTTATCCCCCCATTTGTGTGATGAAGTAATAAAGAATGCAGGAATAAGAAACACTGACTTTTTAGTGAGATAAAATGAGGGGGAGGCAGCCTCCAGCTGCTATGATATTCCAGGCAGGACATCTCCATTACTCCATTAAAAGGTGAAGCGGGGGAGAGGAGCACAGCCTCCCGCTGCTATGATAGTTCAGAATCTCCATTAGACATGAAAGGGGGGGTGAGGAGAGGAGCTCAGCCTCCAGCTGCTATGATGAGGACGGTTACCAGCCCTATTGCACCATCTGCCAGGACTGAATCTCCAGGACACAAAGCTGAAAGAAGGGAATGACTGGGAGTCATTCCCGTTTTTGCCAGGCACCCCCAGCCGACCTCACCGAGGCCAGCCAGGAGCACTCACAGGATGATGAGCATAGCTATCAGTCATTTTGTACCGTACCGTCTGCCACCGGGGAGGAGAGGGGAGAGGATGCTGCTGTTTAGCGCTGCAGCACCCCATCTACCAGCAGCATCCAGTAGACATACAGTGACTTTGAAAAGAGGTGAGTAACAATTTTTTTCCCTTTTCTTTGAGGGAGAATGGAGGGAGTAAATAGACGACATATTCCCTGAACCACTGGCGACAATGTTTTTGACCCTTCAGGCATTGGGAGCTCAGCCAAGAATGCAAAAATGCTTTTCAGAGACTGCAGGAACTGTGGGATAGCTTGAGTCCTCAGTCCCCCCTCCCTCCCTCCATGAGTGTCCATTTGATTCTTTGGCTTTCTGTTACGGTTGTCACACAGCACTGTGTTGAGTCCCTGCTGTGGCCTCTGTCACATCATAGCCTGAAGATTTTTTCAAATGCTTTGGCATTTCGTCTTCTGGAACGGAGCTGTGATAGAACAGATTTGTCTCCCCATAGAGTGATCAGATCCAGTATTTCCCGTACGGTCCATGCTGGAGCTCTTTTTGTATTTGGGACTGCACGGCCACCCGTGCTGATCAGCACTCCACGCTGGGCAAACAGGAAATGAAATTCAAAAGTTCGCGGGGCTTTTCCTGTCTACCTGGCCAGTGCATCCAAGTTCAGATTGCTTTCTAGAGCGGTCACAATGGTGCACTGTGGGATACCGCCCGGAGGCCAATACCGTTGAATTGCGGCCACACTAACCCTAATCCGACATGGCAATACCGATTTCAGCGCTGCACCCCTCATCGGGAAGGAGTACAGAAATCGGTTTAAAGAGCCCTTTATATCAATATAAAGGGCTTCGTTGTGTGGATGGGTGCAGGGTTAAATCGGTTTAACGCTGCTAAATTCGGTTTAAACGCGTAGTGTAGACCAGGCCACAGTCACACAGAAAGTCCATGTTGAAGCAGGGAATTAAAACCAGGTCTCCCATGGCCTAAGCCAATGCCCTAACCATTGGACCATGCTTCCCCTTGTGATACTAACTATATTTTAAAATAGTGAAGATGGAGTTAGCTGGCAGTCTCAGAGCGGCATAATAAAAGGGGACCCAAGACCAGTACATGCTGGAGCCAATGTAGACGAACCCAAGGTAGATTGATTTAAATCAAGGCAATTTAAATCACAAAGTGGAAAACATCTTAAATCATCAATTTTAATCAACTTTTCCATTGTACTTTTATTTTGCCTTCTCATTAGTTGGTATAACCATTAAAACATATTGATTTACAACTAAATAGAGCCTTTATGCTAGTTTTGGTACATCTATTTGCTACCTAGGAGGGTGCACTATAACTGTGTACATTTATTTAAGCAATTATATAGCTTACAATTTTCAGACTCTTATTCATTGTACAAATTCTATCCATTGGCATAGGCAGTGTTTACGCTGAAGCACTACACAGCTGTGCCACTGCAGCGCTTTCAGTATAGACAAGCCCTTAGTATTACTCATGGCACTGCTTTAAAAAAATGAGATTGTAAATGAGAGATTCTTCCTACTACAGCTGTTTGTACCATTGTTGAAATGATATAATTTATTTCTAAACCCAGTTTTATATGGAAAATAATGTAGCATAAGGACTGTCTAACTCTATTTGAGCCTTCATCTCTAGCACCATACCAAACAGCTTGAAAAAAACTCTTTTTAAATGTTAAAATTCATAAGTGCCTGATAGAACTTTACCACTAAACAGGAAATTTTTACCTGTTATTGAGTAATAAAAATATCACTTCAGAAGTCCAGCAGTAACAGGAAAAAATGTGACTGAGAAATATTCCCACAACAAACGAACGTACCAATTATATTTGGAACACACACACTTTGAAATTCAAAAGGAAGTAATCACCCAAAACACATGTATCATTTAGCAGAATAGTAAGACATGGGGGGATGGGGGTGAGGGTAGTCATCCATAAGAATGGTACAAAATGTTTACTAACCAGTTGATCCAGATAGTTCAGACCTGTCCACATCATCACACCTTCTTGTCAACTGTTGGAAATGGGCCACCCTGATTATCAGTACAAAAGGGTTTTTTTTCCTCCTGCTGATAAGCCCACCTTAACTGATTACTCTCATTATAGTTGGTATGGCAACACCCATTTTTTCATGGCCTCTGTGTGTATATATCTTCCTACGGTATTTTCCACTGCGTGCATCTGATGAAGTGGGTTTTAGCCCACGAAAGCTTAACAAATTCATTTGAGCATAGTCTCTAAAGTGCCACAATTATTCCTCATTATTTTTGCTGATATAGACTAACACAGCTACCACTCTGAAACCTGCCTCCTGAGAAGTATTTTTCATAATGTTGTTTTATTCTGACAACCAGGCCTCGTAGCTCTTTCTTGCACTGCTTACGTTTGGCACATGTTCCTTTTTACCCAGAGGTACTGGAATTTCTTGAAAATATTCCCAAAGAGGGTCTTTTTAACAACCTGCACCCATGGCAGGTTTTTTTCCCTCTAGTTCCCAGGTGTTGAAATCAACACTAGAGGCTGCACTCTGAAGTATGTTGTCTCTTCTTCCCCGGTGTCCTGCTTTGGCACCAGTTTTGCTCCTTGCTGGTTGCACCCTCTGCTCCTGCTCCCTTGTTACAGAACTCCTCTGCCCCCAGAAAAACACAAGAACTACCAGTAATCCAAGGCTTCTGACTGTGCAATCTATATGCCTTTTGCGCTGCAGTATTTGGTTGTTTAGAGACAGAGACGGGGGCAGTTGAGAAATTAATGGACTTCTTTGTGTTTGTATCCCTCTCTGTAAACGCATGCATGAAGCCGGAGCAAGGCTATTTACTTGAAGCGTCCAGAACCATCCAGAAGCAAGGACTGGTAGTTATTAGGTGGATAAGTGTTTTTCCATGACCTGGAGAGTATCCATACTGAGTGGAGTCATGAATATTCACAGTTTGAGAACTGAGCCAATCAGAGCTCAAGAAGCTATAAAATAGGAGAATGAGACCACACAGTTAGACTCAATGGATGGTCCTGTTGGTGTCTCTTGGAATCAGAGGCCAGGACCCAATGTCATTGACTTTGCCAATCTCTTGTACCAATAGCACAGAACCTTGGTCCCCCTCAGGATCAAGCCCTTTATATAGTATATGATGTGTTGTGCCATATTTATAAACCTTGATCTCAGAAGTTACATACTTTCCCCTGATTACTTATTTAAAAAAGCAGCCTTTAACACACAGTTTTTGATAGAGATTCACGGATTCAGTATATTTATTTTCAATTTAAATATTTTAAGAGATTATAATAAGTTTAGGCCTTGACATATTTTGTATTAAATTAAAATTTCATTTTAAACAGGGTTATTTTTAAAAAAAAAATTAAAATAAAAAATCTGTTTTAAATTAAAATAATCCAATTTTTCATTTTTTTTTCAAAATGAAATATTTTTTTATCTGTATTGGGAGAAACCCACACTGCCTCAAAAAGGAGAAAGAAACTCTGATGCCAGCAGATTCAAGGAGCATCACTGTAGATCTCTAAAAAGAGTTGCATTGAGCTTTGTGGCTAGGAAGGGAGAGTTATGACTGCAATATAGAGATTCAGAGTAGTGGTAAGCAAATAAAGGGGAACAGGTTTGGTGGAAGAGGAAGATGATAGAAGAAATCTTTGAAGGGAATTATGAACTACAGTCATACCAGGCCGGAGAGAATTTTTTATCTGGAAGAGAGTGGATTTCTTTCTACTTCTAGGCACCCAAAATATAATCAATTGCCTCCTGCAGGACTTAATCAAATATGTTGTACAGAATTGGGTGTATAAATGAGTTAACATTGTACTTTATTACAATGGGTGTACTTTATTAATCTGGCTGTTACAAAATAAAGTGTCCTCCACCTGAGATTTGGTTTATTCATATTAGTTAGAAAGTTGGGGATGTATTATTCATCCTGATTTTCATTTAACCAGGCACGCTGTGAAAACAGGTAATAAATAAACATGAGTGTTCCAAGGAGAAGTTTCTTCTCTGCAATTATGTTTTCAATCATCTGGCCATTTTCTGCATTGTGTAGCAACGCACTTTTCTTTCTTTCTTTCTTCACCAGTCTTACTCATGTAAGTTTTTTGTTGATGTAGCACAAACTTTTTTTTTTTTAAGTAACTTCTTTGGTTTTGTAACTTGTGCTTTTGCAACGGATGTAAATGTTGTGGTGTAGAAGTCTTAAAGAAAATCCTTGGGGTTGCTGAAGCCAAAATATGCATGAGTGTAATTTGGTTGAATTGGTATCAGTATAAGTTCATTTAGATTTCTTTTTTTCCTACTGTCATCTTGGTAACATTCAACTTAGTTATTCCTGATAATTACAAATTCTGTATTAATGACTCTGCCCAGCATCCAGCGTTCTCATATAGTCAAATTTTTGTATAGAAACCAGGCTGAGAACGGAATCAGATGCCTGGGATCCATGAACAGACCTCCCATTGGCAAGGTGCCATCCTTCTACCATCATTCACCTATCCCCTTCCTCCCCAACACCCTACAGAATCCCCTGTGCTGAAGGAGTTCTGTGGAGTCCTTGCAAGTAGCAAAGAGGCAGGGGACAAGACAAAGACAACTAGCCACATCAGTGGCACCATCCCCCATCTTGCTGGATTTCTGCTGGGCCATTCTCTGAGGAGTGAATACATTATGGAGGTGTACTAACTGACCCTATGTCCCATTTGCAGTTGTCAGCAAGAGATCTGAGCAGCACAAGCAAATGGCAAATTCATAGGCCAGAAGCAGCGTGACTCCCAGTGGAACTATGCTGCCAGCAAGAGAAGGGCCAATCAAGTACCATGGAAGGGTAGCTGTCTGTGCAGATGGCTCCTGCGTCCATGGAGCTATGGTTCTGAAGGATCCCCATAATTAGGAGTTTTCTCCTTATGACCTCAGCCAGACTCCAGAATGCCCTTTGCCTTTCAAGGGATGATTAGTAGGAAACACCACAGGGGGACGCTTAAAGAGATTGCTTGTCCTATCTGACTCTGTTCATTGGTTTCTCTCCAGCAGCAGCAAGCTGTATCCAGAAAACGCATGGAAATCCCATGAACAATGAGGTAGCAAGGTCCTAGTTCTATGCAGATATCTTTGGGATAGGGAGTGGCAAGACACATTGGGAAGGGTATGTTCTCCCTTCTTTGATTTTAAAAAAATGTTCTTGTGTATACTTTAACTTCAAACTATGGACGAGCAACAAATGCTTTGCAAGCAAAACCACAGCTTGACTTCCTGGCCTCAAATGCCCAGCCCCCCCAAAGAATTTCCTTTGTGAGAGAAAAGTTTCTCCCATGTCACAAAAATTAACAAAATAAATGACGAAGGTCTCATATGAAGCAACTCCTGCCATGTTAAAGTTACCAGTCTTTTAAAAGTGGGACACGAGCTTTTCTATCGCCTGAGAATCATTGTTTTTGTACAGCCAAGGGCAATTGCAATCCACACTGTACAAGTCTTGGGACCCACACGTTGATGAAAAATCATGCAACTCATAATTCCACACTTTTTTTTAACATTCACAGCATTGACTAAATAGGTTAATACACAGTATTTGGCAATTTTCTAATATTAGACTGTCACCTCAATCCCTATGTCATCAGTGCATGCCATTGAGTGTGCCATTGAGTAAATTCTTTGAGATTTTAAATTGTAGTTTCATTTTAGACTTGCCAGCAGATTTTGTACTCCACTATGTTTGACCATTACCTTTCATTGGAGCACACATTTAACCGGTATACCTCTCTTTCTTTGAGAGACTACCAACAGTAGGATGACGACGTGTCCCGGGTGGCATTGTATAACATTTTCTGACTAGATGAGAGGAGGAGAAGGAAAGTTTTAATGTTGAAAGGGTTATAGGAGAGCTCAGGTGATCTAAGCAAACAGTCATGAGGATAAACTGAAATTACATGAAACCTTGGCGCATAATTGATTCCCAAGTTAAACTCATTTTGTTAGGGTGCAAAGGTAACGGGTAAACTCTTCTGATATTAAATTTCCAAGAGAAACAATCCCTGATGTTAACCTTATCTCAGCGCTACTTTTAATAGGTATTTGTGCATTGTTCTAGGACTAGCAGAAGAGTGATGAGTTAATTCTGGTTTTAAAATAAAAATCAATGTATGTTCCTTTACTTGTATGTCCTTCCTATGCTTTCATACTAGATTAGCTATCTTTTTCATTAGTGCAGCTAGGCAAGACTAGATTGGAAAATTGTTTCCAGCGGCTCTAAATGTTTCTATAGTATTTCCTTCTTGGATAAACTGCCAGTTGTGATGGCATTGATTTTAGTGATGCTATTGGTGACATAGTGTTTGGAAGCCCTTTGTCACCTTTTGTATATATCTTCTGTTTTAACACTTGGTATTTTCCCTTCTCATTTGATCATGTGCTAACTACTTTTACAGTAATTGGATGGCATTTTAATTGGTGCTATGCTAAATAATTCAGCTGTGGACGTGCTCTCATTTTGACAGTGCAGATTCAACTAGACAATGAGAACATTAATTTGCTCTAGTTGATGAAGCAGGCCTACAGTGGCTGGATTTGCAGACTGATGTGGCCTTTCAGTCTTCCTACATGTTTTAGCCTTCTGTTTAATAATATGCCCAACTTTCTTGATGCTCTTTGGTATTTTATTTTAATATGGATCAGTCCGAGTACCAGGCATTAGTAGCTCATCTTAGATTTTAATTCACTTTCAGTTTGCTATCTACTATTTTATTTTTATAGATTCTGAAGGCCAGACTTAATTTGCTATGATAGAAGCCTTTCAGGTACTAGACACTAGGGGAGTTTGTGTGGCTTGCAAGCCACAGCTCCCAGTACGGGAGGTGATGACGAGTGAATGCCAGGAGTGATAGGACAGTGAACCACTCCTTCACTCTTTAATAAAGAAAAATATAGATTGCTCCACTGTACTAGTTCAGCCTCACTCACCAGTGCAAAAGGGGAAGGCAGGGCCATGATCCAATCCAGTCATGCTCCTAGACTCAACAGATGCAAGGCTTGAGGTTGTGTCAGAAGGCACCAGCAGGTGGAATCCAGATCCAGGGTCTCTCCATTGACTTCAATGGGCTTTAGATCAGGCCCATGAATAGGAAGTTCCCATGAAAGCGGATGCAAGTTGGGTTGAGGTTGGCTTTAACAAGGATTCTGACATTCTGCATCCAGAGACCTACCTCCTCCCCAGCATAGACCCCCTAATCTGATTGCTTTACAACATCTGAAAATTAGCCAGTTCCAACAGTGCGTCATCTTGGGAACTAGCTGAGCTTCAAAAGGACTGTATCTTGTGTGATAAGCAATTGATAAAGACAAACCTGGCTATTTTTATTTGATCTGTAGGAAACTGCACTGTGACACTGTTAACATTAAATATTAATTCGTGGCATTAGGAATCCATTTCCCCACTGCATGGAACTTATGCCTAAATTTGCATTTACCCTGGCAAAAACACTTCTTTGGGGGGCTGTGAATAGATTTTGTACATATTCCTATATATGAGCTATTCACTGACTTATCAAATGGGGTTTGAGTTATGTTTTCAGTCACTGATGCCAACAGATGTCAGGGCCTGAAATGGCAAAATGTATAAACAGTATCAATTATGCTTGCTATTGCTTTAATCTTTCCCCAGGCTCTTGTTGAGAGAGACTGAGGGCCTACTCCATCTGAAACACTGAGATAAAGCACTGCCTGAGAGAGAGTGTCTGCCAATTTTAAATGTGACTTAAAAGAGCAATCTATGCAGCTTTTAAGGCTGCTTCTTCTTTCTCAATTCAGTGTGTATGATTTGTTTGCTAAAGCCAAGAAACGTGTGTGTTACAGACCGTTACGACTCCTCTGTGGCCCACCTGCAATGTGTGGGATGAATAACCGGTAAGAGGCTGAGAAAGAAGCTGCCTGATCTGGGGCCAGGATCCACCATTGTTGGCTAGTCTTTCCTTCACCAGTAACCCCATTGATTTCAGCGGTGCTACTTACCGAAGGCCATTGACGTTGGTAGGAGTTTCGCTATTGATTTGAATGGGAGCAGGAATGAGCTCATAGGGCACATCTACACTGGATCTGGGTGTGTAATTTCCATCTCGGGTAAACATTGCCCACGTTAACTCAAAAACAGAAGCACATCTGCAGCAATGCAAGCAGCAGGAGGGGCAAGCCAGACCAAATCCATTGCTAGGGTTTCAGATGGGATCATGCTTAGGGTGGCTTGCCCCTCCTGCCACTCGTGCCTCTACAGTCATGCTTCTATTTTTAGTGCTCTTACTCGATCCTGTCTACCGAGCTGGATGTGACATGTCCTGCCCCAGTGTAGACATAGCCTCAATGAAGTACTATTCAGCTGAAGAAAGGGTGGCAGAATCTAGCCCTTTGAAATAGTCATTTTTCAGCCACAGGTTACCAAGGGGTACTGATACAATTTTAGTACTAGAAAAGTCATTCATAGGAAAATCTGTTGAAGCTTGATTTTAAGTAGAAGTTTTTCAAACTTTAGCGGCTGGAAATTATCCCACGCTTTGCCCTGAGTGGTTAGAGCTCTGGTGTATAGTTTGCCTGGGTTATAATGAGAGAGAAAAAAAAATCAACCATTTTCCCTAGAATCCAGTTCCACCGCCTTTCTTCACCAGGAGTAATATTTACTCTTCAGAGTGGTCCCTTTGACTTCATTGGGAGTACTTCCATGATAAACATCTACCAACAAGGTGAAATTCACGCCTGTGTACAGAGCTAGTACAAGCTATGCACCACTTGAGTCTAACTGACTCTCTGTGTGGAGTTACAATTCAGTCCCTGCCCTCTCCTGACTCGGGGGGCAAAGTCGCTAACCGCAGCCTTACTCAGGGCACAGTAATTTTTTCCCATTAGTGGCTGGATCTATAAGCCTGGAAATCCAAAATTCAGAAAGTAAATAATGTTAGCTCGATAGTGAGACACATCCAGAAAACCAAATTCACAGTTAATGATTATATCCCACTCCGTATTATGGCACAGCTGGTGGTGCTCTTTCAGCAAGTGTTTCCTCATGGTTTGAGCAGAAGGCTAGTAAGCAGAATACTTGGGTTATAGTCCCAGTTGTGCCACTAACTTAACTTCTAGCCATGGGAAACACACTTATATGTGCCTCAGTTTATCTGCTTCACAAGATATTGTAGGGTTTAGAAGATGCCTTGAGATGAAATACATAAATTCAGAGAACCATTAATAGTCATCCATAACTGAATTTCCTTGTCGTAGTTGGGTTTGTTGAGCAACCTTGAAACTTATTGAAGTTCCTATGTTTTCAGCTCTCCAGGTTCAGGAAGTGGTCCCTATGTTCCCAGAGTTCCTTACTAGTTCTAGAAGCCCACCACTGTACTTTCATCCCCCTCTGTAACCCAAGCCAGCATGCTTTGCCATAAGCTGACTCCACATAAAACAGCCTGAAAGGGTTCAGAGGATAGTACTGTAATAGTTGACAAAAGGAGCCTCAACCTTTCTGAGCTCCTGTTGAGGCAGGGAAGCAGGCTAGGCTTTTACTCTGAGGTTCAGAAGGAATTGTACTTAGTTTCCCAACCTGGGGAACACTTACTGATGATTTAATGCTGAATTATCTGCTACACAGTCAGTGAATTAACCTGTGCATTGTTCTAACTAAATTCAGGAAATATATATGTGATCTTGCCACAGCCTGAATTTTTACCTCCTGATTGGTGGGGCGGGAGGGGAGGGAAGGGAATGTTCTGTCAATTTGTAGTTAGAGCCCAACATCAGAGTATCCCAAAGCCTAGTGGTTAGATCACTCACCTGAGAGATGGCAAATCCTTTCTCCCCTTTGGGGCGGGGGGGAATGGGGGCTTGAACTGGGGGTCTCTGACATCGCAGCTGAGTACCCTAACTTATCAGTAGACTTATCAGACCGATAGTATCCTGAGCACTTATGCTATTTGCTTGATTATGTACCAAGATGAAACAAAAGGATATTTTTTAAATCCAACCCTAACTACTGGGCTAAAAGTTATGGGGGAAGTCATCCTCCTCCCCACTCCTCTGCCTGGCCTCTTGTAAAAATGGCAGAGGCCTCAGAAGAGTGTTTACAGCTGAGAATCCCAAGCAGATGAAGGTGCCTCCCTACAGCCCTGATTTAGAATAGGGATTTAAATATCAGTTAAAGTTAACTAGTTAAACAATTAAAATTATATTTTTTAACCAGTTAAGAGTTACAGAGGTATCTCCAGTGGGCCTGGCATGGCGTGGGCTGGGGCTTGGGTTGCTCTGGCCTCTGGCATGGCCAAGGCCGGGGTCCCGCCAGCATGGCCGGGGCTAGGGCTGCTCTGGCCAGCCTTGTGCGGCCAGGCCTGGGTCCCTCCCACTGGTGCAGCCAGGGTTAATGGTTAAGGTTGGTTAATCGGTAAGCCTAATGCTAACCTTTTACATCTCTAGTTTAGACATCAAACCCCCGAGAAGAGTGGGATTAGGACACACCTCTTGCCTTGGCATCTCCTATTGGCCACCATAAGCAGGAAGCTGTGCAGTGTGTTGGGTTTTGTGAATCCTCTTCTGAGGCACCTATCTCCCTCCATTCACTGTATAGCGAGGCCTGGCACCAAACTCAGTCTTTGTGAATCCCGGTCATTTTCTAGGTGCCTAAAAGTTAGGCATGGTGCCCTCAGCATCGCCACGCCTAGCTTTCTTTGTGACAGTAGCCCCTACACCTCAGCTAGCCACACACTAAATATCTGTGTGGATAAACTCTAAGTGTCAGAGGAGAGTCAGCAGATGTATATAATAAACAGATGACAGAGGCGCTATTAAATTACTATTCTATTAAATTAATAGAACTGAACACGTTTTGGGATAATTTGTTACTGAATTATCATCACTTAAAATCTTTAAATCAAGACTGAATATCTTTCTGAAGAGATGCTCTAGCTCAAAGCAGAAGTTATGGGCTTCATGCAGAAATTATTGGATAAGGTTCTTTGGCCTATTGTGTGCAGGAAGTCAGATATAATGGTTCTTTCAGACCTTAAAATCTATGACTCTATAAACTGAGGTTCAGGCAAAAGCAAGTAGTTGACCTGGTTCCCTTTGGCTAAAGTTAACAAATACAAGTGTGAAAAAATGCTGGCTGTCATTTTTTAGAAAATATGGTTCTCTCACATTCCCCTGGATTGCCATAATGACAGTGTTTATAGGGCCCTTTAAATACAGCGGAGCATTGGTTTATGCCATACAAGACTAAGCCCAGGAGGAGGAAGAAACTGTTTGTTTTTAGGGTTTTTTTTTTGTTTGTTTGTTTTTGTTTTTTCATTGAACCTATAGATGCCGAAGAATTAATGATAAATACAGGAAGTAAAAAATGCCCTGGATACTGGTTGAAGATGGTGTCTTTTGTGTTTTGATCAAATGTTTTTAACAGGCAGTTGGACCACCAAGAGAAAAGCTAAAAAATGAAGATAGTCCGTGAATTTCCTAGACTGACAGTTTTACTATATCCAGAAGAAAGCTGCATGTGCACATCTGTCCCTTTTTTTGCTACATAAACTCCAAATATCACTTCTGGGGGACACAAGCAACATGTGTGAGATTCTTTAGGAAGATAATTGAAAAAAAATAACCCATATAAATACTTGATAGCATTGCTTACAAAACTTTTCAAAGGCAGTTGTAGTTCTCGTGATGTGCTTTTTGCTAGTTGTTCATGACGGATTTTAAGTGCATAAACATCAACTGTGGCAAATCGAGAACCTTAAAATGAATAAATATTCCCATATGAAAATATCCATCTGCAACTCACTAGGTGTTATTTCCTCATAAGCCTCCAGCACTCTCAACAAAACCAACTAAAGTAGCCTGCAAAATTATCTCTTATTTCTGATATTAAAGGAAAAAGGAATACAGAAGTCCATTAAATTCTACTAACTACAACTTCTTAGTCTTGGATTTAAAAAATATCCTTTTGTTTCATCTTGGTACATAATCAAGCAAATAGCATAAGTGCTCAGGATACTATCGGTCTGATAAGTCTACTTCCCTCTATCTCAGCAGTTATACTTCAGACATTCATTTGTCATGCCTCGTTTTTCATCATGCATCTGAGTTTCATTCTAGGTTGATTACTATTTTTTCCCATTAAAACATTCAGCGGCTCTGCTAATGCATTCTTTTGAGTAAGCACTGAATCTCAGGCACCATTTTTTTGATTTTTGTACATTAGCGAGAGCACAAGAATTGGAAACAATCAAACCTCATATGTTACAATTTCTAGGTATTACATCTTAAGAAGATTCTGCAGCATGCTTTATGGTCCAAGGGACTGGTTAGTAACAGTAGGATGAGAAAGACTATTTGTGTCTTTAAAAACTACTCGGCCATTCTCTCTCTGACTTGGCAGCCCTTCGACAAGTTAGTGAGGGAATTAACTAACACCATTATTGGCATGGGATAGACATGGAACGCTGAAGGAATCAGACACAGTCTCACTAGCTGGGAATAGATCTATCTGGGGGAAAGCGCTGTGAAATAATCAGCTTGTGTTCCCAGTGCCTGACAGCTCTTTTGGGCAAAACCCATCTCATTGTTTAGTCCTGTGACATATCTGTGCTCCCAGAATGGTGGAGGAGAGAGAGGGATGAGGTGTATTTGCTGCTTTACTGGAGAAAGTAGTGCTAATGGAATGGCTTCCCATGGTTCTTAAAAGGCTCTGGCTGTGGGATCTCAGGTTAGTTTCAGACTTAGATGTGAACCAGGCTTTCAATAATTACTCATCTCCATAAGGGATTCTCATGCACTATGTGAGTGTTTTACTTTGGCAATATCTGTAAGTATAACATTTTGTTATTTTAGAGCTAGTCTGTGGTTGGACTATCTAGATTTTTATGACACTTTGCGCCAAAGTATCAGAGTACTCTCTGTCGAGGTTAAATTGATCTGCTGATTAAATTTAAACTTGACTATAATCAGGTCTGAGAGAGTAAGGAATTGTATATAAAGTGACAGACCATGTGAACCTGGCTTCTGCACTTTCATGAATGCTATAGCTCAGTGGTTTGAGCATTGGCCTGCTAAACCTAGGGTTGTGAGTTCAATCTTCTTAATATGACCCCAGTCACTGCAGTATTTGAGCACATCATGGTCTTTAATGTATTTACCCTCGCAGCGCCCCTGTGATGTAGGAAAGCACAGGTGTCCCCCTTTTACAGATAAGGAATTAAGTCATAAAAAGACTAAATGACTTGCCCGAGGCCATTTATGACAAAGAAGGAATTGAACTTGGGTGTCATAGCCCAGGCTAGTGCTCTAACCACTAGCCCATTCTTCCTCTTGGGGTCCAGAGGATGAGGAGGGCGGGTTGTCACTGTGGGGAGCAAATGGCCTCAGGGAGGAAGTATGAGGCTAGTGTAAAAGCCCATTCTGCAGTCACCAGTTTCAGGCCCAATGCTGGACTTTCTGGAGGAGTTTGGGGTGGAACTCCTGAACCTCTATATTCCTGAAGGAAGAGGAAGATGTCCCTCTTTTGAAACAATAGCAAAGAATAAAATTGTCAGACACATAGAAGAACATAAATTGTTGTGCAAAAGTCAGCATGGTTTCTGTAAAGGGAAATCGTGTCTTACTAATCTATTAGAGTTCTTTGAAGGGGTCAACAAACATGTGGACAAGGGGGATGCAGTGGACATAGTGTACTTAGATTTCCAGAAAGCCTTTGACAAGGTCTTTCACCAAAGACTCTTACGTAAATTAAGTTGTCATGAGATAAGAGGGAAGGTCCTTTAATGGACTGAGAACTGCTTAAAAGACAAGGAACAAGGGTTGGAATAAATGGCAAATTTTCAGAATGGAGAGGGGTAACTAGTGGTGTTCCCCAAGGGTCAGTCCTGGGACCAATCCTATTTAACTTATTCATAAATGATCTGGAGAAGGGGGTAAACAGTGAGGTGGCAAAGTTTGCAGATGATACTAAACTGCTCAAGATAGTTAAGACCAAAGCAGACTGTGAAAAACTTCAAAAAGATCTCACAAAACAAAGTGATTGGGCAAGAAAATGGCAAATGAAATTTAATGTGGATAAATGTAAAGTAATGCACGTTGGAAAAAATAACCCCAACTATACATACAATATGGTGGGGACTAATTTAGCTACAGCTCATCAGGGAAGAGATCTTGGAGTCATCATGGATAGTTCTCTGAAGACGTTCACACAGTGTGCAGCGGCAGTCAAAAAAGCAAACAGGATGTTAGGAATCATTAAAAAAGGGATAGAGAATAAGACAGAGACTATCTTACTGGCCTTGTATAAATCGATGGTATGCCCACATCTTGAATACTGCATACAGATGTGGTGGTCTCATCTCAAAAAAGATATGCTGGCATTAGAAAAGATTCAGAGAAGGGCAACTAAAATGATTAGGGGGGTTGGAATGGGTCCCATCTGAAGAAAAATTAAAGAGGCTAGGACTTTTAAGGTTGGAAAAGAAGAGACTAAGGGGGGATATGATAGAGGTATATAGTGGTGTGGAGAAAGTAAATAAGGAAAAATTATTTACTTGTTCCCATAATATAAGAACTAGGGGCCACCAAATGAAATTAATGGGCAGCAGGTTTAAAACAAATAAAAGGAAGCTCTTCTTCACACAGGACACAGTCAACCTGTGCAACTCCTTGCCTGAGGAGGTTGTGAAGGCTAGGATTATAACAGGGTTTAAAAGAGAACTGGATAAATTCATGGAGGTTAAGTCCATTAATGGCTATTAGCCAGGATGGGTAAGGAATTGTGTCCCTAGCATCTGTTTGTCAGAGGGTGGAGGTGGGTGGCAGGAGAGAGATCACTTGATCATTACCTGTTAGGTTCACTCCCTCTAGGGCATTGGCCACTGTCGGTAGACAGGATACTGGGCTGGATGGACCTTTGGTTTGACCCAGTATGGCCATTCTTATGTTCCATGATAGATCCTATTTGGTCTCTTCCTGGAGCCTGGGAAATGTAGTGCACCCTGGTGGCTTTATAGCACTGCTTGTGGGAATACGGGACAGGGATGCAACTATGATTCGAGACTGGACCATAAAGACAGTTCTCTTCATTATGCTTTTTATACATATGGCATATTTTGTATAGAAGGACAGCAGAGTTTTTGTGGAAATCATTGTTCTACTTTGAATGAAATGTGTAACTTTTTAGTTTATACTGAAAGTCCCTTTCTCTGTATGCTGGGGAGCCTTTCTAGAATAGCAAACAGCCAGTCTGGGAAAAGATCGGCAGTGTGGCTGATTCATATCATCAGACAGTGGCAATTTTCATGGTTTTATTTTAATATGTAGATTCTTACTGTGGCCTTTACGTATGTGAAAATATATTGCGATGTAAACAAGACCAGACCCATCATGAAAGCCTTCCTCCATCAGGGTGCCGTACCACACTGAAAACCTAATTAAACATGGGAGCAGTTATCATTGGGAAGATTTGCATTCTGTCCCTCTGAGTGAACTAAATCTCTTTTGAATTTATTACTGCATGTCATTGCACAGCAGATAAATATTTTTCATAATGTTTTTTAAGGCTCTACTGAGGAGAATCCCTAAACTGCCACTGAAAAGATATTATGCAAGGGCACAGTAGTCTGCCAACTGCAGTATCTCACTTTTTCTGACTTAGTTCTCAATTTACAGCATAGAAAAGTTATCACTGTCTCTATCGGCATTTTCTGAATCTGTCAAGAGAAGCAAAGCATCATTTGCATATAAACAAATTTTTTATGATCCCAACTTTTATACTCCTCACTGGTTGATACCCCTTCCTTCCATTCCCCTCCCCACCTCCCCATGAGCACAGCAAAAAAGTGAAAAGCCAACATAAACAGCAGAAATAAGAACAGACGGCCTTGTCTAGTATCCATTTATTCAAAATGAGGTTGTCCCTACATGAGTACATGTCATAAGATTGGTATATAGTAGTCTAGTGATCCTATTAAATGCAACTGGAATATTCATCTTATTCATACATAACCAGATGTATCATAACACTGAAGCTAGTGTGTCATAATTGTATTTCCCACATTATTTGTACAATTTGCTGGAATAAGACTCCAATTGTGTTTGACTTTAGTGTTTGCTTACATTTATTCCCTACACTCCATAGCACTTCTGATTGATCTATGTGATACCACCTCTTAGTGGTTTAAATGTTTGTGATCTGCAGATTTATTTGTATACAATGGGCCTCTTTAATTCCTACCATTCTGAAAGAGGTTACCATTTCTTGAAGAATTTCCCAGTACAGAGATAGGAGACAAATGTCTAGGAATGACACACTGGTTCTAAAGGGAAGAAATGTATATGCAATGTGCAATTTTTAAAAGACAAAACAGACTGCCTTCATTAAAACCCAATCATATAGTAATGGCATAATAAAAAGTTGCTTATTCCTTGCTTCTAATGTTACAAACTTCCCTCAAATACTGTTGATCTTTAGGTTATGCACTCAAATCCAGGTTGATGTGTACTATGGTTGTAGGGCTCAGAATGCTTGAAATCTGTGGACCAGACTTACTGTGCTCCCTCCATTGCTATCTGAAAAACATACAGGATCAGGATTGAGAGTAAGGCTATGTCTACATAACTGCACTAAGTCGACCTACGTTATACATCTCCAGCTACATGAATAATGTAGCTGGAGTCGACATAGCTTATGTCCACTTACTGCGGTGTCTACACCCCACACTGGGTTGATGAGAGAGTGTCTACTGTTGATTTACCTTACTCTTCTTGTTCGGGGTGGTGTACTGGGATCAACTGGAGAGGAATCTGTGATCAATTTGGCAGGTCTTCACTAGGCCCACTAAATTGACCCCGGTGCATCGATGGCTGGAGCATTAATCTGGCGGTCTTTTCAATACTTTTAAGACAGCAGGTATGGTAGGGGTTTTTCTCCTTCCCCCTTCTTTGGCTGTCAATTAAAAAATGCGCACATTCCTAATGATGCTGTACTCATAACATCCTTATGATTTGAATTGAAGTTGCTGACAGGGCTTTGGAGGGGAGCCTGGAGATGGAGCGCAGAGCAGCTCTGGAGCAGTGGAGCTGCAGGTTTTTACCTAGAGTTGGAGCGGAGCCAGAAGCAGCTCAAAAGCCCTGGTTGCTGTGCAGATAATTCACTTAAGAGGTTTTCTTCTGGATAGCACTGGGTACTTGCCTGACCTGCATTAAGCGCACTAAAAGTCAGCACCGTGGCCAGAAGTGATCGGAGAAAAAATTATAAGCATGTGTTCTTATTAAAATTGTATTTCTGACTCAGCAAATTCAAAGGGTTTGAGAATAAAATTTAGCTGTGCTGATCTCCTTGGTGATGAAGTTTTTTCATTACCATCAGCTATAACAGGAAAAAGTCATTGGAATAAATGATCTCAATAATAGCAATATTCTCCTTCTGCCTAACGCAATCCATCTGAACCACCTTTAAGGATAATAAATATTGCAGTAGAGGTCAGGCAGCGACAAGCTTCTGAACTGCAGCTAATTGTCATAGAAAATTTTTGATCTAAAAATATGGGGAAGTAAATGTTTGTGGAAAGGAGAGAGCTTTTATGCAACACATTTTCTCTCTTCAGATGCTGGTTACTGCATTAATTTCATCTGTTCCAACAGCTTCTTCTAATGAAGAGAGTCATTAACTGGACCTTAAGGGCTCAATTATTCTCCTTATGAGGAAAAGTAGCGGTAGGCATGGGGAGGAGGTGCACCATGCATGTGACAATGCCTGGAGCATTAAGCTTTCCAATAGCGCAGAATGGATCATGCTGGGCAATGAGGCTTGCTATACTGGAGCCAGGCTGCCCCCTTCACAAATTTCATTGTGTAATGGATATGATGGGTCTGTGGTGCCACCTACCCACCCATAAACTTCTCTGACTAATACCATTGCAGGCTGTGCTAATTTCACCCCCTGGCGCTGCTTAATGGTGACAGCCAAACTAAAGCTGCGTGTTGCACAAGTGCATTAGGACAGCATTCATTCTGGAGCAGCCACAATTTGGTGCTGAAACGCTAAGAATCCTATAGGAAGGAAATGTGTATGAACAGATGTGGTGTATAGGAAAGCAATGTATTTGCATAGATTCAGTGCACTTATTGCTAAAGCTTTTTCCTTGAGATCCAAACTACAATCCACTGCTGCCATGCAGCTTGCATTTTATATATATAATTACACAAGTCTAAAACTAGACTTTTATGCTGGCTTCATTCTTCGCTCTATAAAGAAGTAGTTGAAAGAAAACAAAGTTAATATAGATCTTGGCTGAATTAAACAATGTCAGCTGTACTCAAACTATAAAGTGTAGATGGATGAGATGAGCAGCAGTATAATTGATGGCAGTGTCATTCCAGTTAGCCTCTGTCCAGAACAAGAAATTATTTGGCTAAACTCAGCAACAAAGCAAACAGCTCACTGAGCAGCTTAGAATATTTGGGAAAAGCTGCAAGTACACTTACCCCATAAGACCATTTTGGAAATTAAAGATAATAAATGTACAACTACAGTCTACAGTAAGTGGTGTTTTATGCAAAAGCCACCCCCTACCTGTGATCTTTTGTTGCCGCCAGTTGATTTCCAAGTGAAGTCCTAGATGTTGGTTTTGCCCTACTGAGCCCAAAAGACAGGCTTGGCTTGTTTAGAGACCCCTCTTTTTCCTTGTGTGACCCCATGGCTTTTGTGATCATCCAAGCTAGTTGTCCCATGGTTTAAATAAGGTGAGCTGCTGGAAGGGCATTCTCAGTGGAGGGTCTCTCTTCAGGCAAAAGCCTAGATTCAGTGGCCTTCAGGTGCAAGGCTCATCTCTTGCCCGCAATTTGCTGCCAGTGGGTCCTGAGAAGGGTCTTGATTTAAAAGAAGTAACAATGTCAGATTTTTAAGACTTTTTCTCCTGAGCACCTCACAATTGTCTTATGTCTTTAGTCTCAACCCCCCTGTGAGGTGAGAAACTGAAGCCCAGAGAGATTTATGTATGGGGGTAGTGAATTGAATCCAGGTCTCCCATAGCCCAGGGTAGTGCCCTAACCACTGGACCACCCTTCCCTTCTAAGTGCTAATGTAAAACTACTGGAGGACAACAATGCAGATTAAAAAAAAGAAAAAAACATTCATAGGAGAATAATGTCTATAATTTTAAAAAATGAGGTTGCAATTAGATAAAAACCAAATTTTAGACTTAAGAGGAAAAACAAGAGACAACAAGGGTGAAAGGTTGTATTGAGAATCAAAGGAGACATTGCTGTAATTTTAAATTTGCAGGTGTTTATGTGTAAAATATATTTATAAAATTTTGTAATTATACAGGTTAATTCATTTAGCTTGTGATATAAGGTGTCATTTTATATGCAATGAATCATGGTTGTCATATTTCGGGTACTTTCTATATTGTCACATTTTTGCTGGTTGGGATGTTGAGGAGTCCTATATTAAATGGTCATTTAAGGATCTGTATAAGCCATAGACTTGAGGCAAAATAGGACTGTGTGTAACACCCATACAATGTGTTTTCTCCTGTTCATTAATTTAAATAGGTTACCCTTGTACTGAAAGCGTCAAACGATAGTAATATAGATTTACTGAAAAAGGAAAGAGGTGCGATCAGCCATTGAATTATTTGCTTGTCACTCGCGAAGCCAAAAGGGAAAACTCTAAGAGAGCCATACTGGGATTTTGATAAGATCTTTGTAGTTCAGGAAAATATCACTTTGTATTTATCACAGACTTGTGTTTTATTCTTTTTAGAGTTACATAAACTAAAAGACATGTATTTTAACTGTTCAGTATTTGTATTTTGATATGCAAGTACGCTGATTTTGAGTAAATGTCTTCTCCTAGTGAGATTTTTTGTTTTGTGCTAATGTATGCTTCTTCCCTGTCTTTCACACAGAATATTGTTTAGTTTAGTGGTTTCATATTCCTTATGAGCAGCAAAGTATCCTGTGGCACCGTATAGACTAACAGACGTTTTGGAGCATGAGCTTTCGTGGGTGAATACCCACTTCGTCAGATGCATGTAGTGGAAATTTCCAGGGGCAGCTATATATATGCAGGCAAGCTAGAGATAATGAGGTTAGTTCAATCAGGGAGGATGAGGCCCTGTTCTAGCAGTTGAGGTGTGAAAACCAAGGGAGGAGAAATTGGTTTTGTAATTGGCAAGCCATTCACAGTCTTTGTTCAATCCTGAGCTGATGGTGTCAAATTTGCAGATGAACTGAAGCTCAGCAGTTTCTCTTTGAAGTCTGGTCCTGAAGTTTTTTTGCTGCAGGATGGCCACCTTAAGGTCTGCTATAGTGTGGCCAGGGAGGTTGAAGTGTTCTCCTACAGGTTTTTGTATATTGCCATTCCTAATATCTGATTTGTGTCCGTTTATCCTTTTCCGTAGCGACTGTCCAGTCTGGCCGATGTACATAGCAGAGGGGCATTGCTGGCATATGATGGCGTATATTACATTGGTGGACGTGCAGGTGAATGAACCGGTAATGGTGTGGCTGATCTGGTTAGGTCCTGTGATGGTGTCGCTGGTGTAGATATGTGGGCAGAGTTGGCATCGAGGTTTGTTGCATGGATTGGTTCCTGAGCTAGAGTTACTGTGGCGCGGTGTGCAGTTACTGGTGAGAATATGCTTCAGGTTGGCAGGTTGCCTGTGGGCGAGGACTGGCCTGCAACCCAAGGCCTGTGAAAGTGTGGGATCATTGTCCAGGATGGGTTGTAGATCCCTGATGATGCGTTGGAGAGGTTTTAGCTGAGGACTGTATGTGATGGCCAGTGGAGTCCTATTGGTTTCTTTCTTGGGTTTGTCTTGCAGTAGGAGGCTTCTGGGTACACGTCTGGCTCTGTTGATCTGTTTCCTTATTTCCTCGTGTGGGTATTGTAGTTTTGAGAATGCCTGGTGGAGATTTTGTAGGTGTTGGTCTCTGTCTGAGGGGTTAGAGCAGATGCAGTTGTACCTCAGTGCTTGGCTGTAGACAATGGATCGTGTGATGTGCTCGGGATGGAAGCTGGAGGCATGAAGGTAGGCATAGCGGTCAGTAGGGTTTCGGTATAGGGTGGTGGTAATGTGACCATCACTTATTTGCACCGTGGTGTCTAGGAAGTGGACCTCCCGTGTAGATTGGTCCAGGCTGAGGTTGATGGTGGGGTGGAAGCTGTTGAAATCATGGTGGAATTTTTCCAGAGTCTCCTTCCCTTGGGTCCAGGTGATGAAGATGTCATCAATGTAGCGTAGGTAGAGAAGGGGCGTGAGTGGACGAGAGCTAAGGAAGCGTTGTTCCAGGTCAGCCATAATGATATTCCTTATGAACATTCAGTGAAATTGGCAGTCAATGTGCAAATCAGATAAAATCCTGCGTATTCTGACCACCAATGGAACCACTTGACCACAGAGAAGTTAAAGATTTCTTGAGCTTGCATGGGGTGGGGGTGCACACCCATGTACATCAGGTAGTATGGTTGCATAGGGATTCCAGTCACATTTCTGCATAGCAGGATTTCATTTGGAGAGCAGGATGAGCATTCAGGCTGCTTGTTGTGAATTCGCTGACCATTACCCTTGCCAGTTCAGAGCCAGACAACAGGAGTGATTACAACCTCACTGCAACTGTGCAACGTTCTTCCAGAGGATTTTTTATTCCATTTCCCCATCCTGTGAAGTTTCCCTTTACCAAGCCCTTGTAGACCTGAGTGTTACTTACTAGGCTTCAATCATGTCTGACCCAGCCAAAGCAGTAGGATGACTTAATCAGGGCAAGATCCCTGTAGGGATTTAGGTGCTTGACTGCCACTTTTTGTGCCCAAGTCCCAAATTTAGATCCTCAAAATCCCTGCTCAGCTGCCACCTAACCCTGTAGGTACCTAAATTTTCCAGGTGCCTAAGTTTCCACTGGTAAAGTTCCAGCTGGTAAAGTTCCATGCTCCAAAACCACCTAAGTCCTGACACACCCAACACTGAGGTCATGCCTAAGCCCCAGCCTAATTCACAAACTAGGCTTTCTACACCTGTCTCACCAGCGGTGTCTGACCTGGTAGACTTATCAGAGCCTGCCTTAAAGATGACCTACTAGCTCGGGCCCTGCACAAAACAGAGGTAGTCTTGGTGGCAGCAGCCTAAATCCCTTGTGTCTCTCAGCCCATTGGTTAGAGCACTCTTCCATGGCAAGGGAGAACTGAGTTCAGATCCCCATTTGGCCCCATTCAGAGCAGGAACTTGAACTCAGCTATCCCAGTTGAGTGCCCTACCCACTGACCTATTGAGTCATTCTCAATATCTCTGGCTCATTAAGTATTTTATACAAAATAGAACAACTTCCACAGGAGAGATTGAAAGACTCACCGTAGAAAACTCCATAACCTATTGGTCAGGGTGCTTATTTGGGTGGGAAGAGACGTGGCTTCAAGTCCCCGCTCCAGACTAGGGAGAAGAGGAATTTGAACCAGGTCTCCCACATTCTAGGCGAGTGCTCTAACCAGAGGCGTACTGGGTGTAAGAGGGGTGCCGTCACCACCTCATGTTTTTCTCAAGAAAAGCCCTAAGCCAGTGGGGGAGGCAGGACTCAGAGCCCAGGCTCCAGCCCACATGTCTACATTGCTATCTTTAGCCCCAGTCAGTTGACCTAGGTTCAGACTCGCTGCTGCAGATGGGTTTTTTGTTTTTGTTTTTTGTGATGTAGCTATTCCCTAAGTGGCCTCATTCATTGTACAGGGAGCCTGGACATCTAACATGGGTCTGTGGATTCTGTTAGGTGACAGGGCACCTACAGTTAGGGGTTGCAATATTAAGCCTAACTGTCCTTGGTGCATTAATTTAAAGGTGGCCAATCTATGACAGGTAGTACCTGCCCAGTGTTCAGGTGGTCTGCATAAACCTCAAACTCTTTCTGTCTGCTTTGATACTGTGTTTCATACCCATCATCTTGAAATCTTGTCCTTCTTTGCTTTGCATGACTCCGAGCTAGCTACACTACCTAACTTTGCTGGTGTAGCTATACCAGCAAAGCCCCCTAGCAGAGTTGCAGTGTTAGGGTTAGTGCATACTGGCAAAAGCAGTTCTTTTGCTGTTATAGTTAAACCACCTCCCCAAGTAGCACAGCTCTGCTGGCAACATTTTGTAGTGAAGACCTGGACTCTCTTGCTCCAGGTTCTCTTCATTAATGCTACTCATTCCAGTAGGTCCTCCTACAGAACTGTGTCTTTTTGCTCACTCCTTTTCTTCCTCTACAGACACTCTCTAAAGCAGTGGTCCCCAACCTTTTTATGGCCAGTAGCACATTCATGTTTTCAGAAGAGTGTGGTGGGCACCAACAATTTGTCAAGGCTTATTTTGTATTTGTACATTAAATAATATGAAAAACATCATATTTAATATTACATAATATATGAATCCATAAGATAAAAAAGGTAATTTTACATGTAAAAGGTATTAATTAAATTATTCGGCAATTAGTCTTTCACCTTACCATGTGAATTTGCTCTTTTTTATCTACCTGTAAGAAAAATTAAGGAGTTTTTACAAAATAAATATCATAAACAGTTTTCATCTTATGTATTTTAAAAAAGTAAAACGTTGAACTGCTGGTCCAAATATATTTATTCTTCTTACATTAACACAGAATGAAGCCTGCAGCCCTGGAGTTTTCTGTCCCCGGCAGGTGCGGGGCCGCAGTTTCTCTCTGGCTTAAGCCGCGGCCCCACGCCTGCTGGGGACCGAGAACACTGGCACCTGCAGCCCCGGAGTTCTCTGTCCCTGGCAGGCGCAGGGCTGCAGCTTCTCTCCGGCTTAAGCCACGGCCCCGTGCCTGCCAGGGACCAAGAACACTGGCACCTGCAGCCCCGGAGTTCTCTGTCCCCAGCAGGGGCGGGGCTGCGGCTTCGATACCAGAGAGAAGCTGTGGCCCAGCGCCTGCCAGGGACCGAGAACACCAGCGCCCACAGCCTGCAGCCCTGGAGAAGCCAGAGAGAAGCCGCAGCCCCGCGCCTGCCAGGGACAGAAAACACCAGTGCCCGCAGCCTGCAGCCCCAGAGTTCTCTGCCTCCGGCAGGCGTGGGGCTGCGGCTTCTCTCCCCTGCTGGGCACTAGGCAGGCGCACATAAATGCCCCAGCAGGCGCCATGGCGGGGACAAGTGCTCTAAAGACAGTATCTACTCATAAGGCTTTAACTGCCATCTCTGTGCTGGTGACTCACGGGGCTTTCTCTCCACTCCTGACTTGACTCCCTCCAGTCCTGCATCTCACCTTGTCTCTCTGATAGCTCCTGGATCTTGTTTTCTGTGCAGGAGATCCATTTCCAATATGGTACAGTAACATTAATTCTAAGTTAGTCATTACAGTAAAAATTATGCATTGTATAGTTAAAAATATGAACATTCAAGAATTACATTACATACATACATACATCTAAAATATGTAATCAGTACAGTTCATAAACACCAAAATGCTCACTTATACTGATACAAGTTTTCCACTCCACCCACACAGCACACTATAAGAATGTCTAGAATGCTGGCGTAGCCAAGTGTACCCAGGGAATATATTCCTTTAAGTCTTTCCTACGCATTCAGTAATAAATATATAAAATCAGGCGTATGCATCCAACAAGGTATATTCATTACATAACAAAACAAGAGTGCAAAGTTAAGGCTGGGTGGGTGGTATAATTGCACTGTTCCCAACTAACAATTTTATCGCGTTTTACAATAATTTTTCTTAAAGCCCCAACTCCTGTAGCCAAGATTAGAAGAATCTCAGGGAAGATGTGTGTGGGCGGGGGGAGAGGGTTTAGAGTTTGTTGCTCTCCTGGTCAGGGCCGGCTCCAGGCACCAGCGCAGCAAGCAGGTGCTTGGCACGGACAACGGAAAGGGGCGGCACGTACAGCTCTTCGGCAATGCAGCAGTAGGTCCCTCAGTCCCTCTCGGAGGGAAGCACCTGCTGCCGAATTGCCGCCAAAGAATGAAGTGGTGGCAGTAGAGCTATCACTGAACTGCCGCCAGTTGTGGCTTTTTTTTTCTTCCGCCACTTGTGGCGGAAAAATGCTGCAGCCGGCCCTGCTCCTGGTTGTGGGTAAAAGCTTGAAAATGCATCCAAGTGCATACTAAAGGTTCAGAAACCAGAGGACAAATGAAGAGAACCCAAAATTTTTGTTTTAAAATCTCACGATTGAATGTTTAGGATTGGCAATGCTCAAATTAGGTGGAGTAATGAAGGATTATATGGCAGCATAGAACTGGCGGAATCCCTTAGTTGTTCATTTCCAGACATGCTAACATTGTATTTTCTTTGACGCTTCAGAATGTATGTGAAGTTTAATTTTGTGGTACTGTTAGATGAATACCTTCGAAGCACTTACAGCCATAATTCCTTTTAGTGGGTGTACTAGACCTTCCCCCTGCAATACTTCACCCCACTTCTGCCGCTATGCCTATTAAATTGTGTCCTAATTTTGCTGTTCCACAATGGAAGGGCGTTCAACTTTGCCTTGCAGCATTAGTTGATTTTATTTGTTGACACATCCATATTGTCTATTAAACATGTTTCCAGTATACTGAAGGTCAAAGATCTCTCTCATTTAATCAGTTATTTTACCAAGGGCTGAAGTTACAAGATTAAAAAACAAACAAACCTGGAGTCACTACATTTGTTCTTTTCCAATGCCCCGAGGGCTTTTTTTCTTTGTTCGTTTGTTTTGTTTTCTTAAAAAGCAGCCATGGTTGAGTGACTGCAGTTGCTACCTCCCTTAGAAACCTGACATGCAAATTAGATTGTTAGATCTTAGGAGCAGGGACTAGGTGTTTCTTAGGCCTCGTCTGCATTACAAAGGTAGATTGACATAAGGCACTTTGCGTCAACCTAGTTGTGTTTGTGTCTACAATTAAATATGTCCCCTGCCAACGTATGTACCCCGTTACAGCAACGCAGTACCACCACCTCCCCGAGTGGCACTGAGCCATAGTCGATGCGTACTGAGATTAACACAATGCAAGAGCAGACACTATGTTATGATGTCAACCCTAATAGTCCTCCAGCAGCTGTCCCACGATACCCGATGCTGACTGCTCTGCTCACAGTTGTGACCTCCACTCCCCCATGGTCACAGAGACCAGAAGAGCCACCTCTCCTTTAAAGCCCCATGACTTTTTGAAATTCATTTTCCTGATTGCCCAGCTTGGTGAGCACACCTAGCAGCTCTACAGGCTGGTGTGCAGCTGCCCAGCTGACCATGCTGGCTACACACTCCAGCTTGGACTAGACAAGAGGCAGTGGATCTCCTGGGCCTGTGGCGAGCAGAGGCTGTGCAAGAACCACTATGGATCAGCTGTAGGAATGTGGACAAGAGGGAGACAAGAGAAGGGATGCAGCGGGAATCAGCAGTGGTGCTGCCTGAAAGCGAAGGAACTGCGGCAGGCATATAACAGAAGGTCACGGAGGTCAACAGTCAATGTAGTGCTGAGCCATGTGCCACATGTGGCAGACACCCCACTACCATCCCACAGACCACTGTGGAGCCCGAGTCATGGGCCTGTGGCATGAACAGCGAGGAGGTAGAGGATGGTTGACATGCAAATTGGGAGGTGCAGATGTGTTGTGAACCAGGACCTGTTTGAGACTCCACCCCAGTGTGGTCAGTCCCTGTGCACAATCCCCATGCAGGGAAAGGAACACAGGCACGCAGCATATCGGCCTGGGTGGCTTCAAGACACCAACAACAATTGTGCTCCCTTTGCTTTTGTTACCCTCCAAAGTGAGCGAGCAGTGGAATCATCCCGGTCTGTGGGAAATGGTGCCAGTATTCACTGCCATTACCCTATACTCATAGTTTCATGCAATTGAGCGTGGCTGGTGCTCTGAGTGACGCTGGGCACAAGCACTCCAAAGCAGAAGTGACGATAAGTGACCTTGTGTAAAACTTTAGGGGAGCAAGGGAAGGAAGTTCTGAATCTTAACTTTTGACTTCTGTTGTGACAGTACTAACAATGGTACCTGCAGGTGTTTTATCTGCAGCTGCTGCCATTGCAGCCTTGAGGGATTTCCCCTCTCCACAGTTATGGAATGTCTGAGCCAGATAAAGAGGAGAAAGAAAAGGATGAGGGATGACTTGTTCAATGAGATCCTGTAAAACAGTGCACAAAGGGCTTGGAGGGTGAATATTGCAGACAGTTTGGAAAAGTAGACTGGAGAAAGGCCCCAGAGTCCCAGCAGAAGGAGAAGAGGGAGATGCACCAGGACATAATTGGGAATCACAGATGCTGCAGATTCTTGTGGCCCTACATGTTCAACAATCACAGACTCCCCTTCTTTTGCAGTCTGTGGAGAACTCTATTATAGCACCTCCCTTCATACCTCCTGCCACTCTTCCACATTGCATCAGGTGCAGGGAGAGGGGAAAACAGCATTCATCACCTCTTACCTGTAAGTGGCTGCTCTGTGCCTGGGGTAGGGTGACCAGACAGCAAATGTGAAAAATCGGAACAGGGGGTGGCGGGTAATAGGAGCCTATATAAGAAAAAGCCCCAAATTGGGACTGTCCCTATAAAATTGGGACATCTAGTCACCCTTCTCTGGGGGGAGTAAGGGATGGGGATGGGGACAGACAGCCCAGATGTGCCTACCTTTAAGATGCAATACAGACACAGTACTTTTTTTCTTATCTCTGCTGCTGCCTGATTGGTTACTTCCAGTTCCCCATGGTTTCTGGTTGGCTGATCAGTTCATAACTCTGGTGTTTGTATCTTTGAGGTTCCTCTATAGTTGACTCTTTCCTTGGTGCTGTCAAGGTGGCTGATATAGGGCTTCATGAGCAAGGAGGATTCTGGGTCCCCAGGATCACTTTGGGCATTTCAACATTGCCAGTGGTAATCCACCCTCCTTGTAGCTTTCTGTGTTCTTTAGAGATGCAAGCTTCATACCCCTTCCCTGACCAGCCAGCAATGAAGTGTCCCTGGTAATCCACCAATACTTGAATAAGCATACAAAAGTAGCCCTTTCTTCTGATGTACCCTTGTGGCAAGGTGGTTTGGTGCCAAAATAGGGAGGTGTGGGTTGTCTGTTTTTCCAGCACATTTCAGGAACCCCATGGCTGCAAATCCATCCCGTGTCCTGCACTTTGCCAAGAATCACCATCCTGCATAGCAGAAAACTATTGATTGCCTGACAATGGCTCCCACAGTGGATTTTTCAACTCCAACATGATTTCCCACTAACTGGGAGCAATACAGTACTGCAAGTTTCCACAATATGATCGCCACTTGCATCTCCATTGTCAGTGCAGCTCTCATTCTCCTGTTCCTGAGCATCCATAAGTTCTGCAGCCGCTGCTCATCATTCCAAGCCTGTGTTACGGTGTGATCCCACCAGTTACTCCAAGTTTCTGAGGCCCAGAAGCAGCACTCTAACATCTGCAGCTGCTCTGAGAATGCCACCGATAACTTTGAATTGATTCTTGCTGTGTCCCAGAGCAATCTGTCCTCAAAGAAATCATCATGCTCTACACTAAGAACTAAGAGGTTCTTCTTATGGCTCTGCAAACTCCAGAGGATCACACGCCCTGTGCCTGCAATGCTTATAAACAATCATGCAGAGCTGTGCAGACTCTAGGCTTCTGTCAGAGATCGTGGACAGCTAGGAAGGCCATGCAGGTTCATGGGATATTTAACAAAGGCACCAAACTTATTGAGGACATTATGGGATGGAGACAATTGCATGCTGGGAAGTTGACCCTTTGTTCCCAATCATTCCTGCGTAACTTGATTCTGTCCCACCATGCATTGCCAAAACTTCCCCAACCACACTGCACTGGCAGGTTGCACACTGGGATACCTACCCATGGTACATTGGCACAAGCACTCCTAGTGAGTACACACACTGCCACCACAAGGAACCAAGTGTGCACAAGCAATATACTAATTGCAGGAACTTTGTGCAGACTTAATTTGCATCAACCAAAGTCTGTAGTGTAGACTTGGCCTTAGAGTGGGGCCCTGATCCTTACAGTAGGCCAGTGGGTGCTATTGTAATACCCAAAACAAGTCTTACTACCAAATCGTCAGTTTTGTAAGTTTCTAATTTTTCTCAAGCATCTCCTCATCTTCTTTTATTCTGTAATCAGCAGCTGTAAAACTTGTGAAATTTGTGTGTGCTGTCTTGCAACGAAGTGAAGCATTTCAAAGAAATATTGTGCAGTATAGAAAATGTTGATTCTTTTTAGCTTCTGTCAAGAAAAAACAAAGCTTGTGAAATAATCATTTCTTCACACTAGAATTTTCATATGCAACAAGTTTTGAAAGTCTTCAGTAAATCTAAAGATAAAAGCATCAGACTACTCAAGAATTTTGTACTTAGGCAGCTTAAAAGGGTGTGGGAAAGCTGTCTACAGCCATCCTTGGCAGTCAAAACGGAAAGCAGAATTGAAGCTTTCTTGTCTTGAAGTATTTAAAGGCTTTGCTATTGCAGCATATTGGCAATCTTCTAAAAGATCACACTAGTAAGATTCTTGAAATAAAAAAAGTATAAAAACTTGCAATACACTTCTAGAGGTCATTTTGTCCTATGGCTATAATATGATTTGAGATTTTAGCAGCTCTACTGAAGCAGTTTTCTTGGTTTGTGTGTGTGCCATTTAAAGTTGTGCAAATGGTGTTAGACAATCAGCAACCTGTTTTGAATCCCCAAGACAATAATAAAGTTTTCTCATTATTAATTCTGAATCATCAGCTTAAATTTTAAATCTTTCACTGTCATCTCTGCCATGTGTCACAAGTATGTTAGAAAATTATGCAAAGGAAAAGGCTGTGTATGACAGTTTATTTTCCTATCAGAAATGAAAATGAGTTCACCAAGCACTAGAAGCTTAAAGAGCCCAATTTAATAATCAAAGTGTCTCCAACAGAAGGCCTGACATACCCATAAGTGAGATTAATACAGAAAAGTTCCTGTAGAAAACAATTCCTACCTGTTTCTTTGGTCTACATTCAGATAGATACCATTTTTAGTGCTATCCTGCTGGTATTAGTTCTCTTAAAAGCAAACTTTTGTATAAAAGATATTTCCATGAATTAGAATGTGAGTTATCCATCGTAACTGTGGCATTTCCCACCTGTTTCCAGAGAGAAATAAGCTACATCAGCAAAAGCACCTTTATGTCCGTGTAACTGTGTCTGCACTAGGGCTTTTAGCAGTATAGAAATGTTGTAAATTCAATCAATCACACTTGTCAGGGTTCCTTCCCCACTCTGAACTTTAGGGTACAGATGTGAGGACCTGCATAAAAGACTCCCAAGCTTATTTTCCAGCTTAGGTTAACAGTAAGCTGCCATCACCAACCGTGTTCCAAATCTGAGAGAGAGCCACTTGGAACTCTGCCTTCCCCCAAATATTTCCCAAGTCCCTAACCCCCGCCGTTCCTGGGCAGAGTTGAGACTAATTCCTCCCCCTCAAGTCCTTTCACCCCTTTTCCTGGGTAGGCTTGAGAGTATACCTTCACCAATTAGTTCTGGTGAACACAGATCCAAAACCCTTGGATCTTAAAACAATGCAAAATCAATCAGGTTCTTAAAAGAGGGATTTTATTAAAAGAAAAAGTGAAGTTCATCTCTGTAAAATCAGGATGGAAATAACTTTACAGGGTAATCAGATTCAAAGAGGCCAGAGGAACCCCCTCTAGCCTTAGTTTCAAAGTAAGTTACAGCAAAACAGGCATAAACCTCGCTCTAGCAAAGGAACATTTACAAGTTGAGAAAACAAAGATAAAACTAACACGCCTTGCCTGGCTGTTACTTACAAGGTTTGAAATATGAGAGACTTGTGCAGGAAGATTTGGAGAACATGGATTGATGTCTGGTCCCCCTTAGTCCCAAGAGCGAACAAGCCCAAAACAAAGAGCACAAAACAAAAGCCTCCCTCCCCAGATTTGAAAGTATCTTGTCCCCTTATTGGTCCTTTGGGTCAGGTGTCAGCCAGGTTACCTGAGCTTCTTAACCCTTTACAGGTAAAAGGAATTTGATGCCTCTGGCCAGGAGAGATTTTAAAGAATTGTATACATGAGGGTTGTTACCCTTCCCTTTATAGTTATGACAACACCTCTAACAGACACCATGATACTGGCAAGTTGGTAGCATAGACTAGACCTTAATGTACCAAAAAAGCACATGGGAGCAGCAGAGAATTGCTTTCCAGGAAGCAAACCCTAATGTGGGGTCTAGACAGTCTAGTCACTGTTTTTAGTACAGTCTCTCTCAGGCTCAGACCACTTGTGTAACTCCTTTCCCGGGGATATGGGATGCACCATCAAGGTGGGTTATACCTCCAGTGGAAGACCTCCTGAGCCTCCCCACAACCCCACTCTCAGTTGCTTACACACAACTCTCCAAAGTTGCACCTAGCCCATGGCCCCACGGGTTACTAGTTTAACTCCTTCAGGGGTAACGTGGTAGGAAGACAAGGAACACAGGGTAGCAGAAGAATTTCTTAACAGACACTCCCTCTTGGTTGGAAGATGCCAATTTGTTGAAATCTAAATGCTCTACAGGAATGTGGAGATTTTTGACCAAACTTTTGACAGAAACCTGCTGGTTTTTGGCCAGCTCAGCTAGCTGCTTCCCAGACAGCACAGGCTTTCAGGCACCCAGGTCGCTTGGGAAACAGTTCATTTGGGAAACATTCCCAGGATCAGAACATGTCATCCTTTCTGAAACAAAATTTTGGAATGTCACTTCCACAAAAAAAATCAGCATTTTGGCATTTCATCTCAGGTAGGGTGAGACTTTTCCAAAACCTCAACATTTTTCACAGCCAATTGTATAGATGAGTCTCATTCAAAGGCTGTAGCTCCAGATTGCTCTCATTGATGGGCCCTCTGCAAGGCATCAAACAGCTTTCCCAAGCAGGCAGCTATCTAGAATGCAATATAACAAGCTGCCCTTGGGCAAGTTCAGACTAATGTTTAACACAGTGTTCATATTTTGATATCACCATATCCCCGTCTGCCTCACATCAATGCGGACAAAACCTGTAAAATGGATACCATAGCGAGAGAGGAATGCTTACCAACATATAAAAAGTCCAAGTCAATGGAGAGATATTAGACAATTTTGATGAGGTTAGAGTAAATAAAATGACACACTTGTATGATACAATTTTAGAGTTGTTATGTAATCTTTATAGACTATCATAATGCATAAGCATTAAAGGAGCAAAGCTGGGATTGTACTTGCAATTTTAACTTTGATGTTTTCTGTGGTTAACCATACACTGCTTAATGGTCTCCTGTTTTGCACAGAATAGTTGAATATTGGCATGCTCTTTTTTTCTTGAGACCCCAATGGAATACTTACGAGAGCAGCTTTATCTCAAAGGTATCTTGGTTAGCAAATAGTACAATAGTATCTTTCTGTAGGGCCAGTCAATATTTTGAAAGTGCAGCTTTCAAATTCTATAGACTGAAATATATGGATCTTTGCCAGCTACACGGTTGCCTGTGCAATTTGTTGTGTAAATAGGGATAATTTGTTGCCACTTGAATGAGGCTCTAAGTTTCTCATGGAGGAACCCAAGAAGGTAAGGAACAGCTTTTATCCAGGGAGATCCCTAGTACCTTGACATGAAGAAGTAGGAATGACCCTTTTTCTGTTTTGATCCCAGGTGATCTGAAGACCTCCACCCCTCCTCCAGCTCTGAGAGACATAAGTGTTCCCATACATACAAAAGGAAAGGTTCCCTGTCCAAGGTCTCTAATATAGGGCAGGTTTTCCTGTCCCAAATTTAAGTCATTGGGAGCTTCTTGATCTGGACAGGGACCATCTGCTACCAGGAAGGACTGTACTGAGACTTCAGAAGGGAAAATCGCAGCACCTTCCAGTACCGGGGCTGCTTCTTTGGCACCTAAACCCTTGTTGGTACTGCTGGATTTGGCACCTTCTACTTCAGCAGCCCGAGATGTGGAAATTACTTCATTGACTCCAGTTCACTACTCAGCTCCAGAAGACCGTCCTATTGCTGCTGGAACTGGAGTAATCTCTTCTCTCTAGACTCAGCTCAACAGCACTTAGAGATATCGGTAGCGGATGCAGTCCATGGTGCCCCTCTGTCCCCATTCACATATAAGGGTTGAGCTAGATTGTCTCTAGTACCATCAACAAGTAGAGACAGGTCATCACTGCCTTCTCTGGATCCAGGATCAGAATCCCCAGAGGTGGAAGTCCCCCAGCCATAGACTATGCCCCAAAGGATCTCTTGAGAGAATGGAGCCTAGACAGAATATTGGGAGTCTCCAGGATTTCTCACCACTCCCATCTGAGAGACTATCCCCCTATACTCATTGGTACTCTACCCCGGGGCCTGGTGCTGACTGGTTATAAGATCCTGTAGGAGCAGTACTGGGTCACAGAAGATTCACTGGATTACTATCCAAAATGCACTTGGTGGCATAGGGAACCCAAGCAAACTTAGGGTTCCAGGGTAGAAGAGGAGCTTTCTCAGCCTTGTCAGGAACCACAGCTCCATCCCCATGAGGAAGAAGAGCAACAGGAGTAGGAGAAGTCTATGCCCCGGGCAAGGCAGTGCTTCCAACTTCCCATCAGGCTCTGGTGATCCTAAGCCTTCCAGGACTTAGTCAAGAGACTGGCAGAGTCACTTAAAATTCCCTTGGAATACGTCCAGGAGGCACCACACACGTTACTGGACGTCTTGCATAGTTTGAGCCCAAGCAGAGTGACATTTCCTGTTAATGAGGCCACCCTCGAAGCTGCCAGGGCTCTCTAGCAGACTTGTGTCACAATTCCACCAGTGTCCAAGTGGGATGAAAGTAAACATTTCATACCTGTAAAAGGGTCAGAGTGCTTATTTTCTCAACCATCTCCCCAATAGGGGTGGTATGCAGATAAGGATAACCCAGATCTAAACTGCATGAGAGAGAAGTGAAGAGGCTTGATACCTCAATGGCAGGAAGGTGTATTCTTCAGCCTCTCTGCTGTTCAGAGTCTCAAACTGCCAAGTTCTGATGGCCAAATATGATTTTTACCATCATGACAAGCCGGTCACCTTCGTCGATAAGTGCCTCAGGACATCAGAGACCTGTCCCAGGCCCAAAGTGATAAAGGAGACTGGTGCTTAAGACTGTCCTAGATGCAGCAGATATGGTGGCGAGATCTGATGTCCTCAGGAATTCTGAGGATGCACTTCAAACAGCGGTAGCAGACTTGTTTGAGTGCAATTCAGTGCTAAAAAGACCGATGAGTCTCTCCACTCCTTGGAGGACTTGGAGCCACATGGTGATCACTGAGTATTTACACAGCTGCAATCAAGTGAAAACCCAGCAAACCAAGTTTGGATGACCAGCTTGCCCCCTCTCCCAGTCTTTTATCACTAGCTGCGGTGTGAACTAGGACTTGAGCATCAGAGAACACACAGAAAGGGTGCTCACAATTAACCATCTTCCACTGTCACCCTCAAAACAAGGATTGTGATGGAACTTTTTGAGAGCTGTGCATCAACTGTTCCTCCAGATCTGCACAACCCCTTTGTTGGTTCCCCTCCCTTAGGAGGTTCACTTTCCCACAACCTATTTGTCTGGACAGGAATTACAGAGGACAGATGGGTACTAGAGGTTGTCTCCTCAGGAATCACCCTTCAGTTTTCTTTCCCCCCCAACTCCTAACTTTCTCTACCGCGTCCTGTTTCAGGCAGCCCTCCTGAAGGGGGTTGTCACTCCTCGACCTGGGGATGATGGAACTAGTACCTTCTTGCAGCAAGGGGAAAGAGGTTCTACTTGAGGTAGACTTCTGGGAACTGGGCAAATTCATCCACTGCTTAAAATTCAGAATGATAACTGTCATCCATTATCTCATCACTAGATTCAGATAGTTGATTTACAGTCCTTGATCTCAAAGTTGCCTACTTTCATGTAGACATTCATCTGGCACAGAGGAGATTCCTGACATCTGGCACAGAGGAGATTACTGAGATTTGTGACTGTCAAAAAGCACTACCAGTACAGAGTTCTGTCCTTTGGGCTCTTATTGGCACCAGGTGTTTACCAAGGCAGTGTTGGTGGTAGCAGCTCACTTTCATCAGCAGAGGTTGATAGTTCCTTCAGGGTAAGCCATCTTACCAGGAAGCAATCTCTGTGCTTTGCCATTTTTTTTGAGAGGCTTGGCCTCATAGTGAATCTGGTGAAGTCCACCTTGGTATCTTCACAATTGGCAGAATTCATCAGGAACAAGGCTGGACGCTGTTACAGCCAAGGCTTACTTATCAGAGGACAGTTTCCCCTGCATACTGGGCTCATACAGCAAATCCGTTTGAGCCCCATAATGTCCATACAATCCTGCCTGCATTGTTGGGCCATGTGGCCATGAGTACTTACATAACCGTGTTTACAAGGCGTCAGTTGTCTACAGGCCTGGCTGTGAATTGTCTCGTTCAGGGTAAATAAAGTTTTGACCTGCTAATTATGATTCCCCTAAGGGATATGGTCCCCTCACAAGTCCGTGCTTCACATCAATGAGTGACAGCTGAGAGCAGTCAGAGTAGCCTGCAAACAATTCCTCCCTCACATCCACAGTCAGGCGAGGTGTTATGTGACGTGTCTAGTTGGCAGCCGGTATCAAGCGGAGTGCCCCAAGGATTGGTCCTGGGGCCGGTTTTATTCAAGCTCTTCATTAACGATCTGTAGGATGGTGTGGACTGCACCCTCAGCAAGTTTTCAGATGACACTAAACTGGGAGGAGTGGTAGGATACAGAGGGACCTAGACAAATTAGAGCCAAAAGAAATCTGATGAGGTTCAACAAGGCCAAATGCAGAGTCCTGCACTTAGGACGGAAGAATCCCAAGCACTGCTACAGACTAGGGGCCGAGTGGCTAGGCAGCAGTTCTGCAGAAAAGGACCTTGGGGTTACAGTGGACGAGAAGCTGGATATGAGTCCACAGTGTGCCCTTGTTGCCAAGAAGGCTAATGGCATTTTGGGCTGTATAGGTAGGGGCATTGCCAGCAGATCCCCTCTATTCGACATTGGTGAGGCCTCATCTGGAGTACTGTGTCCAGTTTTGGGCTCCACATTACAAGACAGATGTGGAAAAATTGGAAAGAGTCCATCAGAGGGCAACAAAAATGATTAGGGGACTGGAGCACATGACTTATGAGGAGAGGCTGAGGGAACTGGGATTGTTTAGTCTACAGCAGAGAAGAATGAGAGGGGATTTGATACCTGCTTTCAACTACCTGAAAGGGGGTTCCAAAGAGGTGAATCTAGACTGTTCTCAGTGGTAGCAGATGACAGAACACAGAGTAATGGTCTCAAGTTGCAGCAGGGGAGGTTTAGGTTGGATATTAGGAAAAACTTTTTCACTAGGAGGGTGGTGAAGCACTGGAATGGTTACCTAGGGAGGTGGTGGCATTTCTTTCCTTAGAGGTTTTTAAGGTCAGGCTTGACAAAGCGCTGGCTGGGATGATTTAGTTGGGGATTGGTCCTGCTCTGAGCAGGGGGTTGGACTAGATGACCTCCGAGGTCCCATCCAACCCTGATATTCTATGATTTAAACTGCCCAAGTTTTTATAGATCAGACCAAAAAAAACAAAACCTTTTCTTCTGGCATAGCCTGCAGCATATGTTTTAAGGAGCCAAGACTCAAATGTGTTCAGTTGATTGTTGGCAGCATGATGTCAAATGTGACTAGCTGTGAATTATTAATGTGAATGTGCTAGAGGCTTAGGCAGTGGGTGCACATGTCTTATAATAGTCACAAAAGTAGATGTTTCACCTAAATATTTGACTGAAAAGGACCGTCTTTCCTTAACACAACCATTCTCACCCTTTCCAGGTTGGTGACCCCTTATTCGAAGGCAAGTGTTTGCAACCCCCTTACTTTTTTTTTACTCTTGTACAGTAGCACCAATGCTAAGCCTGTTGAAGTTGTGTGTGTGTGTATGTTCAGGAGGTTGACAGAAGATACGTGAACATGAAGGATAATGTTGGGAGTGGGGAGAAAAAAATATTTGCTTTAGATGGTAGTAAATTTTCAGTGCCTTTCATAACCCCCTCAGGTTCACAACCCCCAGTTTGAAAGACTGCTTTACAGCATAAAACAAGATGTTTTATGGTATGTCCACTCTTCAACCATCCCTGTTCCAGCTCAGTTGAGAATTATAAGGGGCAGCCTCCTACACAGTATAAAGTAAATCAGGTAGTTTACATAGATCCAGGTTTCACAGTGATCCATGGAATACTTGTTGAATTTTCATGGAGTGCTGGTTGGTTAACAGGACCTGTCTCTCCTCCTTGTTTTTTCTCTGCTGGATCAGAACAGATGGCAGAGAGAGATGAAATGAAGAGCAAACACAGCATGACTAATTTCCCCACACACACACAAAAAGAAACAGGCATGCATAAATACTTTCCCAATATTATTATTCCATGTAAGCAATTGCTACAGTTGCTACAGAGGTGGGAGGGGAGATGGGTCGGACTATCACAAATGTGAGGGGTGGTGTCCCTGAGGCTCTATCTCCCATAAGAGCCCATCCAGGCTAAAACATCAAACAGTTTGAGAATGCTTATTGTACACAGTTGTCACATTTTTGCTTGAAACCTGGAGCAGTCTAATCCCTGAAAATTACCCCAGCAGGCACTCCACCACTCCAGAGAGGTACATGTCTGAAGAGATGAAGAAAAGACTGTCATGAAAAGACAGCCAGGTTTACATCTTTCCATAATATCCACAGTTTCAGTAAAACATGAAGGTGAGTTCATTAGCCATCTGTGACTGCCTCGGTTTTTTTTCTGTTGTCTGAAAGTGCACATTTAAAGAGCTGTCTGAAAAGGAACGCTTTTTTACCGTGTCTGCCCCAACACACATTGACGAGAAATTTGTTAGCTAGATTTATAGACCTATATGTAGATACAAAAATTACCTGAAGGAGGTTTGTTATACATCTAGTATATTTCGTTCTCCGTTATTACCCCTGACATCAGAGAGTGGCAGAGTTCAAGTCAATAGCCCATGGATTTGTGCATTTTGCATGGGAGGAATTGTCAGGGGACTCTAGCCTTTACTTTCCCCTCTTGGTACATTGGCTTTCAGAGACCGTGCAATTTGCTGTCTTTACTCAGGCTTCTCCCAAGCGGGTGGTTTGATGATGGAGTTCTTTATTATCTTTAGTTGACACTAATTCTGCTGATACGTGTGTGGTTTTACAGTTATTTTTGGTGTATGGGTCTACGAGGCCACAATAGACCCATTTCTACAAGCTGAAAGGATAAATAATTCCAGTTAAGTGAGGCTCAGCTGTGAGAGCTAAATTGGTTTTGAAGTATTTTTCTTCCAGTTGGCCAGTAAATTTTAGGTCCAAAATCTACTACTAGAAATGCAGGCAGCAGCCGATGTGTCCTTGAACATTCCTCTAAATATCAGCAGGAGAAAAGCTAATAGCAGAGGAGTTTCCCCCGTCTGGTTAAAGCCAGATTCAGCTTGAGTACCTGCCTCGAGGATATTTGTTTAAAAGCTACTTGTGGCGTATTTCACTTTGGGCTGCTTCAAAGGTTATCATCTTTTTTTTTTAAATCAGATTACATAAAACCTGTAGAAGGTGTTTCTCTAGAAATACAGGCAGCAGGAGAGGTGTCCTTGAACATTCCTCAGACTACAATACTCTGTTTGTTTGTTTTTTAAAAAAGGGCAAATGTTACTTGAAAGCTTGCTTTTGAGCAGGGTAGTTCACATTGAAGAAAAGACTGGCTCTGGTCAGGATGTTGTGGATGGCAGCTTCCTGACTCCCAGTGTACGGGTGCCTCATGTGTTCTCTGTCCCTCCCATCTCAAGTTCCTTGTCCAGGGATAGAGCTGTATGGTGCCTGAGGACCACGGAAATGGTAGTCTCCCAATCCATCACTATTTGGCTAAGCATTACCCTTCTCTCCCACCATACTTTGGGAGCTGGGTCTTAGGCAGATGTGGGAACACGGTGATGAGTGGGTTTGTGCCTCCTCAACAGAAATATTGTGGGAGCTGCTCTATGTTTCTGCCCGCCCCTGCCGCCTATCACACACCGCCCCGATGCCCAAACCCTAGGAGCAGCTATCCCCAGACCTCCTGACCTCCCCTCCTCACGACACTCTGACGCCACATTCAAAGCAAGATTTCACTGCTTCTGGGACTGATCACCCCAGGATGGAAGTGTTCTTGCTCCAGAATTGCCAGCACAGGTCTTCCCCCTTTGCTATTACAGTGCTACACACCAGAAACTACTGTCACCAGATTTAAAGTTAGGAAGGAGTTTACTCACTTGGCTTAGTCCAAAAGGGTTCTTTGCCTTCCATTAAGTGCCCGTCATCCCTTCTGTTGGGAGTGGTCGTCATTGGGCAACTGCCATTTGGATGATTAGGATTTTTGTTTCGTAGATGTCTGGGCATGGGGATGGTCAAAATGCATCAGGCCCATTTTCAAAAGTGAGTTAGGTTTTTAAGTGCCATGATAATTTTAACTTTTATTTACAAAAACTTATTTTAGGGCTGGTCTACACTAACGCTGTAAATTGATCTAAGTTATGTAAGTTACATAACTGAAGTTTACATACCTTAGGTCGACTTACAGCGGTGTCTACGCTGCACTGTATTGACAGCAGACATTTTCCCATCTACTTAGCTTGTCTTCACCAAACCCATTAAATCGACACCAGTGCATCGATTGCAGCGGTGCCCATTTAGCCAGTAGTGTCGACATGGCCTTAGTTAGGGTACCAGTGGGTCGTTCAGTATTAAACTGAGCTGATATCCAGAAACCAGGCTTAGTTCATCTACATCCTGGACCAAAGAAGCTAGCAATAGGGCCAGCAGGAGGGCAGGATAGACCTTAATAAAGGTATGGAGTCTTTCTTTCCTGGAGGGAGAGTAGTATGCAGGATTGACTCGTAGGGTGTTGAGGAAACATGGTTGTACCTTAGGATGGGTCCTGTAGGGTTAAGAAGAACGAAAACAAGCATAGGGACAAGGTGTCCAATTAGCAGTTTGAATTTATCATTCTCAGACCAAATTAAGCTGGTCTAAGTAAAGATATGGACAAGAGCTTTCTACGTTATATTACTATATTTTTAATATTTTATTTCAGAGTAAACTATGGAACGGGGGAGTGATATCTAAATGGCAGAGATTTAGCCTCTTCACTTGTTAAATGGTCTCATTTTAGAGAGAAATTCTCTCCTATAGCCTTCTGAGCCCTAAAAATGTCCAATTTAAAAAACAAAAAAAAAACAAAAAAAAAGCCTGTATAAGCTCCTTAATACAGTATCAGTTGCAGCCAGAAAATAGGGAATCTTATTTTTAGGGGAAAAGACAGACTTAACCTTTGAAGTATATTTAACCAGGCAATTTAGTACCATGCAGTAAAATATTTTCTGATCCCTGCTGGTGATCACACCCCGATTTTGCCCATGAAAAATTCCCCGCTTCATCCCTTAAACAAACAAACAACTCCAATCCCCCCTCACACACAAACATACACAACTGCATTTAAACTGATAGGGTGGAGTGATATATTATGCAATATAATACTCTGAGCCTTGTGTCATAACATTTTTGCCAGATCTGGACCTTAGCATCCAAAATATGGGTGTTAGCATGAAAACCTCCAAGCTTAGTTACCAGCTTGGACCTGGTAAAGCTGCCACCAGCCAGGAATCTATACAGTGCCTGGAGCACTGTGGTCTCCCCAAAACCTTCCCTGGGGGATCCCCAGACTCAGATTCCTTGAGTCTCACAACAAAGGGGAATAAACCATTTCCCTTCCCCCCTCCGGGTGTTCCCTCCCTGGGTTCCTGGAGAGATATACAGAAGCAAGCTCCGTGAATCTAAACAGAGGGACTCCACCCTCCCTGTTTCCAGTCTTGGAAACACAAGTACTTCCCCTCTCACCCAGAGGGTATGCAAAGTCAGGCTTAGTAAATCTAACACAAAGAGATTTTCCCCTTGACTTCTTCCTCCCACCAATTCCCTGGTGAGCTGCAGACTCAATTCCCTGGAGTCCCCACTAAAGAAAAAACTCCAACAAGTCTTAAAAAGAAGGCTTTATATAAAAAAGAAAGGAAAGGACATAAAACTGGTCTCTTTGTATTAAGGTGACAAATACAGGGTCAATTGCTTAAAAGAAATTTGAATAAGGCTGTTTATTCATAAGAACACAATTCAAAACACTCCAGCAACTACACACATGTAAATACAAAAGAAAAAAAAACCAATAACCCCTATTGTTTTATGATCTTTGTACTCACAACTTGGAAACAGAAGATTAAAAAGCAGGAGACAGAAAAATCCTTCTCATAGCCGAGAGGGACAGACACAAGAACAAAGGACTCACACACAAACTTCCCTCCACCCAGATTTGAAAAAGTCTTGTTTCCTGATTGGTCCTCTGGTCAGGTGTTTCAGGTTACTTCTTTCCAGGTGAAAGAGACATTAACCCTTAGCTATCTGTTTATGACACCTTGCCACCAAGAACTGCATATATCTTGTGATTTCAAAATATGTGAGGAGATCCATTTGTCTTAGAAATATATTGCAGATGCAGATAGTTTCTACTCATTTTAAATTTTTCCACTTGCAAATATTTTATTCTACGATATGTTGACTCTAAACATCATATTTATAACATATGTTGTCTACAAAGATCCTGTCTAGTTTTCTTTTTTTTAAGCTGCTGTTTCTATGCCAGAAGTACAGCTGGTGCTTTACAGGAAATAGAAAGACAGGGAGCTTGATCCTCTTCTGTGCTGACCTCAATCTGTGCAGCTGTTTGGGAGGCCAGCGGGTGTGAGGCCGCTTTCCACCTTTCCTGACCCGTTAGTCATCTAGTTTCTGTAACTTCTACCAGCAGCTCCACCAGTCCAGGACAACTGAAGCACATTGCCTTCCAGCCCTAGCTTGCCCTCTACACCGGATGGGGGAAGTTGGTGGTGCAAGTTCCTGGCCCTGTGCGTCTATGCTTTACAACACTGAGGGATTCCTCTACATCGGGTGAATCTCTGGCTGGCTTTTTAGGGCAGCTCAAACTGCCTTCTAGGCTGTTAAAGTCAAAACAAAGAGTTTAGTGCTCTATAATATCAGTCGTCTAGATTGTAACAGAAAAGACAGCAGGGATAGTCACTGTTGGGAAACATGAAGATACAAAATCACATGGAATGGTCAGATTAATTCTATCTGTTGCTATACATCTAAATTTAGTAGCAACAATAGGCACTCCCCCATAAGAGTAAAACATTTAGATTAAACTTCTTAATGCACCAGTGAATTTCATGTCTGATGTACATAAATAGAAGTATAGTTTGCAGAGTCAGATGCTCTGTGGGTTTCCTTTAGGTGCAGGCAACCTACTGAATGACATGCCATGACTCAAAACAGTCATTTGCAGCATCAAAGGACATGGATAAAGGCACTCAGCCAGAAGATGCCTTAGCTACGACTGCATATGTGGTTTGGCTCACCTTGAGGCACACCATGTCTGTTGTAGAAAAGAGCAAAGCTGAAACCTGTACTAGGAGCCCAGTCCTACAACCCTGACTCACATGAGTAAAGTCTGCAAGCTCAAGCCCTTTATTTGCCAAGAAATGACTGAGTAACCTTCTCTTGCGGATGTTGTGCCAAGTAACAGCCGTACACATTTGTAAGCCATTAAAGGCTATGCACTGTATGTAGCAAGTTGTTTAGTACAAGGCTGCAGTAGAGGATAAATATTTCCTGGAGTATAATACATTAATGCTAGAGAACTGAAAGGCAATAAAGAGTTAAGAAACAAAGAGGTGTGGCTCTTCCAGGAACATGTGTTAGTTTGGTACTGCTGGACGTGCAGTTTTCTGCAATACTTTAATATACCTGCACACAGGAAGCCAGGATGAAATCACAGGGAAAAACTTGCAGTCTACAAGGTTTCTCCCAGGATTGTTAGTGTTTATAGCAGGAAAGTAAAAATAATTCCACCACTCTGGATAAACCCTCGCCTTGGAGTTTAACCTTAATCTGTGGCATTGGGGTGGAGCTCAACCATCTCAAAGGCAGCCGTTCTTATAGCTCTTCCCCTCTCTTTTTCGCAGGGAGGGAGAACCTGACTGGAAAAGTGCAACTGTTTGTGTTAAGTTTTCTGCATCAAATGTAAACAGAGATGGGTTTTATTTTATTTTTTTTGCTGGTGGGGTTTGGGGAGGGCGGCTTCTGTACAAGATTGAGAAATCTTGCTCAGTTACTTTTCTTATTTGGTTCCCCAATAGACAGATTTGGTCTGTCACATCTTTTAATACACCCCATTATATACATCTTTTCTTGAGTACGTTGTATATGCATTTTCCATATGCATCCTACACATTACCAGTATGGTAAAATGCATGTATTCGCATAGTAAAACACTGTGCCTACTGTCATATTACACTGCAAGTCATTGCTGTGCATAATAATAATGACCTTTCCTAGAACTGGATGCTTCCTCAGGGCAGCAGTACAGTAACTCCTCACTGTAGTTTTGTTCCTGAAAAATGCGACTTTAAGTGAAACGATGTTAAGCGAATCCAATTTCCCCATAAGAATGAATGTAAATGGGGGGTTTAGGTTGCAGGGTAACTTTTTTTTTTGCCGTACAGTACAGTACTATAGGTGGGAGGTGCCCCTGCCTTACCCCACACAGGCACAACCCACTGGCACTGCAGACAATGAGGCAGGCAGGGAGGCTGAAGGTGCTGTAGACTAGGAGAAGCACATTGCACAGCAGCAGCTGCAGCTTCTGCTACTCTGCAAGCACCAGGGGCAGGAGCTCAAGCCTGAGCCCGCCCACACCATCCCTTCCACCAAGCCCCCACCTTTAACCCGCCTCTTCTCCCCGCCATTTACTCCACATGCTGTGTCTTCGCGCCTTCCCACTCCCTCCCCTGCTTCCTGCCCACTGCAATCAGCTGGTTTGTGGCATTCAGGAGGTAGGGGGGAGGAGCGAGGAAATGGAGCCCAGGCTCCTTCTCCCTCCCCTAACCCTGGAACACCGCAAGGCAGCTGACTGCTGCGGACAGGAGGCAGGGGAGGTAGGGGGGAGATGCGCCGCATCCTTGCTCCTCCCCCTTCCCTTATGCCCACAACAATCAGCTGGTTTGTGGCATTTGGGAGGCAGAGGAAGCCTGCACGCCGCATCCTGGCTCCTCCACCCTCCCTCCTGAACACCACAAGCCAGCTGATTGCTGCGGGCAGGAGGCGAGGAGGAAGGAGTGAGAAGGCACTGGTCCGTGGGGTCTGCCAGTGGGCAGGAGGCACTGTGGGGCAGTGTAGGGGAGCTGATGGGGGGCTGCCAGCTGTGGACAAAGCAGGAAGCCAAACGATGTTATAGCAAAGCATTGCACAACTTTAAATGGAGCATGTTCTGTAATTGAGCAGGGATGTAAAATCGAAACAACATTAAGCGAGAGGATGTTAAGAGGAGAGTTACTGTATTAGTATCCACAGTAATAGCGGATTCAAATGTGAATGTTCTTAACAAATGGCAGCTTCTCCGTCCTCCTCCCCACAGGGTTAAGAGAGGCTCTGGTCTAAGTGCCAGAAACTTAGTATCAATTGCATTAGCAAATTCATGTTTTAATAGCAGTTTTGTAAAATACTCTGAATTGCATGAACATTTATTTTGGCAAGGAAAATACAAAGGTAACTAACAGGAATTCTTGAGCTGGTTCTGAGGAAGAACATACAGCGTCTGCTACAGGGTACTGCATTAAGTCTTTCCAATATCTGCTACTGTCTTTTACCATTGCCCTTTAAAAATGGAACACAATTCCTTGTATGTGAAAAATCTTTCCATGCAGTTAGTGATACCAGTGACTAATGGGTACTGTAACCTTGGCACCTCTCTCAAAGCACGGGAGTTCAAGGCCACTTTTGTCAAGCTTGCAAGAAGCTCGAATTTTGAAAATCATTTTGTACAAGTACATAGATTGTGTTGCTTTACTGTCCCCATAATCACTTTTATCATGTGATTTCTCTTCAACACAGCATGAACCCAGATGGTTTGTTTTGACTGATCCACAGATGATGAGCTCCCGTAAAACGCTCTGTATACTGTGTAAGGACCTGTCATAAACAGAGCCTTGCATGCATCCCCTCACTGTGATAAATTTTCATTCAGAGACCTGGAGGTTGAAGTTGACCACTCACACAAGTATGATCCCACTGCTGTAACAACAAAGCCTGAGCTTAGCCCTATGTACAGAAATATTAAAGGATCTAGAAGCACCAGCTGAGGTTAGCTTCACTGTAGTAGGTAGTGTACACTTTGCAGGAAAGGGACTATATAGATAGGAAAGCGTGGGAGAATGGAAATAGTGTCAGAAAGGGTCAGGAATTTTTCCCTCCTGGAAAATGCGGATTCATCAAAACTACATTTCATGAAAACATCACTGTTTCAATGAAATTTTCATCAGGAAGGTGTCTCAGTTCCAGGATGGAATTCCTGGTCCACGTGAGAGGAGACACCCACCCCAGAATCACCAATAGCCAAGGGCACTCACTGGGCTGTGGAAGAGCCAGATCCAAAGTCCCTGCACTGCCTGATTAGGAGTGGCTCTCCCAGCTCAAAGCCCGAACCACCAGACTAGTGGCTATTCTGGGGCAGGTGTCTTGGTGCATGATTCATGGGTTTTCCACCCCCCCCTTTTTTTTTTTTAATAAGGCCTCTGTTCTGATCTAATGTGGAATAAAAACAAGTTTTGAAACCTCTTTTCCAAAATGGAATTCTTGTTTCCCAGCCATGCCTAACCATCACCATTTTACAGACTGTGCTTTAGTTTCCCTGAGAGACTGTGACTCTCAAACTCACACAAGAAGCCTGTGGTGGAGCAAGAAGTTGATTGATTTGAATTTAGCATATTGATATCCTGACATCCTGGAAGTGATCAAAAGAGAGAAGCAACAGCGGCCTGGAACTGTCACAGGCCTTGCCACATTTTGAGTGTCTATTATACAGTGTGCTAGATGTCCAGTGCCCAGCTGGGCCTGTATAAATTCCAGTGACTTAACAGGTTCACCAGCCCAGTACGCTAAGAAATCCAACAAGCCTTGCCTGAAGAGCTTGGTATTTTCAAAAGATCCAACCCTACGTGGCATCAGCAGGTGGATGGATCTTTAACCCATAACTGGAAGTCACCAGCTGGAAGGCAAATCCAGTCCATACTGCCAGGACACATTGTCTCAGATGCTGCTAGATTACTTGGCACACCCTAGTTGTGCAACAGCAACATCTGGACTGGTACTAATAGCATTCTGACGGAAGTGCAGTTCAGCCACACCATACAGCAGAGCTTATAAATGACCAAGTACAAACAATGGGTAAATTGCCAGAGGGACGACAGGAAAAGGACAGCCCTTAGTTGAGAACATGCCTCCCTAAACAGAAGAGAAGACTCCCAAGAAGGTATATATGCACCATGAGTGTAGTAGGAGGGCTGTTGTAGTATTATAGAAACTAGCAGGTACTAAACTCTCCACATAAGCCTGTGAAAGATGGGACCAGTAGAAAAGTATATGCAGTGCTGTTTTGGTAAGGAGACATTATACTGTCACTATGCTCCCATAAAGCTCCTGCAGTATGTTCTCAGTGCAAATCTAGCAGGAAGAATGCACAGCCTGTCATCTAAGGAAACCCAGGCACCATTTCTGTGAATCTACCTATGCCACTTTTCTTAATGATGTATCTATCAAATACTCCAGTGGCTCCTACATAAACCGTGCCATACCTTTCAAAACCTATTCATCAAGCTCCATTACTTCCAAATTGCTTTTTGCTAGCTGGTAATTTAGTAGTAATATCAGGCAGGCTGAAACGCGTAAGATAATTAACTATGTTGGGTAGTTAAGGCTTTCTAAGGTAAGACCAGCTGCTGGACATCATCAAGCCAGGTTCTCTCACAGATCCTCTCTCCAAGGAATATATTGAGAAAACAGTTCTTAAAAGCAATTCAATGAGTTTTGTTCAATTAAAATAACTACACTTCATTTCAGTAGTAAGTCCCTAAAAAATTACTAGCCGCATAATATTTCTCCTGCTAATTACTGTTGCTTGAGAAGGTTTTAACATAATACTGGTGTGATGGTGAAGGAAAAATGTTTCTGTTCATTTAAAATAAATTGGGAGTTTATATATATTTTTAAGGGAGAGATGAATCACTATGTTTAAAGTATGAACTATACATATATACGTATACATATATACGCCAGTTGAGGTGCTTTTGAAAACTGTACCCAGCCTAAAGTAGGTTTTAAACGTATTTTCTTAGTATTTACGTGCAACATATTTTCCTCGCTAAATTTCCTCCTGCACAACTTTAATAGTATGTAAACTAACCCTTGTTTACTTTTATGTGAGGATATGGTTTATGTCTGAGCTCAGAAAACCTAGGGGGCTTTCAATGGGACATTGGGCATACCTACAGCTGAGCTGGAAGGTGTGATTTCCAGCTTGCAGAGACATTCCCTCTCTGTCTCTGATCAAGCTAGCACACTAAAAATAGAAGCATATCTGCAGCAGTAGAAGAGGTAGCCGCCCAGTTAAGCACCTCTGGTCTTGGTTGGGATTGTACTCAGGGCAGTTAGCTGTTCCTGCCACCACAGCTACACTCAATCAGACCTTCCAGCTCCAGTGTAGACCTACAGAATCCTTTTGTAAATGGGACTTAGGCACCTTTGAAAATGGTGCCTGTTGTCTTTCCTGAAGATTTATGGCACACTTTCTAAATTGTGTTTCCTTTTCCACAGGTGTCTTCCTTGGTTAAACATTACCTTTAAAAGGAAACATGGATCCCATAAACTCAACTGACCAAAATTACACATCAGAAGAACTATTTAAAACAGTGACATCAAAGATTCTTGTTTCATTTACTCTTTCTGTGCTGGCATTAATGACAACGGCCATCAATTGTCTAGTGATGACTGCAATAATTGTGACAAAAAAGCTCCATCACCCTGCCAACTATTTAATCTGTTCCCTTGCAGTGACTGATTTTCTAGTTGCAATCCTAGTGATGCCCTTCAGCATTGTGTATATTGTGAAGGAGACTTGGATCATGGGACAAATAATGTGTGACGTTTGGCTGAGCGTTGACATTATGTGCTGTACCTGTTCTATCTTGCATCTCTCTGCTATTGCTTTGGATCGGTACCGAGCAATCACAGATGCTGTGGAGTATGCCAGGAAAAGAACACCAAAACATGCAGGCATCATGATTGCAGTGGTATGGATCATATCCATTTTTATCTCCATGCCTCCTTTGTTCTGGCGACACCAGACAACCAGCAAGGATGATGAATGCATCATCAAACATGACCACATAGCTTTCATTATTTACTGCACATTTGGAGCCTTTTACATCCCACTAGCATTGATTCTGATCCTTTATTATAAAATCTACAAAGCAGCAAAGACATTTCACAGAAGGAGCGTAAGCCGCATTGTAAGAGAGGAAGTAAATGGACAAGTCCTCTTGGAACCGAGTGAGAGAAGCACCAAATTGGCTTTGACGCACTGCACAACAGATAAAACATCTGATCCCTCAGCAGACTTGGATAAAATCCATATCACATTGCGAAGCCCTAAGTCAGAGTCCAAGCAAGAGAAAACCTGGAAAAAACAAAGAATCTCTAGCACGAGAGAACGAAAGGCAGCAACTACCCTGGGCTTGATTTTGGGCGCATTTGTGATCTGCTGGCTGCCATTTTTTGTAAAGGAAGTTGTTGTTAACACCTGTGCAAGATGTCACATTTCAGAAGAAATGTCCAATTTCCTCACATGGCTGGGATACATCAATTCTCTTATTAACCCACTAATCTATACAATCTTTAATGAAGACTTCAAGAAAGCATTTCAGAAGCTTGTGCAATGCAAGCAATGACAGAGTATTTGTTCTTATAATACTGAACCTGAAAAGTGATTTTTTTAAATATATATAATTTATAAGACTTCTAAAAAGAGACATTTGTTACATTTAGGAAAGACATACACATACCCTTGTATTAGTTGCACCTTGCTGTGCAAGTTGTAAAGAGACAGATTCTCTGTGGTCAATGTTGTGCTGGAAAAGGAGAGGTTCCATACGCAGTATGGCCCCAATCCTGTATAGAGACTTATGCAGCTGCTTAGCTTTAAGCACACAAGTAGTCTTAGTAAACACTTATATGCTTAAAATTGAGCTCATTCATAAGTCTTTGCGGGATCGGGACCTGAAACATCACTCGCCGATCATACTACAAGGCTAAATGCCTTGCTTTGCTTAGGCAAAACTTACCGCTATCAGTGGATGTTTCAATCACTAAAACACAGCCAAGATTTGATCCATAAAGCATTTGTGAAAAGGGAGCAGATATCTTTTCATTAAGGGCTCAATCATACCATTTAGGCACAGGCCTGCAATGGGGGAAGTGCGGAGCCACCCTATCCCACTCTAGGCAGAAGGCACACTTAGGATGTGCAGTATACTACCAGAGTCTGCTGGGGTGCAGCTATCGCCCTGCCTCTTTTACTCCGTTTGGGATGAAGTGTACCTCTGGGGCACACATTGAGGGACTGTGCAGCACAGCAGGCTCTCCAACTGTGGCAGAGCCTGGGCAAAGTAGTCCATTGAGAACAAGCGTTGTGTGTCCTCTGTGGTCTCTCACACCCACACAGAGGATGGTCACAATCTTGACCTAGATGAGATGAATAAACAGCCAGAGCTCCTAGGAGAAGGTGAGTACAGTTCATTGTTTAAATGGTGACAAGTAGCAGCTGCTGAAGATTCTCTAAAGTGTCAGTTTCCAGCTGGCCAAGGTCGAGGTGGGGGGTGCAAGTGATGGGGAAGGTGTAAAATGCCTCCCTGCTTGTGCCTCCTTCCCCAGTGACCTCATATGACAGGCACAAGCACAGTTCTTATACTCCCCTGCTGACAAGGGCTGCTCCCTGCTACCACCTCTTAGGGCTCCAGCCATCTCAAAGTGGTTGGGGCTACAGCCCTAGACCAGGAATGCTGAAACAATTTGTATAGCGGGGGTGCTGAGAGCCATTGAACCCAACTGTCAGCCCTGTATATAATGGAATCTACTTCAAGCCCAGGGGTCCGGCAGCATCCCTAGCACCCCTAGTTCCAGCACCTATGGGTATGCAGGGAAATGTTTGCTACCACCGCTGAAAGACTGTTGGTTGCACTCCCCAATGCAGGTCTGTGGCTAAAAGCCACAACAGAGCCCCTTGTTAGTTTGCTTTAAAAACTTCAGACCAGTGGTTCATAACCTTTCAGGACTAAATATACCAGTTTGCTAGGCTAAGCCATTGGCTTTATCAGCCTGTGTTCACTGCCTACCATATTCAACTGTGTCTTCTAACAACCATTGGAACTTGGGCTACTCCTAATGTCAAAGTCAGAGTGCAAGCAGCAGCAGTGCTGTTCCTAGCTAACATAGGACGTGGTAGTTTAGAGTACCTGCTACAAAAGCCTGAAGTACAATACTTGGTACCCATACCCTGGGTTGGAAAAACCTTTGCTTCTATAAAGCATTGGTCATCTTAAAATTAAAGAGACACATTGCACTCAAAATAATAGACAAAAAATCCTGTGTGTAACCAAAGGAAAGCAGTGTTGTTTTTCATGTATCCTGAACTCTAGAATTAACAGCTTTTTGTATTTTGTCAGCTAGTTACCAGCTGAGCCAGCAACAACATAAAAAAAAGGCATTTCTTGCAAAACAACTATTGGATTCAAGGTCTGTTGTGTTTAGCTTATGTTTCTGCCACTTTGAATTTATTGCCGATGTTCTGCTTTCACACCAAGATTTGACTGAGAGGATACTCAGATGTGTCATAGTAGCAACTGCACATTTGCCTCACTCTTGATTCTAGCCATTTATCCACCAGCTTGTCTAGGAATCCAATTCAAAGCTTAGCTATACCATCTATAGTAGTTGAGTTAGATTTTAAAAACACTAGGAAATGACAGACTGGATTGTGGCTGCATATAAATACTGTTCATGCTCAAGGTAACCCAAAGCACTTCACTACCGTAACACTAAGTGTACGCTGACTCAGCAGCAACTTTATCCTCAGCAATAGTCTGTAGTGTCCACGTACATTATGCTGCTAGAGAAAACAATCGCTTGGAACATCACTTGTCCCCTGCTCTGCAAACAGTGCGATGGAATCCAACGTTCCAAAGGACAAACCAACAAAGGCATCTCCCTGTAACATTTCAATGGGAGGATTCCATTTCCAACAGGGCAGGGTTTCCCTAGTACCGCCATCTCCAGCTTGGATAGCCTGGAGTGAGTCTTGAACCCAGGCATGTCTACCCAGCCATCAGAATCCTACCACCTGAGCAGTCTCTGGTGCAAACAGTCCTTTTTCAGAGCCATTGCTGAGGGCTAAAGTATATTCTTTTCACTTATAAGGAGTTTGGTGACACATTGTGGAGCAGATGAGACACAAAAATAGGTATTGGTGTTGAGGAGAAAGGTGCTGAAGCTATCAAATCTAAATACAATGGCTCAGGCTCAAGGAATGGAAAAAGACACAGATAAAGAGAGTTGTCATTTTTCCATCTTGCTAGTATTATACTCTGACTCAAATTAAGTTGCTAAACAAGATGCAGAGATGGTTTCCTTGTATTGTTTTCCCAGCGCTGCATCTGCTTATCATTGAACACACCAGTAGTGTAAGATGTAACACCAACAAATCTATGGTAATTAGTGGGCAATTTTCCTGTTTTGAAAAAAATCACTTGCAGGTCATGGCGTACCATTTCTTTAGTGGCTAGCTGCTTCCCATCACTTGCAGTTCTCTAACAGGAGCTCCCTCCTCAGACACACACACACACACTATTTGTTTCATGTTTCTCCAGTATGCTACAAGCTCTTGCTATTATGAAACAATTTTGAATACTGAACAGTTAGTTCCCAGTTTAGTTTTTATAGTAAAAATGAGTTTAAAGTAGTTGAAAAGGCCACACCTAGTATGTGAGAGCAGGCAGTTCGTTTTCTCCCTGAATGGCCCCCTAACCCAACTTACAATGGGCATGAAGCTGTGTGTGCATGTTTATTTTAGTGATAAGGTCTCACTTGTAGACCACTGTGAGCTGGGGCACAATTGCATCAAGAGACACACCCATCCACTCAGAGTGTGCTTTTGGACAATCAATCTGCAGCCATCCTCTAAACTCTTACTGCAAATAACTGGCACTATCAACAGTGCCATCTTTGTAACAATGAGAAGAAAATCACTTAACAGGCAACTCCAAACTCAACATATTATACTGTTAAAATACACTTATTTACTTAGCCTTTGCTGTCCGTGTTACTATGACAGTGTAAAACCCTGGTTGTAGAGGTGTGAGGGAAGATTCCTTTTTCCCCATACAGGGTATGTGAAAAGGACAGTTAGAAATCTTGTAAAGATTAAAGGCAAATATTTAATGCAACAGCCAAAGCAGCAAACCCATTGAATTCTAGGGACCAGGACTGTGTAGGGCATCCCACTCTTTTAGCCTTGTGCCACTTCCTTGAGCTATGAGAGTACAAAGACAGTTTTTTTCTGGGCAGCCATAAATAAAGACAATCATACACACCCCTACCCCACCCATGAATACACACATATCTAGCCCTGGATCAGTCCCTGCTGACACAGATAAGTTACAAAGATGTCTGCCCACCGATGTCCCCAGATTCAGTCCATATCAGACCCCCTTCTCGCCATTATGGCCACACATTTGAGAAGCAGAGGGGTAAGTTAGGAGTTAGGACATGGTGCAGAGGGTAGACGGACAGGTTTGGTCGTGGAGTGTTTCTTTGTGCCCTGGCTGTGGGTATGCAAAGCCCCCCAATGCACCACATGGGCCAGTGTGGGACTAGTCTCTGAATAATAGGGCATAGTTAGATCCAAGATCTAAGCCTTCCACTGTTGCCAACCACAGGGTGCACTTCTGTCACATTTTCATGTTTTTCGTGCAGCCGTGAGAGCTATAAACATTTTTGGAAGTGAAATTTGATTCTCTTGTGTAGCCACCTGACTCGGGGGCTGGGGCTTTATGACATATTAAGAGTTTCAAGACTTGGAAAACTTGATGCAGCACAGTTTTGCCAAGAGGCACCAGGTTACAGATCTTGATCATATGGTGCAGAAGGAAGTCAGCAATGTTGGTATGAATAATACTGCATTAAACAACTCACCCGTGTCAAAATTATCTGGTGCCAAAACCTGTAGCTGAGCAAGTCAATACTGTTAGCAGAGCAAAGTAACATCACTGGCACAATCTTATTGAATCTGGAGTCTCAAAAAACAGAGGCTTCCCCTAACTCATGTTCAAATCAATTTTTGTTTCAAATATAAACCTTAGAGCCTCTGAAGACATTTCTAACAGAAACATTTTTAGATAAAAGAACAGTTGGCTTTGTTAGTTAAATAGCTGACATACTAACTGCATATTAAAAATCTTGAGACAGAGTAATGCTAAAAAAAGTATTTAAGTGGTGACTCACATCAGTTATTTGAGGGGTGATATTTTTAATACAATAATAGTTCAAATCAGATGAATCCATATTCTAGGGAAGGCATATTTTAGCTCCAGTTCTGAAGATGTAATAAGTTGCTACATAAAAAATGAAGAGTATTAGCAAATGTGTTCTCCTCTCCACTTATAGCCCAAGATGTCTTGTAGGTGTATAATAACTTGTCATCCCAAAATTAAACATTGCTTTCTTCTTTCTACATATCCATTGCATTGAAACGCAAGTTAATTTTTATGCTTTTGCTTTTTAAAAACAGCAGTTACTCCTTTTTATAGCATTAGTTAAACAATTATTAGTTCTCCTAATTACACTTTAATCTTCATGCATTAGGACATAACCAGTGGTAGACAATTTTTGCAATATCTAGATCTTCATTGGCAACATCCCAGCATTTGAAGACTGCACCTAATTAGTGGTGCCTGCTAGTGGCCACTTTAGTTAAAATTAGTTTCCATTATATTACAGTGCTCCAAGGAACAGTCCTCAACTTTTTGAGCTAAAAGATCAGCCATAGGAGGTCTCGAGTTCTTTCTATGCTGCACAGAGCTGATGGAAGACAACATGCTCTCTCACTCGCATACACACACACACACACACACAGATTCTGAATCAGCGAGAACAAAGTTGGGTCTCTAGCCATCCTCAACAAAAACCGCCGCTAATTACAACCTACTTTCTTCAGATGAAAACAGTATGCAATTTAAGGAGCACAATGCTGAGTAGCCGTGTTAGTCTGGATCTGTAAAAGCAGCAAAGAGTCCTGTGACACCACATCTGTTATTCTATAAGGTGCCACAGGACTCTCTGCTGCCATGGCACAATAGGTCTTTCATAAAGGGCTTGATCTGCTAGGGGACCCAGAGGCAGTGCTACTAGTGCAAGAAATTGGCAACATCATCACAGGCATTAGGACACAGCCTCTTATTTCAGAAGGCACCAACAGGATCATCCACTTAGCTCAGCTGGGTGGTCTTATTCATATTTTATAGTGTCTCCCTACCTGATCTCTGACTGGCTCAATTCATAAATTACAAATTTTTTGACTCCAACCACCATGGACACCTACTCTCCAGCTCATAGAAAAACACTGATTGCTCAGTAACTACCAGCCCTTGTGTCTGGGTGGCTTTGGTAAATGGCCTTGTTCTGCCTCCTTGCATGCCTGCACAGACAGGGATACAGAAATCCATTAATTACTCAACTGCCCGCCTCTCTGTTTCTAAACAACCAAATATTGCAGTGCAAAAGGCATGTAGGTTACATGGGCAGAAGCCTTGGATTGCTGGTAGTTCTTGTGTTTTTCTGGGGGCAGAGGAGTTCTGTAACAAGGGAGCAGGAGCAGAGGGTGCAACCAGCAAGAAGCAAAACTGGTGCCAAAGCAAGACACCAGGGAAGAAGAGATCACATTCTTCAGAGTGCAGCCTCTAGTGTTGATTTCAACACCTGAAGGAAAAAAACCTGCCATGGGTGGAGGTCATAAAAAAGACCTATTTGGGAATATTTTCAAGAAATTCCTGTATCTCTTGGTAAAAAGGAACATGTGCCAAACGTAAGCAGTGCAAGAAAGAGCTGCAAGGCCTGGTAGTCAGAATAAAACAACATTATGAAAAATGCTCTTCAAGAGGCAGTGGCTTTGAAGATGATGTGGACAGGTCTGAAGTATCTGAATCAACTGGTTAGTAAACATTTTGCACCATTCTTATGGATGACCTCCCACCCCCCCATGTCTTACTATGCTGCTAAATGACACATTTGTGTTTTGGGTGATTACTTACTTCTGAATTTCAAAGTGTGTGTGTTCAAAATATAATTGGTATGTTCATCTGTTGTGGGAGTATTTCTCAATTACATTTTTACAGATACTGCTGGACTTCTGAAGTGATTTTTTTATTGCACAATATAGCCATCATCCTAAGTGAAGATTTCCTGTTTAATAGTAAAGTTTTATTAGGCAATAATGAATTTTTACATTTAAAAAGGTTTTTTTTTCCAAGCTGTTTGGTATGGTGCTAGAGATAAGGGTTTAAACCAATTTAAATAATCCTTATGCTAGATTAATTATTTTTAATATAAAACTAGGTTTAGAATTAATTGTATTGCTTCAACAGCAGTATAAAGAGCTGCAGTAAGAGGAATCTGTATTTACAATCTCATTTTTAAAAGCAGTGCACTGAGTAACACTAAGGGAGTAACAGTGACTTTTTTTACCATATTTTTCAGAGTGCAGGTGACACATAAGGGGTTACGAATGTCCATCCTCTGCAATGTCTGTAACTTCACAGTCATGTGCGGGTACCACCAGCAGCGCTGCAACTACAGATTTGTCAGACGGTAAATTACGTGTAACAAAAAACACCACAGCTACTTTCATCATCATCCGGTAGCACCCTATATGAACTCACAATCAGGATCAGCAAATTTCAGCAAGACTCCAGAGGTGAAAAGATTGCTCGGTTCACTTTTGCAACACAGCCTCTTTTTTGTCTTGTTCAGAACAAACTTTTCATTGCCAAGGTTCGCTCATTATGACCACGCTCCACCCAACAGAGCAGACATTGCTGGAAGGTTCCTGGATACAATCTGTAAGAAGTAAATTGAATAATGTGCAATAAATATTGACAGGAAATTCATTAAACTGAGTCTTGATGGGTGGAGCAACATACATATTGACCCAGTAGTCTGTGCTTGTGTGGCAACAAAGATGGAGTTGTCTATCTTACAGAAACAATGGATCCACCAGGAAACACCCATTCAGCAGAATATTTAAGCAGCAGTAAAATGGATAAACTGAACAAAAAATTCAAGTGTGTACCTTTGTCATAAGCAATGCTGCAAACATAGCAAAGACGAGAAGAAATCTAGAAGATAACGAAGGAAACTTGAAATATACAACATATGGGTACAGTGCTCATTTGATGCATCTTTTAGCCAAAGACTTAAGTACAACTCCAGGAATAAGAGAAAATGTTGCTAAAATTGCAAAATATTCTCATCACCACCACTTCACTTCAGCAAAGAGAACAGAAGGATCTAAAGTAATTCTCCCCCATGATCTACAATGGAATTCAGTGGTTGACTGTTTTGACCTATTTATTAAGAATTGGCCTATTCTGATGACAATTCGTGAAGAAAATTGTGACAAAACATATGGCCAAAGTAGTCAACATCAGACTAAAGAGAATATACAGATACCTATTTCCATAGCCTTAAACAAACTGTAGAAAGACTGCTGCTGTACTGCTGAAGTTCTTAAGATTTAGAAAGAACTTTGAGACATTAATGAAAGAAATACCCAACAACAAAGTTAAATTGCAGGCAGTAAAGAAGCAAATGGATCAAGTACTTACTCCACTTCATTTTCTTGCTAATTACCAGAGTATATATGTAACAGCTAAAGAAGCAGCAGCTGCTATGACTGGGGTCATACCAATAATATACCAATCATACCAACAATAGATGTCAGGGCTGGAGGTAAACCATTCAAGCAGTATGTGTTTGCTGATGATGGTTTAAAGAAAGTCACACCACTGAACTGGTGGAAATCACTAGCTAAGCACCTGGACCCAGAATTTGATGAAGTGCTCGACCAGCTTTAGACAGCAGTAGCCTCTTCTGCAGGTACAGAAAAAATATTTTCTTCATTTCGACTCATTCATTCCAAACTGAAAAATCAATTGGGAGTTGGAGAAAAAAACAATAGAAAATCTTGTCTGTGTCTTCTAGTCCATGAATAGAAGTAAGGCAGGAGAGGATGAGATCTACTAGAGGATGAGATCTACTAGTTGACAAAGTTTGAAAGACGGTCTAGAGCAGTGGTTCCCAAACTTGTTCCACCATTTGTGCAGGTAAAGCCCCTGGCAGGCCGGGCCGGTTTGTTTACCTGCCGTGTCCACAGGTTCGGCCGATCATGGCTCCCAGTGGCCACAGTTCGCTGCTCCAGGCCAGTGAGGGCTGCGGGAAGAGGCGGCCAGTATATCCCTCGGCCTGTGCCACTTCCAGCAGCTCCCATTGGCCTGGAGCAGCCAACCGCGGCCCTTGGGAGCCGCGATCGGCCAAACCTGCAGACGCAACCCACAAACAAACCAGCCTGGCCCACTGGGAGCTTTCCGTGTACAAGTGGCGGAACAAGTTTGGGAACCACTGCTCTAGAGTAACTTAGGAAATGGTCTCATTTTCAAGAGACTTGGGCAAGTAGGACCTTAAGCTCCAGTCACTTTCACTTAGGCAAATTTTCAAATATGCCTATGCTGACCCCAAATAACCAATTTAATTCACTAACTACAGTTAATCCTTCTGTTTAATAAATCATTTAGCTGTAAACGTGTTTTGATGAGAAATGTATGTACCCAAAACATTTAAGGTTGTTTTAATAAAATATATTTTATATGCTGTTTTGTGTTCAATTACATTCCAGTTTCCATCCTAATGTAGCCTGACACAAATCATGAGCAAAAAGTTATTGTTTATTTACTAGAGAATTATCATTCACCACTTTATAGTATACAAAAAATGTACAATTAATAAGAATCTGAAAATATTAAGCTATACAAATCCTTGAATAAACATATGTAGTTATCGTGTTCCCTGCTAGGTAGCAAAAAGATGTACCACCGCTAGGGTAAAGGCTCTATTGAGTGGCAAAATCAACATATTTTAATAATTCTATCAACCAATGAGAATGAACCTTTCTTTAGAAAATAAGTGAAGTCAAATGGAAATGTGGCTTAAAATTGATGATTTAAATCGAGACTTTCCACTTGGTGATTGAAATTATGATTAAATCAATCCACCTCGTTGTGAGGCGAGTCAAGGAGAAGGGGAAGGTGGCAAGAGGGAGAGAGAGGCTCAGCAGGAGTCTCCTAATGAGATCCATTCGCCACAAAGGAGCTTCCTTGACTTCCCTACACTTCTGTATGAGCCACGCAGGCCCACTCCAAAGTCAGCCTGCATCTCCAGAGAACTCAACAGGGAGCTAGACCAGCCGTCACAGAGGAGCTGTACCTTCCTCATCCCATTCAGAGGCACCACTGCACTTAGCACCTTTACTTACTGCATCCTTTCAGATGACACTACTGGCCCCAGCTAGTCCATTGTTCATGTTTGCCTAAGGCTTCCTAAGTGCTGTGATCTGCAGGCCTCCCACAGGCCTGGGTACAGACCACAGAGGATAATTTCAAAGGCATAAATGGCCTTTAGGCACCTAACTCCCATTAAAAACCAATGAGAACTAGGTGCCTGAATGCTATTTGTACCTTTGAAAAGTCTTCCCCCATATTAGCATTCCTAGAGATAGGCAGATCCAACACCAGATTACGCTGGAATTCTAAGCCAGGACAAAATACTCATCTGCATTGGACATAATAGGCAGCATGCACACAACCTTCTGGAGAGATCCAGGAGAGACAGTGCAGCCAATAGCATGTGTTATGGGACAGAATCACACAACAATTATTTTCCTGCCCTAACCTACATAGGTCTCCAGTTCGCTAGATGTGGAACTAAAACATTGGACTGTAGAACCAAACTCGGTTTGCTTTCTGATTTCTTCCACCCCACTCAACTGAAGTAATGAGAAATTATTGAAAATACACTTTCAGTTGCAGGCTGAAGCTTGGAGAGGCAAAAACTTGAGCTCTCCCTACATTCAATGAAATATAAAATTGAGTAACATTTCTGTGATCCATCCCTTCCATTTACCCTGCTCCTAGTTCTGACTGTTCCCACCCTCCGCAAATGTGCACAATGGAGCAGGCAAGAGAGTCGGTTTAAACAGAAACTTTAATTTCATTTATTTTATATAATTAGACTAAAAGAGCTCGTTTTAAAGAGTCTCTAGGGGGATGAAGTAGGGTAGGAAATCAAGGAAAAGAGATGGCAAAGGATGAGAGAGGGTAGAACTTGCACAGGGGAGGAGAGTATACAGGGACTGAGGGAGAATTAAGTATTAGCGTACATGCTCTGAAAGGGGATATAAATAATCCAGGAAGATGAGAAATTCCAAAAGGACAGGAGCAGATTATTCCATTAGAGCTAGATTCTCCCCTCACCCGCACACTCACTCAGGTTGAGCAGTACCTTTTTCTTTGAGTAGTCTCCCTGAAATCTAAAACTACACCTAAGCCAGGGACATGTTTGCACTGGCCATGCTATTTCTACAAGCGCCATCTCATCGCTTCAGTTACCAATGGTTCAGAAAGAGCCAAAGAGTGCAGTGAATGGAGGAATCACTGCACAGTTTCACATGGATGACAATCTAGTAAAATAGATTGAAGGTGTGGACCTTACAAAGGGCACCCTCTGCATGCTCAGCAAGGAGTTCGAGGAAGACCCCCGCTCTGCTACACTTGGGGAGCTTTGCACCTTCCAACCTTCCCAGGAGAGTGGGAGAGAAACTCAGTTGTAGTCACCCTCTCCTGTGAGACAAGGACCACCAAACATGGTCCAAAAACTACAAAATACTGTACAAAATAAGTTTCTTAAAGAGTTAAAACTAGTCCACAGAGAGATCCAACAAGATCTTCCAGAATGATTCAGAGGGCATCTAAAGCCCATATGCAACAGTAACTAAGGAGGATGTTAAACAATAGCTACTAAAAAGTTAGACATGTTTAAATCAGTAGGTCCCCAGATTCTTGCCTCCAAGAGTTTTAAAAGGAGCTCTCTGTCCCATTAATGCTGATTGTCAGTAAGTTTTAGGACCCTGGGGAAGTTCAAGGACTGGAAGAAAGCTCATTTTGTTTCAAATTTAAAAAGAGTAAAATGGACGACCTGGGTAATTATAGGCCTGTCAGCATGACATCAGTCCTGGGCAAAATAATGAAATAGCTGATAGGCGACTTGATTAATAAAGAATTAAAGGAGGGTAATATAATTGATGCCAATCAACACAGATTAATGGAAAATAGATCTTGTCAAACTAACTGGATTTTTTCTTTTAAAGAGAGATGGCTAGTTTGGTTGAAGTTAATAGTGTTGATGAAACATACTGAGACCTCTGAAAGGCGTTTGACTTGGTACCACATGGCGTATTAAGAAACTAGAACAATACACAATTAACATAGCACATATTACATGGATTCAAAACTGGCTGATGGATAGGTCTCAAAATGTAACTGTAAATCGAAATCATCATTGAACGGGTGTGGGTCTATCTAAGTCCCACAGGAATCAGTTTTTAGCCCTGTGCTATTTAACATTTTTATTGATGACCTGGAATAAAACATAAAAATCTATCACTAATAAAGTTTGCAGGTGATGCTAAGATTGAGGGAGCAGTAAGCAATGAAGAGGACAGGTCAGTGATACAGAGAGATCTGGATCACTTGGTAAGCTGGAGTCAAGCAAACAATATGCAATTCTATACACCCAAATATAAAGTCATACATCTAGGAAAAACAACAGACCATACTTACGGGACAGAAGAATCGTTCCTAGGAAGCAGTGACTCTGAAAAGGACTCAGGGTGGGTGGTGATTAATAAGCTAAACATGAGCTGTAAGTGTGACACTGTGGCCAAAAGAACGAATGCGATCATAACAAGGGAAATAAGGTGTGTGGGGAGGGAGGTTATTTTATCTCTGTATTTGGCACTGATGTGACCACAATTGGGATACTGTGTTCAGTTCTGGTGTCCACGATTCAAGATGGATGTTGATAAATTAAAGAGGGTTCAGAGAAGAGCCCCAAGAACAATTAAGAATTGGAAAACATGCATAATACCATGGGGCAAGGAGCTCAATCCATTTAGCTTAAGAAAGAGGAGGTTAAAGGGCAACTTCATCACAATCTTTAAATACCTCCATGCAGAACAGAGATCTGATAGATGGCTCTTTGGCCTAGCAGACAAAGGTATGACAAGATTAGTGGCCAGAAGTTGAAGCTAGAAAAGTTCAGACTGGAAGTAAGGCACAGATTTTTAGCCGGGAGGATAATTAATCATTGGAACAGTTTGCCAAGAGTTGTGGTGGATTGTCCAGTACTGGAAAATTTTAATTCAAGCTTGAATGTTTTTCTAAAAAGATATGCTCTATCTCAAACAGGAATTAATTCAGGGACGTTCTATATAGCATACATTAAATAGGTCAGACAAGAGGATCCCAGTGGTCCTGTTTGACCTGGGAATCTATTAAAAACAATAAAAAGAATCAACAGACCCAGAAAGATCCCTGTAACATCTTTGCTATCTTACCACAGCAATCCGGCAGTGAATAGCTTTGCAGATCAGACCCCACAATCTATAAGATTCACCTGGCCACTTGAGCTCTACTCCTCCCTTCACACCAATACGTATTTTTATTTGTATGTATTTCAGTGTACATATTAGAATGGAGCTCCTCTTCAAGGCTTTCAGGGCCTGATTTTTTTAAAAAAAGATATTATAGATAATGAAAACCCCACTGGATGCCTCTCATTGATTTCAGTGGGAGTTGGGCACCTAAATAACTTGAGGATCTGAGCCTTACTGCTTTGGGCCTTCGATAAACCCAATCACACCACCAAGGATAAAACCAGCAGTCTTTCCTCACCCCAAACCGGAAAGTAACCAAAGTATGAAAGACAAGCCCGGCACTACTCCCCTCTACCCATGAGTACCAACTCTCTCCATACCCCTTCTTCCCCAGGAAAACAGACAACTTTTGCCAAATCTCCTAAAACTAGGAAGTCTGAACTGTCGCGGAGCAAGGCAGGGAAAGGAACTCCCAAATTAAGGACCTGCTCTCAGAGAACTCCTTGCTAGCATCTTCCTTGTCTAAATCAAGGAAGCTCCATTTTGAACACCTCTGCTGAGCACAACTGCAGTGGTCCGGCATGGGAAGAAGCAGTGTCTCAAATAACCAGCTCCAAAACCAGTTAGTGTTTTGCATCTTGAACCTCCTGGCGGCACCTGTAACATGCAGCCTCGTGTAAAGCACAAGCATGAACACCAGTGGTAAGGCCCATTGTCAGAAGAAGGGCCCTATCCTTCCACACAAGCTCAGAGAGAAAAAAGCAGTCTCCTCTACGGCTGCTACTTAACAAGTCCTCCACTCTGAGTAACAAACTAACTCATTCCTGCAATCCAGGGAGCTGATTTCACTTCCATCATTTCTTCTCATCACTTCCCCCAACCTGCAAGTTAGCCCTTCTATCTGAACCATTGCACTGAGATGCTAGGTAAGATGGTCACCCACCCAGCGTGGGCAGAAGAGCTGAAGATGTCAAGCTGGGTATTCTCAGCAAGCTAAAGGCATTGCAGCCTGTACCTCTGCTCTAATTCTCCTACGAGCATCATATGTCAAGGAATGACAAGATCAAAGCTTGTAGTACACAGCACAAGATGTACCTTGTGCTGTCCTCTGAGATCTGTTGGAGAAACTAAAGGAACTACCCCCATTTTAGCTGCTGGTACCAGCTCCAAAACGTTTCTTTTAGTGTTAGTTATTTCAGTTCTTAAGTTAGAAAACAGCAACTCTTTGGTAACACTGCGGTTTATCAAGACCAATCATTTTGCAGATTGGACTCATGTCAGGTAAGGCAGGAGAAAGTTTTTCTAATAACTCTCCCACTACATGTAGTGAGTCATCTCCCCATACTCCACTTGTCCTATCTGCCAGAGACCCTTCTGCCTTTCTCTGCCCCCTTCCTATGCATTCCCATCATGACTTCTGCTCCCAGCATCTTCTATCCCCATCAAAGGTATCCTGGGTTTAGGGTTGCAGTCATCAGCAAAGGCTAGAGTCAGTCTGAAACAAATCAGCAGATTCTCCTTCTGATGAATAGACTCTCCATGTATTCATCATGCAACCAACACACCCTGAACTCTATTAACAGAGCCAAGACTCAGACCAGGACCACTGCAATCCATAGACAGGGAGCTGTACCAGGTGAAGTAAAAGAGATATCACCTTCTGGCTGAGCAAGAAGATGCCATGCTAAACAGATCTCAGAAGCTGAATTTTGCATTTCTCTCCCTTCTAAACTCAGGTGTCATTCAAACACCTTGTTGTACAGCCAACAGTTATTGTTTCCTGGTTTGTTAGTCCCCTCTAGTGGTTTGTAAGATGTACTACACAAATACTGAATTGAAGCAAAATAATTGAGCATTTTTGGTTTAACTGCACACTAAAATTACTGCAAATATGTCACGTTGGGTAGGTGCAGGGGGGTTAGTAGAATCTAGAAGGCTCTAACCCCTGTCTGTGAGCTCAGTTAGGAAGAATGGACCTTTAGAGCTCATTTATATCAACGTAGAAAAGCATTTTTAAAGCCATTCAGAAAAACTAAATTCTTACTCCTTTAAAAAAAATTTCCTAAAAATAAACTAAAGTCAGATTAAATAAACCCTAAACCCACATGGCCTAACTTAAATTTAACTGGGAGACAGAGGCCAAAGTTACCTCCCAAAGAGGTAGAGGCGGATTTGGGGGGAGTTTGTACGCATTTACAGTTAACAAAATAACAGGGAGGGCACACAAAGAAGGGACCTCATGCCCTTACAAGAGGCAATGGAATGAGATAAGAAACGTCCCCACCCCACTCACAGGAGACAGACTATTTGAGGAAAACTCCCCGTTGGAACAAAAGGGGAGTTGACTCTAAAAGCCAAACACCCAGGAAGCTCTTTCCAGATAAAGGGCCTCCGTCCCGCCGTCCCTCTGGGCTACTTTTACAACAAAACAAAACAAACCACTAACACAATACATACAATTTGAAGCCAGGACAAAGAGTTGTTTCTCTCTACAGAAGTTGGTTCCTTTCTGCTTGGTTTTCCTTCTAGCAAATTAATTGGGTCCAGCTGCCCCTGCTTCCTCCCCCTTGAGCACCTGAGGGAACCAATCCTCTGGGTTCTAGGCTCTCACTCTCACACAGATATTGCATAAGGCCAGGGTGGGGGGCTCCAGAGACCCCTTGGGAGCACATGGCTGTGCTGGGGGCTCCGGGGACTGCTTGGGGGCAGGGGGGCATGAGACCTGGGTGAGTGGGGGAGCTCTAGGGATCGCTCAGAGGCAGAGGGAATGAAGCCCAGGTGAGTGAGGGGCTCTGGGGCTGCTCACAGGGGGGGGCACTCTGAATACCACTCAGGGGAAGGGGACACAGGGATGGGGCAGTGAGCTCCAGGAATGCTGAGAGCACAAGCCCTGCACCGCATAGCTCCAGCCCCAACTCAGATTAAGCCTGTGCAGAGAGGCAACACATAGCTGTGGCTAGTGGGAGGGAGGCATAGATGAAAGGTTTTTGGGGGGTCACGTGCCCACCCCTTGATTTCTCAGGACACTCATAAGCAAGGAAGCAGCACTTCCCCTGGCAGCATCACTCTCCATGTGTCCCTGCACCATGGGGCAGGAGGAAGAAGCAGGCAGCTGGCTGAGCTCCTCCTCTCCCCTGCCCCACTACATGGGGCTGCTTCCAGGGGCGCTGGAACAATTTGTATAGTGGGGGAGCTGAGAGCCATTGAACCGAACTGTAAACCCTCTCTATGATGGAAGCCACTTTCAGGCAGGGGATGCGAAGGCATCCCCAGCACCCCTAGCTCCAGCATGATCCTCTGGCTGCTTTGCTTTCCCTGCTGCTGGAGTCCCACATATTGTCTCTGCTTCTGCCTCCCCCCGACTCACCTCCGTGGATGGTCTGCAAAGTAGGCAGCAGTGCTGGGACTCCAGGAGCAGAGAAGGCGAAGCAGCCCCATGTGGGGCAGAAGGGGGAGGAGGAGCTCAGCGAGCCGCCTGCTCCTTCCTCCCGCCCCATGCTGCAGGGACGCGTGGAGAGTGCACATGAAGCTCAGCCAGCTCCTTACCCCCACTGCATGGACACACAGAGTGCAGTGCAAGGGAGAGTGCTGCCTCCTCACTTCTGGGCATATTTTTCAGAGGTGTCCGGAGCAATCTGGGTGGGGGGGCACATGACCCTGCGTGCCCCACCCACACATCATCTCTGCCCCTGCGATTCACTGAAAAGCATCTGGCGGTCCGGATTTGGACTGCAGGCCGCCTATTGACTACCCTTGGTTGGAGAACTGTGATCTCTGAGGCCAGCTCAGTCAGAACACAGATGAGAATTGAACAGCAATGAGGTACAGGGAGAGTTTGAGAAATTTTCACACATGCCAGAGAAAACTCACCCTGTCAGGCAGAGAGCAATACAGAAGAGTGACCAATCTACCATAAGCCAATTTGCCTGGGGAAAGAAATATACTAATAGCCACTCATGTGAAGGAAGGATGGTACTTGCAAAGTTCTACACTCATTCCCCAAATGCATATGAGGGCTGCTTCCATAGGAATGAGCAGTCTGGTAATTGCAGCAGACTTCCTCCTACTCTGCCTGTCATCTCTCTGTACATTTTACTTCCATCTATCAAGGATTGCACTATAGAAAATAATCCCTCATATTCAAGGTGCGTTCTGATTACACCCACTCTCTGAATTAATGATTCTCCTTTACCCTGCAACTACTGGCATGCTCTGCAATATGTCACCGTTAAACTTGTATGATAATAAAATATTGCAAAAATATGGGTGCAGACTGAGACTGTAGAGACTATGGGCCCTCATGGCACTACTGTAATATAAATAATAGTACAAAAAATAAATCAACCACCCAACCTACTAGATGCCATTTGAAGGAGCAATGGCTTGAGAAGTTGGTTGTAGGGGTAGTCAGGATAGGCTTAACTCCTTCTGATTTTATAGAAGAAGAAAGGAGGGGGCCTAATTTCAGTCCTATTAAATTTTGTGGCCTAAACTTTCAAAAGTGACTGGTAACTTTAAGGGAGACAATACAAGGCGGGTGAGGTAATATCTTTTACTGACCCACTTCTGTTGGTGAGAGAGACAAGCTTTTGAGCTACACACAGCGGTTTCCAAGACCTGTAGAAGACCTCTGAAGAATTCAATAACTAGTCTCTCTCACCAACAGAAGTGGGTCCAGTAAAAGAGATTACCTCACGCACCTTGGCTTGCTCATATCCTGGGGGGACAACACTAGTAACGTCTAGTGTTTCCAACCTGAAACGCTTTAACGGCCTGATTTTCTGAAAGACCTGAGTACTCATCCTCTGAAAATCAGACCTCTTTAAGGAGGTTCAGGTTGGGCGCCCAAAATTACTAATCAGTTTGGAAAATGTAGACCTGTAGAATTTTCCAATAAGCTCTGTAAATGTCAAATCCTTTCATCGCCCTTATAAAACTGTGTTCTACAATTTAGATCCCAATTCTCCAACCACCCATGTGCTTATCTTTACTACTATAAGTAAGCCAATTGATTTCAAGGGGACTACTCATGGAAGTCAAGTTAAGCACTTCTGCAAGTGGCTGAAGGATCTAAGCCTTAATAGGGACAAAATCAATAGGATCAGACAGAAATTTCTCTTAAAATCTAAAAAATTCAAGAACAAATTTTATCATTTCCATAGTTGTTTTAGCCATTCCATAGACTTTTATAGCAGGGCTATACAGTAATTTTCTATTGCATTCCACAAGATGGTTAAAAAATTCGATAGAAAAGCTATCCCCTTCTATTAAAGTCTATAAGGCTTTTCCATAAGATTAACACACATAAAACGGTCACTGCATACACATAGACTTTAAGGCCAGAATGATCATCTAGTCTGAATCCTGCACATTGCAGGCCAAAGAACCTCACCCACCTACTCCTGTAATACACGCCTAGCCTCTGGCTGAGTTATTGAAGGCCTCAATCATGGTTTAAAGATGTTAAGTTATAGAGAATTCACGACACGGTTCCGCACGGGGAGCTGTTAGTTAAATTGGAAAAGCTGGGAGTGAATATGAAAGTTGTAAGGTGGATAAGGAACTGGTTAAAGGGGAGACTCCAGAGGGTCGTATTGAAAGGTGAACTGTCGGACTGGAAGGAGGTCACCAGTGGAGTCCCTCAAGGATCGGTTTTGGGACCGATCTTATTTAACCTTTTTATTACTGACCTTGGCACAAAGAGCGGGAATGTGCTAATAAAGTTCGCGGATGACACGAAGCTGGGGGGTATTGCTAACACGGAGAAGGACAGGGATGCTATTCAAGAAGATCTGAACCACCTTGTAAACTGGAGTAATAAAAATAGGATGAAATACAATAGTGAGAAGTGCAAGGTCATGCATTTAGGAACTAATAATAAGAATTTTGGATATACGTTGGGGGCGCATCAGTTGGAAGCGACGGAAGAAGAGAAGGACCTTGGGGTACTGGTTGATAGCAGGATGACTATGAGTCGCCAATGTGATACGGCTGTTAAAAAAGCAAATGCGATTTTGGGATGCATCAGGCGGGGTATTTCCTGCAAGGATAAGGAGGTGTTAGTACCGTTGTATACGGCGTTGGTGAGACCCCATCTGGAATACTGTGTGCAGTTCTGGTGTCCCATGTTCAAGAAGGATGAATTCAAACTGGAACAGGTTCAGAGACGGGCTACGAGGATGATCCGAGGAATGGAAAAACTGCCTTATGAAAGGAGACTCAAAGAGCTTGGCTTGTTTAGCCTGGCCAAAAGAAGGCTGAGGGGGGATATGCTCGCCCTATATAAATATATCAAGGGGGTTAACGTTAGGGAGGGAGAGGAATTATTTAAGTTTAGTACTAATGTAACCACGAGGACGAATGGGTATAAACTGGATATTAGGAAGTTTAGGCTTGAAATTAGACGAAGGTTTCTGACCATTAGGGGAGTGAAGTTCTGGAATAGCCTTCCAAGGGAAGTAGTAGGGGCAAAAGACTTTCCTGGCTTTAAGACAAAGCTTGATAAGTATATGGAGGGGATGTTATGATAGGATCGTTAATTTGGGCAATTGATCTTGAATTACCACCAGACAGGTCTGCTCAATGGTCTGCGGGGAGATGTTGCATGCGATGGGTACTGAGTTGCTGCGGAGAACTCCTTCTTGGGTGCTGGCTGGTGACTCTTGCCCACATGCTCAGGGTTTAGCTGATCGCCATATTTGGGGTCGGGAAGGAATTTTCCTCCAGGGCGGATTGGCAGGTGCCCTGGAGGTTTTTCGCCTTCCCCTGCAGCGTGGGGCACGGGTCGCTTGCTGGTGGTGTCTCTGCAGCTTGAGGTCTTCAAACCATTTTTGAGGATTTCAAAAACTCAATCCTGGGATAGGGGTTGTATAAAATTGGATGGGTGGGGTTCTGTGGCCTGCCTTGTGCAGGAGGTCAGACTAGATGATCAGATTGGTCCCTTCTGACCTATGAGTCTATGAGTCTATGATTAACACTAGTTTAAACCTGCATGTGACCCATACCCCATGCTGCAGAGGAAAGTGAACCCCCCACCAGGGTCTCTGACAATCTGACCTGGGAGGAAATTCCTTTCTGACACCAAATATGGCGCTGCCAAATACAGACTTTGGATAAACATTGGGTGCAAGTACTAATTTAAGTGGCCAGTTCTGAAACATGGGCTCACACATGCACAGCAAATATCAGAGACATGGGTAAACAGACACCAACCCTCAAATTTGGAAACAAGAAAAAAGATGAAAACAAAGACATTTTGCATGAAAGAGTCACACGCTACACTCTCGCTCAGCAGCACAATAGCAGCAGCATTCTGCCCAGAGAACTAGATGACCCAGAACAAAATCCCCACAGATAAGAAAGGTTGACAGAAAGACAGACATTGGCTTCGCTGATACAGTTAGTATCTCACCTGCCCACAGTTACTGCCAGCTGGAACACTAAACTTAACACTCTCGAACCCAGTAGATTAAATTATGATTTTATTTTCAGTCTTTTAGTGATAAAATCTAGAGAGAGAGAAAGAGACGTTTTACTTCCTGTTTCTACAAAATGTTTAATTACTCTAACATTGATTGAAACCTGTTTAAAAAGCCCCAGTCTTCTCTTTCCCCAGCTCTGAGATACTCACAATGTCATTTGAGAAACATGACAAATGAGAGCAAAAAAGCAAAGGTTTGTGAATGAAACAGCAGCAGGAGAAGTAAAGGAAACTTTTAAGATTAGGCTTTAAATGTCATGGATCTTTACCGTTCTTCCATTTGGTAATACCTGCCTACCTTAAAGTCTGGCTGTACTCCAGTTTTTAAACTTTATTGTACCACCTTACAATAGGAAACAGAACTGATCCCCTGCCTGAGGTATCCCATAGGCAATACATCTTTGGACTCACTTAACCAGCCATTGTGCCACCTGTCAAGAAGAAAGAGGACCTGAATTATGAAAATCAGTGGAAGTGCCTGAGGCCTGCTCAGGAAGAGGATATCATCCTACTCAGAAAGTGTTGGGCCAGCAGTAGTTTCGCTTGAAAGCCCCAAAGCTATAGTAAAAAAAAAAAAAAGAACTTAGGTACCTAACTATTACCTTAGACTTCTAAATCCCAGAGTCGGGCCCCTCTGGGAGTCACTAAGCTCCCACAAAACCCTGTAGGTGCCTAAACTCGCTCAGCACCTAAATATTTGCAGTAAAGTTCTTTAGGGTGTCTGGGTTTCTCCTCCTGTGCACACGCACTCAGGGCCGGCTCCAGGCACCAGCATAGCAAGCAGGTGCTTGGGGTGGCCAATTCAAAGGGGCTGCACTCTGTCTGGTATCGGGACGGGACGTCCAGGTCTTTGGCAGAAATTCGGTGGCGGGTCCTTCACTCCCTCTCTTCCTCTTTGAGCTGCTGCCAAATTGCCGCCGAAGAGGAAGAGAGGGAGGACCCACCGCAGAAGTGGCATGATTGAGCTGCCGCCGAAGTGCCGCCGTTCATCTATATATATATAAATATATATATATATATAAATATATATATATATATAAATATACACACATATGTATATATATATATATATATATATATATATATATATATATATATATATTTTTGCGGCTTGCGGTGGCAGAAAAGCTGGAGCAGGCCCTGCGCACACTGCTGCTTCCCTCCAGGCATCAGGACCCCACCTAATCCCCAAAGCCATTAGCACGCCAGAAGACAGGTGTTCCTGCATCTAACTTGCCTGGCTTGCCTCCTAGATTCCTATAGATGAGCTTACACAAAGTGACTAGGTGGGAGGAGGCTGACTTCCTTTATAACTTTTAGCCCAGCGGTTAGGGTACTCCCCTGGGAGACCTCTGGTTCAACTCCTCTCTCTGCCTGAGTGGGAGAAGAGATTTGAACAGGACTTTGCCACCTCTCAAGCCAGTGCTCTAACCACTGAGCTATGCTGTGGGACTTGCTCAGGCTCTCCTGCTGAAGCTGTTCCACTGTGGATAAATAATGAAAGAATCATTGGGCCAAAGAGTGCGCGCACACAGAAGCATGAAAATGACTCTGTAGACTGCTGATTAGAGCACTCACCAGGGAGGTAGGAGACCCAGCATCCACTTCCCCTACTCCAGTGACTTTTAAAATTATTTATCCACAGTGGAACCGCTTCAGCAAGAGAGACTATGGGAACCCCACATGCAGATATCCCATAGCCCAGTAGTTAAGGCATTCACAGAGAGATAACAGATCCTTGTTCAAATCCCTTCTCTCCCTCAGCTGAAGGTCAGGATTTGAACTAGGGGTTTCCCACATCCCAAGGGAATACCTAACCCCGGGTTAAATGTTACAGGGGGAGGTGGGCTTCTTCTCTCTCCCCTCCCACCACACTTCTGCTTCTTGCAAAAATGGAATAGATGCCTAGTGTCAAGTCAGGGTTGCACCTCCCTGCAGGCTGGACTTGGGCATCTAATCTCCAAACAGGGAGAGGGTTTAGCGCATGTCCCGCACCGCTCCCATTAGTTAATTTAGGCAGGGAGCAACTGAGTGTGCTGGCTTTTGTGAATCCTGTTCTGAGGTGACTATCTCCCTCCATCCACTGTATCGGGAGCTTAGGCACCCAGATCAGGCTTTATGTATCCCAGTGATTTTCTAGGTGCCTAAATGTTAAGGTGAGAGTTTGTTAAGTTTTGTTGTGAATCTAGCTCCCCCCACCCCCCGAGCCCTGCCGTGCCAGAGGGAAGTACTACAGGAGTCCAGGGAACATAGAAGAAGGTGTAGTAACAGAACCCAAGCTATAAGCACAGAGCAGACATATTCTTCTTGCTCTTCTCCAGGAAGGAAACTGGAGAGAGAAACTTCAAATTCCCTCTTCTTCAGCGCCAAAGTACAAACGATATTCAAATAGTACATACTGGTCACTTTTACCTTTAATGCCTCTGTGATGTCAGGCTTTCACATCCGCTGGAGGCTAAAAGGGCATGTCAGAGACTGCACATCAGGGTAAAACCACCATCCAAAGGCCCAGAGAGTGTTACAAAGCCCAAGCATGCACTCCAGCACAAATGGCAAGGAGGCAATAGGACATTTCCTTCCCACTGTGCATTGTCAGGAATGAGGCACAAGGGTATTTCTGTGGCTTGAGACCTGGTTGGTATCAGGGCACTGAGGCTTTTCTCTGTGTCCAAGAGTGGTCAGTGTCTAGGCTCCGAATGACTTACCTTGATATCATAATGTACAGCCTCAAATGGGTACTACGATGAAAATACAGAAAGAAAGTCTTGTGAGGAGATAATGGAGTACAGAGGAAATGATCTCAGCCTCTGAAAACTCTGGAAGGAGAGCAAGAAACAAACTGAAAGACAAGTGACAAGCATAAGCCCTGGTGGGCAATTGCCACCGAGTGGTGCCAGGGTGTTTGATGCACAGCAGAGTGAGAGGAGGAGTGCTGGATCTCTGAGTATGAGAGGCAGTTGCTTAGCGAAGAGCGAGTGTTTGGGAATGAAGAGAGATGTGGGCAATGTGTGGGTAATTGTCAGGATGTTAGATATGTGAGTGACTTACAGCCAGAAAAGGAATTAATATCGCATTTTTTAAAATGTTACAGTCAGGGACATATTGTGCTACTAGCAAATACTGAACCAGGCGATCCAGTCATTGGCAGATGATATTACATGATGATAATTATATTCTCAGTGACTTTTGATAGTTGGTCCCAAGCCAGCTGCTTCCAAACAATGGTGTGCACCAGCATGCAGCTATTTCCACTGTCCTTCCCTGAAACTTGTGCGTCCATTCCGATGCCAATACATGCAACTTGTCACATTGCAACAATGCTGGGTCAGCCTTCGTTCTGAATTCACTGAACTTCGTGTTGTTAAAATGTCAATCTTAACGTTGCATTAGGGTAGTTCTTGGCATAGTATAATAGGGGTAAAGTACAGAATTCAGTGACTCCCACTTGTATCCACAGTGATAAATTAACAACAGAATTTGATATGAGCAATCAAAATGCATCCCATTGTATTAACATCTGTAAAGCTGACTTCCACTCCAGCCCAGAGTGCTAAGAGCTCAAACTCTCCTCTTCCCAGTTCATAGAATATCAGGGTTGGAAGGGACCTCAGGAGGTCATCTAGTCCAACCCCCTGCTCAAAGCAGGACCAATCCCCAGATAGTTTTTTTACCTCAGTTCCCTAAATGGCCCCCACAAGAATTAAACTCACAACCCTAGGTTTAGCAGGCCCATGCTCAAACCATCAACATATTTTGGACTCAAGTGTGATCTGGCTACAGCGTGAAAGGAGGAGGTTGGGAACCATTATAGTCAAGAGTGTTTTTCTGTAAATGAGGAAAATGCCTACTCTGGGAACAAAATGGACCTAACTGAAAGCTCATCTACTCATCAGACAGGCTCCACTGTGGTGTATTATGTGGAAAGGGGGCCAATGAAGCCTTGATCAATTGAGCTCATCCAGAATTTTAGAGATAACATGGATCAAACTATTAGGGACTGAATCAAAGACACCAACTCATATCATTTTTAACCAATATTTTATCCCACTTTTCCAGTGGCGAAATGCTAACTGCAATATTCTCTGCAACAGAAGAGGAGTGGGATTCTGTTGGTCAGAGACCAGTCAGGTCATTTGTACTAGTGGTTCTCAACTTGCTTCCACCAGGGATCCTAAATATACCAGCATCTTTTAGCTGCCCCCCACACAATTCCACAATCCTGCGATTATATATTTTGAACCTTTACCAAAAACTATGCCTGCTTCTGGAGTGTGCAGACTTGTTTATTGGAGCTGGGGCTGATTGGGGGACTTGTGTGTCAGTGTTTTGAGGTTTGTGCTCAGTGGGCAGGTGAGAGATTGGTTCTGGGCGGGGCAATGCCAGCATGGGGGCTGCTGCTGGCTACTAGGTAGAAGGTTGCTTCTGGGGAAGGTTTCTTCTCTTTTCATCCCTGGTACCACTCCACCTCCACCTCAATCTGCACAGTGCTCGGCTATTGGACAGCGCCACTGCAAGATGTTAGAATATCAATTTCAGAGCCTCTTGCAGTTCCACTTACTCCAGAGCTGAGTGCCAGTCAGATGGGGGAGAGGGAAAGAGGGAGGGTTAAACAGCTGCTGGGGGATGGGAGACGGAGGGCAACAGTAGTAGTGGCAGCAGGAAGTGAGCTGCCCTTTCTTTCCCCTCACCATTGTGATAGCAACCATAGAATACGGACCATCTTTCCCCTCCACTCATGGGGTTTGACCCAGCAGCATGACTCATAGACTTAAGGTCAGAAGGGACCATTATAATCATCTAGTCTGACAACCTGCCCAATGCAGGCCACAGAATCTCACACACCCACTCCTGTAACAAACCCCTAACATATGTCTGAGTTATTGAAGTCTTCAAATTGTGGTTTGAAGACCTCAAGCTGCAGAGAATCTTCCAGCAGGTGACCCGTGACCCATGCTGCACAGGAAGGCGAAAAACTCCAGGGCCTCTGCCAATCTGCCCTGGAGGAAAATTCCTTCCCGACTCCAAATATGGCAACCCTCACAACCAGTTTAGGGTTTTGCCCCACTGTTGAGAATGTGAGACATGGTCATAAGTATTGAGTTATATGGACTCGTGGGGCCCATGCCCCACCAATATTCTGGGAAGTGGGCCCGATCCCACCAATGTTTGAACCAGGGGTACAGCCAGAATTTTGCTAAGGAGGGGGCCAAGATTACTTGCCCATTCACCCCAAATTTGAGTGGCATTGTGACCTAGTACACAAGATTGCAATGCCACTCACATTTGGCAGAGCCACACCTCTGTCATGCTACACCTACTGGCAGGGGCTTAATTCCCCTCCATGTTCCCCCAGGCCTCCAAGTGTAGGGACTTTGCCTCTTACATCCCAGCTGGGGGCTTCAGCCTCTGAACTTTGGACCTCAAAAAAAAAATTAATAAACCCAAGACCTATGCACAAGGTATCCCTCACTTAACATCATCTGATTGAAGCTTCAGTGTAGGTTTCTATCACTTCTTGCAATCTCACAGCTGTAAATTCCACTCCCCCCTCCCCCATTAGTGAGTCTCACAGGCTCAACCTTAAGTGCAAGTTCATGATCAGTTCCAGACTTCCAGGACATCCTCTCACTGCAGATTGTTCTGCTTGTCTGGTTCTTATCAGCCACATGTGCCGATAAGCCAGGGGTAGGCAACCTATGGCATGAATGCCACCAAGCTGATTTTCAGTGGCACTCACACTGCCTGGGTCCTGGCCACCGGTCCAGGGAGCTCTGAATTTTAATTTAATTTTAAATGAAGCTTCTTAAACATTTAAAAAACCTTATTTACTTTACATCCAACAATAGTTAGTTATATATTATAGACTTATAGAAAGAGACGTTCTAAAAAGGTTAAAATGTATTACTGGCACGTGAAACCTTAAATTAGAGTGATTAAATGAAGACTTGGCACACCACCTCTGAAAGGTTGCTGACCCCTGCAATAAGCAATGAGTGTCATCCTCTATGGTACTGAAAGGAGGGTCTCCACTGAGATGTTAGGGCATCACAGCACCCCCAAAGTACTGACCACTGCAGATACTACGTTGTTATATGGAAAGGACACAGAAGGGGAAGGAGAAATGAAAACATCACTCAAGCTGTGATTATAGACTACGCAGCATTCTCCTAACTGTCCAATGTGTTGTCCCTCGTCAGGGATATGAAACCAGTCCTGTCCATTGGAGCAATCTCCTCCCTAGTGAATTAAATGAAATGAAATTTGAATTTTAAAAGCATGTTCTTAAATGTTTATTTTAAGGAATGACATAGAATACTCAGTAGTGGATGTTAATAAATGTTGTAATACGAGTGATTTTATTATATAAAACTGAAATCAGTCATTGTCTTTCAAGTTTTTAACAGTCTTGCCTAACCGTGGCTTTCTCTATAGTTATCATTGCCAAGTGGCAACATTAATTTTTTTCCCTAACAAAGCATCTCATTCCCAAAGATTCCATTAGGATCATTGGGTTTGGCTTTCCCTGGGTTGGGCTCCAGAGTTCTGGGTTCCTCTTGACTGGAGAAGATGATGAATTGTGGTATCTCCCAAACTCTCCGACTATGGCACCAAAATGGGATGTCACTCAAAAGTAAATACCTTTCCTTTCTGACAAGCTTTCAATGAGCAGGAAAATAGTTAAGAGTGTCACCAATTAAAAGTATCATCACTGGTATCTGAGTTGGCAGCCACTGAAGGAGGTAAAAATCAGAAAGGCTAAGGCCAAATGAGTTACACCTAGCAAGGGACATAAAAGGCAATAAAAAGAGATTCTTTAAATACATCAGGAGCAAGAAAAAGACTCAAGTATAGGTCCTCTATTTAACGGGGAAGAAGAGCTAATAACTGATGACATCAAGAAAGCTTCAATCTTCACTAAGAAGGTCAATGGTGACTAGATACTCAACACAATATTAACAAGGGGGAAGGAATGAAAGCCAAAATATGGAAAGAACTGGTTTAAAAATATTTAGATAATGTAAATGTATTCAAGCCTGCAGGGCCAGATGAAATTCATTCTAGGTTACTTAAGGAACTAGCTGACGCAGTCTCGGAACCATCAGCAATTATCTTTGAGAAATCCTGGAGGACAGGTCAGGTCCCAGAAGACTAGAGAAGGGCAAACATAGTTGGGAATTATAGACCAATCAGCCTAACTTTGATACCTGGAAAAATACTAAAACAATTACCCAATCAATTTGTAAGCATGTGGAGGATAACAGGGTTATAAGAAATAGCCAGCATGGATTTGCCAAGAACATATCATTCCAAACCACCCTAATTTCCTTCCTTGACAGGGCTACTGTTCTAGTAGATAGTGGGAAAGCAGTAGTTGTGATATATCTTGATTTCAGTAAGGCTTTTGGCACAGTCCTCATAAGCAAATTAGAGAAATGTGGTCTAGATGAAATTACTATAAGGTGGGTGCACAACTGGTTGAAAGATTGTATTCAACTTAAAGGTATCAATGGTTTGCTGTCAAACTGGGAGGATCTATCTAGTGGGGTCGCACAGGGGGTCAGTAATGGGTCCAGTACTATTCCATATTTTCCTTAATGACTTGGATAATAGAATGGATACTATGTTTGTAAAATTTGCAGATGACACCAAGCTGAGAGAGGTTGCAAGCACTTTGGTGGACAGGATTAGAATTAAAAATGATCTTGATAAATTGGAAAACTGGTCTGAATTCAATAGGATGAAATTCAATAAAGTACAAACTACTTCACTGAGGTAAGAAAAATCAAACACATAAGTACAAAAAATGGAAAAATTGGCTAGGTGATAGTATGGCTGAAAAGGATCTGGGGGTTATAGTGGATCACAAATTGAATATGAGTTAATAATGTGTTGCAGCTGTGAAAAAGGCTAATATTCCAGGGGTGTATTAACAGGAGTGTCACATGTAAGACCCTGGAGTAATTATCCTGCTTTACTAAGCACTAGTAAGGCCTCAGCTGGAGTACTTTGTCCAACTCTGGGCACCACAATCTAGGAAAGATGTGCACAAACTGGAGAGAGTCCAGAGGAGAATAACAAAGCAGATAAAAAACCTGGCCCAAGTGGAAAGGTTAAAAAAAACTAGGTTTGTTTAGTCTTGAGAAATGAAGACTGTGGGGTGACTTGATAACAGTCTTCAAATATGTTCCTGTGGCACCTTATAGACTAACAGACATTTTGGAGCATGAGCTTTCGTGGGTGAATACCCACTTCATCAGATGCATGTAGTGGAAATTTCCAGGGGCAGGTATATATAAGCAAGAAGGCTAGAGATAACAAGGTTAGTTCAATCAGGGAGGATGAGGCCCTGTTCCAGCAGCTGAGGCGTGAAAACCAAGGGAGGAGAAACTGGTTTTGTAGGTGGCAAGCCATTCACAGTCTCTGTTTAATCCTGAGCTGATGGTATCAAATTTGCAGATGAACTGAAGCTCAGCAGTTTCTCTTTGAAGTCTGGTCCTGAAGTTTTTTTGCTGCAGGATGCCCACCTTAACGTCTGCTATAGTGTGGCCAGGGAGGCTGAAGTGTTCTCCTACAGGTTTTTGTATATTGGCATAATATCTGATTTGTGTCCATTTATCCTTTTCCGTAGAGACTGTGCAGTTTGGCTGATGTACATAGCAGAGGGGCATTGCTGGCATATGATGGCATATATTACATTGATGGATGTGCAGGTGAATGAACCAGTGATGGTGTGGCTGATCTGGTTAGGTCCTGTGATGGTGTCGCTGGTGTAGATATGTGGGCAGAGTTGGCATCGAGGTTTGTTGCATGGATTGGTTCCTGAGCTAGAGTTACTATGGTGTGGTGTGCAGCTACTGGTGAGAATACGTTTCAGGTTGGCAGGTTGTCTGTGGGCGAGGACTGGCCTGCCACCCAAGGCCTGTGCAAGTGTGGAATCATTGTCCAGGATGGGTTGTAGATCACTGATGATGCGTTGGAGTCTGTCCTATCTCGGGGACTCTCTTTCTGCCCTGCCACCCCCACCAACATGATACAGTTCTGCGGCGATCTGGAAGCCTACTTTCACCATCTCCGACTCAAAGAATACTTTCAGGACAACACTGAACAGCGCACTGATACACAGGTACCCTCCCACCAACAGCACAAGAAGAAGAACTCCACATGGACTCCTCCTGAGGGTTGAAATGACAGTCTGGACCTATACATTGAATGCTTCCACCGACGTGCACAGGCAGAAATTGTGGAAAAACAACATTGCTTGCCTCATAACCTAAGTCGTGCAGAACGCAATGCCATCCACAGCCTCAGAAACCACCCTGACATTATCATCAAAGAGGCTGATAAAGGAGGTGCTGTTGTCATCATGAACAGATCTGACTACCAAAAGGAGGCCGCCAGATAACTCTCCAATACCAGATTCTACAGGCCACTTCCCTCAGATCCCACTGAGAAATACACTAAGAAACTGCACCATCTACTCAGGACACTCCCTACACTAACACCGGAACAAATCAACATCCCCTTAGAGCCCCGACCAGGGTTATTCTATCTACTACCCAAGATCCACAAACCCGGAAATCCTGGACGCCCCATCATCTCGGGCATTGGCACTCTCACTGAAGGACTGTCTGGATTTGTGGACTCTCTACTCAGACCCTATGCCACCAGCACTCCCAGCTATCTCCGTGACACCACTGATTTCCTGAGGAAACTACAGTGCATTGGTGACCTTCCAGAAAACACCATCCTAGCCACCATGGATGTAGAGGCTCTTTACACAAACATCCCACACACACACAGATGGAATACAAGCTGTCAGGAACAGTATCCCTGATGATGCCACAGCACAACCGGCTGCTGAGCTCTGTGCCTTTATCCTCACACACAACTATTTCAAATTTGATGACAATATATATCTCCAGATCAGTGGCACCACTATGGGCACCCGCATGGCCCCATAATATGCCAATATATTTATGGCCGACCTGGAACAACGCTTCCTCAACTCTTGTCCACTCACGCCCCTTCTCTACCTACGCTACATTGATGACATCTTCATCATCTGGACCCATCGGAAGGAGACTCTGGAAAAATTCCACCACAATTTCAACAGCTTCCACCCCACCATCAACCTCAACCTGAACCAATCTACACAGGAGGTCCACTTCCTAGACACCACATTGCAAATAAGTGATGGCCACATTAACACCACCCTATACCGAAAACCTACCGACCGCTATGCCTACCTTCATGCCTCCAGCTTCCATCCCGGGCACATCACACAATCCATTGTCTACAGCCAAGCACTGAGGTACAACCGCATCTGCTCTAACCCCTCAGACAGAGACCAACACCTACAAAATCTCCACCAAGCATTCTCAAAACTACAATACCCGCACGAAGAAATAAGGAAACAGATCAACAGAGCCAGACGTGTACCCAGAAGCCTCCTACTGCAAGACAAACCCAAGAAAGAAACCAACAGGGCTCCACTGGCCATCACATACAGTCCCCAGCTAAAACCCCTCCAACACAACATCAGGGATCTACAACCCATCCTGGACAATGATCCCACAATCTCACAGGCCTTGGGTTGCAGGCCAGTCCTTGCCCACAGACAACCTGCCAACCTGAAACGTATTCTCACCAGTAACTGCACACCACACCATAGTAACTCTAGCTCAGGAACCAATCCATGCAACAAACCTCGATGCCAACTCTGCCCACATATCTACACCAGCGACACCATCACAGGACCTAACCAGATCAGCCACACCATCACTGGTTCATTCATCTGCACTTCTACCAATGTAATATATGCCATTATATGCCAGCAATGCCCCTCTGCTATGTACATCAGCCAAACTGGACAGTCTGTACGGAAAAGGATAAATGGACACAAATCAGATATTAGGAATGGCAATACACAAAAACCTGTAGGAGAACACTTCAACGTCCCTGGCCACACTATAGCAGACCTTAAGATGGGCATCCTGCAGGAAAAAAACTTCAGGACCAGACTTCAAAGAGAAACTGCTGAGCTTCAGTTCATCTGCAAATTTCATACCATCAGCTCAGGATTAAACAGAGACTGTGAATGGCTTGCCACCTACAAAACCAGTTTCTCCTCCCTTGGTTTTCACATCTCAGCTGCTGGAACAGGGCCTCATCCTCCCTGATTGAACTAACCTTGTTATCTCTAGCCTTCTTGCTTATATATATCTGCCCCTGGAAATTTCCACTACATGCATCTGATGAAGTGGGTATTCACCCACGAAAGCTCATGCTCCAAAACGTCTGTTATTCTATAAGGTGCCACGGGATTCTTTGCTGCTTGTACAGATCCAGACTAACACGGCTGCCCCTCTGATACTTCAAATATGTTAAGAGTTGTTATAAAGAGGACTGTGATCAGTTGTCCACTGAAGGTAGAACAAGAAGAAGTGGGCTTAAGCTGCAGCAAGAGAGATTTAGGTTAGATATTAAAGGAAAAAATTCTTAAGTGTAAAGCTAGTTAAGCTCTGGAATAGGCTTTCAGGGGAGGTTGTGGAGGCCCCGTTATTGGAGGTTTTCAAAACCAAGGCAGGCAAAAACCTGTCAGGGATGGTCTAGGTTTACTTGGTTCTGCCACAGTGCAAGGGGCTGAACTTGATGACCTCTTGAGGTCTCTTCCAGCCCTAGAATTTCTATGACCAGTCACACTTCAGTGCTATTGTTTCCGGCTCTGCAGTTTCAGGCAGACATTGTTGCATCAGGTACAGTCTGGTCTTGTTTTCAAAGATTTTCCTCCATTTAAAATTAAAACTAGCTACTAGAGATTTATGGATGCTGAGACTCCGGAAAGCAATTCAGATGCCTGTCTGCATCCTTACAGGCTAGGCCTTTGTGACCCCTCAACACTAATATGATTTTCCCCACACTTGGGGAAACACTGGACTAGGGAGTTCTGCATTCCCCTAGGAATAATATCTCCATTCTAGCTCACTACATAAACTCTTCCTTAAAGCAGATCCCGGACCAATTTCTGTGTGTGTATGGTACAGGGCCATATCTGATGACTGATACTAAGATTTGGAACAAATCCACAAATCCCCAGACTTAACCGCTGCAGATCCTTGGCCTTTCCATGTGCCAGGCTGCAGTCACCATTTAATGCACTTACTGAGTGGATGCTTTTTCTCATTCCTCTTACCTCCTTGCTGTGCGAGAATATTTCCACTGGCCTGGCCTGGTCTGTTGCACCTGTGGTTAGTGGTATGGGCTGAAATGCAAGGTATCTGGGTTTAATTTTCAATCCCGGTCCTCTACTCACCTAGGCTTGGTCTACACACTACCAACTTATGTTGGTATAACTATGTCACTTAGGCATGTGGAAAATCGTAGTTATACCAACTTAACCCCAGTGTATAGCTCTATGCCCATGGGAGAGCTTCGCCCCTTGAGATAGCTATCGCCTCTGGGGGGGAGGTGCCTACGCTCACGGGAGAAGCTCTCCCGTTGGTATAGCTAGCGTCTTCACTAAGCACTACTGCAGTGCTGTAAGTGTAGACAAGCCCTAAGCTAGTAGAGTCCAGGGATGCTTTAGAGGCAACACCGTCATCCCTGGGAGAGTGATTACTGAGCTAGAAATAACAATAATGGGCTCTGAAGGGAGCATCATCCAGCCTTCTTCAGTCCAAGAAAGATTATCATGATGTGGTGGTTCCAGAGGGAAAGCTTTCACTGAGGAGTTAGAGTCATGCAATACATGTTACTGTTCCTGAGAATATTAACAACAGAGAGGACTGAATATGCAGCTGGGTGCTGCTTAATGCATCCCAGGACAGAGACACCGGTAAAGGATGTTCTAAGCATTACTACCACAATCGTCACCCTAATATCGGAGCACCTTTCAAATGTCTATACATCTGGACAGGTGATATAGACCTAGAGTTCTTTCTTCTCTCCCACTCTGAACTGGAGATAACAACATTTCCCTCAGATATTTAGTACAATGATAATCGTGTCCTGTAACTCAAATGATAGAATGCTGCACATTACAAATAACATCCCCTCTGTCGTATTTTCCAATGTCTAAACAGATTTGGAGAAAACAGCTAACCTGAAACTTAGCCCCAAACTCAAACTAAACCAAAAATGAATCTTGAAGCATAACATTCAGTTAAAGGGTTTCTTCTTGGTCAGCTGGCTGGCGTACAATTCTATTCTTAGTGAAGTTCTGAACACATCTTTTACATTGTTATGTATGAATTGTTCCAATGTCTGCATCCAATCCCAAACTCCCTTAGATAAATAGAAGTCTCACCATTTATTTCAATAGTCATTGGAAAAGGCCTAAAGTGAACAAATTAATAAAAGTTAATCCATAATGCCTAGCTTAGCTCTCACCACAAGGCAAAGGTATGCATAATAAAGAAACAATATCGATTAAATCACCAAGCAGAAGATCAGTCTAAAAATACTTCTAACAAATTCCCTAAAATCATTAGAAATGATACATCTGTCAGTGCCAAACAACTACAGAATTACATTCAGTCCGCAGTAAAAATGAATGTATAAATGAGCTGATCTAAGATAATTTTTATTCCTACAAAGATATTATCACAGTATCATAACCATTTCTGCTACTCTTATCAAGAATCATTTTTGTATTTTAAAGGTCTCTTTTGCTGATGCTTCAGATAGGCCAAAAAAAAATTTAAGGCTTTTCTGGGAACAGGACACTCATGACACTTTACAGTAAAGATGAAGCTAACTTGAGAGAGTGGAATTTTACTGAACCGTAACCCTTAGCATATTTTGAAAACTGGTGTGGGAGATATCTTGTGGTTAATACATTGCTAAGGTATGAAACAAATAACTATGTCTAGAAAAGGGCATAAATAATGATTAACCTTCAGGTGTTGAGACAGTTGGAAAGTTGCAATGGAACAGGGAGTCTTGGAAACAGCCTAAGAGAAGAAGAATGTGTGCCAAAAATAGGAAATAGAAAAGGATCAGAAAGAAACAAGATAACAATGACAAGGGTATAATTACCATACAAGATAATGAGGGGGTAAGACCATCAGCAGTCTGGATGCAGGATGTCAGTGAACTGAAGGGAAAGCAGCAAAGAGTCCTGTGGCACCTTATAGACTAACAGATGTTTTGGAGCATGAGCTTTCGTGGGTGAATAAGTGGGTATTCACCCACGAAAGCTCATGCTCCAAAATGTCTGTTAGTCTAAGGCCAGGTCCACACTACAGCATTAAATCGATTTAAACAGCGTTAAATCGATTTAATGCTGTAACCGTCCACACTACAAGGCACTTAAAATCGATTTTAAGGGGTCTTAAAATCGATTTCTGTACTCCAGCTAAACGAAAGGAGTAACCCTAAAATCGATATTACTAAATCGATTTAGGGTTAGTGTGGACGGATATCGAAGTTATTGGTCCTATTCTTTTACTGAGCTACCCAGAGTGCACCGCTCCGGAAATCGATGGTACCCTGGGACCATGGACGCACACCACCGAAGTAATGTGTCCTAGTGTGGACGCGTAAAATTGATTTTATAAAACCTGTTTATCGATTTAAAGCGGTAGAGTGGACGTAGGCTATAAGGTGCCACAGGACTCTTTGCTGCTTTTACAGATCCAGACTAACACGGCTACCCCTCTGATACTTGACACCACTGAAGGGAAAGGTCTTCCACAGCTGTTGGTAACTGTTTGCCTCTCTGGGTATGTGATGTCTTCACTAACTGTTAATCAATAAATCCAATCACATTGACTTATTGAAGATTTGTCATTATGAAACTAAGCCAGATTGACAGAGACACTCTCACTAACTATATAATCTCAGTTAAATTTTTATCAGTTATGAAGTATCAATCAATTGGTTATTGACTGATAAATTATTATTATCAATACTTTATTGTTTCCATCTCTTTATATTATCTTTCTTGCAATAACTACTCTATGATGGTATAGAGCATATATATTATGCACATAAATAAAATCATTATTTTAGCATTGAGCTAAAATTGCCTTGAATATAATATCTGAAACAGTGCAGCTGTCTTCCTAATACTCTGTATGCCAGACTCCTTCAACTGGCATTGAGGCTTCAACAAGAAAATGCCATTTTTAATTAAAAGAAAAGAATGTAGTGCTGTTGAAAGAGTGTTGGTTTAACAGGTCTGGAGACTGAATTCCTCGGTTTATATCCATGGCATAGTACTAACTACAGCACTGGCAAAGGCCGTGCAAATTTCTCCTACACTGCCACAACAATCTACCTCAAACCTCATGTGAAAACTACCCTCCCAGGGCAGGGGCGGCTCCAGGCACCAAGCACGTGCCTGGGCGGCATGCTGGTCACCGTAAGGGCAGCAGTCAGCCAGTCCCGTGGCTTCGGTGGCAATTCAGCGGCGGGTATGCTGAAGGCACAGGACTGGTGGACCTCCGGCAGGCATGCCGCCAAAAGCTGCCTGACTGCCGTGCTTGGGATGGCAAAATACATAGAACCTCCCCTGTCCCAGGGTGACAGAATAGTCTCGGCACTCATTCGATATTTGGCCTCTCGGCTAAGGCTGATCAGAGAGGTGCCACTGCAGATTAATGCTAGCTGATTATAGTTTGCATGGTGTGGACACCTGTCTATTAGAATTTGCCCCAAGCCCAGCAACTCATTTGACATAGACCAACAATGCTGTCAGAGGGAAACAGCATAGTTTGGTCAATCAGTACTCTGCACTACAGGGGTGTGAATCGTAAAGCATAACACGTTAGAGTGCTCTAACTGCCCCGTGAGGACCCTGCTGGTGGCATGAACTAAAAAGTACCAACTTCGTGTTGATGTAGTCCTGTTTCAAACAGGGTTATGTTAATACAAACTAGGTACCTTTTAATTTGTGCCAGCAGGTTGCACATAGGACAGTTGAAGCAAAAGCACATTAGAGCACGTGACTCTGTAGACAGCACTGCCATGCTGCATAGACAAGCTCTTACTTTGCCCAGTCTTGTAGAGATTAACACTCCATAAGCCATTAATCACCTGTAGTTACGTTTAAAAAATTAAAAATCAAAAAATCTTAACATAATAAATGGTTACTCTGAATCACATTGTGGAATACATATTAAGTTACTAGCCCTAAGCAATCTCCACTCTGTCATAATTCCTAAATATCTAAAAGAGTTATGATTTTCACAATATAGGCAGCCACTTTGTTTCTTAATCTTTTTATTAAATTAATATTTACTCTGAGAAAAAAAAGATCATATACACAACTTAAAGAAGTCAATACATTGTCTCAGAATAAGTGCAATCCATTGATCCCACCAGCTCAGAAATCTAGGCCATTACATAACAATAAGAACAATTCTGGTTTTTATTTACATTACTGTGATTCCTAGAGACCCCAGTCAGGATCAGGACCCTTGTGTGTAGTGCTGCACAAACTCACATAGATACAATGCATAACTTAGGGCATGGCTACACTTGAAATTTCAAAGCGCTGCCGAGGCAGCACTGCGGGAGCGCTGCCGCGGCAGCGCTTTGAAGTGTGAGTGTAGTCGGAGCGCCAGCGCTGGGAGAGAGCTCTCCCAGCGCTGCACGTAAACCACATCCCTTACGGGTGTAGCGTGCAGCGCACTGCTTACACTGAGGCTTTACAGTGCTGTATCTTGCAGCGCTCAGGGGGGTGTTTTTTCACACCCCTGAGCGCAAAAGTTGCAGCGCTGTAAAGTGCCAGTGTAGCCATGGCCTAAGTTACAATGTCATCTGTTCACATGAACCATCCCAGCTAATACTACAGAACAAACAGTACACACAGATCCTCAATAATCTAAAATGTACAATGTTGACAAGGCATTAACAGGAGTTAAAGTGGGACATTATAAGTCAAAGGAAAGCTACCATTGACTTCTATCAAAGGGTTATTGGCCCCTAAAATAGTAATACAAATGGAGGAGCAAAGTTAAGGTGGCTTGACTGTGGATGAGAGAATTTTTCTGTTTAAATGGCTGCCCTGTGTGAATCCGGTGTTAAAGTTGATGTCATCCTTATCTATGTAACCTTAGTTTGTGATTTCCATATTTTCAAAATGTTCAGGGTGTTTACTGATATGTTAATGTTCATGTCTTCTCTTTAGTTGTACTTAAGAAAATGGGCTCCTTAACTGTGATTTAAATATATTAGTTTCAGAATACAGGATTAAAATCCTGAAAACAGTGGGACCTCATGTGGTATAAGCAAGCCCACAATTTGGCCCATAGTTTTTTAAATAATTGTATAACTTTATACAATATGTTTTCTGGGTTCCTCTGGCCTTTTGGAGAAAACATGAGGTATAGCTAGTGGCTGACATCTGCACGGAGCCATGGATTGATTACATTTCCAAGCACATTCTTCTTGGCAAATTAAACGAAGGCAGCTGGTTAATACAGGGAAAGTTTTGTTAAGCATCTTTCATAGACAGCAAAGAGTGGACCTGGGACTGGAACATTTGGTTCTGTATTGTTAGGATATTAATCTTCATAAATGTCGTCTGACTGGTTATCATGCGAGACCTCCGACATGCCTGAAGCGTACACATTGGGGTTATCTGGGGCAGCCATGGTGTTCAGGTTCATGTTATTTCCTGTCTGAAAAACAGAGCAGGGGAGAAGGATCAGACTTTTTTTTACAGGTAAATATTAGTTAAAACAGACAGATAGAAACAGAGAATAATGAGTGTGGAAGTGGCAAGGGTGGAGAAATAGCACCAGCTGGATTGTGATCATGCCAATGCAGGATGCATCGGTACCTGCAAAGGCCAAGTCCAGCAGCGCTTTCTTGCTCACCAAACAATGTCTGAGATATATGGTTGTAGGAGCTGCTTCCTCCTGAAACTATGACTCAGTATATGAGTCAACGGTCTGTCTCAAGAGCCCTCCTACAATGCCATGTCTTCAAAGATTATCCGATAGTTCAAAAGGATGCTTTTTACTCCGGGTAGCACTGTTCCTTCTCTTTCCAATATAATAACCCTCCTTAGTTTTTCTACTTCTCACTTGTGCAGCAGTTTGTAAAGGGTCAGATTCTGCCCCCTTTCTTCACATTGAGTATTTCTTATACCACACGTAGCCTCATTAAAATCAGCAAAGTAAATCATGAAAGAGAGTTGCTGAGACTGGACCAAGATGGTGAATAATGGATACCATAAGGCTAAGTTTTAGTGCTCTCAGACCACAGTGGTGTAGGTGTCTGAAAATACTCAGACAGCAATTGAAGACCGAGATGTCATTTCCACTCAGACCCCTCAGGTGTCATTTTCATTTCTACATTCAGGTCTGACTCTTTTTCTTCAAAAAACCATGATGTTAATGCAACACTAAGGCTGAGATTTTGATTGCACAAGAGCCAGGACATTCAAAATTAAAGTTGCTGTGGAAACTCTAATTCTATCCAAAACTCTGAATGTTTTGACTTGTGTGATTAACAAAGCAGCGCTAACATTTCACTAATGCTGAATTCTAGTTCTTCTTATTTGTTTACTTTGTACAGATCGAAAAACAGAAAAACACTTAGGTCTAAATTTTCAAGAACTGGCTCCCTAAATTGTGCTACACACCCTACATCCTCCACACAAAGGGGAACAAGTGCATGCAAACCAGATGTGTACATACATGAGTGCTCATGTATGTGGGCGATCACAAATATGAGTTTTATTCATTCAACAGATGCAAATATCAGTTAGAAAATACTGCAGTGTTTGGCTCACTGTATCTCCCTCACACACATACACCAGAGTATGTCTTCACGGCAAAGCAAAGGTGTGTTTATAGTGTGGGTAGGCAGACCTGTGCTAGCTTTAATCTAACTAGCATGGGGAATAATAGTAGTGAAGATGTGGTGGTATGGACTTCAGCATGGGCTAGCCACCCAAATACAAGCCCGACAGCGACCTGGGTGCACACTTGTGTTGCTAGCCCCTGCTGCCATATCTTCACTGCTATTGTTACCTGTGCTAGCTAGGTTACAGCTAGTGTGGGTAAGCCTACCTATGCTAAAATCAGACCTTCACTTGCAGTGAAGACATAGCCATAGTTTGCCACAGACACTGGACAACATCATCAGTTGGACTTAACATATGACTGTGGATGCTGTCAGCACAAAACAAATCCAAACACCACTTACCTTTGTTAGCACAGAAGCTGAAGCTACCTGTCGAGAGAGCTGGAGGACTGAAAATGAAATGCTCAGAGATCAGAAGAGTTATCCCATCAGCACAAGGTGTTTTAATGGCATGCTGTAAATTTAGCCTGTAAGCTTAATTTACACTTTTATATATTTTATAGTTCATTTAAGTGAATGTGCTTTGTAAATGTTTTGAGCTCTGTTTCTATAAAAAAAAGTTACAATAGTAAAGGTCGGTTAAATGCTTTTTAAAAAATCCCAAATATCTTCCTATATTAGTCTGCAGCCTATTTTACTGTATATTTTACTTATATTATTAGGAAACATCATGTTTGCTCAAACTGATCTTGATATTTAACCAAGATTTTGGATCAAGACAAGATTTAGGAGTTGAATCAGAAGTGTGGTTATGCACGCAATACGCATATGTCCAATAAAGGTACTTCTGAGCAAATATAGCAAAAAATGTGAATATTCTTCTAAATAAAACACTTTGATTCACTTCACTGGCATTTGGAACTCCTTTACTATTTTCCTAATGCAAGATTGATTGTCATTCAGTGGTAACCATTAAAACGTTGATTTGCAAGTAAATATAATCTTTATACTTAATATGGTACTATTTTTTGCTAGCCAGGAAGATATGCTATATCTACACACATTTATATAAGTAATTGTATAGTTCAACATACTTTTATTTTAGATTCTTAATTTTTACATATTTATCATATTAGAACATGGTGAATGATGATTTTCTTATTTACTAGATTCGTTTTTTTTACTCATAATTAGTGTCAAGCTGCATTTTGATGGAAATTGCAATTCATTTTAAAATGCACAAAAACATCATTAAAAACTTATTTTATTTATTAGTTAAATAAAACTACCTTAAATATGCTAGATACATAAGGGGGAGGGGGAATAAGTTCATCAAACTTGTTTAACATTTAAAACTAACTGATATATTAAACAAAGGAAATATCATCTCTAGTTAGTGAATTGAACGGCTTGTTTCAGGTCACCATGTCCTTCAAGGTTTTAGAACTAGTAGAGCTCATCCTCACACCTCATTTTTATTCATAGATTGGAAGAGGAGAACAAACTTCCCTGCTTTTTCAACTTGAATCAGTTTCTCAACTTCGAGTGAATTAGTCACTGAACTGAATAGTTGAATAAGCTAAAATGAAGAAAATATTCTCTCTGCTGTTTGTTTATTACTTCCACCAGTTAAGCAGTTTGACTTTCTTTAAAACTTCATCAGCAAACACGTACTGCTTAATTTTTTTTTAATTTCATTTAAATAATTTTGATAGATTATAGTAAATTTAGGCTCAAACATAAGTTGTCATAATTTGAAATAAGTGCATTTTTCTTTTAAAAATAAACCTCATTTAAATAAAATCATCTGATTTAAGTCAAAATCAGACTTTTTTTACATTTTTTAAATTTATTTTTATCCACTCTGTTCTAAAGTCAACCTTCTTCAGAATGTAGGAATGAAATTTAATGCTCCCTGATCTCTGCCCAACAGAAATACTAATGAAATGTCAATAGTATGTAATGGTCACAGTTTGCTCCTAAAATCTTCCTGTTTCAGACTCTCAACTAAATGACATTAGATGCCAAATGGAATATCAGTGACTACTTTTATTGTCCTGTTAGGAATAATTGCATTGAAGGTAATAGAATTACATTGGTGTAAGGGCCAGGGTGAAAGGAAAACATGGCCCATCAAGAATAAAACTTTGTATTCGTTCTCAGCAATGTGTCAGGTAGCATAACTTCAAAGCAATAGTATTTTATCAGTGGAGGTTAGAAGTTTACCTTTCCTGCCTTCAAAACAAAGGGGTCAGGGAGATGTCTCGTAACTCTAAAACTTATTCAAGCAAAGAGAAAAGGGAATATTTAGTGGTATTTTAATATAATTTTTAAAATGTTCTGTCTACAACTAAATTAACAATACCCTGTTTCTGCTGGGTTTCCATTGTGGGGTCTGGCTATGTCCCACCCTCTGCACAAAGAGACAATTTGACCAAGCACCTAGGTGTTTTCCTCCACTCCCATTACCTGTCATATGGGCATTAGAGTGTTGTCTTCTGCTTGACAGGAGTCACTGACTAAGCTCCAAGTGACTTACCTCTGTGTTGTAAAGTACAGTATAAAATAGTCACAATGACAACACAGGAAATGGCGCTGCCTGTCAGGAGATAGTGAAGTAGAAGGGAAAATCCCATGTGCTCTAGGAAGATAGAGAAAGATATTGATAGTTACAGTGTAGGAGAGAAAATCCACTGGTAGATGGTGTCTCAATCAAGTCACAAATCCTCTGACTAAGGATATTCAGGATAAAATAGGTAGATGATCCACCTGATCTCTACATTAACCAACTGAAAAGTGTGTGGGCACACATGATACAGAGAGTTTAGGTGGACAAGGACACGCTTCTGGGGTGATTTTAATTGAAGAAAGTCATAGAAAGGTAGCTTAAGGAAGGGAGTCACTTTAAAGGCATGGACAGGCCCACTGTCTGTCAATTCCTATCTCCGTCCATAGGCATGCATATGCTACATAAAACACCATGAACAGCAACATATTTTCTTCTTGTAGCAGCATTTCCTATGGTGACTACTATTATTTTCCATTCATAAACAGGCTTTTTATTAGAACACTATTAGATCTCTGTATTACTGAACCCAGTGATCACACATGTTGTGTAGTGACATGTGTATCTTAGTAGATTATGGGTTTACTGCAAGTTAGAGGTACACTGCGGCCAGATCAGCAATGTGCATACACATTTCAGTTCTCTGGATCCATGAAGGTGCAGCCATGGAAGAATCAACAAGGGGAAAAAATGAGTCAGAGAAAGAAAAGAGAAAGTAAACCAGGCACAATACAAATGAATAATAACCCTGAATTTCTTTTCTATTTTTTCAAGCTCAGGAGAACATAAGGTCCCAGCTGTTACCTTTGCCCAGGTCTGGCAGCTATTAGTACTTAATAATATTTCACAAAAGTAAGGAACATAAGTCCTGGTGGACAGTACTGTGGAGTGGTACATTGGTGAGTGAGAGCGGGAGTGGTGGATCTCTATGAGCTGTGAGTGAGAGGGGTAGTAGCTTAGCGAAGAGTGAATGTTTGGTGAAGAAGTGAGAGATGAATAATGAGTGGGTAAGTGAAACACTCAGGATGTTGGACATGAGAGTGATTTCTTGTTAGAAGAGTAAATACAGTGGGTTTTTATATAGTGCAGACTAGGGCTGTCAAGCGATTAAACAAATTAATAGTAATTAATCACGCGATTAAACAATAATAGAATACCATTTACTTAAATATTTTTGATGTTTTCTACATTTTCAAATATATAGATTTCAATTACAACACAGAATACAAAGTGCACAGTGCTCACTTTATATTCATTTTAATATAAATATTTCATTGTAAAAAACAAAAGAAATAGTATTTTTCAGTTCACCTCATACAAGTACTGTAGTGCAATCTCTTTATCATGAAAATTGAACTTACTAATGTAGTATAAAAAAACCTGCATTCAAAAATAAAACAACATAAAACTTTAGAGCCTACAAGTCCACTCAGTTCTACTTCAGCCAATCACTTAGACAAATACATTTGGTTACAATTTGCAGAAGATAATGCTGCCCACTTCTTGTTTACAATATCACCTGAAAGTGAGAACAGGCGTTCGCATGGCACTGTTGTAGATGGCATCACAAAATATTTATGTGCCAGATGCACTAAAGATTCATATGTCCCTTCATGTTCCAACCACAATTCCAGAGGTCATGCGTCCAAGCTAATGATGGGTTTTGCTCGATAATGATCCAAAGCAGAGTGGACCAACGACACATCCCTCTCAGATTTTGTAAGGAACTTCAGATCCTTAAACCTTGGGTCGAGTGCTGTAACTATCTTTAGAAATCTCACATTGGTACCTTCTTTGCATTTGTCAAATCTGTTGTGAAAGTGTTCTTAAAACAATGTGTGCTGGGTCATCATCTGAGACTGCTATAACATAAATTATTTAGCAGAATGCAGGTAAAATAGAGCTGGAGGCATACAAGTCTCCCCCAAGGAGTTTAGTCACAAAGTTAATTAATGCATTTTTTTTATCATCAGCATGGAAGCATGGCCTCTGGAATGATGGCCGAAGGATGAAAGGGCATATGAATGTTTAGCATATCTGGCACATAAATACCTTGCAACGCTGGCTACAAAAGTGCCATGCGAACACCTGTTCTCACTTTCAGGTGACATTGTAAATAAGAAACAGGCAGCATTATCTTCTGCAAATGTAAACAAACTTGTTTGTCTTAGTGATTGGCTGAACAAGAAGTAGGACTAAGTGGACTTTAGGCTCTAAAGTTTTACGTTGTTTTGTTTTTGAGTGCAGTTATGTAACCAAAAAAAATCTACATTTGTAAGTTACATTTTCACAATAAAGAGAATGCGCTACAGTACTTGTATGAGGTGAATTGCAAAATACCATCTATTTTATTTACCATTTTTACAGTGCAACTATTTGTAATAAAAATATTAAGTGAGCACTGTACACGTATTCTGTGTTGTAACAGAAATCAATATATTTGAAAATGTAGAAAAGCATCAAAAATACTTAATAAATTTCAGTTGGTATTCTATTGTTTAACGATAACAATTAAAATGGTAAATAATCATGATTATTTTTTTTTAATTGCAATTACTTTTGGGGGGTTAATCGCATGAGTTAACTGTGATTAACTGACAGCCCTAGTGAAGATATATTTTGCTGTCAGCAGTGGCTGATGTCATGGTATAATGCATGATATATTTTTGCTGTCAACAGATGACAAGATATAGCACAAATAAATCTTCATTGGCCTTCTCAAATATTCATGGTCTAGCCAACTGCTACTGAAAAACAGAGTAATCAGAACCCCATCTATACATACATGGCTGCTCCTCCACTCTTCTTCACTCAGACAATGTGCACTTCAGTCCCAACTATGCACATCTGGTTTCTCTGCAAATTTGCTGTCAGCCTTAATTCTGAATCACATGACTTTTGCATTGTTGAGATCTCTATGTTGCATCAGTGTAGTTCTTGGCACACAATAACTGGAGTGAAGAATGAACTCTGGTTCTGAATTGTTTTGTAGTTTGACAAGTGAGTTACTAACAATGTAGCTTGAGGAGAGCAAACATACATGCAAAATATACTAATGCAATACTGAGTCCACTCTATCTCAGAGTATCACCAGCTAAAGTCCCCTTAAAAAACTTCCATGTAGTTCTGAATTTTTAACACTTGGACACCAACAGTGGGATTTTCAACAGTGCTCGGCATCGGCCCATGCTGTTTCCACCAAAATCAACGGTGACAGTCCCATATGGATAAGATATATCCTGAGCAAAAGGTTTCATTTTTGAGTTTGGTGGCCAGAACCAAAAAATCCTTAGTTTCAAACCAAAATTGAATTTCTTCTGTTCTTCCTCACTTGAATGAAAAAAAAACAAAAAACAGAATTGTGTTGAGGCCAAACAAAATGTTTAGAATTTCAGCCTATAAAGGGAGACATGACACATACTTAGGCAGTTGATTACACAACTATTTATGAGACAGCCCAGGAATGTTGGGTATCAGGATTCCTGGTTTCTATTTCTGGCTCTGGAAGCAGAGTATGAGCTAGTGGTTATAGAGAATACAATCAAGCACTCACTTTAGTACTGGGTCTGTCATTTAAAGAACTGTGGTTCTAGTCCCAGTTCTTGGGTGAATGACAGTTGCCTTCCTAAGGTAAGGGTATCAGTCCTTGGGTAATAAGGGTTAAGAGTAGTCAGGGGAAGAGCTGGGACTGCCAATGTGCCATTCAATGGCTGGGGCATGCAGTATCTCCAATTCCAAGAGTTCAAAAATTCTGAGTCAGAACCCAGATCATGAGACTGGCGTACAAATCATGAGATTCTTTAAAAAGATTAAATCATGTTTTTTAGTCTCTTTTCTGATTTTAGTCTGTTCTCTGCCCACCTCCAGTATGTGTGTGACAAACACAGTACCGCCAGCTCTTGCAAATGTGTTCAAAGATGATTTTGCCTTGGCTACAGGAACTCTTGCAAGAGCCGTTCCCACGCAGTTACTTTTATGCCATTTTGCACTGGGTGCCTGCAAGTCCCTGTCACTAACTCTCGGCCTCCCATGCCATGGCAGGTACTTGTTCCCATAGCTGCCCAAGTCTGTGCAGCTCTATGTGCGGTATTTCTCACTAGTGTGAAAAACTCATTAATGTCCTCAACTCTGCTTTGGGAGCTGGGGGTGGTGGGACAGGATGGGACGACCATGTGAGGGACATTGGTGCTGTTATTGAAGAGACAGTCTCTAATGTGGCTGCACTTCACTTCCCCATTTGAGCCAAGGAGCGATGAGAGTGGGTGAGCAGGAGCTTTGGAGAGCTGGAGAGAAGAAGGGAAGCAGGTACCTACTGGGGCTGGGGAAGAGGAAAGCAGGTGGCTGCTGGGAGAAGCAAGGGAGGAATCGGGAAACATGTAGCTGATGGAAGTGGAAAGGAGGTGAGAGAGGGCACCAGCTCCAAATCATGTGAAGCAAGGAGCTTTTCACATCATCATGAGAGCTGAAGACAAAACCATGGGACTTGCGATCAATTTGCAAGAGTTGGCAATGCTGGGGAATGTATAGAGATGTAGCTGTGGCTGCTGCTTCATGGTTATAGCTCACAGATACCCTGGCCAGGAAGAGCTGGCAGACCATTGCCCGGTGTTACTGTGTTCAGACCTCCCAGTCTATAACCATGGGTGGGGTGGGGAACTATGTGCTAGGCTGCATCTCTATGGGTAGAGTCCAAGATAGAGGGAAGAGTGATCATATACACCTTGAATAGAATGACCACCAACAGAGAGGCAGCCCAAAGTATCCCTAGAGGTCTCTGACTCAGGAGACTGAAGCTCCTGGCCAGGTATAGAAAGCACCAGAGAGTAGGAGTGCCCCACCCACCTCCAATCTGGCTGGGATGGGGCAGAATGGGGATGAAGCTGAGGTGGCAGCAGGAGCAGCAAGGAGGCTGTTCCTTCCCTCCCTGCCTGGGTCCCAGCAACCCTGTGATTTTGCCTGTTTTTTCCACTCAAGCCTGTGGGAAGTGACCCATCAGTTGCCCCCTGCCCATCACATGCTGTAGTTCTGGGCTGCACTCCAATGGATAGGAATGTGACACAAGGTGTTTCTTACCTAACACACTCAGAATGTAGTTGCAATGGAGACTTCCAGCCCTGTTTACAATTTCATACATGTAATTTCCTTCATCAGAGAGTCTCACAGGGTGAATCTGAAGGGTGGCATCTTGATCAGGTCGAGCTGCCCAGTCCTTCCTCTCACTGCAATTTGTTCTGACTGTTTTATTTAAATCAGCCCTGTACGCTAATAAACAGCAAGCTCCATCCCTTAGTCTTATATTCCAAACTACTGAGATAAGATTCACTAGTGACATATTAGAGCAACTCAGCACAGCCCTGTAACCAGTCACTAAAGACACCATGACATTATCTGGAGAGGATACAAGAAGGAAAGAAAAATGAAAAAAGTGTCACTTAGAATGCGATTACAGATGAGCAAATTCTGAATTCCCCTCGGATTAATGCTTCTGCTCTTGTACTCCATGGAAACCTCCCCATGAAGCAGATCCCAGGTCCATTTAGGGGTATTATCGGCTCACAGCTTTAAAAGCTAATTGTGTGAGATATGGGACAAAGATATCAATCAACAAGATTTATCTCTCCGCAGACCCATGGGCAGGCTATAATCACCATTAAATGACCTTTATTGGGATGAAGCCTGATTTGTATTCTCCTTTCCCTCCTGCTCAGTAATTTTATCATGGCCAGCCTGGTGTCCATGAGGTCATTGCTTTGGCTTTCACCCAAAAGATCAAGCTTTAATTTCCAGGCTTCATCTCCCTCAATCAAAGCCAGTAGGATCTGAGAGAGCTTCAGAGGTAGCACAATCACCCCAGGGGAAGGGAACATCAATCTAGGAATAACACTGTTAGGCTCTGAAGGGCATCCCACCTAACTCTTCTCAGTCAAAGATCTCCATGATGTGGCAGTTCCAGGGCCGGCTCTACAGTTTTCGCCTCCCCAAGCAGCACACCGAATTGCCACCGCCGATGGAGGGGGAAGTCCGTGTGCCCTTAGGGCGGCAGGTGCGTTTCCATGGTGGTGGCAATTCGGCAGCAGCTTCTATGTTTAGCTGAAGCCGCCGTGGACAGCTAAACATAGAAGCTGCTGCCGAATTGCCACCACTGCAGAAACGCACCTGCCACCCTAAGGGCACATGGACTGCCCCCGCCGTCCGCGGCAGCAATTTGGTGCACTGCTTGGGGGCAAAACAACAGGGACTGCTGCCCCTTGCAGATTGCCGCCCAAGCACGCTCTTGGAATGCTGGTGCCTGGAGCTGGCCCTGGGTACTTCAAAAGGCAAATCTTTCATTATAGACTAAATAAAGAGTTATGTTGAAAAGTTAGAAAACTCTCATCCGAAAAAGCCATTTCAAAGCTGCCATAAGATGCAAGATGGTAAGAGACAGTAACCCTTCATTCCCTCATGTTAGCAGATATCAATGTGATCATATAGCTAGTTTACTTCACGCTGTTGCAGGGTGATACCACTGTGAAGGAATTTGTGACAAGTAAACCTCTAAAATGCTCAGAATTTCAGATAAACACCCCAACATTTGGATACTTATTTGATCTAGATGAACTACATGCGTCAAATGAAGCCCCATCTTCAGCAGGTACAATTCCCACTGAATTTGGCCCCTTTGCAAGACTGGGCTGGAAATATTATGAGGACTTTATTTTTCTTGAGACTTCCATTACTGCCTGTGTATTTGGATTGGCACAGATAAAACAAAAAAACAAAAACATCCTACCCCACCCAAGCATTTTAGTACAATATTTGCAATAATTGCAATATTTCAGTACTATCCTTTCTAGTTCCAGCAAGAACAAGGAACTGTGTAGGAAACCAAAGCTGGAAAGGGGTAAAGAACTGAATTTTTCAAACTTCAAAAGAGGCTTGGTTTGTTTTCAGACAGGGTTCCAGTCGGTTTTTATTTTCTTTTCAGCAGTGCAACCAGTTCTAGTAGGAGCTCTGCACACATAGCACTAAAATTTTACTTTGTGGAGTCCGTTATTTAGTGGAAACATCTGACATGATATGTAAAATTACAGAGTGGGTTTTGATACCGCAAGTGTCCTCCTCTCTAGCTCTTCCTGCCTTCACTGGGCTCATTGCAACCCAGGGATCAACTACCCTTACACAGTCTCTCTGCTCCTCCCTGGGTAGGGTGACCATATTTCCCTAAACTGAAAACTGGACGTGCAGAGCTGGCCTGAGCTGCCTGGCATTGCCACTCATCCCTGTCATAACATTTTTTCCCAGATCTGGACCTTAGCGTCCAAAATATGGATGTTAGCATGAAAACCTCCAAGCTTAGTTACCAGCTTGGACCTGGTAAAGCTGCCACCAGCCAGGAATTATACAGTGCCTAGCTCACTGTGGTCTCCCCAACCTTCCCTGGGGGACCCCCAGACTCAGATGCCTTGAGTCCTACAACAAAGGGAAATAACCCCCTCCCCTTGTTTCCTGGTTACTTCCTCCCAGGCTCCCCTCCCTGGACGACCCTAAGAGATTCCCTGCTTCCAGTCCTGGAAACACAAGTACCAAGAGAGCTAATCTCTCTCCCGCCCTCACCCAGAGGGTATGCAAAATCAGGCTTAGTAAATCTAACACAAAGAGATTTTCCCCCTGACTTCTTCCTCCCCTCAATTCCCTGGTGAGCTGCAGACTCAATTCCCTGGAGTCCCCACTAAAGAAAAACTCCAACAGGTCTTAAAAAGAAAGCTTTATATAAAAAAGAAAGAAAAAGACATTAAAAATAGTCTCTGTATAACGATGAAAATATACAGGGTCAATTGCTTACGGAAAAAAAAGTGAATAAACAGCCTTATCCAAAAGAATACACTCCAGCAACTACACACATGTAAATACAAAAAAAACAATATAAACCTATTGTCTTACTATCTTTGTACTTACAACTTGGAAACAGAAGATTAGAAAGCCAGGAGATAGAAAAATCACTCTCAGAGCCGAGAGAGTCAGACACAAGACAAAGAACAAAGAACTCACACCCAAAACTTCCCTCCACCCAGATTTGAAAAAGTCTTGTTTCCTGATTGGTCCTCTGGTCAGGTGTTTTTTGTTACCCCTTTCCAGGTGAAAGAGACATTAACCCTTAGCTATCTGTTTATGACAATCCCACCCCTAAACGTTCCTCCAGGCCCCCAATTAAGCCAAGTAGCAGAGATGGGAGGTAGGGGGGAAGAGGAATGGGTATGGATTGGGATCTGGGCAGCAAAGCAGTGTGTGAGTACTTCTGAGCTCAGAGCCAGGAGATGAAACTATTGGACTATGATCCAGCTCGTGGTGCGATGCACCTTTGGGGACTGGGATAGCAGAGAAGCAGAAAGAAGGCTCTGGGTAGTGGGGGGGAACCAAGAAGACTCCAGATAGCAGCCCTGGGGAAGTGGTGGGAGGCCAGGAGGTGGCAGAAGCAGGAAGCTAGTGGCAGTCTGAAGAGGGAAAGAAGTCGGTTGGGGAAGGAGGGTAGGGGCTGTAGAGGGCTCTGGGGACTGGCCCCAAAGGACGGGGGGGCAGGGAGAACACAAGGCTGGGGTGGGGGCTCCAGGGACCGCTTGGGGTGCATAAGGCCCATGGGGGGCAAGCCATGCTCGGTGCCTCAGCACAAGGGGATGCTGCAGGACCTTGTGAGGCACTTACCAGCCAGGTTGCCCGGCAGGGCCTAGGACTCATGAGTCACAGGAATGAAGTCAGTGGTTTCAAAAGAAGGGAGCGTGACTTATTGGTAAATCAGTTTATCCTGGTCTTCCGTGTGTCCTGTCCTGTGTGACAGGAGGTCAGGAAGCGTGGCATTATGGTTTACCTACCAGGAAGGAAAGGGAAAGGTGTATGGCAGCCCTCGTGCCGATCCTTCTCAGCTGAACACTCCCCAGAGCAAAAAAGTTTAGAAAGACAACAACATAGGAAATGGCAGTGTTCCTGAGAGGAGAGGGGGGTGAGATGTAGAGTGAGAGAAGAGAAGACTGACAGTCACCTGTTTATTAGTTTTTACTTGTGGTGCACTCCCCGTGTCCCATCCCACAGAAATGGGTAGTCTTGCAGTTAAGGCACTGGACTGGAACTCAGAAGATTTAATGTGTGAATTTAATTTGTGACTCTGCTACAGACTTCCTGTGTGGTCTGGGACAAGTCAATCTCTCTGCCTCAATGCCCCATCTGTAAAATGGGGATGACACTTTCTTTCTTCCAGGCATTGCCTTTCTTATCTATTTTAATTTTCTTTCTTGTAATTTTAAGAAGTTTCAGCACCTGTGATGTTTTCAAGGCTTAGTGGTTTGTGAGGAATTCACACCAGCGGGTGATGGAACAAGTTCCATGAAATCAGATTAGCTCTTCCCAATTGTGGCTGTGGGTAACGCAGGAGGTGGCTTCTTGGAAATCACCCACTTCCTCTTCTTTTGCCTACAGTGGCCCCTAATGCAGGTGGCCACAGAAGCAGCCCACAGGGACAAGGCCTCAAAATCTGGCACTCAGCTTAAGCTACAAGAACATGTCTCTCTAGATTCATGAAGCCATTAATGGATGCCCCTCCTTGAAGCAGTCTGTAGCCTCCTGTTGCCAGAGGAACTGAGAGGGGGAATAACAAAACAAACGAAGTGGAGGGGGCGAGAAACAAAAAGTGGAAGAGGGAGGGGGAAGAGAGAGTTTTATATCCTTGGGGGCAACAGTTTTAGGAAGAAATCATTGGAGACACAGGGAGCTGTAAACCTCGCAACCAGCCATTTATTGCTACACACTGAACTAAACAAGAACCAGCCAAAACTGGCTGGGCTATCCCCTAATAATCTAACTCATTTGCCATAGCAACACAAGAGTCCATAACCACAACCACCAAACACACAACAGAGAGAGAGATGAGAAGGTAAAAAGAACAGAGAAAAAGACAGAAAAGGACAGGACAGATAAAATGCACAGGGAAGAATCTGACAGCAGAGTCTCTGCCTCAGTCAGTGCACAGGATGGACAATGCTCACTGAACGATCAACTATTCTGTATTTTGTTTTATCCTCATTGTTCAGTGTGTGGCCACACAACTTATTTACTGCGCACTATTCAGACCGTGCTCTGAACACAGAATTAGTCATTTCTCAATGGGCTTTTCTAGGGCGCTCATCACTGTAGTATCTGAGTGCTTCACAAACACTAACTCATTTATTTTCACATTTTACAGATGGGATATCTGAAGCACCGAGAGATTAAGGTGAAAAGTATACACTAATTTTGGGTTCCCAATTTGAGATGCTTAGGATTTCAGAGTTCTTAGCATTATATAGGACTTTGTACTCTGAAAACCCATTGACTTCAGTTGTAGCTGTGGGCACTCAGCAACACTTCTGAAAATCAGGGTCTCAAGCTGGGCACCCAGAAACTTAGGAACACACAGTTAGTGACCACCCATGAAAAATGTGGTTTAAGTGCCTTTATTAGCACTGTATAGAAACTTTGGCAGATGCAGGGATAGAATCCATTTCTCCAGGGCAGCGTTCAGCTGCATTAACCACCAGACCATTATCCTCTCTGCAGTCCCCTGCCTCCTTCATTGCACAACCAAGTTTCATCTACAGAGCAGGGTACATTTAATGTCCTGAATGAGGTGCAAGAATCCCTATTCTCGGTTCTGATGCCTGGCGCGGCAGAGTGAGTCTACACTGTGTTTTAACACCTGCGGCAGCAAGTCTCAGAGCTTGGGTCTACAGACGCACGCTCACACTGTGCTAAAAACTGTGCTAAAAACAACTGAATATACATTGTAGTTCTGGCTTTGAAGCCCAATCCCCTTCCCAGGCTTCAGAGCTTGAGCAGGCTTGTCTACACTGCTGTTTTTAATGCCATAGAGCTGCCCCTATGACTAATGCTCTGGGCTGTCATACGAGAGATCTGGGTTTAATTTTCAGGCCTGGTCTTCCACTCTCCAAGCCAGTAGCATCTGGGACCCTTCAAAAGGCAGCATAGTCAACCCCCAGGGCAGGGGCTCTGAGCTAAAATAACACTGACAGATTTTGAAGGGAGGCTGACCCAATCCAGATTGATCCATGCTAGATAAAAAGGTGCATTTGTAAAATGTGATAGCAAACCTGTTTTAAAACTCTACTGTAGACGGGAAGTTGCGTTAGCCGCTCGAGATCTGTGCAGATTAAAAGAGACAAGAGAATTCCAAACCTTTCACAGGTCGGGACTGATGTGCATTTGTAAGATGCTGGGATAGTGTGGTGATGAGTGCAGACTTAATACTTCACTAAAACATCCTTCACCATTTTTATCCCCCTGGGATGCATTAAACAGCATCCAAATGCATATCTGTACTTAATATGCAGGAGTATAGGTGATCCTGATACCAAACTCACCTCTAACAATAACACTTATTGCATAGCTCTAGGAGCTCAGGTTGCCCAGATCAGCTCTGCAACGATATAATCCACTGTCACTCTGATGAATCAGCATAAAGTTCAGAACAGCCACATTCCCTTCTCTCCATGCTGTGTGTCTTGTTGGCCCATCTTTCAGAAGTAAGCACTCGTCTCCTTTATCAAGCACCAGTGTATGGCTGGCTTTTCTGTGCAGTACTTCACTGGACACTCTATATTGAGGGAGTCCCCAGGTTTGCTCTGATATTGGAAACCTCTCCGAACTTGAATTTGAACAGTACAATTAACAGTTCCATCACCTGAAAAAAAGAACAAAGGAACAATACACTATGAAATTCTGTCCTCTTCATCTCTAGCTGTTTAGCTTAGAGCAGGGAGTATAAAGACAATAAGGAGGTATAAGTTTTAATAATATGTAATGGAGAATATAATAATTTCACTGAAACCCAAATGTTTTTATTTATCCATAATTTCTTTAACTGTTATGGAATTAGGCAAACACACTGGGCTAGTTAACTCCATGGATTATATAAGTGTTTAAATTGTAGCGCAGGTAGATTATGAAATGGAATTACATCCTTTTTAGTTTGGATTTTGGAGCTAGGTCTCAAGTTCCTTATTTTAAAGGTATTCTTTATATACATATATATTACCACTAGAAGTGGAAGGGCTGTAAAAAGACTTGCTAGGTTTTATGATATGCTTATGTAAATGAAATATCTGTTTCCATCTTATTCCAGGTTTTATATCATGATATATATTAAGGAAGTCAATTTAGATTCCTGAATTTGCGCTGCTCAAACATAAGAATACAGTATATTTAGGGAGGAAACATGATGTGGCTGCAATGTAAGTTCAATCAAACTTAGAAGTAGGAGAGAGACATGGGGCCAAACTCAGAGATGAGTCACAGGGATTGTCTACATGTGGAAATTAGTGTGCAGAAAACTAGGGTGTGAATTTAAAGCACACTAGTTTCTCCTCACTGTCTTCCCATGTGGACACTCTTATGGCACACTAAGAGTGCTCTGGGGCAGTTTAGTTTAATGCACTTTCAAATTGCATTAAGCTATTGAGCACAAAGGCACTCAGTGTGCACTAGCTGCTGCTGCCTTTTTCTCCACTGCCTTGTAGATAAGTCCCAAGTGAGTCTCAGGCTATGGATATGTCTACACTAGAAGCTCTACACAGACACAACAGCAGCATTACAGCCACACTGCTTAACACTCTTGCTACAGCAATGGAAGGGTTTTTGTTGTTTCGGTAGTAAATTTGCCTCTGAGAGGTTATAGCTAGGTTGATGGGAAGAATTCTTGAATTGACCTACCTGCATCCACAGTGGGGCTTCGTTCTACCTAACCACATCTCACAGGACAATTTTTTTTCCTTTTCTTTTCTTTTCTTTTTTCTTACAGCCCTGAGGGATGTTGCTAGTTCAACCACTATTTTAGGTGGCCTGACAAAGCCAGGAAATTATTTAAATTAGTATAACATACACACAGAAGGGACTGGAGGAACGTGTATATTATGCTGATTTATACTTGTTCTAAATCGGGGACGGGCAAACTTTTTGGCCTGAGGGCCACGTCGGGTTTCTGAAATTGTATGGAGGGCTGTGCCTCCCCAAACAGTTAGGCCCGGCCCCTGGCCCCTCTCTGACACCCCCTACTTCTCACCCCCTAAAGCCCCCCCAGGACTCCTGCCCCATCCAACCCCCCCATACTCTGTCCCCTGACAGCCCCCCTGGGACTCCTGCCCCATCCACCCCTCCCTGACCCCTGAACTTCCCCAGAACCCATGCTCCCAACTGCCCTTCACCGCCCCATCCAACCCTCCTCTCATTCCTGACTGCTCCCCCGGAACCCCTGCCCCATCCAACCACCCCTTTTCCCTGACCACCCTGGAACCCCTGCCCCTGACTGTCCCCCACCATCCCATCCAACCTCCCCTCTCCTTCCTGACTGGCCTCCCGGGACCGCTGCCCCCATTGAACCCCCCTGCTCTCTGCCCTCTGACTGCCTCAGCCTCTACCCCCTGCCCTCTATCCAACCCCCATCTGCCACTCCCTGCTCCCTTACCGCGCTGCCTGAAGCATTGGTGGCTGGCAGCACTACAGGCACATCACCCAGAGCACCAGGACGGGCAGCAGCGCCACGCAGCTGGCGTCAGCCACGCCACCACGCAGCACAGAGCACCGGGTGAGGCTGCGCTGCCCAGCAAGAGCTCACAGCCCCACCACCCGGAGCCGTAGTTTGCCCATCTCTGTTCTAAACTCTCTCTAAACTCACAGGCTCAACCTCTTAGGAGACAAGTTGGAGAGGTGCTGGTGGTACATTAACTCAGGCTTTTCTTAAAGCTACTCAGACTAAGAGAGTAAATTGGTGTAATTTACATGCTGAAAAGTCAGAAAAATGTGTAAACTACAGCAATCCCTTTCTCTAATTTGATACCTATAAATTACAGTAACCTCTTGCTCTAACATGTTACAATTTCAAAATATCCCTCTAGGTTTGCAGAAGTACTCCCTCTTGGGGGGACTGGATGAAGCTCCTCCTCTTTTTCCCTCCACTATTCTGCAATCCATTGTACAGACTTGGCCACAGGCGAACCAACCCTAATTAGCTGTGGGGAGTGGCACTCCAGAACAAGGACACAGAATTGCCTGCAGACCAACAGAGTAAGATGAAAAATCGGGGCAGAGGGGTAGGGGGTAATAGGTGCCTATATAAGAAAAAGTCCCAAGTATTGGGACTGTCCCCATAAAATTGGGACATCTGGTTACTCTACACTGGGGAAAGTTTGAGTCAGTAAACACTTGAGAGGAGGTATGAAAAACCAAGTGCAAGAAGTTTGGAAGGAGAACAAAGAAGGAACAGCTGCCCCACAGCAGCAGAACCAACAACTCTGAACAAGGGGCAGACAGACACCAATGCACAGGGGTGCAGAGTTTCACCTAAGAGCTGCTAGATGAGGAGCTAGCTGCTGCGCTGGTGACTACAGACCAGAAGGGACTCCTGCAAACATACAACATATCGCTGTCTGTTCCACAGCAAGCTGCTCAGTAACAGCAGTAATGGCCAGATTTTAAGAAGTGCTCAGGAACCAGCAGTTCTCAGGGAGAACAGTGAGAGCTATTCCATGCTGACCAATCTTGAAAAGTTGGATAGAAGGGTCGAGATGCAATTCCCACTGAAATCAGGGAAAGAGTCTTTCCGTTAACTTCACTGGCAGCTGGATGAGACCCTAAGTTGTGAGGAGTACTTAGTGAATTGCATTTACTCAGTGAACTTTCTCACTTACCTACTACTTGAAACAGTTGGAAAAGGAGGAGGAAGAGAGTAACCAGAGCTCCCTGTGCTTCATACATCTTTCAGGAAAGATCAGCATGAACTGCAGGAGGTAAAAAGAGAGCAAATTACTCAGAATCACAGGTAACTTTGCAATTCATTCTCAAGCTTTCCTCTTTAACAGAATTGCAACTTTAGTTATTAACTCTCTGATGGCTTATCCGTAGGATGGAGTGGGAAGGGCACAATAAATTATAAGTATGTTACCACAGTTAAGGCTCCCAAACAATCTTAACTTAGCCCTGAAGTGAAGCCATGCAATCAATGAGAACCCTGAAACAAATGTAAATCTTTTGTATTTAGAAGCTATTATTTTACTGTTATGACTTATTATTCCTGTTAATCACTGAGTCTTGTTAAGACTATCTGTTCACAAATGCCTCCTGATTTTGGATGCCCAGTTTGAGTCATGTGATTTTCAGAAGTGCTGAGCATCTGCAGTTCCCATTCGAAAACAATGGAAGCTGCAGGTGCTCAGTACTTCCAAAAATCAGTCGCAAGGTGTCTCATACTAGGCATCCAAAACTTGAGGCCACTTTTGAAAACTGTGGTCTATGTATGTGTTACAGTATGCGAACAGGTATTGCGCTAGAGTGAGAGAAAGAAGATAGTCCAGGCACTATGAACCCAGAAGAGTTTTGCTTAATAACTTGAACCTTTGTGAAGCTGTGGGTCGAGACCAAGAAGTATTATTTGTCCTCCACAGTAAGCACTGCAAGGAACAATCTAGCTCAGCTGTTTCAGATAGATCATTCATTTGATTGCTGTGACAAGTTTGTTATCCTGAACTATACTGACATCATGGGATGAAAATAAAATGAAACAATCTACTGTGCCCTCAAAAATCAGTTTCATTTTACCTAAGACCACAAAAAGTAATATACATTAACTATCATTGTATGGTTACTGCATGGCATCACTACAGGGCACTGTTAAGGTTGTTTGGGTACCTTCACCATGCATTTCCAAACCTAAACAAGTTTTGATTTCTTTTAAGGTTAACCTTTACTCTGAATTTTCTGAGGTTAATACTTGGATTTGGAATCATTACAAATATCCAATCCCACACAACTAGTCCTGCCCTGGACCTGATCTTGGGCCTACATGTCAACATAAAAGCCATCATAATGCAGCTGCTGTCTTGGACAGACCATCACCTCACGAAAGCAGTGGTCAGAGTCCTTCCAGTGACTAGGCAACAAGAAAGACTAATGATCGTGGTTCTACCACAAGGACTCCTAGACTCCATCTATACTACTCATCAATGTTGGTGGCATGTAGTGTATGTGTAACTACACGCCACAGTGAAAAGCAAGTAGCATCCACACTGCAATGTATAACTACACATGTCAGTGAAAAACTCCAACAGCATGGAGGCAGCAGGGAAAGACTTCAGGAGCTCCCCACTGCCAGTGCTTTTCACTGAGGGGAAGAAAGGTTCTGGCAGGGAGCAGGCAGTAGGGAAATCCCCTGCTGGAGTCTTTCCCTGTGGTGGTGGAAGGGCTCCAGCAACAGGAAGCTGGTGGAGTCTTTCTCCCCCACCCCCGCCACTGCCTTCCTGCTACTGGAGTCTTTCCCTGGGATGGGGAAAGGTTCCACATCAGGGAACTGCCTCAGACTTTTCCTGCTGCCTCCCCCCTACCAGAACCATTCCCACTGCTGGAGTCTTTCCCTGTGGTGGGGAAAGGCTCCAACAGCAGGAAAGCAGTGAGACACTCCAGTGCTAAAAATAACAGTGTAGATGGGGAGGTACTGCTTGGGCGATCTGTGCAGGGTGTATACTCATGTACATATGTGCACCTTTCAGGCGTGCCTTTACTCTACTCATCTAAGCTGCATCCCACCAGCTACCCTATCATTTATACCCCTTCTAGGAGGGTTGTGTGGGTATGTATGCTACATGCTTCCGAAAGAAACATGAAATGTAGATGTATCCATGGACTCTAACAAATTCCAAAACCTGCTAAACGACAACAGTATGCCAGAACTGAGAACCTGGTATATCATTATCATTCTACACTGATTTCAGCCACTGACATGATGGCTTCTTCCTCCGCATCACCCACATGTATCGCCTTGGTTTTCTGACACCCTGCACTGGATGACCCAAGAATCTGACCCATGCCCTTCCCAGTTTGTGAAAGAGGCATGAACAACTGGTGCCACTGCTAACTGAAATAGCCAATGCTTCATTCAGAGAGGAATCTTCCCTTTCTCTTCCAATACACAATAGTCTGACCACCAATGAAGAAACCCAACTTAGGCCTGGTCTTCGCTACGATGCTTCAGTTCTACTGCCCAATGTCAAATCTTCCATTCCTGTGCAACCTGATAGAGAAATTAGCAAAAGGCCAATTACAAGTTCACCGAACTGAAGCTAATATTCTAGATCCAGCATAATCTGGATTCAGATCAGGGCATGAAACAAACTGCCTTCGTGGCACTGATGAATGATTGCCTCCTATCAATGGATAAAGGACAGACATTCATGCTTATCCTCCTAGACATCCTCATGAGAAGTTTTAGCTAAAAAAGTAGTTTTTGAGGAAGTTTATAAGAATATAAAAATAGCCTTACTGGGTCAGATCAAAGGTCCATCTAGCCCAGTATCCTATCTTACGACAGTGGCCAATGCCATGCCCCAGAAGAAATGAACAGAGCAGGTAATCATCAAGTGATCCATCCCCGTCACCCATTCCCAGTTTCTGGCAAACAGAGGCTAGGGACACAATTCCTGTCCATCCTGACTAATAGCCATTGATAGACCTATCATCCATAAACTTATCTAGTTCTTCTTTGAATCCTGTTATATTCTTGGCTTTTGCAACTGTGATGCAGTAGGGACTGTCTGTGTGGGGAGTGGGAGAGCAGGGGAGGACTTTAGGAGATGGACGAGGCCAGAGCCTGTAACCTGAGCTAGGTAAGGGAGGGGAAAGGTCAACACCTTTGCCCGGGAAGGGGACAAAGGAAGGGAGTGGCAGGAGGGAAGCAGTTTGAGTTTGGGCTTGGGGCTGTGTGGGCGGAATTCAGGGTATCCTAGCTAGGATCCAAGCACCCTGAAAGCCCAGAAGGACTCGGTGGAGGGGTCCTGACTGTGCCTGCAAGCTCTGCTGTAACCTGTGTTCCTGTTGTCCAATAAACCTTCTGTTTTACTGGCTGGCTGAGAGTCACTGTGGGTCCCAGGAAGAGGGGTGCAGGGCCGGACTCCCCCACACTCCGTGACAGCAACATCCTCTGGCAAGGAGATGCACAGGTTGACTGTGCGTTGTGTGAAAAACAAACAAACTTCCTTTTGTTTGTTTTAAACCTGCTGCATATTAATTTCATTTGGTTATCCCTAGTTCTTGTGTTATGAGAAGGAGTAAATAACACTTCCTTATTTACTTTCTCCACACCAGTCATGATTTTATAGATCTCTATCATATCCCCCCTTAGTCATCTCTTTTCCAAGCTGATAAGTCCCAGCTTTATTAATCTCTCCTCATACAGCAGCCGTTCCATACTCCTAATCATTTTTGTTGCCCTTTTCTGAACCTTTTCCAATTCCAATATATCTTTTTTGAGATGGGGCAACCACATCTGCATGCAGTAGTCAAGATGTGGGTGTACCTAGGGTGACCAGAGGTCCTGATAAAATCAGGATTGTCTCGATATTTAGGTATTTGTCCCGCATCCCGACCGATGTTTGGTCAGGACAGTTTGTCCCGATCATTTTTGCTCCACTGGCAGCACTCCGTTTTTTTTTCTTCGCCAGCAACCCCCGCTCCATGTGTCCTGATATTTTCTTCCTCTCATCTGGTCACCCTCGGGTGGACCATGGATTTATATAGAGGCAATATGATATTTTCTGTCTTATTATCTATCCCTTTCTTAATGATTCCCAACATTCTGTTCGCTTTTTTGACTGCCGCTGCACATTGAGTGAATGTCTTCAGAGAACTATCCACAATGACTTCAAGATCTCTTTCTTGAGTGGTAACAGCTAATTTAGACCACATCATTGTATATGTATAGTTGGAATTGTGTTTCCAATGTGCATTACTTTGCATTTATCAACACTGAATTTCATCTGTCATTTTGTCGCCCAGTCACCCAGTTTTGAGAGATCCTTTCGTAGCTCTTCGCAGTCTGCCTGGGACTTAACTATTTTGAGTAGTTTTGTATCATTTACAATAGAGTTTTTACAGTGGAACTAGCTCTGGCATCATTTACTGCTACACAGTGTATTGCACTAACATTTCCTTGATTACAGTAGCTAGAACACTCTTGAAGCTATAATAATAAATATTCTGTATTTCATTCCTTTGGTTGGCATTGATGCCTCAACAGAAAAATGCCACTTTTTAACTTTTTTAAAAATTAATTTAGTGCTGGTAAAAGGTGCAGGGCTGGCACCCTTGGAGACTGAAGACTTTTATCTGCACAATAGGCAGTGGCTCTGAAAGCTTCCCCCACACTACCTCAATACCATGTCTCAGACCTGTTCTGGAATCTCTTATATGGCCCAGTTACCATACTATCTGAGTGCCTCATAATTCTTTAACGTATTTATCCTCACAATTCCCCAGTGAGGTAGGGAAGTGCTGTTATTTCCCTGTGATGAGCTGTTCACCCCACACTATCCTAGAAGGGATTAATGAGGCTGGGAAGAGGCCAATTAACCATCTAGGTCACAGCTGAGGGGAACTAAACAAACCATGATGGAGCCAGCTGAGAAGGAACAGGTGAGGGCTAATATAAACTTGGGAAGCTGCCAGCAGAAGAGGGCTGCAGTGAGGGCGCCTGCAGCCACTCTCTAAACACTAGAGAGAGAAGGAGGAAAACCTGAAGGACAGGGTGTAGGAAAAGGCTCAGGGAAATGACAGCAAAGTTTAAGATGATACCAATCTTAGCTGCTGATTAGAGGGCCCCTGTGCTGGAACCTGGAGTAGAGGGCGGGCCTGGGTTCCCTACCAGCCACTGGAGAAGTGGCACAGTTTGAGCAGTGAATGGGAAGACTGCCTAAGACAATTTGTAGGCAAAGACTTTGATACCCTGGAAGGGGGAAAACACTTAGAAACCTGGCCGGAGGGCCAAGCCATGAAAGGGAGCACCCAGAAAGTAAGAAAGAGAGTCATCAGGGCATGCAAAAGGGGGCATCAAACCTGGAAAGAGCGAATCCCCAGAGCACCAGTAGGAGGTGCTCTAGTGATGAGAGAACCCCCATGACACCCCATTTTACAGATGAATGAAGTCTAGTCTACAGTAGAAAAGATTGGCTGGTGGAGCTCTACCAGAAAACCGTCTTAGAGTAGACACAGCTTTTACCAGCAAAAAAATGTAGATATTGTTGATATAGTTCAGGGATTCTCAAACTGGGGGTTGGGACTCAAGAGGTCACAAGGTTATAACGTAGGAGGTCACAAGCTGTCAACCTCCACCCCAAACCCTGCTTTGCCTCCAGCATTTATAATGGTGTTAAATATATAAAAAAGTGTTTTTAATTTATAAGAGGGGGTCACACTCAGAGGCTTTCTATGTGAAAGGGGTCACCAGTACAAAAGTTTGAGAGCCACTGGTATAGTTTATACCAATTTCCCCAAATAACTACACTAGGGTTTTGCCATTATAAAAATGTTGTAAAATATCACACCCCTAAGCAATATTACTACTCTGGCTAAAAGTTTCTGGTGTAGATGTGTCCTAACTCCCTCCTTCTGGGAATGGCTGAGAAGGTATCACAGAATAGTATTCTCTGTATTTTTTTCAATACTTAGCTTTTCTACCAAGACTAGTGATAAAAGTGCCATTACAAATTTATGTTAGCTGTGATTATGTATTATGGCATTAACACTTGTCCACTAGAAATTGAGCTAATCCCATCAACTCCTTGTACATGGACCAAGAAAACTGTTAAACAGGAATTATTTTAAGTCAATACTCACTTGGATTATATGCACTATTCCTTGCGCCTTTATGAATCACCTATATTTATTTTTTAAAACTATATTGTCCAAGAACAATAAACAGAGTAACCTAATTACATTTAGTTTAAGTCTGTGTAGGACACAGAACTGTCTCAGCATTTGATTTAAGTTCAGTTCTCCCCACTTTCCATCCCAAGTACAAGATGCACCTTTTAGACATTGCTATAACAAATACAAGCATACTAGGGCATAACAATAAAATCTATAGACAATTTTTCACCTTGAGAGAAGACAGAAGTACAGACAGCAACATACATGACAGAAACCAGTCACATCACTTCATGCAGCTCTGAAAGGTGCTCAGATATCACCATGATGGACATGTTGTGCAAAGCTATAACGGAATCACATTGTATAAGTAATAAATCATAAGATCCAAAAGCAAGCCTCATTCTGCCTTTATTCCTAACTTCCTATTGTTCCTCTCACTATGACAACCCACCTGTTCTCGGCTCTATGCATCTCTCCATAAACCACTCAGCTCACAGATTCAGAATGTCCATTGTGAGTTACCGTCTGGTTAGACAGATATTCCTTTCTTGCTACAACTTCAGAGAAGATGAAGTTAAAGCAACTGATCTGCTACTTTGCACCAGATCAACTGTGCCTACTTAATGCAACTCAAAGGTGACACACATCAGACTGACCACTACATTACAGAGTGTGGGAAATAATTTACAATAAAGAAAATTAACCACAACTTGTTTTATTTCTATCACACAGAACAGATAAGCACAAGAACAAACCAGTGGTCAATTCTCGTTGTCTAAGACAGACTAGAACATATATCTTCTGCCTGACCTAATATGTACCACTTGGACAACGGCATGACAGCAGAACATAGATTCACAAAGGGACTAACCGTTGCAATGCCTAACTTTTAAGCAACTAGAAAACCACTGGGATTCACAAAGCCTGAGTTAGACACCCGGGGTCCTTATACAATGAATGGAGGGAGATGTGAATCCCATTCTTAGGAACCTAAAAGCCAAGACACTGAACAGGGAGCTACCTAAGCTAGACTATGGTAGAGTTGTATCCTAAGCCCTACCCCTCTCAGGGGACTTGGCACCTAAATCTGAGCTGTAGGAAGACACCTATGTCAGCAAGCAATAAACACCTGTATATCCTCTCTTGGAGCCAAGCACCTAAGGCATTTCTTATGCAAGTGCTGGTGGAGGGAGGAAGCTGCCTCCCCTATAACCATTAGTCCAGTGATTAGGTTACTCAGCCAGGATATGGGAGACCTAGGTTCAATTCCCCCATGTACTTGAGGGAGAAGAAAGAATTAGAGTAGTGATTCTCAAACTGTGGGTCACGACCTGGGGTCACCAGGACTGGCTTAGACTTGCTGGGGCCCAGGGCCAAAGCCCAAGCTTGAGGGCTTCAGGCCTGGGCAGTGGGGCTAAGGTTACAGGCCCCAGTCTGGGGCTGAAGCACTTTAGCCCCCCAGCCTGGGGGAGTGGGACTTTGGCTTTGTCCCCTGTCCTGGGGCGATGGGGCTTGGCCAGGCTCACGCTTCAGTCCTGGTGTCATGTACTAATTGTTCTTGTCAGAAAGGGGTCACGGTGCAATGAAGTTTAAGAATCCCTGAATTAGAGCATGAGTCTCCCATCTCTCAGGTGAGTACTGTAACCCCAGGGCTACGGGGCATTCTGATGTGGGTCTCTCTTGTTGAAGCTGGTCCCCTAAGGTGCAGTTAGGCACCTACCTCCCTTTATGAATCTAGCCCGTAGTGTACGAGAAGCAAGGTTACAGACTTCACACCACAAGGGGTCAACTTTGTCCCTTGGGTACAGTGTGGTGGTTGAGAAACAGATACATTAATCCCTCCAAAATTTGTAGCATCTGTTAATTTAGCTGAGCAGGAACTTACTGGAGTCCAATGGTGTTTAGTGTTTTTGCTTTGATGTAAGCTAGTGATGAAAGCAGAGTCGGACTGGCCCAGTGGGCTACAGCGAAATTTTCTTGGAAGACGATGAGCTGAAGCTGCGGCCTGCATTATCTTCCCCAGCTACCACAAAGCACCAGCCGCAGATGCTGCTGCAGCCTCCTCATTCTTCCTCCTCCCCCCTGCCTGTCAGCTGTCATGCGCAGGTAGGAGTGGGGAACAGAGAAGGCCTATGTGGTGTCAGCTGTATTAGACAGAACTCAGAAGTGAGGCAGCACTAGCCCTACTTCTCTGTATTGTGTATTCTGTATCAACCCTTTCAGTGCCTGCCAGCACAATTTCCCTCTTCATTTCAGAACAAAATAATAATACTCAAAGGTTTACTGAACACAAGCTAGATGACCTGACCATGCTTCACACCCAGTCAGCTCTCTACTATAGCACTGTAAACTGACAAGATCTTATCACAGCTCCATCCTGACTGGTGGCACTAAATGTCCTCCAGACTGTCATAGTCCCTCCAGAGAGATGTAGAGATCTTTGAGGTGGTATTTCAGGAATAGGGCAAATTTGAATTCTCATTCTGCAAAGGCATTCTGGTAGGGCATTCTTGCTGTTCCCACACCTGACCTTGTTGTATTCTTTAGCCCATATCTTTTATTCTGGTCAGAGATACGATAACTTGCACTAGGTCTTCAGCTGAAAAGTTAATCTTATCTTGGAATTCTTGTACAGCTTTTTCTCTGAAGGTTTTCAGGCCTAGGTTGGCATATAGACCCCAACTCCATAGTACCTGAGTGCCTTCCAAGTACTTAAATTATACATTATTTTCCCCTCTTCCAGTCTACAGCAGAAATAGCTTGAACAGTTCATATGGTGTTTAAGTGTTTGTATATGTGGGCGTCTTTTGTATGTCTGTATAGAAACAGAGAAAACTGTTACATGTTCTGCATTTAGCTGTGGAAAGTGGTTAGTTGTGTGGTCATTCTTGTTGCTTGTGGGAGTGAGTTCCACCCTCTAGGCCCAGCTCTTGAAGGTCTTATCTCTGGCGCACGCATCTCTCGCTACAGTTTTGCAGTTTCAGTAGAACATAGCTGTCACCAGACTGCGTGGTCAGGAAGTGGGGTACTCTCTCAGGTAGCTAGGGCACATCCTATGGAGGATTTTGAGTTACATGACAGAGCTCTTGAACTGGTGTCTGTATTCAGTGGAGAGTCAATGTAGCGATTAGAAAGCTAGGGTGGTGTGTTCATGACAACTTGTGACATGAACAAGCTGCTGGTTTTTGTAGCAGCTGGAGCTTTTTCAGCAAGGGTGGTTTTATTCCTAGATATGAAGAGTTACAAAAGCAACCCTGGCAGTCACAGATTGAAAAAGCACCACTACCAACCATGACGCCAACAGAATGAGAGAATCTTTGGGCCAGATGCAGATGGAAGTGGACTTCTGTTTTTGCTTGGATAGCTCTTTTGCCACCTATTGCTTCTGAGGAATCTAAATGTGCAAACTGTGTAAAAGTTGAAGGGACCCAGGGATCCACCCTCATAAGAATAAAAAAACAGCAGATGCAATTTCCTTCATTTAAGAACACGTGAATATATTTCAAAACAAATAGTTTAATAATTATTATTATATTTGTTTATATTTGTTGTATAATATTGTTATATTTGTTTTCCTTTTTGGGTGTGCTCTAAAAGTTAGGTTCCAAAACTCAAGTTAAAGGTTGTTTTGCACATTTTCAGCTCAGTGGCTGGGCTAGCAGGACAAAGTGGTATTTTAGTTGTACAGTTAATGAACATTCACTGCTCAGCCACCTCATTCCCTATTAAACTTGCCCATGATGCCCTTTCCTGGTATCAGCCAGCTCTGCTGCCTTCCCCTTCTTTGCCATAGCCAGCACCCTAAGAACACCTCACCTCTCCTCAAGTCTCTGCTTTCTACACACACCACCTTGGTTGCTAGGAACTCCCTCAACCCCAAATCTCTCTTTCCTTCCTAGAAATCCCCCAGTGTCTGCCTCCTTCCCACTCCCTCTACTTCATGGAATCTCTCCATCCCCGAAATATCACCCCCACAGGATCCATAGTGAGCTTCTTGGGCTGCAGCTGCTGCTATCACCTGGAAGGCCAGGAGTTGCAAGGCAGACTTGTGGTACCTTATGCCTCGGAGATGGGGCTGCAGAGACCCACAAGCTGGAAAAATCCTGGGGTCCAGCTTCTTATGCTGGGCTCCATGGCTGGAATTCTGTCCTGCGTTTGCTCCACTCCACTGTCTGGTCCCAGGGTGGCAGCAGGCCATACCAGGAGGAACCAGAGCACCACCTAGCTCAGAAGCTTATGCAACCAAAACATCACCATAATTCTGTGTGCGCGTTCAAGGGCACAATAATAGTATGATATGCAGAAACACTGGCAAGCAACTGAAACTTCACTTTCCATTCTCAACACATAATCCAGGTCAGAGATCCGGATGCAATACCTCTCATGACAGGGGTCATTATCAACCTTACTGTTATATCTTCCTTTCAACAAAATAAAATGGATATACAGTAAAACATAATACTAAAAATAATCACAAATGAATGAAAAATACTGTCCCTGAATCTTGATCACTTCCTGATCAGACAGTCACTTGTTCTCAGAAGCAGTTTCTTTAGCAGTGGCACTCTAGCCCTGACATACATGGAAGTCAAGCAGCCCCAGCTAAAGCTGAGGTTTTCAGAGCTTTCAGGCTCTTCGTTGCACAACAAGAGACACTCCGGATTCTGGGGGAATTCTGCAGGCAGCTGGCCACTGAAGAGAAATATTCTGATTTTTCCAAACTGAAAATTTTTCAGAGTTTCCTGTCCATGGGAAATTTTGGAATTTCTAGATATCATTCCAAATCAGAATGGAACTGGAATCTGCAGAATGGAAATTCCAAGTTTCCACCAACTCTAGTTATGACAAAGTCTGCTCTTGGGAGATTTTCATTCCAATGCTAAACAACAACAATTAGCTCCACTTATCTCCACAGACCAAGATGCAAGGAAGGCTGCACCAGGATGTAAAGGAACAAGTTTCTCCCCTTTCTGTCCCTGCACAGGTTGCCCACAACCTGGCCCTTTGTATTTTTATGTTGCTCAGTCCTGAAGTCCTCTGAGTACCTAACACAAATATCTGAGCACTGCATGGCCATACATTTCTAAGTGGTCAAATATCTGTATACCCAAAGGGGTTTGGATGCAGATTCAGACACACATTCATGGTTTTTAGATGGTTACTTGAACTAAACTTTCAATGTTGCCCATCACTCATTCCCACTTACAGATCAAGTTCAAATGCATTTGTTTGGCTTCTGTCATCACATATGCAAGGTCTATACAAATCAGAAGAATTAAAAAAAAAAAAAGTCAGAGGACATAATGTAAAATCAGCGCTGCTACCAGTCCCATGTTGCTAATTCTGAATGTAAACCATTCTTTCAGCCAAGTAAAACTTCTTTTTAATTCTGCCAGATAGACAAGTACTGCACTTCTGCAATGGGGGGCTCGCTACCTTAGGATTTTGGGGGGTCCTTAGTTTCACTTGTTTCCACCACAGGATTCCAGGGGTAGTGCAACTATCAAAATGCAATTCCCATGTTTTCACAGTCGGCTGGCAACTAGGCACACAAGTATTCATTTTGCATGCCCGAGGCTCCAGCTTACACATGACATTTTAATGAATGTTTTTGAAGGTTGGGCCTTAACATGTCAGACAAAGGTATTTATGGACATCCAAAAAGGGAGAACATTTACTAAAACATGTTGATCCCCACCTGTCTTTCTGCCTCCATTTTCCTGACTGATGAAGACAATAAGAATTCCTTCAATTTCTGAAGGCCAACCATATAAAAGTAATTCAGCAACTCAGAGAGGAATCTGCAATAGGTGGAGCAAAGCCAAGTCTTCCTGACAGAAAGGACAGAACTTTTGGAGCTGGTATACACATGTACTGCAGGACTTCTAGCCCCATTTCAGAACAGTCCCAGGATGTGTTAGATATTCTTGATACAGACAATAGCAGAGCTAGGACTAGACTCTTTGCCTTTGTGTTTTTAGAGAATTAATATTTTTATACATGTTCTGTACACTGTAATTCTGATAGATACTTTCTACGGTGGAAGAGTTAGTTGTGTTAACTGTCCCAGGCCTGGATGCAAGTGTGAGGTTATTCTCAGTCTGCAATACAAAGAAAGATCAATACATTAAGCAGATTTTTATACAACATCCCAAATACAGACCAAAGTGAAAAGTGAAATGGATGAAGTCAGGACAGTGACATGTGAAGTTACATCACAATTTCCTCTGACTGAAGAGATGGGGCAGAGATGATGACACTTGAGGGTGGAGAGAAATACAGCAGTACAATGAGGACCTGGTCCATGACTCAGGCTCCTACACACATAAGTGTTGGAACTAGGGGTGCTGCCACACCCCCTGACTTGAAGTGGTTTCCATCATATATAGGGTTGTTTGGTTTAGTGACTCTCAGCACCGCCACTGTACAAATTGTTCCAGCACCTCTGCCAACACACTATGATAATACCAACAACCATCACCACCATGTCATAAATTACCAACTTATTACAGGAAAGAATGAGACCCATTCAGTTCAGGCCCTGTAATCTCTTGTTCCCCTTCCAGATATCATGGTTTGGGACAGCCAAATTTGCACTTGTCTGAGACTATATGACTCAGTACATGAAACTGTGGTGTAGTTATTGCTGGGGCTTTTGGCCAGATCACCTGCTACTCAGACCTTGTCCTTCCACCCACCTAGAATTGTTGTAAAGAGCACAGACATTTAATGCAGGGTCAGCCCAGCATGCATCTTTTCACAGATACAAAAACTGTCCTTCACTTTGCAACAGTAACATGCAAAGCTGTTTATAAAATGCTGGTGCTAACTGTCATAAATATAAAGGGAAGGGTAACATAAAATCCTTCCTTTAACTGTAAGGGTTTAAGAAGCTCAAACAACCTGGTTGGCACCTGACCAAAAGGACCAATAAGGGACGAAGATCCTTTCAAATCTGTGGGGGGAGGTTTTGTTTGTGCTCTTTTTATTGTTCTTTCGGGGACAGAGGGAGACCAGGACAGAAAAAACACATCTCCTAAAACCCTACCTGAAATGAGCATCTAAGATTACAAATTGGAAGTAATGGCAAGAAAATGCATTAAATTATCTTTTGTTTTAGCTTGTGAATTTTCCCTAGGCTAAGAGAGAGGTTTATTCCTGTTTTTTGTAACTTTAAAGTTTTGCCTAGAGGGAAATCCTCTGTGTTTTAAATCTTATTACCCTGTAAAATTACCTTCCATCCTAATTTTGCAGAGGTGCTTCTTTAATTTTTTGTTTATAACACTAGCAGTATAACATAACTAAGGGTATGGTGAAATTCTCTTGCTTGGAACACCCTGATAGGTGGCTGCCATCATTAAGCAGAATTTACAATGAACAGAAGTCACTGTTTTACTTTCACAGGGTATGTCTACACTACGGGATTATTTTGATTTTACATAAACCCGTTTTGTAAAACAGATTGTATAAAGCCAAGTGCATGCGGCCACACTAAGCACATTAATTCTGCGGTGTGCATCCATGTACCGAGGCTAGCGTTGCTTTCCAGAGCGTTGCACTGTGGGTAGCTATCCCATAGTTCCCTCAGTCTCCCCTGCCCATTGGAATTCTGGGTTGAGATCTCAATGCAAAAACAGTGTCGTGGGGGATTCTGGGTAAATGTCGTCACTCAATCCTTCCTCCGCGAAAGCAATGGCAGACAATCATTTCACGCTCTTTTTCCCTGGATTGCACTGGCAGACGCCATAGCATGGCAACCATGGAACCCGTTTTGCCTTTTGTCACTGTGACCGTATGTGTACTGGATGCTACTGACAGACACGGTACTGCAATGCTACACAGCAGCATTCATTTGCCTTTGCAAGGTAGCAGAGACGATTACCATCCCTATTGCACCGTCTCCCATGCCATTGTAAATTGGCGATGAGATGACGGTTATCAGTCGTTTTGTACCGTCTGCTGCTGCCATGGGTGCTCCTGGCTGGCCTCGCTGAGGTCGGCCGGAGGCCCATGGACAAAAATGGTTGATATTTTCACCCTGTATCTATCTAGTATTTTGATTGTACTGAAGGAAATTATATTTAAAAGCTATGGTCAATATTTAGATTTTAACTGTTTAAAATCAGAGTGTTCAGAGTGCAAGCTCCCGCAAATACTTTACCTCTTTCTCCTAGAATGTGCGCACCACCAAGGGGCCTTTCATTACACAATTATACAGCAGTGGCCCATGTGACATAACACAGCTTGATAAATAATACAATATAAGGGAAAGCAAGTGCATCTTTTTTATACATATAGATGAAAACAAAATGCTATGGATGTGCATCACCTCTTTAGTCATGCAGAATCCTATGTGGAATCAAAGATCCTAATACACTGCTTACATACACAAGGGCAGAGTTAAGGTTGCCATGGGAACCATAATTCTGATCTCACAAAAGTCAGTGCATTCAAACACTCAACCTTAAAACTGCATTATTTTTCTAATAAATAATTTATGATATTTTTATGGCAGATGTTGCATTACATCTCTTGCCTACAATTATGCAATTACTTGGTGCATTTTAAACATACACACAAAAAAAGACACAGTCATAAACAAATAGTTAAGGGTTAATGTCTCTTTTACCTGTAAAGGGTTAACAAACAGGGAACCAAAAACACCTGACCAGAGGACCAGTCAGGAAACAAGATACTTTCAAATCTCGGTGGAGGGAAGCCTTTGTTTGTGTTTTTGGGTTTTGCTTTGTTCTCTTTGGATTCTGAGAAGGACCAGACGTGTAAGCAGATTCCTCCAATCTTTCTGAAAAAAAATCTCTTCTATTCTAATTTTAGTAAATACCAGGAAAAAGGCGAGTTTAGTCTTTTGATTGTTTTCAGTATTTGCAAATGTGTATTGTACTGAAAGTATTTTAAATTGTATTTTGCTGGGGGGAGGCTTCTCTCTAGCGTCTGTAAGCTGAAAGACCCTGTAACTTTTACCATCTAAATTACAGAGACAACTTTTACTTTTTTTCTTTCTTTTTATTAAAAGTTTTGCTTTTTAAGACCTGGTTGATTTTTTTCCCCTTGTTGAGGCTCAAGGGAATTGAGTCTGTACTTACCGGGAAAGTGGTGGGAGACAGGGAGAAAGAAGGGAGGGGGAAAAAGGGGAATCCCTTTGTTTAGATTTACGGAGCTTGAATCTGTCTCTCTCTCCTGGATAGCCCAGGGAGGGAACACTTGGGAGGGGGACAGAAGGTGGGGAAAAAACCTGATTTCTCTGTGTTGTGATTCAAGGAGTTTGAATCACAGTGATCTCCTAGTGTACCCAGGGCAGGAAAGATCTGGGAGGAAGAAAGGAGAAGGAGGGGAAATGGTTTATTCCCCTTTGTTGTAAGACTCAAGGAATTTGGGTCTTGGGGTCCCCAGGGAAGGTTTTTGGGGGGACCAGAGTGCCCCAAAACACTATAATTTTGAGTGGTGGCAGCTTATCAGATCTAAGCTGGTAATTAAGCTTAGAGGAATTCATGCTGGTACCCCATTTTTTGGACTCTAAGGTTCAGATTGGCGAATTATACCATAACAGACACAAACATACAGGTCACAGACATTTTCATTAATATATAGCCACATAGACAATGATACAAAAACATAGAAATTGACATATGGGGGCTGTATGAGACCAAGTAAGTAAACTGGATGTGTCAGTCCAAAATAAGAACAAATTCCACTTACTGTTTTCGGCACAGTGGCAGCATCTGCCAGTCCAGATAACCAGGAGGCTGAAAATAAGATCACAGCAAATCAAAATGGTTTGATGGGACAACACACACACAGTAGTCATCATCTAAATTTCCTCTGCTATTAGCTGAAAAACTTTCATCTCAACACAGCTGAACTCCTTGGCTTAGTTGACAGTTGTATTGGCACTGTTAGAATTCCTTTGTCAGCAGGTTTGTGATTCTTTTACTTTCCATTTCTATAACATGTTCAGACACTCCAGTAGAAGTAAGAATATGTGAACATTAAAGTCTGCTGTCTGAGAAGCTCACAGATATTGAATTGAACGTGACTAACAAGGGTGGGAAAAAACTGGTTTTAAAATGGTCCCTTCATTCTGGCACATCAGCAAAGCACCATAGTGGTATGCCATTGGTGTAAGCAAATGTCATTGCAAATGTCAGTCCTTTGGTGGAAACTGCTTTTGGCAGCTGCCTCTTCCTTTTCTCACTGTATGCTACCTTCTCTGTTCCTCCAGCCCCATCTCTCTTTAGGCTGCCTGTCACCTGCCCCCACCACTCCTCTGGCCCTGACTCAGCAAATACATCTACAATGTAATACATCTGGGGGGCGGGGAGGGAATCATCTGAATCACATTCAGTAGGGAAGAGAAATCAGACAAGCAGTAATTCTGGAAGAGGAGAGTAAATTAGGTCCCCCGGCCTCTCCTATATTACTCCACTTACTTCCCATTTCACCTAACCTTCCCACTGGGGTAATCCTGCATGCATGGTCCTTCTGTTTTTATTGTACTCAAGCCATCCCTTGTGTTCCAGCTGTTGCTGCAGCTATCTCCCATTCCAACTAGCCCCCCAAGTGTTGATTCACCCCTCCTACTTTGTCTTCTATTCCAAGCATACCCCTGAAACCATTTGACTTCATTCCAGTCAATACCAAAGCATAATCTCAAGTTAGATTCCATCTTCAGTACAAGTGTATTCAATATGGACCTGATGCGTGTTGACGACTATGGGAGGTTTGCCCTTTGGCTGACATGGTCATTGGGTCAGGCCCTAATAAAGGAGTTAAAACTGGATTAAAGGTCACTGTTGAGAATTTTAAATCTTAAAACTGCAGTGACTGGAAACACCTGAAACATTAAAGCTCTCCATTATGGGCTGTAACAAATCCTGATTGTGACACTGTTTTTATGTATGAGCAACAGACCCCTTGAAATATAAACCACTGTATCAGTCAGAAAGCAAACCTGAGGTCTCTGCCCTGGGATATTCCATAGTGAATAGACCTTTGAGAGTCACTTAACCTGCCTCTCTACTATTTTTAATAAGAAATTGAACCTGGTTATCCAAAGAGTATTTTCTCTTTGAGAATGTTACGTATCTAATTGGGTGGAAGCAGAAGTTTCACATCTGGCCCCCAGGGCTGGAGGAAATCATCACAAGAGTTTAGATAACATGGAAATGGTAGAGAGAAGAGAGAGATGCTAAACCTAATGGCAGATCATCCACCCACCTCCCTGGCAGGATGTGAAAGTGGAGTATACATACTCAGCTCAGTAGTCTGTTCTGAAGCCTGGGTGGCACTGACTGTCTTCACTGTTATAGTTACCTGTACTAGCTGGATTGAAGCTAGCTCAGGTACGCTGGCCCATGTACAGCTTTGGCTGTATAGATATACCCTCAGACTTAGGCCTGGTCTACACTACACGTTTAAACCAATTTTAGCAGCATTAAACCGATTTAACACTGCACCCGTCCACACAACGAGGCCCTTTATATCAATATAAAGGACTCTTTAAATCGGTTTCTGTACTCCTCACCGACGAGAGGAGTAGCGCTGAAACCGGTATTACCATATTGGATTAGGGTTAGTGTGGCCGCAAATCAACGGTATTGGCCTCCGGGCAGTATCCCACAGTGCACCATTGTGACCGCTCTGGATAGCAATCTGAACTCGGATGCACTGGCCAGGTAGACAGGAAAAGCCCCGCAAACTTTTGAATTTCATTTCCTGTTTGCCCAGCGTGGAGCCCTGATGAGCACGGGTGGCGATGCAGTCCCAAATCCAAAAAGAGCTCCAGCATGGGCCATACGGAAGATACTGGATCTGATCGCTGTATGGGGAGGCAAATCTGTTCTATCAGAGCTCCGTTACAGAAGACGAAATGCCAAAGCATTTGAAAAAAATCTTCAGGCTATGATAAACAGAGGCCACAGCACAGTGCTTTGTGACAAGCGTAACGGAAAGCCAAAGAATCAAATGGATGCTCATGGAGGGAGGGAGGGGGTACTGAGGACTCCAGCTTTCCCACAGTCCCCAGCAGTCTCCGAAAAGTATTTGAATTCTTGGCTGAGCTCCCAATGCCTGTAGGGTCAAACACATTGTCCAGGGTGGTTCAGGGTATAGCTTGTTAATTTACCTCCCTCCCCCCCATGAAAGAAAAGGGGAAAAAAATTGTTTCTTGACTTTTTTTCAATGTCACCCTATGTCTACTGCATGCTGCTGGTAGACATGATGCTGCGGCAGTGAACAGCAGTATCCTCTCCCCTCACCGGTGGCAGACGGTACAATATGACTGCTATCTGTTGTCATCATCAGCCCATGAGTACTCCTGGCTGGCCTCAGGTGAGGTCAGCCGGGGGCACCTGGGTAAAAATAGGAATGACTCCAGGTCATTCCCAGTCAATGGTACAGAACGGCTGGTAACCGTCTTCATCATAGCAACTGGGGGCTGAGCTCCATCAGCCCCCTCCCTTTCATGTGTAAAGAAAAGATTCTGTACTTCCTGGACTATCATAGCAGCGGGATGCTGGGCTCCTCGCCCCCACACCATTTAATGTCCTGCCTGGACTATCATAGCAGCTGGAGACTGCCTCCCCCTTATTTTATCTCACTAACAAGTCAGTGTTTCTTATTCCTGCATTCTTTATTACTTCATCACACAAATGGGGGGACACTGCAATGGTAGCCCAGGAGGGTTGGGGGAGCAGGGAAGCAATGGGTGGGGTTGTTGCAGGGGCACCCCCTATAATGGCATGGAGCTCATCATTTCTGCAGGAACTGACACGGAGCGGCTGTGCTCTCTGGTACATTGGTTCTCTAGTACACTTGCCCCATATTCTAGGCAGGACTGACTCTATTTTTAGATACCATAAAGGAGGGATTGACTCAGGGAGTTATTCCCATTTTTGTCTTTGCGCCCCCGGCCCACCTCAGTGAAGGTCAGCCGGGAACACCCATGACAGCAGCAGATGATACAGAACCACTGATAACCATCATCTCATTGCCAATTTACAATGGCATGGCAGACGGTACAGAACAACTGATAACCATCTCTGCTATTTTGCAAAGGCAAATGAATGCTGCTGTGTAGCGCTGCAGTACCGCCTCTGTTAGCAACATCCAGTAGACATACGGTGACAGTTAAAAAAAAGCTGAACGGGCTCCATGGTTGCCGTGCTATGGCGTCTGCCAGGGCAATCCAGGGAAAAAGGGCGCAAAATGATTGTCTGCCGTTGCTTTCACAGAGGAAGGAATGAGTGACGACATTTACCCAGAATCACCCGCGACACTGTTTATGAACCATCATGCATTGAGGTCTCAACCCAGAATTCCAATGGGTGGGGGAGACTGCGGGAACTATGGGATAGCTATGGGATAGCTACCCACAGTGCAACGCTCCAGAAATCGACTCTAGCCTCTGACCATGGACGCACACCACTGAATTAATGTGCTTAGTGTGGCCGCGTGCACTCGACTTTAAGCAATCTGTTTTACAAAACCGGTTTATGTAAAATCGGAATAATCCCGTAGTGTAGACATAGTATTAGTTCTAACATTCACAAGAAGTTGAGAAAAACACCACTGATTGCATAGGTGCACTTCTCCCATCCAGTTAGTAAGAGCACTGCGGCACTTCCATCATCTGGCATGGCCAGTGGCAGAATAAAGGGATATTTCCCCCTACCAGATAAGTCAGCCATGAGGTAATGAAACATTTTCGTATATCTAAACAGGGACACAGCCCTTAATACAAAGCCCATAGGATTGAATGTAGATGAAACCAATGGAGGTTCTATTCAATTGCTCTAAAACCCCTCATCTTGTAATAAAGAATATCTGTTCTATAAAAAATTTCAGCCACATATAGAATTTGAGAGAGAATTATACCTCTGCTGTGGAATTCTTGGGTTGATTTAAAAGTTCTATAGAAAAATCACCACTATTTCTTCAGCACATTTCCATAGGTCTTGGATATGGTCAGTAACTGAAGCCCTGAGCTTTTCCCTCAACCCCAACCTGGCCAAATAGGTCAGTGATAAGGTACATTTCCTTGTATACATGCAGAGTTGGGAATGTGATACTGGGGCATTTCCACCCCTTGTGAAGCAGTAAGTGATTAAGCTCCAAATGGCTTACCTCTACATTTTAAAGTCCGGTATAAAATCAGAGCAATAACTGCAACAGCAACACATGAAGAGGTGCATATAAGGAAATAACGGAGTATAGGTGAAAGTGTCATGTCCGCAGAAAGTTCTGCCAAGAGATACAGATACAATGAAAGTTATAACGCTTGATGGAGAAATCCACAGATTATGTAACTAGTGGATTTTGTCCAAGCCAGGGAGAGGGGAGTTCTCCCTCTGCTCCTAGGGTATATGAGCCAGAGAGATCATACACACACACACTCTTATCTGACCAGTTTATTACAATATCTTACATCAGGCTCCTCTGAAAACTAGATGGACATCTAACATGGTGTCTTTGGAAGAGTTAAATCCTGACAAAGCCCCAGAATCACAGTGGTTCTCCTGGTGTTCAGGAATCACCCTAGAGGTGGGCTAGCCTGATCCATTCTTGTGGGTGGAATGCCAAGTGTATCGTGTCTCTCTTTAGTCAAGTATATTCAGTGCTTGAGACACCAGGTCAAGCTTCCTCTCACTACCCTGTCATTGTGCTTCATCCCTGATGACAAGTGACTGTCCTCTCGGGTGGGAGAGTATAGCTCAGTCTTCATGCCCTGTTTGGTTCTTGGTCTCTCTGCTGTGATTTCTAACAAAGAACTATGACTGGGTATATAAACCCCATGCCAGCAAGTATGAAGTTAAGGAGCTGCTTGGGGCTGCAGTGGCCCTGCCCCTCCACACATGCAAATCCTGGAGGAGTTAAAAGGAGGGTCCTTCACTCAGGTGGGGGCAACCCTGGAAAGGAACAGGCTGTTGAGAGAGGTCTGACAACCTGCAGAGTCCTGCCCTTGCAGAAGGTGGACATGGATTCCCTGGGCTAAGAAGGGGAAAGAGACAGACTTGTACTGGATATCAGTGAACTCTGATTTGGACTGGGATACTTCCAAGGCCCTCTGAAGTAAGAGGAGCCAATATCCTGACTAAAGCTGCCCGCATGTTTTCTTCCTTTTCCTTTTATTTAACCTTGTTTGCTGACAGTGAACTGTCCTGTTACTTCACCTGGAACCCTGAGAACCCTGAAACAGCCAAAAGGCCTCAGCTGGAGGGCTGAGGGCTGGCCCCTATTAGACTGATATATCCCACAGTGTCTGCTGGGGTGGGGGGGGGCAATTCGACCTGCACAATTGCACTCCTCATGTAACTCCTGAAGGGGGTGCTCTGCCAAGGACAGATTTGTGACAAAGGGTCTTCTGGTGTCCACTGTGTTGGGAGTTTGTAATGTGGAGACCTGCCCAGCTCATTGGCAGAGACCAGGATTGGACTCTAAGCAGCTAGTGGTGACCTCTTTCTGGAGGCTGACCTTGCTGTGGGATTGCACCGTACACATTTCCACATTCAAGCATTGGACAAGAACCCTTGAAACAATAGATAGCAGCTGTATCAGACGAGTTCAAAGGAAATGTCTCCTGGCTGAGCCAGACATAAGGGCTGTGCTAAGCTGATCTTTCTATATAGCTAGATATAACTCAGCAACTGGGGTTCAAATCCCACTGCTAAAACCATTGTGACAAATTTGTGGCTACTTAAGACATTGTGGCTGTCCCCAGTGATTGAAACAGGAGGGGGAACTCTCACTACATCGGTGAAGGAGGAGAAAGAGCGCTGCGGGGGCCTTTACAACAGCTTCATTGTAGAATGCTCTAGACATTCTATAGAAAGTTGAGGATAGATAATGTGCCATTTGTCTATTGTTATAGAGTGTTTCTTTAGAGCTTTACCCCTTTAAACAGTCAGTGTAGCACATCAAAGTAACTCAGCAAAGTTCCTTGGCCCTCACCATTTGCACTGGCACTTGTCTGAACTGATAAAGTAGAGATGTACATGGCATTACCAGATAACAGAGACCAGTTAGAGAAGTAGTACTCACTTGATGATAGTTCTAGAGTCTGGGTCTGGTTCATGGCTGGATGGGTAACTAAGCAGGCCAAACTGAGACACTTTAAAGGGGCTGGATTTTCAGAATGCGCTGAACACCCACCCTCTGAAAAGTCAAGACACCTTAAAAAGGCCTAAATCGGACACCTGAAAATCACTAGTCACTTTTGAAAGTCTTGATCCCCTTTGCTTTGTGCATGAAGATTACAGCAAAAACAGATGATGATGATGATGATAATGGCAATGGGGAGGTAGCTAAAGGAAAGGCATAGCATTCTCCATCACTGGCAATTTTTAAATCAAGATTAGATGTTTTTCCAAAAATATGCTCTAGCTCAAACAGGAATTATTTCAGGGGAGTTCTATAGCCTGTGTTTTACAGGAAATCAGACTAGATGATCACAGTGGTTCTTTCTGGCTTTAGAATCAGTGATTACAACAAGGGATATGACTATCTGTTAGCAAAACACAAACTGACGAGAACACAGCGTGGTAAAAATCACAGCTGGAATTTTTATAAATGCGTAGGAAGAATTCAGAATTTGACAATATGAAAAGGAAGTGGGCAGGACAAGAAGGAATCACATGGAACTATTCAGTCTAGACATCAGCAATACATATTCTGCCCTTGAGTAGACAGAGAAAAACTCAGATTAAGAAGAGGCAGGGAACAGACAATAGCTTAGCCATTATCTGAAAGGCAAGTACCAAGAAGAAAAAGCAAGTGACATGAATTATGATAAGGTGGGTGAGGTAATATCTTTTATTGGGCCAACTTCTGTTGGTGAAAGAGACAAGCTTTTGAGCTCCACAGAGCTCTTCTTCATTTTAATCATAAAAATCAAGTCACACAAAGTGTTTCTTACCTAACACAGTGAGAGCAGAGGCTAGGCAAAAAGTCCCATTACCAGTTGCAATTTCACAGGTGTAATTACCCTCATCAGCAAGTCGCACAGGGTGAATCTGAAGGGCAGGGTCATGATCAGGACTAGATTCCCAAGTCATCCTCTCATTGCAGTTTGTTCTGTCTGTCTTATTGGTATCAGCTCTATATGCCAACGAGCAGTGACTTCCATTCTTTGGTCTTATTTTCCATATTACCAAAATGAGAGATGATATTGAGGTGTTAGGGCATCTCAGCACAGCCCTGGTGCCCACCACTGCAGACACTGTACTGTCAGCTACATGGGAAGAAAAGCGGAATTGAAAACATCACTCAAGCTGCCATTATAGTTTATGGAGTTTTAATTTCATTAGGATCAAACATCTCTGCTCCAATACTGTATTGAAACCTCTTCTTGCAGCAGACCCTGGACACTTCTCTGTATATTTATGGTAAACGGTTTAAAAATTAGCTGAGAACTTGAGCTGAGATGTGCCAGAGTGACATGAGTTTCCAGGACTGACCTCACTGGTCCCACCTTCTATAGACACACCTCGCTACTGCAGATCCTAGGCCTCGGTCACTATTTAAAGACACTATGAAGTTGGAGCCTGACTCCTCTCACTTACTTGCTGCTCAAGAATTTCTCCAATGAGCTGGCAACTCTATGTTAGTGCTCTGTGCGGCCACATAAAAAATGTGTTTATTTTCCATGCCAGTCTCCTGCTTGCCTTATCATCAGGAATTGGGTGTGCCATGGAGACAGTGCCATGTGGTGCTTTGTATTGATTCATGATGGTGAGCTAAAGACACAATGAAAGCCTCTACTGCCAAGGAATTTTGTTCACCTTGATAGAGGGCTTTGAGAAAGTGGTAGGGTGAGGGAATTACTCAAGAAAGGAAGGAAATTCCTCCGAGGACCTGATTATAACACAGCTAAAAAAAACCCTGTAATATAGATGGAACCTAATCATATACTTGTAGCAATCTTAAAAACTCCAGGTTGCCCACAGCATTAGTGCAGTTACAGGGACACAGAAAAGTCCTGTCTATACTGCAATTTTCAACCCTGGTGATTTGTATTAAATTGTACTCTGGATGGGGCCTTCATGTTATCGATTCTGCAGTCCTATCCAGCAGCACCTTATTAAATTAAATTAATTGAGATATTATACCTCCTAGAACTGGAAGGGACCTTGAAAGGTCATCGAGTCCAGCCCCCTGCCTTCACTAGCAGGACCAAGCACTGATTTTGCCCCAGACCCCTAAGTGGCCCCCTTAAGGTTTGGGCTCACAACCCTAGGTTTAGCAGGCCAATGCTCAAACCACTGAGCTCTCTCTCCCACTGTGGCAGTCCAGTGGGAGAGAAAGATTGTACTGTAATCCTAATTCATGCCACTCTTCTGCTTTCACATTAAGTAGCAGTATTACTTCTGGCCAAATCTGTCTGTGAAGTTTATTTTTCTTTTATAGTAGGGCCTCTTCTTTGTTTGTACTGTGGCTTGCTTTATTCAGTAGTTTCCCCTTGTCAATTTTAGAGTAACAGCTTGTTGAAAGAGGAAACTATTTATCAGTCCTCTGGAACTCATGGTATTACATTCATGTAATTATCTTCCACACTTACCTGGCCCTTGAACCACTTTAATTAGGAAAAGAAGGAACTCAGCCAGAATTGGCCACATCTGGGCCATGTGTTGGGAGAGGATTAGGGCAAACTGCACAAAATGAAGATAATGATGATGACTTGGAATAATGGGTCACTATATATGTCCCCCCAAATAATTTCCTGTTTTGAAAGAAGAGCAAAGTTAGAACATGAAACAAATCATCAGCTTCTCTTAAAAATAAGTGTTCTGTAAAAGACCTTTTGTCAGGTTATTTCAGATATTTTTTCTGACCCCTCAAGAAGGCACATCAGCAAAAGTCACATCCAGCTTTGACAAAGGTTCATGAAAAAGAAGAAATTTGCTTCACAAATAAATGTCAATCTCTCCACAGCTGACTTTATTATTATTAGTAGTAGTATCCATCCATTCACTGATAGAAATCTCTTTAATTTGTGTTTTTATCAGTCAAATATTGTAAAGAAGCAGCAAAGAGTGCTCTGCCAGTAAGAACCTGGACACATTGCATCCCATTTTGAAAACTGAGGCAAATGTACATATAGAATGTTCAGGGTCTAATCTTACATCATTTGATGGAGCACCTACAGTAATTAATGGGAATAACCCTGGGAATGGCTGGTAAGCCCTCCTATTTTTAATTTCTGTAAGAGTGATGCCACTTCTGTAATAAAACGGAATGGACAGCTGTTTGCTGCAAATGATCACAACTTTTAAAATGAGGTCTTGTTTATTTGCTGTTTTCTTCAGAGAAATAAGGCACATTGCATTTAACGTTATTTAGTAACATATCATATAATTCCTGATACTCCACAAGCAGATAAAGAGACTTTTGTTTTAAAGAAATTACTTTTGCAAGTTATCAGCTGCATTAAAGCAAATGTTGAAGTTCTGATCATTAAGGATGAAATGATGCTTTCATTCAAATGTGCTATTTTCAGGTGCCTAAAATTTCATTAAAAGATGACCTGCTGCATGAGAATTTTTAGTACAGATTCTCAGCCTAGAAGCATGTGTTTTGAAGAGAAGAATTTTGAAGAAAATCCATTTAGCTGTGGCTGAGCATAATTTTTATTATTAAGGAAACTGGTGATATTTGTGATATCTCAATGCAAAAACTATAACTAATTTTTAAATGGAAGACTTGGCATGTTCTATATGGATTATACAGTATGCTTTGGGTCCCAATTTTCTGACATGTGGCGCATCCTACTGACAGAATCACTTCCGTTTAGGTCCCAGTCCTGCAACTGATTATGTGGGAACACACCACTATAGCTGGTTAAAAATTGATGGGGCTCCCAATGGTTGCACTGCTGTGCCCATACAGAGTCATTGCAGGATCAAGGCCTTAGCCCATTAGCTCATCAGAACTGGTACTGTGGCTTAGTGTGTTTTTGTGAAGCACCGATCAATATGGACCCTGTCCTACTGTGGCTTCCAGGCACTACAGCAATAAACTAATAACTAACAACAAGTAGATTTGTGTTTGCACTGAAAAGACCTTTTGTTTTGCAATATGACGATAGATATTTAAACACAGCATTGCTGAGCATTTTGTTTACCTTAATTCCAGAATCACACAGGTGTGCTGCTTTAGCCCCTTGGGCGAGAGAATCTTCAAAGCTGCAAGTGCTTCTTTTAGAATGAGGGGAAGTCTTTATTTTAAAACGATCAAACTTTTATGATTCACTCACGATGATTCATTTTTTGTTTTAACTCTCATCCCATTCCCTACCTTTGTTTAACTTCATGGCCTACAGTTGTCTAATTTAGCACTAGATCCTGTAAACATTTGCATCTGTGCATAAGATGTCAGTTGGACACTGAGCATAACTGTACAAATGGGCATTATTATTTGCAAGATCAAGGCAAATTCTTTGCAGCAGAGACCATGTTTTTTATCATCTGTGAAGGGCACCATGCACTTCTGATGCATAGAAATGTTTATTCATAATATTAATACAGTTGCAAGTATATGTATTAGTATGTGAATGTATGAATTATTTTCACTTTTATAGTTTGAAACAAAACCAGTGGTATTGATGCAACACAAATATGTTACAACAGAGGTTTTCTTCTGGGCAATCTGTGTGGACTGAGAATGATCACTCTTGCATTTAAATGTAAGCGCACTCTTCAGTTCGGGGTATGGAGGAAAAGAGAACAGCTTAGGATCCAGCCTCTTTGACCTAAACAATCAGTATAACAGCACACATACAGTGGGTCAAAAGCCTCAGATGGTGTAAACTGGCAAAAAAGTTACTCAATTGGAATGGAGCTAGAATGATTTAGGATCTGGCTCGTGCTAGTATATTGGAGTCAAGGAAGGGATATGCCATGGAGGCCACCCTCCTAAGCGTTATACGAATGAGTATGTCATTTGGAATGGCAGCATCATTTAACATTTAAAATTCCATTTTTCTGACCAGCTCTAATGTTTGGTGCACAGAAAAACAAACAAAATAAAGCTACATTTCTGGTATCTGAGTGTAAGAAATATCACTAATTCCCTTAATGAAAAAATTTTAATACATATTTTATGTAAAATAATATTCATGCTCAGACAACAGCTAAATGGATTTTCTTCACAATTTTTTCCTGCAAGACACGCACACACGTATCTGGGTTGAGACCCTGTGCTGAAACTTCTCATGCATCAGGCAATTTTTTTAATACAATTTCAAACATCTGAAAACCAGGGTTTGAATGAAAGCACCAACTCAGCTTTATCAATTCACTAACCATTTGCTACAATGCAGCTAATAATTTGCAAAATTATTTATTTATTTTAAAAGTAGCCTTATTATTGGCTTGTGAAATATCACAAGCAGATGATTTTTCCTGAATTTATTCAATTCATATATATTTTAGCTCGACAGGATGGTTGTGAATGATTGAAAATGAACATAAGAATGGTCATACTGGGTCAGACCAAAGGTCCATCCAGCCCAGTATCCTGTTTACTGACAGTGGCCAATGCCAGGTGCCCCAGAGGGAATGGACAGAACAAGTGATCCATCCCTTATCACTCATTTCCAGCTTCTAGCAAACAGAGGCTAGGGACACCATCCCTATCCATCCTGGCTAATAGCCATTGATGGACCTATCCTCCATGAATTTATCTAGTTCTTTTTTGAACCTTGTTAAAGTCTTGGCCTTCACAACATCCTCTGGAAAGGAGTTCCAAAGGTTGACTGTGCGTTTTGTGAAAAAAATGCTTCCTTTTGTTTGTTTTAAACCTGCTGCCTATTAATTTCATTTGGTGACCCCTAGTTCTTGTGTTATGAGAAGGAGTAAATAACACTTCCTTATTTACTTTCTCCACACCAGTCATGACTTTATAGACCTTTATCATATCCCCTCTTAGCTGGCTCTTTTCCAAGCTGAAAGTTCCAGTCTTATTAATCTCTCCTCATAGGGAAGCTGTTCCATGCCCCTAATCATTTTTGTCGCCCTTTTCTGAACCTTTTCCAATTCCAATATATCTTTTTTGAGATGGAGTGACCACATCTGCATGCAATATTCAAGATGTGGGTGTATCATGGAGTTATATAGAGGCAATATGATATTTTCTGTCTTATGAGCTATTCCTTTCTTAATGATTCCCAACATTCTGTTCGCTTTTTTGACTGGCGCTGCACATTGAGTGGATGTTTTCAGAGAACTATCCACAATGACTCCAAGATCTCTTTCTTGAGTGGTAACAGTTAATTTAGACCCCATCTTTTTTATGTATAATTAGGACTGTGTTTTCCGGTGTGCATTACTTTGCATTTATCAGCATTAAATTTCATCTGCCATTTTGTTGCCCAGTCACCCAGTTTTGAGAGATCCTTTTGTAGCTCTTCACAGTCTGCCTGGACTTAACTATCCTGAGTAGTTTTCTATCATCTGCCAATTTTGCCACCTCTCTGTTTATCTCTTGTAAACTGGAACAACGTTGCTTAGTTGGAATCAAATAATCTTTTTTCTGCTTCTTTTTTGGATGTTTATGAATTAAATGAAAAAAATTGTTTGTGACTTTTAAGATTTACTTTCCCTGAATAGTTTAGCCTTTTATGAAAAACAAAACACAAAAGGGGACCCAAATATAGCTGAAATGAACACACTTAAAAAAGAAAAACCACAAAGGACTATTTTCAGATTTGGGTTTGTATTGTTTACTCTGCTCTAACTAAATTTGTTTCTACCGCAACATTAAAATAAATTGTAACTGTCACTTGATCATAGCAGCCGGATAAAGCCTTTATAATACATGCTCTGTTCCTTCCATTTGTATTGATACTACAGTAAGAGAATGTCACTGTTAATATTTTGTTCCATTTTTAATGAATTTTATTGCTGGTGAAAGGTATCTGATTGTCAGCCCTGGAGTAGAGTCGGCTGGTCACAGAAAAGGAGCAGAATAGGCAGCAGCACCAATATGCATGCTGTCCAGTCAGCAGGCACTGCCCCCACAGCTCCCATTGGCTGTAGTTCCTGACCAATGGGAGCTGCGGAGCCGGTGCTTGGGGAGGGGGCAGCATGCAGAGTGCTTCCAGGAGCCGTGTGGAGTGGAGCAAGGCAAGCCCCCCAACCCGCTCCCCAGCTGATGCACCGGAGCGGAAAAAGCTCCTAACCCCGGCGGGAGTTCGAGGGCTGGATTACAATGTCAGACAAGACGGATACAGCCTTCGGGCCATTGTTTTCCCACCCCTGCCATAGCTCAAACTGCCAATGCAGAGGAACAAGCTTTCAATCACTATCAACCTGAACCATGAAATATTCTAAATTCCTTTAAAAAACAAAAACCACACCAGAACCAGTTGTCCCAGTAGAAAACCCAAAGAACCTCTGAATAATATTCTAGAGTGCTCTTTTTTAACCAAACTCTAGATAAAGTTCTATTCAAAGTCATTATTACTACTAGGTTAGAAGTAATTTCTGTTCTCACTTGGTTCCTAAATCCTCATTGCTCATTCTTTTTCACTATGATGCCCATGAATGTCTTGGATGGTTTATCCAACAAATCCTGCATTTTGGAAGCAGGTGGACTAGACGACCCTTGTGGTTCCTTATAACCCAATGGTTCTATGATTCTATGACTATTTTGATTTGCCTGAAACAATCTCAGTCCTGGACTGCCTAGTTCTGGCCGTAGATGGGCATCACAATCCTCTCCCTCCTGCGCTTGTGTGCAACACAGCTATTTAGATGGCATTTTCTATCGTCATCTCAGTGACTTTAAAGGAGAAGTAATTAAGATTACTGACCTCTCACAGAAGCATAATGTCTTGCAACAGTGCCTCAGAGAAACTGTCCCTCAGCTACAACTTAGCTCAGCTAAAATCAGACTTCAGTGTGAAGACTCCCCCAAGCAGGATGTGGGCTCACAATTAAAATCTAACAAAAACTAACCACTTAGATAAGCTATTGTACATAATTAACAGACAAGCTGCAAAAGCCTCTGCTATGCAAAGCAGTGGAATAGAAAGTTAAATAAAAGCAGACAACAGCGCCAAAGCTATTAGAATTTATAATATCCAAAGCAGAGGTTCTTAAATTGTAGTCTGTGGACCATCAGTGGTCCATGAGCTCCATTCAGGTGGTCCATGGATAGATCCCTCTAAGGTGAGTGCCTGGGCTGCCGCACACAAGAAAATGAAGGGCCACCCACCTAATTAGTGGAGTCGCGCAGGTGCCCGGACCCTGGAGAAGATACACATGTAAGGTGGTAGCCATGGTGGGAATTGGGGGTAGGTGGGAGGGGGCAGCGAGGTGAGAAGAGGTGATGGGGGAAATTTGGTTCATGCAGTGCTGTCGCAGCCAAAGAGGCAACTTTCCCCAACTCCAGGGCTGCGGCTGCTGGGGAAAGATGGCCCTCCTTCCCAGCATCAGCTCTGTAGCTGCTGTGGTGGGGGGGAAAGGGCACATCCATCGCATTAGAAAGGTAAGACTACTGATATTAAAATATGAGTTGTGTGCTTTTATTTGTAGAACAAAAAAACCTTAATTATTATTAAGGATTTTTTATATAGCACTTTTATCCAAAGTGCTTTACAATAGTTAGCTAAAGGTACAAACAACATTTGAAAAAATCATTAAGTGGTCCGCCAAGAGCCTTAGCAATTTTCAAGTGGGCTGTAAAAAAAAAGTTTGAGAACCACTGATCTAAAGTGTCTGACAGGCCTATGACATATCCTTAGATATGCCACAGTGCAGATCATGAGGACAGGGTAACACCTGTCTACATGTAATCATGGCCTCACTCACCATTACATTTTTCAAAACATAGCTCATCTCATACAGCATGTTCCCATCTTCTAAAACAAAGCAGCATCTCTTTCACAGAGCCAGACATTGCAAGGGCAGAGGGTACCATTATAGTCATCTATTAATAGAGCACCTCCATATAATCTTTATAACCTCTTAAAACGTAAGGTGGCCAAAGCAATGTTAACTCCCCGTTTTTATGATGTGCATTTAACATGTCATACAGTACAGAACAGCAGAGGTATCCAGAATAATGAGACAAGGCCGCATTGCTAAACATCCCACAAGTTTTCTATGCAGCCAGAGTCCTCGCACAGCAGTACCTGGATCTACCCTAGATCTGGTGTCAGGCAGCATGCCACCCACCGCAAGAACACTTTGTATCAATCCTCTTCCCCTCCTCTCCCCTCCCCTGAGTCTCTCTCAAACCTTCTCAAAGTAGCCCATTACAGTGTGCTATTAGAGGGCTTGATTCAGCCCTGTGTAATGCTGGCTATCACCCTTGTGAAAGAGGAGACTTGCAGCTGCAATTGTACCCAGAGTACTCTTGCTGCCAGAGACCCGCAGCCAGCCAACACTTTCTCAGGAATGTAAGGTGCTGGCCAAGGAACGTGTTGATTCACCACATCCCCCAAGCAGCCTCCATCTGTGGGGCTCCTATAGAGACTGAGCAAAACAGAAGGATGCCCGCTTCCTAGAATGTATCCTCCTGGGCCCTCACTTGTAAAAAATGTATTCCCCACCATGCACGCACACACTTCTCAGACTCATAAGTGACTGTGCCATTTTTAAGCAAACTTTCCAAAAAAATTCACCTTCAGGCAGGCAGACAGTTACCAACCAGCCTTGGGAAAAATTTCAGCCAAAGAGCTGAGAATTTTGGAAAGTTATGAGTGACTTGAAAACAGGGAGTTATAATGGAAGAGTTTGGATAACCTTAACTAGAACCAATGCTAGTGTTGCAGCTGTAGCACTTGTCTTTCCCTCCCCGTCTTCATCTTCAGAAAGCATGTACCGGGTGTCACTCTCTGTATGCTTTCTGTGAATGCATTATTCACCAACATGAACAGGAAGGGGCTTGGTGCCAAGTCCTGATGTACTCCAAGTCTTACTAGAAACTGTTCAGTTTCTCCCCTGGCCTTCTAACTGTGGTAACAGTACCCTCAGACATGTCCTGGACAAGTCTGATATAGTCTTCAGATATCTTTCAGTCTCATATAGCACCAGATACTTCTCTCAGAACATGGTCACATAAGCCATCTCAAGATCAATGAATACTACTGGCACGATTTTTGTCCTCTCTCTATATTTTTCCACAAGCAATCTTAGTGCAAAGATAGCATCCATTGTTGACTTACCTGGCATGAATCCAAACTGATTGTCACTGAACTTCACTTCTCTTTGTAGTCTTTTATAAATAATTTTCTCTCACATCTTCTTGTGTGGCTCATGAGTTTAATGCCATGATAGCCACCACAGTCTTGTACGGCTCTGTGGAGTGCACCAGGCCTTTGAGGCCCCCTACTGGAAGTCCCACTGCTCTGCTGCGCCCCACCCCGTGAAACAGTTTGTGATGATTAAAAGAGCAGCATTTTGGGAAGCAGTGAGATCTGGTCCTCCAGCAGCCGGAAGAGCTAAGGACCAGCAACAACCAATCGAGACCCAGCAGGCCTCAAGGCTCACTGTCTGCAGGTCAGTAACAGTAAAAAGAACTAGATAAGTTCGTGGAGACTAGGTCCGTCAATGGCTATTAGCCAGGACGGGTAGGGAAGGTGTCCCTAGCCTCTGTTTGCCAGAAGTTGGGAATGGGCGACAGGGGATGGATCACTTGATGATTTCCTGTTCTGTTCATTCCCTTTGGGGCACCTGGCATTGGCCACTGTCGGAAGACAGAATACTGGGCTAGATGGACCTTTGATCTGACCCAGTGTGGCTGCTCTTATGTTAGGAGCCAGAGGAATGAGGAGGGATGTTCCTAAGGCTGCATCCAGAGGAGCCAGACCAGGACAGATTACTGGCCACAGTCAGTGGCAGGGTCTAAGAAGGAACCCTGCGGATTCAATCCCAGTGAAAGAATTTAACCCAGAATGGATAAGAAACTGTTTTGTTTGTAATTGGCCCTAAAGGGAAAGAAACTGATTCTATTTGAGTTCCTTATACACCAGAAGTGGGTTTGGACTGTGTGACCCTGCTGGAGAGCCAAGTCACAGAAGACCCACAGAGGCAGGCTGATAGCCTGCAGTGTGTGCTGGTAGCCAAAGAGAATGGCAGCAACCACAAGAGATAAGTGCAACCCACCACAATCTCTTTTTCTCTTAAATATTGGTACTAATGTGCTCCTTCTCCAGGCATCTTCTCAGTCCTCAGGATGAAATTAAACAGTTGTGTCAACATGTTCACGCCTCCTTGTCTCAGGCACTTCCTTACTTCTGCTCATATGTCAGACCCCAAGACTTCAGAAGAACATTGTCTGTTATAGTGATAGTCCATAGCAACCAGAAAAGAGAGAACTGAGGTCATATCTTCTGTGGGGGAACATGAGGCTCCCAGGGCATTTTTCATCAGACTTGGAGTACGCCCTAGTGTCCCTAGACAAAATTTTTCCTTTCCACCTGAGAGCCTCTGGCTACTGCCCTCCCACTCCATAGCTGGCTGCAATCAGTGATGCTGTATGTACACTGTACAGTTTGTAAAGCACTTTGGGATCTTGTGGAATAAATGGTGCTGATACATGGTTACCAAGGGTTGAAGAGGGAGTTGAGTTTATTCTGCTGGCTTTTCATTCTTGGCTTTTACAATGGATGTAACAAACAAGAGCACCAACTCTGTGGGTGCTCCTGGGCTCAAGCACCCACTGAAAAAAAACAGGGGGTGTTCATTACCCATGAGTCACAGTCATAGATGGCACGTGACTCTTGCATTTGAGGAGGTTGGGTGGGAGCACCAGAAGCTTCTTATAATTGGGGGGTGGGACACTGGAACCCAAACTGTACCCCACCCCCTGATATACCCCATGGCTCTGCTCCCACTCGGCCTCCTCCCCTGAGCCCCCCACCCGAGCCCCCCACTCACTTCTTTCTACCCCCTGTCCTGAGCCCCCCCCACCTGCTAAGATAACATTGTAGACATATTCAATAAATAGAATATGAAAGTATAAAAATATGCTGAAAATAACCTCTCCCCCCAAAAAATATGCACATCTCTTCAAAAGCACCCACTGACAAAAAACCAAAAACCTGTGCAAGAACAATTGAAATACAAAATCTTTGCTGTAAAACTGAGCCAGAAATGTACAATGTCCAGCGTCAGAGAGAAAGCAACCACATCATTTAAGATATTTATAGTCATTAACACATTTGAAGAGCTGTTAGCCACATCTGCTTCTTCCAGCACTGCACATAGTTTTCTCTACTGTGATAGGCTTGCAATTTTAAGAACATTTTCAGCAGCTGTGATGTTGCAAGGCTTGGTGCTTTGTGAGCAATTCACACCAGTGGCTTCTGATTGTCTTGTCTCCCTGTCTGTAAAGTGTTAGCAGAACTTCTGGTAGCTGGCTGTGATAATGAGGGTTTTGAGATCACCCAGCAGATTGATGTGAGCTCCAGGGAAAGATAATCTCAGGATATAGCATTGCTTCATTCAGACTAGTGCTCACCAATGTGGGGTGCGGGGGGGGTGGCTTTACTAGCCCAAAGGAAAAAGAACGTTGGGAGAAAGTTCCATAAGCTCAGGTCCGCCCTTCACCAACGCGCCCTGGTGAGTGTGGGTAATGCAGGGGGAAGCTCCTTGTATCCTTCTTCTCCCCACATGGGCTCCTAAATCAGGTGGCCACAGGAGCAGCTCACATTGACAGGGCTGCAGAATCAAGCACTCACCTAAGCTTCAACAACATGTGTCTAGACTCATGGAGTCACTAATGGAAACCCCCCCCACCCCCAGCCCATAGTTTTCTGCTGCAATGGAGCTACAAAACAAGTGAAGGGGGATGGGTGGATTGGTCAAGACGGTTGGGCATATCAAGTGGGATTCCGTAGCGATCTGTTCTGGTTCTAGTCAATGTCTTCATAAATGAGTTGGATAATGGTCTAGAGAGTACACAAAGTTTGTAGATGAAACCAAGCTAGGAGGAGTTACAAGTGCTTTGGAGGACAGGATTAGAATTAAAAAATAATCTGGACAAACTGGAGAAATGGTGTGAAATAAATAGAATGAAATTCAATAAGAAATGCAAAGGACTACACTTAGGAAGGAATGATCAACTGACAAATCCAAAATGGGAAATGACTGCCTAAGAAGGAGTATTGTGAAAAAGAATCGGGGGGTTATAGTGGATCACAAACTAAATGAGAGTCAACAAAGGTCATACTGTCACATAAAAAGTGACCACATCCCAGAACACTGTAAACAGGAGTGTTGTAAGACAGACACAAGTAGTAATTCTCCCACTACACTCAGCACTGATAAGGCTTCAGTGGGAGCACTGTTTTCAGTTCTGGGTGCCATACTTCGGGAAAGATGTGGACAGACTGAAAACAGTCCAGAAGAGAGACAGAAAAAAAAATTTGGTTTGTTTAGTATGGAGTAGAAAAAATTGAGAGGGGACATGATAACTCTTCACGTACATAAGAGATTGTTATAAAAGAGGGTGATGAATTGTTCTTTTTGTCCACTGAGCACAGAACAAGAAGAAATGGGCTTAAATTGCAGCAAGGGAGGTTTAGGTTGGACATTAGGAAGAACTTCCTAGCGGTAAGGGTGGTTAAGCACTGGAACAAATTACCTAGGGAGCTTGTGGAATCTCCGTCATTGGAGATTTTTAAGAACAGGTTAGACAAACAACTATCAGGGATGGTCTGCACAATACTTGGTCTTGCCTCAGTGCAGGGGACTGGACTAGTTGACCTATTGATTTCACACCAGTTCTACATTTCTGTGAGTCTGTGAAAAGCAGAGACAAGGTCAGAGAAAAGAAGAGAAACAAAGGTAAAAAGAACAAGAAATGATAAGCAGAAAAGAACAGAGAGCAAATGCACAGGGAAGAAGCTGGCAATAACTGGGCTGGGTAACTGGAGCAGAGCTAGAACTGAGGATATCCATCTGCCAAAGCATCATAAGGGGAGACTCCATGAGCAAAAAGTTAGGAACCATCAATTTAAACGGAAAGCTTTTCAGGGCAGCTACTTTTTATTTACTTGTACAGCATCCAAAGTGCGCATTAGGAAAATAATAATGGATCACTGGCATCTAGACTCCAAATTGTAAGGACTCCTGCCCCCAGTCAGAAACAGCTGCAGCAGGCAAGGAGTGGTAGGTAAAAAGCAGTAAGTGCTTTGCCTCATAGATGACTACAGTTGCCTATCACCTGCTGCTAGGATACCAGAATTTAGCACCAGTCAGGGAAGAAGGAGAGGCATGGCCTGTACGACTCCTTCCCCTGTTCTGATCCACTCCTATCAGGTCACTTTCTCCCCTCCTCATCCTATCCTCCATGAGAAGAGCTTTCAGCCCATTGTTGCTGGCTAGCTGTCTTCCACAGATAACAGGGACAGGAGAGGCACCACGAATGCAGTTCCCTTCCCCCAGTCATTCATGTTCTATCAGTATCCCTTCATGCCGTGCAAGTGACCTGAGAGAGAAGCGACAGCAAAGAGCAACCCTAGCATGCACAGCGCCCCAACCGAGAGGGCTTGCTGAATGCAGCGTTGGCTACCTTGATGAACTGAGGGCAGAGGGTGAGTGCAACAGCTACCTGAGCAACACAGAAGGAAGAGGATCGATTTCCCCCAGCTTCTGAGACAAGGGCAAGACGGCTGATGGCAAACAGTAAGTGTAAGTGTGCTGACTGACCAGAGATGAGAACAGTTAGGTCAGTACCAGTTGGCCCCAGAAAGCAGAACAGAGTATAGCCTAAGGTGGGCCATCTGGGTGGGAGAGAGGCAGTCTGTATAGCAGAGGAGGACAATTCTGTCAGGAAGCAGGAGGGCAACATGTGCAGCTAAGCTTTGTGGGGGGAGGGAGGGGAGCAGAGCAAGTTTGTGGGATGTTCTGAGTGGATACTGAAATTTTGGCTCTGCTACCTAGTCATCTTTAATCCACCATTGCCCTCTAGAGCTCTGTGCTTCAGAGGTAGATCAGCAAGTCTCTTTAAGGGGAACCTCCACCTCTTGGAGATAAGTTATGCTGGAGACTAACTTAGAAACACCAGGAGCCAGCTGCAGTGTAAGGCTGACCAGTGTACAGTGGGCAGCATTACACTCCCGTGGATGTACATATAATTCCCCTGGCCCTGCTCTAGTTATACCAAGATACCCACAATATCTTCCTTACACTTGGGGCTATGGATCCAGTGAACAGGCCCTCATTTGATGGCAGGCCAACTCCCTCATCGTGCAAGAGCATTAGATTAAAAAAAGGAGCTGTATTTCATGTATGTGTACTCCTCAGTATGTGGGCATCATGAATCAGATTGGTTGGTATTGTGAGAACTTTTCTGTGAAGATCCCAGAACTCTATAGGAGAAGCCTTAAAATATACTATCAAGCCCAGAATGGCCAAGAGGCACCTGCTCTAGTGCACACAACCTAGAAATGGAAATGTGGTTGTAGCAGGACTGCTGCTTACTGAGCCTCCATTCTGGCCAGGGATGTCTCTGCAGGCTCCCCTCCTTTGTTTTTCCTCTCTTCAGAGCTTTCTCTAGTTAACAGTACCCTGCATGGGGCTAGTTTAATATCACAACCACTTTACAACAGTCTACAGCCTCAAACTAAAATCCATTCTAGCAACACAAAGAAAAGTCCATACTTGCTCTAGGCTGTTCTCAGCTCCAGGGCCTGTCTTCCACCCTCTCTCACTGGGGCTCTGATATCCAGTCCCAAAGACAGGCAGGGTTTTCTGCCCATCAGAAGCCTACTGCTCACTTGGGTAACCCTCCACTATCATGATCCTACCAGAATTCTTTTTTCTCACTGAGCTTTCCCCTTTTGCTGCAACCACTTCTGCTCTTCATGGGGAATTGCTTGATTCCCCTCAGGTGGGGCTCATTCCATAATCAGGTCTAACTCAGCCCCAGGCTCTCCAGCCCATAGGAGAAGCCACCCTGCTACAGTAGTGCAGACCTGCCCACCTCCTGGATACCCAATAGATACAGTAGTGCAGAGACCATAGATTATTAGGGTTGGAAGGGACCTCCAGAGATCACTTAGTCCAACCTGCTGCTCAAAGGACCAATCCCCAAATGGCCCCCTCAAGGATTGAACTCACAACCCTGAGTTTAGCAGGCCAATACTCAAACCACTGAGCTATCCCTCTCCCCAGTGCTAGGGCCCTCCAGAATAACCTGTTGAGGTGTGGATGCTTGTATATGATGAATTAAAATGAGCTCTTGGGACTTTTTGAACAGTTGCCTCTTTATCAAATGTCTGAATTGTGTGTGATTGTTACACTGTGTATTGTTACGGCTCGCTTCTGAGGAGACACTGCTGTATGCTGCTGCAACTGCTGAACAGCCAAAAAGATATAAATTTGGATCACTGGGAGGTATTAGCAGAACTTTTGAACTATGCTTGCTTCTGGCAAGCCACTTTTAATCACACAGTTACCTACATTATAGCTCTGTTTAAATTGTGCTGTAACTTTTTAAATGATGGTGCCTTCTCTGGTCTCTGCATGAGAGAGTCACTGAGGTTTAACAAAGGTCTCCCAACTGTTTTGAAACTCTCAGCCATAATCTCCGGACTCATTATCCTAATGCTTATCAGTTTACTCAACTAAGAGATAGAGAGGGGTCACTAACCAAAACTCTGTGTTCCCCAGCCAGTTCTGTCTAGAAATCCTCCAGCAGAATTAGGTACTATCAGCGTGAGGTAGCTTGGCCAATGGTACAGCTGATCAGAAAAATGGGTTCTTTTTCACTGAAAATTTCAACTTTTCAGCCAAAGTGAGTGAGTGTGCGCATGTGTATATGTGTGCATAGCTGGAGAGAGATAGTGTTTGTCTTGCTTTTAAATAAGTTGACATTTTTCACTGAAAATTTCATTAATTCAAAAGTTCAGTTTTCTATTGAAAAGCTGTTTTGATGGAAAAATTTTGACCACCAGTAGCCAACAGTCCAAATGTGTCCCCCTGCCACTGTCCTGGAAATATAGCAATATCTTAACTGCCCCTCACGCAAAACTGCCATTTTTTCTGTGCTCAGAAGATCTCAAAGTCAGAGCTCCTACTGGTACAGTCTCCTGGACCCTCACAGTGCTCTGTGCAGCACCCACTGATCTGAGGAGTACTTGCTGCTGGTTGGCAGAGGCTGAGGAAAGGGAATGATACTTGATCTCCTTGGGGCAGAGATGAAAGAAGACTGTGTTGGTGTGACATGTCACCTTAACTCTTGGTTTGCCAACGGCTGAGCTTTGAGAATCAAACCCTCCCATGCTAGAAGGGCACTGGAAGCACAGGGCTACAGAGAGTCTACAGCCTTAACTGCATGTTAGAGGTTTTTTGCATGTAAATATCTAGACCTATCTGGGACCCCACTTTTTGTCAGTATTGGCCATATAAATAACGTATAGCTATCCCATAGAAACAGGAGTCACACTGAGTGTAGCTTAACTGAGGAATACATTCTGTTTCTTCCAAGCCATCCTGGAAACATACACTCAACTCTTTCTCCCAGTACAGAAGTACCACATGATCTCCTGTTAGCTCTGGCCCTGCTGTGATCAAGGGTTGTGCATTTTACTGAATGGATTATATATAGCCTGGGGGTTGTAGGTTGCAACAATTTATCTTGTAGCTGCTGTATATGAAAAGGCTTATTCCTTGTATGTTGTATAGAATATAGAAACTCAAGAGAGTTCAAAGAGATTTTAGCTTCTTAAGTAAAGTGTCTCTCTCTGTGGGTAGAATCCTTACTTTCTCTTCCAAGGCCTGGCAAAGTTTAAAATATGAGAGTTCTCCTTAGTCTCTTTATTTAATTGCTACTTATATATTCACCACTAGATGGAAGTATAGCTACACCATGCTACAGAAATAGAATCGTGTTCCTGTGTGTAACTGTACAGAGTGCTGTCTGCCGAATAACAGTCCTAAAAACACCTCAGCGGAGCTCGAGTCATTTTAGTGGAACCCAAACCACAGCATCACAGAGTGTTCTTCCTACCCAACATGCCTGATGAAACACACATGCTGTATGCTGCCTCTGCAAAGAGAGGATGCCCTCTGAGCACCAGCTTCTATCAGCCATAAACAAACACTTTATTATTTCAACAACTCAGATGGAGCATTTAATGTCAGGTTAACATTGGTTCCTTGTGACAAAAGGAATCACAGAGTATACGTAAAAAGAAGCACAGCCCTTCAGAGTTGATAAATAACTAGGATAATTCTCAGTGATAAATAGGGAGATAGACATCATATGACTTATGTATTTTATTCATTTATAGGATAATTCTCTGCCTTTACATTCCATGCAGCACGCACAACTATTACAACATGGCATAGGTCAGAAATGCTTATCAAACACCAGCATCAGGGCAGCTACTCATGGACTTTGAAACAAAGATATCAAGAGGCATCATGCTCACGAGTGTGCCAACAGATATAAACATCACGGTTTTCCACGTAGATTTGATAGCAAATGTGTCTAAAAGGAGCTCTCTATTCCCCCAAAAGCAGATTTATAGAATTATGTCTGCAAAAAAGCCATCTGTTTTTAAAAGCATACAGTCAGGATAAAATACTGCATTTAAAAATCCTACAATTATTAAAACTGAAGAAATTTAAAAAATAATTTGCACATTTATGGTCTCTCCTTATAGAACATTCTGTTTAACCTTTAGTCTTTAAATCTTTAGTCATTTTCATTTTCAAGTTCTCATGCACTATCCCACTGATGCTGTGCTTAGGGTTACAGTTATTACTTAGCTATTTCCGGTAATACTCACAGTGTGCTAGTTTTCCAAACAGAGAAGGAGGTGTGACCCCTGCTCTGAGAAGCCCACAATGTACACATGGGGGATGTTCAATTGCTCCCCAAAGAAGTTGTAACTGAAATGTAAAAAGACTTATATTGTTCTCTCTCCCTATACACATACAGACAATTTTGGGCCTAGACTAACAAACAAATATCTAGGAGCTAATCCCTAGAGGGCCTCTCTTTCCAATTCTCCAAACTGACCTGCAGTATAAATCCAATTGGAATCCATCCTAAAGCTATAAAAGCTGCAAAACCCTGTTTACAGAATTCTACCTCCCACTGCTGGGGATTAGATAAGAGCTTCTAGCACTCTTAAAGCAACCCAGAGAGAGCAGGTGGTAGAACAGAACATGGTAGAAGATAATGCAGATGACAGAATGGCCACAGGAGAGCAGCACTGTGGAATCTTTCTTTAAAGAGGGAGTGTAGCAGGTTGAGGCAATGAGTGCTAGAAGATCTCTCTGGATAGGTCCAGAAAGAAGACATGGAAAGAAATCTCTTCCTGATCTTTAAAAGCTCTACACTGAGAAATCCATCCTCAGTTATAGTGGAGACAAAACACACAAAACTGACATCAGAGACTACAGAATTTTACTTCCAATGCTGACGAGTGTGAGAGTCCCTTTGTCTGACGGGGGGCTGTTGATGCATTAACCAGTAGTGTAGGAAACAATAAATAATCCTGCAGAGCTGGCGTCCAGGTGCTCAGACATTAAGTCACTGAAAATCCTTCTTCGGGAACAGTGTTCCATGAAACACTGAAATGCAGTCCTGTGCAATACAATGAATTTGTTATTACAACTTTATAGAAGTTTAGTCTATTAACTTTTACTCTGCTGTTTAGAGGAATCTGCCCAAGGACCAGAAACCATATCTTCATCACATATGCCCTAAGAAATAAAAACAACTAGCTGTCCATTAATGAGTCAAGTGCTATGTCCACATTAACGAAGCATAAGCTTGTCCAAATACAGACCAGCATCAGTCCCCAAAAGCCATCCCAGAGTTCATGCTGAAGGATCATCATGGCCCTAAGACGGCCATCTCATTTTCAAATCAACTAAATGGGTTCACTCTCAATATTTGTTTGCACAATGGCTCAGGTCACATTACCATATATCAGGGCTGCCTGCGAATCTCCAGGGGCTCATGACCACATATAACAGGCAGCACTTAGTGCCGATAAGTCAAATCAGCTCTGAAGCCACATGGCCTGCTTCATACAAGAAGTCAGAAAACCACAGATGTCACTCTTACTGCCTGCAGAAGACCAAGCTTGGAGCAGTGGCACCTTGTGTGAACCCCATGAAAGCACAGCATTACTACTAGGGGGGTTCACTCTGCCTTCCTGGACGGGGCTCTAGTCCATTAACCTCTATCGTATGGCAGTGATGGGAGATGAAGCATTCTACAAAACAGCAGTTTTCTTAAGAAAAAGGAAAACAGGGTCATGCTGAAAATCTGTGTGGCTCTACTATGATCTTAGAGGATGGCAGATCACAGGATCTCTCTCCAGAGAGAATGTATACATCTTTTCCTACCTTTTAAGAAAGGGGCAGCCAGAGTATCACGATCAGTGCCCATGTCTTTTCCAGCCAGGAATCCATCCTTGGAGCTTTGCTGCCTTGGGAGATAGCCTCTGGACTCCTTGTGGTGTTCAAAGAACTCACAAGGTTTAATTCTTCTGCTACAAGCATGAACAAAGTGCAGGTAAGTAAAAACATTTGGCGGAACTCTCTCACTGTAAACTCAAACCACAGCAGCTTTCTTAAGCCACAGAGAAGGCAGCTAAAGAAAAAAAAATGAAAAGTGAGTTGAAACATTTTAGAGAAAGCTCCAGGCAGCAAGGGGAAACACGCTGAATGGGAATATAATTTTGATGCATTGTTAACAATTAGGCTGGGTGAACAGCTTGGAAAGAACATGAACTTGCTCCTCCCAGCCAGAGTAGCACAGATGGGACTCTGGCAGGCTCCAACGTAACACCACGCTGGGGCGTTACAATGCTGCACTGCATTGTGAAGATGATGCATAAGAACTGGTGAGGTGACTCCAGTGTGATCGAGTTCTGGTTTGGTCACCGCTTTTAGCAACTGTGGTCCACAGCTCACTCATGATGTGTACAGGTGGGGGTTAGGTGATGGGGAGAGCAAAAGCAAGCGTAAAATAATAGTGTGGTTGCAAGGCAAATCATTTCTTTGTGTAAGTGAAAAGAAGTGGGGCCAACTGATGATGGCAGGTCTGGGGAGCTGGAATCAGAGTCTGGAACACAGAAGGAGAGTAATGCTCAAGTGGAAAGAGAGAGTCATTTAGAGGCAGAGTAGCATGTTATTTTATATTTGTAGACAAGGCGGTGGAACAGAGAATGTCTGGACTAGGTAACTGCTTAGATTCACAGGGGCAAAAGCTTTGGCACTGCCAAAATGCACAGCAAGTGCCCAAGCATGGGCACAATGTCAAACACACACATGCTCCACATCTGTCTGGCCCTCCTCCCTCAAGCTGCAGCATAGGAGTCCACACACGGTATTGCCTGTACTCAAGGGTGTATCCCACTGGCTACTGCCCATGATATGAATGATTCCTCCAGGCCTGTGCTTCTGCATGCTCACCTTTCTCTGACTTCCCTGCCGGCTTATTAGCTGGGCAAACCTGCCCTGAACTTCTGGAGAATTTCCCAAACAGCACTTGCTCGACAGCTGGGTTTTCAGCCACTCTCCTCTGTCTGGCTCAGGAGCACTCTGTATCCAGCACAGGGATGTATTGATCACCCAGTTGTGTGTTAAGAGTGACTTTACCCCTAGGAGATACTGGCAGGGACTTTGGAAGGTTCAGGGGAAGGGATGATCCTTTCCTTTGGAGCACTGAGCAGGGGTCATTTGGTAGCTCAGATGAGAACAGATTGCATGATCAACCAAGAGGATTCAGGGGGGAGGTGGCAGGGACCCTGGTGTTTCTCAGCCCTTCCTGTTCTTTCTCTATGCAACAATTTTTGCTTATACAAGTGAAACGGAAAAGTATTTCAGCTCTGTGAGAAGTAGCTCAGCAGTGCTGGCCCTGACCTTGTGAGCCCCATCTCTGTAAGCACCGACCCTCACAAAATCTACATTCACCTCAAGGCACCAATGGGCGATCCTCACCCACAACGCTAATGATTCCACGCTCACATACACCCAGTCATCAATTTAAAGCATTTCTTTGCCACATGTTAATTTATCAGGTTCTGTGGTTAAAAATAGGAGCAAGTACTAGGCAAGCCAGTGTGGGAGTGAACTTTGCCTCTGAGTTAAAGACTGGCAGCACCTCACTCTAACACTCTTCTCATCATGCCCTTGTTCTCCCCCTATAATTACCTACAAGAACTGGTTTGGTACCCAAAATGCAAAGCATGCTGGAGACAGCTCCTACCCCAGCCAATCTGAAATTTAAGAATGCCTCAATTATCACATTCCTGTCGCACATCCAGTGAGCCAAACTGGAGAGAGAATTAAAAAGCCTTCAACTGATTCCAAGTGTCACAATATGGCACTGCTATATCATGAGGTGACATTAGTGTGTGATATCATTGCATCAGGATGAGATGATGCAATTCATTGACATTTTTTTTTAATCATACCAAGACAAATGTAAAGGACAAGAATGTGTTGCATTTGGCCCTCTCACCTCTAGCACCTCCCTGCCCAAACAAACCTTAAAGCTACCACTGCTTACCTGTTACTTTCACTCGGATGTAGTGACCGATAGCAGTCTGATTATTTGCACTGGCTCTGCACTGGTAACTACCGCTGTCTGAATGGCTGACATTATGAATCTGTAGGAGCAGAGACAAGCTGACCCTTGCTTGGGGATTTAAGCTCTTTGTTGATAGCAAGCGTTCCAGCTCTTTGCCAACTCTAGCACAGCTGCTCTGATTTTCCACCAGTTTACACCAGTAGGCCTTCAGATCTGAAGACTGTTTCTGTTCATGCCACACTGTGCAATTCAAGGTCAGGGGATCTCCTTCTTTAAGGATAAGGATGGCTGATGGGTAAATGATTTCAAGCACGTCACATCCTGGGGAGTAAGAGAGCAGACCCATTAACTGGAGAGGCTATTGTATGAGCATTAACCTGCCTAGTATCTTTCAGGTCACTTGTAAACTCTTGGGGCAGGGATTGTCTCATACTCTGCATGTACAGCCCTTAGCACAAGGAGGCCCTGACCTTGGTTAATGGCTCCAGGTGCTGTTGTAATACAAACAATTAATAACTTGGCTTTTCCCATAACCTCAGTGTTTCTTGGCAGCCCTTCTGCGGAACTGTGTGAGGAGGGATATCACAATATCCCCCACCTATTTTCTACAAGGTCTAGGGCATGCAGGTTGGCCAAATATTTTCTGTCAAGGACAGCGTCAACTGAAAATTGGGTTTGATAAATGTCAGCTTTCCTCAAAAAAAGTTTACTTTCATTAGAAAACCTAAAAGCCCAACATTTTCAATTTTCAGTAGTTTGACTGAAAACTTTTGTTTTTTTTTTCAAAAGAACAATCACAATGTTTCACGGGAAAATTAAACCTTTTTCTAGCCAGCTCTAGATATTCCTCCTTCTGAGGTCAGAGTTCAGCTTATCTCTCAGGTTATGTCCACACTGCAAGTGAAAGGTGTGACTGTAGAATGGATAGGCAAACCCACCTTAACTTTAATCTAACCAGCAGTGGTAACAATAGCAGTGTAGATATGGGGACACAGCTTCAGCAGAGGCTAGCAACCCAGGGTCCCTGGAGGGCTTATACTCTCCTTGCTGGCTAGTGCTTAAGCCTGTGCCCCCCATGCCTACCCTGCTATTGTTACCCGTACTAGCTAGATTAAAGCTAGCACAGGTATAGAGCTACAATCACATCTTTCACTTGCCGTGGACACACACTCTCAGTCACTGTGCCAGTGAGCTAAATTTACCAACGGAGAAGACATGAGGAGACAGACATGATTCAGAGTCTGTCTAGGAAGGGTATTGAGATACACCCCTCCTTTTCCATTCCCCAGACAGCTTCTCTCTTCAGTATAGAAAACTAACTTCTAGATTGGTCTTGAAAAATGATGGCAACATGCTACATCTTGCCTGGCTTGGTCTTACCTGTAGAGCCCTAGTGGATACAAAATTTGTATCCGCATCCAAGCCGCGATCTGCAAACATGGTCCATGGATAACCTCCGATTTGCAGGGCTCTACTTACCTGCAGCTTTTATTCCGAATGCTGCCCACAGGAGAGCCACAATAAGGCTGCTTCTTCCACGCCCAATCAGCCAACTCCTGATCCTCATCACTTTCTGGAATACCATCAGATTGAAATCTCAGACAATTATCAGCAGACCCCTTTCCTCTCACAGCAAAAAAAGAGCATTAGAAGCCTCTTCTGCCTCTTATGAGCTGCCAGGAAAGTACAAGCCTCCCCACACTAGTTACATGCTCACTGGTTAAAGCACACTGCCACTTACCCTCACTTGAACAGACACCACAGTGCAGAAATCTTCTTAAAGAGACAGAAGACCATTAACACTCACACATGCATGCAGAAAATCACACCTCCCTAGGACGGAGCAAAATAATCATCACTCTAATTTGCAGTGGTTTTAATGACATTTAAGAAATTCTCAAGTATTCAGCCATATTCTCTATAGCTTCTCTTCCTTTTCAGCATGGCTTGGTACCAGCCATTTTTATCAAATTACTTGTATAGCTTGTTGAAAAGGAGCTGTGAACCCCCAGCAAAATGTCTTTAGAAATAAAATAATCCTAGTTTACTCCATCCCATTCATTATCATTTAGCACAGAAGGCAGACTTCTGAACTTGAACATCCTGAGTATGAAATTTTGACTTAAGTGCTATTGTTTTCATATTCTGGGGGCTTCAGGGAGTGAGGGAGGAAGAAAGAGAACTAAAAATTATTAGGGCTGTCAAGCGATTAAAAAAATTAATTGCTATTAATTGCATGATTAATCGCACTTTTAAACAATAATAGAATGCAATTTATTTAAGTATTTTCAAATATACTGATTTCAATTACAACACAGAATACAAAGTGTATAGTGCTCACTTTATATTTATTTTTGATTACAAGTATTTGCACTGTAAAAAAACAAAAGAAATAGTATTTTTAAATTCACCTAATACAAGTGAATCTCTTTATCATAAAAGTTGAACCTACAAATGTAGAATTATGTACAAAAGATAACTGCATTAAAAAATAAACAATGTAAAATTTTAGAGCCTGCAAGTCCACTCAGTCCTACTTCTTGTTCAGCCAATCGCTAAGACAAGTTTGTTTATATTTGCAGGAGAGAATGCTGCCCACTTCTTACTTACAATGTCACCTGAAAGTGAGAACAGGTGTTGGCATGATACTGTTATAGCCAGTGTCGCAAGATATTTACGTGCCAGGTGCGCTAAAGATTCATATGTCCCTTCATATTTCAACCATCATTCCAGAGGACATGCGTCCATGCTCATGATGGGTTCTGATCAATAACAATCTAAAGTAGTGCAGACTGACACATGTTCATTTTCATCATCTGAGTTAGATGCCACAAGCAGAAGGTTGATTTTTTTTGGTGGTTCGGATTCTGTAGTTTCTGCATCAGAGTGTTGCTCTTTTAAGACTTCTGAAAGCATGCTCCACACCTTGTCCCTCTCAGATTTTGGACAGCACTTCAGATTCTTAAACCTTGTGTTGGTTAGAAATCTCATATTGATTCTTTCTTTGTGTTTTGTGAAAACTTCAGTGAAAGTGTTCTTAAAATGAACTAGATGTGCTGTGTCATCATCCGAGACTGCTATAACAAGAAATGTATAGCAGAATGCGGGTAAAACAGAGTAGGGGACATACAATTCTCCCCCAATGAGTTCAGTCACAAAAAAATAATGCATTAATTAAATTTAATGATCATTATCAGCATAGAAGCATGTCCTCTGGAATGGTGGCTGAAGCATGAAGGGACATACTATTGTTTAGTGTATCTGGCCCGTAAATACTTTGCAATGCCAGCTACAAAAGTGCCATGCAAATGCCTGCTCTCACTTTCTGGTGACATTGTAAATAAAAAGAGGGCAGCATTATCTCCTGCAAATCTAAACAAACTTGTTTGTCTTAGCGATTGACTGAACAAGAAGTAGGACTAAGTGGACTTGTAAATCTTCAGAGCCTACATTGTTTTGTTTTTGAGTGCAGTTATGTAACCAAAAAAATCTACATTTGTAAGTTGTATTTTCACGACAAAGAGATTGCACTACAGTACTTTTATGCAGTGAATTGAAAAATACTATTTCCTTGGTTTATTATTTCTCAGTGCAAATATCTGTAATAAAAATAATATGTACTTTGACTTCACTTACAATATAGAATACAATATATATGAAAATGTAGAAAAACATTCAAAATATTTAATAAATTTCAATTGGTATTCTATTGTTTAACAGTGCAATTAAAACTGCGATTAATCAGAATTAATTTTTTTAATTGTGATTAATTTTTTTGAGTTAATCATGAGAGTTAACTGCGATTAATCAACAGCCCTAAAAATTGTATGTACCAAATATAGGGCACCCATTTATATCAGCCTAATACTAGGCCTCTGATCCCTAATACAGAACATATACTTCCCTTCTAGCTAGGAAAATATAAATGTCTTTTTTAAAAGATTCTATCGCCTACTACAGAAAAAAGACAAGGGTTTAAATGATATAGAAAAAGTTTTCTGAATCTAAAACCTAGTTAGAGAAATGTGTGAAATCTTGAACTCTGAGTTCACTCATCTCTTCTGATTAGCAACACCCTCGTCTAGACGCAAGGATGAGCACATCTCAAGAAGTTCTGAGGTTTGGTATGGAAAAGTATCCAGAAGTGGGGACTTCCCTCCCCCTACCAGGCTCAATAAGCCATATACAAGAACAAAACCAGGCTGGGAATCTTGGCTTTCACAAGTTTGCTAGAACTAATAATTTCCAGCTGAGCTAGAAACATGGCAAGAACTGCTCCTCTTTCAGTATATTTCAGCTATTCTGCTCTTGATTAGAACCAGGGTGAACAGAGAGGTGTGAAAATGACAACCATGTATCCAAACCCCAGAGAAGTTTCCATGATGCAAAGGTTTGGGGTAGTTCCTACATTACCCAAACCACCTCGCATATCCCTAACTAATTCTAATGGTTCCAACTCAGTAATGATGCACTGCTTGGCAAGGGCCCCCATGGTCTTTGTGTGTCAGAGGGTTTTTTTGGTTTTTGTTTTACTGTAGACGCTAAGTAGTAGAGTAATTCCAATCTCATCATCTTCACTAAGAATTGGCTCAGTGCAGTTTAAACTGTCTGATGGCCCAGGTAACATTTTACAAAATATTTGATTAATTTTAGTTACAGAGCATAAAAAAAGAGATGCTCTTTCAATAGCTTTTTAAAAGGTGGTGGTGAATGTGTATGTGTGTGGGGGGTATCAGTGAAGCCCTGGCACAGTTTCAGTAATTCATAAAGGCAATCAAGACCATAGACTGTATTAGCAGAGGGTAGGTCAGCCTCCCATACTCATTCAGAGTATGAGGGCTTGGCTACACTTGCAGGTTTGCAGTGCTGGGAGTTACAGCTGTCTTTGTACAGCGGTGTAGGGAAAGCACTGGCCCTACACACCAGCGCTGCAGTGTGGCCACATTTGCAGAGGTGTTGGGAGTGGTGCACTATGGGCAGCTATCCCACAGAGCACCTTGTCCCATTTTGGCGCCGTGGGTTGTGGGAAGGGGGCGGGTCATTTTGCTTCCTGTCCCAACGCCCCGTGATGCATCGCTTCACATCCCAGCAATCCCCGTTTTTAGGTAATAGGTAATAATTGGAGATATACCAATCTCCTAGAACTGGAAGGGACCTCGAAAGGTCATCGAGTCCAGCCCCCTGCCTTCACTAGCAGGACCAATTTTTGCCCCAGATCCCTAAGTGGCCCTCTCAACGACTGAACTCACAACCCTGGGTTTAGCAGGCCAATGCTCAAACCACTTAGCTATCCCTCCCCCCTCCTTCCACGTTTGGCGCCATCTTGACTTTCTCAACAGTTTCTGTGCAGCGCGATTTCTGTGGGAAATGGAGCCCGAACTGCTGAGGAGTATGCTGACGAGTCTCACCAGCACATCACGTTTGGCAGTTGAGCTATTCCTTAAGATCCAAAGTGATGAGGAGTCCGACGATGATAGCGAGTCACCTGATGCGTACGACACGAAATTGCTTCGGGCATTCATGGAAATGCTCAGCACTGTGGAACGCTGCTTTTGGGCTCGGGAAACAAGCATTGAGTGGTGGGATCACATCGTCATGGAAGTCTGGGATGAAAAGCAGTGGCTGCAGAACTTTCAGATGAGAAAAGCCACTTTCATGGGACTGTGTGCTGAGCTCACCCCCACCCTGCGACGCAAGGACACGAGATGGAGAGCTGCGCTGCTGGTGGAGAAGCGGGTGGCTATTGCAATCTGGAAGCTGGCAACTCCAGACAGCTACCGATCGGTCGCAAACCAGTTTGGAGTGGGAAAGTCGACCGTTGGAATCGTTTTGATGCAAGTTTGCAGGGCCATTAATTGCATCCTGCTAAGAAGAACCGTGACTCTGGGGAACGTGCAGGACATTCTGGATGGCTTTGCACAAATGGGTTTCCCTAACTGTGGAGAGGCGATAGATGGGACGCAGATTCCTAATCTGGCACAACCCCACCTAGCATCCGAGTACGTTAATCGGAAGGGTTATTTCTCTATGGTTCTCCAGGCGCTTGTGGATCACCGTGGGCATTTCATTGACATTAACACAGGCTGGCCTGGAAAGGTGCATGATGCACATATCTTTCGGAACACTGGCCTGTTCAGGAAGCTGCAGGCAGGGACTTTTTTCCCAGACCAGAAGATCACAGTAAGGGACGTCGAAATTCCCATTGTGATCCTTGGAGACCTCGCTTACCCGTTAATGCCTTGGCTCATGAAACCGTATACAGGGAAACTTGACAGGAGCAAGGACCAGTTCAACTGCAGGCTGAGTCGGTGCTGAATGACTGTGGAGTGTGCTTTTGGCCATTTAAAGTGGCACTGGCGATCTATGTATGGGAAGCTAGACTTGGGGGAAAGCAACATCCCTGCGTTTATATCCGCGTGCTGTACCCTCCGTAATATTTGTGAAGGGAAGGGTGAAACATTCAGCCAGGCATAGACCTCCGAGGTTCAATGCCTGGAGGCTGAATTTGCACAGTCAAAGAGCAGGGCTACTAGAGAGGCCCAGCACGGGGCTGCAAGGATTAGGGATGCCTTAAGGGAGGAATTTGAGGCTGAAAACGAACAGTAATGTTTGGTGCCTTGCACGGGAGTGAAGTGCAGTGGTTACAATGTTAGTAGGAATCTGTTTTTCCTAAGCTGATTTGCAGTGCCTGTTTCTTTCCTGGGCTAAGGTATCTTTACTTTCTGCAATAATAAAGACTGTTTTCAAAGCCAAGAATTCATTTATTGAAAAGAAAATAACTTTATTGACAGAGGATCAGAGGGGTAACCGTGTTAATCTGGATCTGAAAAAGCAGCAAAGAATGCTGTGGCACCTTATAGACTAACAGACGTTTTGGAGCATGAGCTTTCGTGGGTGAATACCCACTTCATCAGATGCATGTAGTGGAAATTTCCAGGGGCAGGTATATATATGCAAGCAAGCTAGAGATAACGAGGTTAGTTCAATCAGGTTGATGGTGGGGTGGAAGCTGTTAAAATCGTGGTGGAATTTTTCCAGAGTCTCCTTCCCATGGGTCCAGATGATGATGATGTCATCAATGTAGCGTAGGTAGAGAAGGGGCGTGAGTGGACGAGAGCTGAGGAAGCGTTGTTCCAGGTCGGCCATAAAAATATTGACATATTGTGGGGCCATGCAGGTGCCCATAGTAGTGCCACTGATCTGGAGATATATATTGTCTTCAAATTTGAAATAGTTGTGTGTGAGGATAAAGGTACAGAGTTCAGCAGCTAGTTGTGCTGTGGCATCATCAGGGATACTGTTCCTGACAGCTTGTATTCCATCTGTGTGTGGGATGTTTGTGTAGAGAGCCTCTACATCCATGGCGGCTAGGATGGTGTTTTCTGGAAGGTCACCAATGCATTGTAGTTTCCTCAGGAAATCAGTGGTGTCACGGAGATAGCTGAAAGTGCTGGTGGCATAGGGTCTGAGTAGAGAGTCCACATATCCAGACAGTTCTTCAGTGAGAGTGCCAATGCCTGAGATGATGGGGTGTCCAGGATTTCCGGGTTTGTGGATCTTGTGTAGTAGATAGAATAACCTTGGTCGGGGCTCTAAGGGTATGTTGATGACATCAACATATGCTACATTGATGACATCTTCATCATCTGGACCCATGGGAAGGAGACTCTGGAAAAATTCCACCACGATTTCAACAGCTTCCACCCCACCATCAACCTCAGCCTGGACCAATCTACACGGGAGGTCCACTTCCTAGACACCACGGTGCAAGTAAGTGATGGTCACATTAACACCACCCTATACCGAAAACCTACCGACCGTTATGCCTACCTTCATGCCTCCAGCTTCCATCCCAGGCACATCACACGATCCATTATCTACAGCCAAGCACTGAGGTACAGCCGCATCTGCTCTAACCCCTCAGACAGAGACCAACACCTACAAAATCTCCACCAAGCATTCTCAAAACTACAATACCCACATGAGGAAATACGGAAACAGATCAACAGAGCCAGACGTGTACCCAGAAGCCTCCTACTGCAGGACAAACCCAAGAAAGACACCAACAGGACTCCACTGGCCATCACATGCAGTCCCCAGCTAAAACCCCTCCAACACATCATCAGGGATCTACAACCCATCCTGGACAACGATCTCACACTTTCAGAGGCTTGGGTGGCAGGCCAGTCCTCGCCCACAGACAACCTGCCAACCTGAAACACATTCTCACCAGTAACTGCCCACCGCACCATAGTATCTCTACCTCAGGAACCAATCCATGCAACAAACCTCGATGCCAACTCTGCCCACATATCTACACCAACGACACCATCACAGGACCTAACCAGATCAGCCACACCATCACCGGTTCATTCACCTGCACGTCCACCAATGTAATATACGCCATCATATGCCAGCAATGCCCCTCTGCTATGTACATCAGCCAAACTGGACAGTCACTACGGAAAAGGATAAACGGACACAAATCAGATATTAGGAATGGCAATATACAAAAACCTGTAGGACAACACTTCAACCTCCCTGGCCACACTATAGCAGACCTTAAGGTGGCCATCCTGCAGCAAAAAAACTTCAGGACCAGACTTCAAAGAGAAACTGCTGAGCTCCAGTTCATCTGCAAATTTGACACCATCAGCTCAGGATTAAACAAAGACTGTGAATGGCTTGCCAACTACAAAACCAATTTCTCCCCCCTTGGTTTGCACACCTCAACTGCTAGAACAGGGCCTCATCCTCCCTGATTGAACTAACCTCGTTATCTCTAGCTTGCTTGCATATATATACCTGCCCTTGGAAATTTCCACTACATGCCTCTGACAAAGTGGGTATTCACCCACAAAAGCTCATGCTCCAAAACGTCCGCTATTCGATAAGGTGCCACAGGATTCTTTGCTGCTTTATTGACAGACACACAACATTTTGGGAACCTAAAAGGCAGGGCGATGCGGTGGGGAACTGTACAGTCACAGGTTTGAATATGTCCTGTCTGGAGTGCTGTGCAATGACTGCTGCACTTCAGGATGCCTATACTGCATGGTGATGGGGGTTGAGTGCAGAGGGTAAGGGTCGTAGTTCTCAGGGCTGGTTGGTAAACGTACAGGTGTTGGAGGCAGCTGGTGGTGGTAAGAACCTGGATGCTGGGGAAGGGGGGTTGAGGTGACACTGGGGCACAAGGGAAAGAGCTTTGGGAGGGGAGGGGGAGCCGGCATGGTAGTGCTCTGCTTGCATGGCTACGAGCGCCTGGATAGAGTCCGCTTGGCGTGCTAGGATGCTTATCAGCTGCTTTGTGCTTTTCTTCCTGGCTGCTGCATTTTTCTGGCGGATCCTGCTTTCCGTTTCCCTCCAGTCCTGCAGTTTTTGATTCTCTCTGGCAGAGCGATCCATAACTGCTTGCAGCAGGTCGTCTTTGCTTTTTCGTGGCTGCTTCTGGAGGTTTTGGAGTCTTTGAGCTGTTGATAACACGGGCAGCCGAGAACTCAAGGTTGCTTGTGGAAAGGCAAAAAAGGCAACACTTAACAGAGGCAGCATTGTTTATATCTCAGATAGTTATTCCCACACAGTTAAGGAGTTTAGCATAATTTTCCCATACCAAAGAGAGCGCACATAACCCACAGGAGCCCCGAAATGGTGAGTAAGGGGGACTGATTGCTTCAGGGCTGTACTGGGGTTTCTGTGCATTGGGGAAAGCAAACAGCTGCAGGGGGCACCTACACTGAACACTCTCCCAACATTTTCCACAGGAGCTGATCCTGGAAGATATCTTGCTGCTGCGGGTCTTCTACAGCAATGCGGATTCCGCCCTGGCCCCTATGCAGCTTGCCTGTGTGCAGCAATGGTCCTCCCACCCCTCGCGGCACAGTGGTGCAGATGCGTTAGCCTAACTGGGACAAGGACCACAGTGGCTCTCCCTGTAAACTTGCGCATGCGCATTGCCCACGCTCTGGCTGAAAGTTTTGAAGAGATTACCGAGGCCGATTACCGCGATGTGATAGACCACATCAGTGGGCTATTCCACATCTAGGCATACATGCATGCATGCAGCCCTAACCCTCCCTCCTCTCCTGAAACATTTCCATCCTGAAAATAAAAGCCACTTACCAGGAACCCGCTCCTCTGCTTGTCCTTCACCAAGTACCAGCTGCTGTGACTGGCTACCTTCCTCCTGGGTTGAGAAGAGTTCCTGGATGCATGCCTCCTAGGACTCTGGGGTGTCTCTCCTTACCCCAGTACCCTCACTCTCACTTTCCTCCTCCTCCCCCCCTCCTCTTCCCCCCCCCCCCGCTCTGAAGTGTCCATCGTAGTCCTCAGATTGGCGGTGGGGTCACCCCCAAGTATCGCATCCAGCTCTTTGTAAAACTGGCAGGTCGTGGGAGCAGCGCTGGAGCGGCGGTTTCCCTCACGGGCTTTGAAATAGGCACTCCGCAGCTCCTTCACTTTAACCCTGCACTGCACCGTGTCCCGGTCATGGCCCCTTTCCAGCATGGCCCTTGATATCTGCCCATAGGTATCGTAATTCCTACGGCTGGAGCGCAGCTGGGACTGCACAGTTTCCTCCCCCCAAACACTGATGAGGTCCAGCAACTCGCCATTGCTCCATGCTGGGGCTCGTTTGGCGCGTGGAGGCATGGTCACCTGGAAAGATTCACTGATTGCGCTCCACACCTGGCTGAGCAAACAGGAAGCGGATTTTTAAAATTCCCGGGGCATTTAAAGGGTGGGTCACCTGAGGCCAGGGCAGTAGAGTTCGAACTGATGAGCAGAGTGGCTGAACAGGCATTCTGGGATACATCCAAATACCTCTGGAGGCCAGTAACAGCGCTTTTGGTGGCCACACTGGCGGAGCAGCGCTGGAGCAGCGCTGCATCACCAGCGCTGCAGTCGTTATTCCCCAGGCAGAGATGGAGTACAGCCAGTGCTGTAGCCAGGGAGATACAGCGCTGTATGTGCCTTGTAAGTGTGGACAGTGAGTGAGTTGCAGCGCTGTAAAGCCACCACCAGCGCTGCAACTCTCCAGTGTAGCCAAGCCCTGAGAAATAAAATCCTCTACTCACCAAGGTAGTTTGCAACAGCAAACTAATTGTAAATGACTTTAATGATGGTGAAAGCTACCAGATTGACAGCCCTTGAAACAGACCTCCTCTGCCAAAAGTGCAAAGACTTAAGCAGCAGTCCAAGATTCTCCCGCGTTGCTCTTCCTATCCACCCTTCATTGTGCCTCAGGGCTTGTCTACATCACAAAGTTGCAGCGCTGGTGAGGGGGTTACAGCGCTGCAACTTAGGAGGTGTACACATCTGCAGGGCACCACCAGCGCTGCAACTCCCTGTTTGCAGCGCTGGCTGTACTCCCGTTTTGTCTCGGGTGTAGAGGATCCAGCGCTGGTGATCCAGCGCTGGTAATCAAGTATAGACACTTACCAGCGCTTTTCTTGACCTCCGTGGAATAAGCAGGTATCCCAGCATACCTGAGGAAGCCTCTGGTAATCAAGCTGGTCTCCTTCCCCGGTTTGCTCTCGCGTTCCCCGAACCCGAGCAAGCAGGTCTCCTTCCCTGCGGTTTGCAGGGTGGTTCGGGGAACGCGAGAGCAAACCACGGCGAAGCTGGTCTCCTTCCTTGGTTTGCTCTCGCGTTCCCCGAACCCCCGAGCAAGCAGGTCTCCTTCCCTACGGTTTGCTGGGTGGTTCCGGGAACGCGAGAGCAAACCGCGGCGAAGCTGGTCTCCTTTCCCGGTTTGCTCTCGCGTTCCCCGAACCCCCGAGCAAGCAGGTCTCCTTCCCTACGGTTTGCTGGGTGGTTCGGGGAACGCGAGAGCAAACCGCGGCGAAGCTGGTCTCCTTTCCCGGTTTGCTCTCGCGTTCCCCGAACCCCCCTTGAAGCCGCCCAACAGCGCTGCAGTGTGGCCACATCTAACACCACTTGCAGCGCTGGTTGCTGTAAGTGTGGCCACTCTGCAGCGCTGGCCCTATACAGCTGTACTAATACAGCTGTAACAACCAGCGCTGCAAAATTGTAGATGTAGACATACCCTCAGTATTGCCCTAAAGGGGCTACTTCTAATGTTGACAAAGGGACTTACTGTCTAGGGCCCATTAAATCCTGGGCCTCTGCTGAGGGTGCTCACCGAGATAATCAACTGTGACTATGATGTAATCATGTGGATACACATCCAATAGAAACCCAACTGAAAAGTCTCACTCTCTCCACACAAGCCATTCTACAGACATCAGAAGGTTAAAAACCTTTAAGCTGCTAGAGACCCAGACTAGATTCAAGCTGGCAACTTCGTGATATACTTTGCTTTGTATCCTATTACTGCTCTCCTGAGCCATCCACTTTCCCATATAGCTGTTGGATTTTTGAGTGAAGCAGGAAGATGTCAGGAGTAGCATGTGAAATTTAAACATGCCCAGCTTATTTTATATGGAGCTACAAAAAATAAAATATTCAATCAACCAGTTCTAATCCTCAACAAAAGAAATGAACACAAAATTTTATTCCCCCACTCCCTTGAAATAATGAATTCTTGTTTGTTTTAAGGCAAATAAAATCTTTTTAGATTCATCAGTACTTGTAATTATTCAGTCATAGTAAAGAGTGGGATGAGTGCATTTTGTGCCCAAGATGTATGTTTTCATGACAGTTTTGCAAGGCAAGGGTATATTAGACAGGAAACGACCTACAATATAAGATAGTCTAGTCTTTCTCCTTGCCATTATGGGATTGCTCCAGACAATATATTCTCCAGTGTGTTCATGTATTCCATGATTTTTCTGCTCTGCAGAATCTTTCCATTCAGAAAAAATATTAAGGTTCCAGTACTTCTGGATAGTGTGCCACACCAGAGATGTAAAATGGCACCTATTTATCATAAAACTAGAGTTAGCTTCAAAGCCTAACTTTAAGTATTTAAATCCAGTCACTTTCAAATTACTTTGCTCCAAAAAGTGTAATCGTTAGAGCTGGTTGGAACCTTTGTTGTCAAAATGAAATTTTGGCAAAATGTCCTGTTTTATCAAAGCCAAACTGTTCCATGAAGACATATTGGTTTCCATGAAATGTTCATCAGGAAGGTTTTTTGAGGGAAAGGGCAGGAAGAGAGACACTCTAGTTGAATAGCTGAGCTGAGTGATTAGAGTACTGGCCAGGGAGGTGGAAGACCCAGGTATAGGCCTCAGTGGAACACAAATTTTGAAACTCAAAAGTTGCCTTGTCCTCCTCCAGTCAGCTCTAGTAATTATAAAGTGACTAATAGACAGTTAAAAGCTACACAGATTTGTCCTAGACTGTTGTATGTGTGCCCATATGAGATGATGGAGTCGGAGTCTGAGTCTGGAACTTCTCAATCCTGAATAATGGAGTTTATTTTGCTTACGCTGCCATGAAGACAATGTACCCTCCAATGTTTTTATCCTGGAAAGGAGGAGAGTATATTTTAAACAAGATCAAATGTTGTGAGTGAAAAACAGCATAACTACCTGGATATAAACACAACCTTAAAATTGAATCCTTTCAGATGATGCAGACGCAACCACCATGACAGATAGTGAGCTGGGTTGTACAGTTATACATTTATGTGATCATAGTACTGAGATTCCACCTACTGTCTTAAAAAGGCAATTCAGGTATCTAGATGCATACGCTAACCAAGACCATGACAAGCTCAAATCTTCTTGAAATCTAAAAGGTGGTATTGATACTATAAAACTGCTACTCCCCAATTTAACCATTGGTTCAATGGGACTTTTTTTTAATAAAGAACCATATTGATCAAGCAACTCATTGGTTATTTTCACATCTTGATTTGTGTGTTTCTTCCCTTTCAGTCAGTGTGCCTCTGCTCTGGGGAGAGCTAGCACCTGCACCTAGAGTCTGCAGGCTACAATCAGCCTGTACCGCCTCCTCATCACCTCCCCTGTCCTAACTGCAAACAACAGAGGGTTTGTTCCTATGATCACCATACTGCATGTGGTGTCAGACACAAGCCTTTCAAAACCACAAAGATGACACTAGCTAATGGAGTGCAGGAACTCTCCTCCCCCACATTTCTATTAGCAGCTCAACACAGTAGGTGCACTATCACGTATTACCTCAAAAACAAAGCCAAATATCAATTCATCTAAGATGTTCAAAGATAAGACAGGAAATTAGTGCTGAAGGGGCTGCAAATAGGTCACCTCATCACCTCCACAACCACGTAGACTTTCCAGTGTGTTCACAGTGCTGAGAGAATCCAGGTCAAGTTACTTCTTGTGGCAGGACTTCAAGGCACCCAATAGGAATTCTACCCCAAAATAAGACACATGGTACATTTCATTTGCACATTAGGACCTAGCATGCTCTTCTGGCTCACAGTTATTTCTGCATGAACAGTGCATAAAGGAAACACAGATCTGGAATTGGGAACAAGCAACCAACTTTGTCCTCCGTTTTGCCCTGAGATGCATCTATGTCTTCTCTGTATGCGCTGGAAACCAGAACCATGGGAAGCTACACTCATGCCTAAGGTACCACCATCTAACCCAGCTATAGCAATTTCAGTTCTGTGGGTGCTGGGTAAAAGGGAGCTCCTCACTGGAATTCATTCTGTTCCGTCATTGCACTCTGCAGCTCAGCAAGGAGCTGACTGGGGGAAGATAGCATATTCTTTAGGCAAAGTCCTTTCCACCAGATATAAGGACCTAACATTTCATTATCCCTCACATCCAAAACTTAAGGGAATTTTAACTAAAATGACCAAAATGTTCACACTGGCATGGTGGGTATCAACCATACAAATAAGGTTGGATTCATTTTCTCTTCCTCCACCTCACCAGTACGTGGCATCAGATAGCTCCTTTCCCTATCATCTTCAGACCACAGACCATACCAGTGCCAGAGGGCAGAAGAGCAGTATTCAGGGGAAAAGAATTCTGAAGGCAGCAGCCCTCAGTGAAAAACATCCTGCATTCCGCTCTCCCAATCCAATATATCAGGGTACCTGAGCAGTTCTGATACAATCATAGTTCTGCATGCAGACTGAAATTTCATCTCTCTCTCACACACATACACACACACACACACACAGAGTAACAATGACAGATTGTCAGGAGATTTGAAGACTCCACATGTCTGGTTCAATGATAGAACATTGACTAGACAAAGTTTGAGTTTTATATTTTATTTATATATATAGATCATTAACTAAGCCAACACCTCAGACTAAAATAAAGCTATACAGATGTATTATAGAAACATTACAAATATCTAAATTAAAAAGATTAGATTAAAATCCCCAAACTCATAAATTTATATCCAATAAACAATCCTTAGCCAATAACCTAAAAAAGTGCTGCTGGGGCCTATAGTCCTCAAATGAAAGGACATTATAAAAGCCAATTCAATATTTATACAGTTCTTCAAAGAAGAACAGATAGTGGAGAAAGCAACTCCCATTTTAATTCACTAAGACATAAAACTAGAAACCCAAAGGAACAGCTTTGCCCGTCTTTATTTTATACCAAAGTTTTTGCTCCCCTCCTCCAAAGGAATGGTCATAGAATACATTTCAATAACATTTATAATAAAAATTTTGAGGCTAACCCCAATTTGTTATATCTGGGTAACCAAAAACTTAGGTGGAAACAACGTTTCTCAAGGTTAGATATGTAGCTTCTTTTAACTCAAACATGAACACCTGTGGGACTTTACAGAGTAAATCGTTATTTGACTCATAGCTACTCTCAGCCTGGTTATGTGCCGCCACTCTGTAGGCTTTATAAGAGCTCATTTATGCTCTAACACCCACTCATTCATACACACACCACTAAAAATGCACATTCATATCCATATGCAGTGTAATTGTAGCCATGTTGGTCCCATGATATTACAGAGACAAGGTGGGTGAGGTAATCTTTTATGGGACCAACTTCTGTGGTAAGAGAGACAAGTTACCTCATCCACCTTGTCTCTCTTAATATCTGGTCAAAACGGGCGAGGTGTAATTCTCCCATTGGGGAAGCTGCGCACACTTGGATTGTGGTCCTGCCCGCAGGCCCAGCCTCACTCAGCCTCCTCCCCTGGAAGTCCCGCCCATGCTTGGCCGGCTCCCCGAGATACACCCCCCCAGCCACTGACACCTCTTTGATCCCCCTGCCCCCAGGCCCCCCACCCACTGCTCATGCCTCTTTGCCCCCTCCCCCAGACCCCCTTCCACCTGCCTGGCCACTCACACACATGCATCTCTTTGCCCCTTCCCATGACTCCACCCACCGGCCTGCCAGCCGCTCACCATCCGTGTGCGCCTCTTCACCCCCTCCCCCAAGGCTCCCATGCGGGCAGAGTGGGGCGGGAAGAGGATGAGCATGACCGAGGCCATGGCTGGCTACCCTTTCAGCAGCTGCACACTCCAAAGGCGGTGGGCAGGCTGTTTGGGGACACTTAGCCTCCCTGGTCTCTTATACCCACTGCCTATGCTGGTCAGACAAGCACACTGTAAAGTTATCTGGAGTGGCTCATGACCATGAGTGAGAACCACAGGACAGACTGTTAAGAAGCAGGGCACAAACCTCAAACTGGTTCTGTGTTCTATAATTAGATTTCACCAGTCAAATATTGAGTGTGAACTTCTCAAGCACCTTAACAGCCTTAACATGAAGTCAGATAGTCCCCTTGTTAATTTCAGTTTATATGTTTGCCAAATTATTATGTATAAAAGTTAAAATAAGGCCATTTTGTTCTGGTAAAAGGACAAGGCAACCTCCATTTTGGGTCAGGTGCTTGTTCCTCAGTACCTACAAAAGGCAGGAAAATGGAAAGAGCAGGAATCTGACCTTGCCTAGCAACAGCTCCCTATAAAGACCAATGAGGGGTGGGGCCAGGGGCACTGGCTCTTGAGCTTTTAGTTGTCAGAGGTTCAGGTGTTTAGCTCTCTCTCGTAGTGCAGTACAATCTTGGCACTGGCTATTAGCCTGCAATAGTTACTCACTAATTAAGTTGGGGTTGTTTGTTTGTTGTTTTGGGAAAGCAAACTTGCATACACAGACCTGGTCCAATTATTTAGATCAATCATGCACTCAGAACGACGCAAAGCAGTTAAGGGTGGGAGTTAAGACAGGGATACGTACCTGTCTGTTTCATCTGTCATCCACGGTCGGTGTTCATCGCTGGCTTCTGTCATCTGGATCTTGCAGCCCCTTCATCGTTGATGTCTGTAAAGGTAGAAGAACATCTTGTATTATAAGTGCATGTGTGTGCCTGTGTGTTATGCCGAATCTCCAGAATCATTAATCCATCCTTTCCTTTTCCATCATAATCCTTTCCTTTCCTTCCTCTCCCCTTAGCAAATAAAGTGTTGTTGGTAGTTTTACATTTGTGCGTGCGTTATTCATTTAGGGGTCAGCTCTGCTAGATGGGCTTAAAAGGGGGACTCAGTGGGAGATAAACTGTAAGGCTCCCCAAGGTCTTCTGATGAGATCAGCCTAGAGAGATAAAAATCCTTACGCCCTTGGGCACTCTGGTCTATCTTGCCACCCAGGCAAGCCTGCCTTTGTGACAGAGGGTCCCTTACACCAAAAATCACAATATTCAGGTTACTCCCAGTCCCAAAGAACCAGTCATTTAAACCCAGGTCAATTGTACCTTAGATCTGTTACCAAAGACAACTCTTGTAACCAATCCTGTAATAAACTAACTAGAGATTTATTAACTAGGAAAAAGAAATAGAGTTTTTCAAGGTAAAAGCAGGTAAACATACTCACGCAAATGAGTTATAGTCTTAAGTTTCAAAAGGTATCAGAAGCTGCTGTAATGTGAAAGCTCTATCTATCCTTTTGGGCTAACCGAAGCTAAGCAGGTTGCGGATCCCTTGCTTATGCTTAGAAATACTGCTCTCTCCAAATTCCGAGAAGCACAGTAAAACAGTTCCTTCTGGTCAGGGATTTTTATCCCCTTCCCCCAGAACTCAAACTGATGGGACAGGTGTTGGAACCTGTCTCCTCTTCATGGGGGGAGGGGCGGGGAGAATCAACAAAGTCTTTGTTTTTTGACATTTCACAGTAGCTCATTTGGTTTCAATGGGCCTTCTTGTATGCAGGACTAGCACTTTACATTAATGTTTTTTTCCTGTTTGTTGAGTTACGTAGTTAGAGGTTTACCATGCAAACACTCCACATAACTTTATACTATGGGCTACAGATGTTATAAGTGAGATCAATACATTTAGCATCCTACAAATATTTCATCGTCTAAACATTGAACATATTCTTATAAACTCACCATCTATTTTAACAATGCTAACACACAGGTGAGCCAGACTGGTTGCTATTTATGCATTTATCTGTGTTCAGTGAGGCCTAGGGCCCTTGACATGAGCTGGCACCTGGTCTGCCAGCATCACACATGTCTCCTACTTGACAAAATAAAAATTCAAATAAAAACTTAAATCCTTCAATGGCAACACAAGCTCTTCATCCTGACAGCGCTTCTCAAATCTTCCTGGAATATTGCTTGCCTGTAGATGATGGATTTTCTCAGCTTCTGTTGGTGTTTAGTTAACTAGCTGGTCTCCCGGATTCTGTCAGACTCACCTGTGATAAATCTTAGTTGCTGGCTATTATTGGGTTCCATCAACCCATCACTGGCCAGCCTCCAGGGAAGGAAGAATAGATCTTGCTTATGTGATGACCACGCTCTTGGGAAACACACCAAGGATTGAACAGGGAACCGCGAGAGATAAATGCATGGGCTGTACAGTTTGAGCTAAAGAGCCATGACTTGGTAGCTGAGGGCTGTAACAACTCATGTCTTCTGTGTATTGGGCACAAAGGTGGGTCTGTACACTCAATAGTGGGTTACATTGAAATCACATGGCTTCTGACCCACCGCGACATGGACTTCAAATCACCTTACACCACCACTTTAAAGTGGCATGCCCACACCACCTCTTCTGACCTACCTGGCTGAATCAGAATAAGGCATTTCCCTGGAGCTGTTAGGCATTTCACCCAATGTGGATTTATTATTTCATCTTTAACAACAATCAAGTCGAAATCTGGGAGATGTCTTGTAGAAATCTGGAAAAAAAATCCAGCAGACTCAGCAAGTTTCTAACTGAACATTGCAGAAAGTAAATTGTCTATTTATGAGTCTCAAAATATCAGATTGATTAGGTCAGTTTGATGATGCTGGTCACAAGATCTTCTGATCATGAACTGCTTAAAGGTTGAACAAAATTGCTGACCATCTTTTAGAAGCTGTAATTTTAAAAAATCTATTACATTCAAAACAAAACCAAAAAAATATGTAAAATAAAACTTAAGACTGAATTCTAAGTCTTAATTGCAAACACACCCATTCATGCATCTACTGCTGCATGTTATTTCCTTTAGTCTCAGGACAAGTGAATTAGCAAAAGTCTTTTTTCCAATGCAATTATTTCTCCTTATTTTCCACTGACCTGAGCAGAAATCAAAATAGCTGTCCAAATGACATTCTTATTATAAAAGGAGAAAAAGACATTTCTTTATCTTACTACAAATCTGGATTTTTAAATCCTCAGAGGACCCCACACATTAAATAGTCATCACACTACAAAGACCAGAAAAAAAATTATCAGAAGATATACATGAGAAAAATAAGTGGAAACAACGTTTTTCATAGAGTCATAGATTCCCAGGCCAGAAGGGACCACTGACTGCATAGCACAGGCCATAGAACTTTCCCAAAATAAGTCTTGTCTGTACTAGAGCACATCTTTTGGGAAAACATCCAGTTTTGATATTTAAATTGCCAGCAACGGAGAATCTACCATGACCCTCTGGTAAACTGGAACAATTATTAATTACCTTCTCTGTTTAAAATGTACAGCTTATTTCCAGTCTGAATTTGTCTAGTTCAACTTCCAACCACTGAATCTTGTTATATCTCTGTATGCTAGATTAAAAAAATTTGTTATCAAATATTTGTTCCCCAAGTAGGTATTTATAATCTGTTGTCAGTCACTCCTAAATCTTCTCTTTGTTAATCTAAATAGATTGAGCTCTTTGAGTCCATCACTATAAGGCATGTTTTCTAATCCTTTAATCATTCTCATGGCTCTTCTATGAACCCTCTCCAATTTATCAACAGCTTTCTTGAATTGTGAACAATAGATCTGGACACTGTTGTGCTGAGTTGGATCACAGAAACCCCCTTGGGGCTGTCAACTGATGTGCAAGACTACTTCAGCCCGTTTTCCTGTCTGGGCAGCTTGGCACTTCAATGCCCTTCCTGGTTTGAGCCAGACCTGCTAGCCTGCTGCAAACCCAGATCCAGGTCTGAACCACATCCCCTAACAGCTATAGGCTTAAAGTGAAAGCAGCTTAAGAAGTGTTCCTGTCCTTAACACTCAGATGCCCAACTCCCAATGGGGTCCAAACCCCAAATAAATCCGTTTTACCCTGTATAAAACTTATACAGGGTAAACTCATAAATTATTCACCAGTTTCTTTCAGATATACTGGGGGGTGGAGAGGCTCTCTCTTTAGCCAGCTGAAGACAAAATGGAGGGGTCTTCCATGGGCTTAAATAGACTCTCTCTTGTGGGTGAGTCCTCTCTCCTATGCCAAGTCCAGCTCCAAGATGGAGTTTTGGAGTCACATGGACAAAGTCACATGTCCATGCATGACTCAGTTTTTACAGGCAGCAGCCATTGTTTACATGCTGCCCTCAAGTAGACTTCTTATGTGGATCCAAGATTCATTGTCCTTTTAAGTGTTTCTTGATTGGGCACTTAATTTGCACATTCCTTTCTGAAGAAGCTGACCAAATGCTTTACTAAAGCTACTTAGAAATCAAGCAAGTACACACAGACAATATCCATAACTTTGAATACAACAATGACACATACATACAAATAGTAGGGCTTTGGAGCAGCGCCCAGAGCTGGAGCACGGACCAGTAGGTTTTTGACTGGAGCTGGAGCGGACGCAGAGCGGAGCAATTCAAAAATTTGATTGCTCCAAATCCCTGCCAAATAGGATGAATATATTCAGTAGATCATAACCTTTACATAGATATGTTACATGGCATATGTAGCATAAAACATATTCCAGTTCTACCATATATGTATATATTCACCAGCATATTACCATGAAGCCTTATGGGGTGCAACGTCACACACAACATCACAACTGTATTCCAGTAGCAGTCACACCACTGCCAAATACAAGAGGTACTATAACTTCTCTATTTCTACTCACTATTCCTATGTTGTATATAACGTGACACTGCAGGTTTGCTCAAGAGCCAGCAACAAAGTAACCCTCAGTCCTGGTGCTGAAGAATGGCTCTCTCACAGGGCAGCAGCATTGGCTTGTGGTCAGAGTAGTAGTTCTCAGCCTTTTGCACACCACGATCCCCCATCCACTTAGCAATATGGTAATGACAGGTTGTTTGTGACCCCCTTGACACCTGTTCATAACCTCTTCCATTGAGGACCACTGGGTTGGAGCACAGGGCAAGGATTCACAAAATTTGGATTCCATTCCCAGATTCTTCTCTCCCATTCTGTGACCTTGGGCAAGTCATTTATCCCTTCCAGGCCTCAGTTTCACTGAAGATAGGGACATAATAGTTACTATATGTAATTTGGATGGAGGTGTTACAGAAGCTCTAAAAGTTCTTTTACTTACTGGCTAAAGGATAGGCGTACTTTACACTTATTAAAACCTGGGATTGCCCCTACACTCTAGTTAAACAAAGGTTTTTCTCTTAACACATCATGCAAATATGATCCTGTAACCTAAGATCAACAAGGCACCACAATATGCACCTTCAATCCCTGTAAAACATTTGTGTGTGACACAAAACTGGAATAAGGTCTAATAAATAGGTGACTGTTTAGGTGGCACAGATAAGCTTCAGGGAATTTGCTCTGAGCCTACATCTGCCAGCACCACCTGTTAGGATCAAATAAGAGCAGAGAAAACACAAGCTTGCTTTAAAGTTGTTATTCCCTAAATGTTAGCAGATGTGAGTGCACGAAGAGGCAGAGGCAGCTGAGATGGGAAGAAACACGATAAATGGAGTGTGCCCAGGCTCTAAGCCACCACATCCAAGATTTAGGTAAAGGTGAATTAACCAAGGGGAGAATGACCCCATAAAATGGTCACTGTTAAACTGAGCATGTAATTTGTCATGGAATATTAGAATTATTGTATTAAACTGTCCTGTGTCAGTATTGACAAGTCATGCAACATTTGGCGTTTCCCTTAGAGCTCCTGCTCTTGGAAACAGGTGATTACAGGAGAATATCAACTTTCTGTTTTTTTTAAGTAAATATCTGGCACCCACAATGGCAGAGATATGCTTGAAAACAAGCCTGATTGTCATAGGGTGTGCAGGTGGGGAGGGTGAGGTCAATATATTATCAGCAACACATCAGTCCCCAAATATGTACCTCTCTCTGCTGGCTGAATGTGGCACTGCAAGCACTGTCTGCCTCCACTCTTTTTTTAATTTTATTCTTTTATAACAGAACTCTTCTAAAACATTTTACAGCATAGTGATAAATTTAGTAGATCTATAAATACTCAAATATAAATTGACCTATGGAACGAGGGTTTTCTGTCTCCTCCGGCCAGGATTCACGTGGCTCAGCCCTCCAGCTGGGTCACACTCAGAGTTCAATTCCCTTCTGGGATAACAAAAGTCCAAACAAACAAAACATTCTTTTACCTAGCTTGGGCCCCTCTTGGGCCTCCCTCTGGGTTCAGTTCCCGGTCCTCTTCTGGGCTATCTTTTAATCTCTCTGGGATAGAGCCCTGACTCCCAAGCTCTTTCCTTGAAATCCCCTTACAGTCTCAACTCCTTTGGGATATCTTTGAGTCTTCCGTGCTCTGAGGTAGGATTCTAATTCCAGGGGGTGTCCCCAGACACCACTTCAGGGCCTTCCATAAGAGTCCAACTTGCTCACTGCAGTTCCTCCTCCAAAATCAGTTCTCCCAGCACCTCTAATGGGTGCATCTACACAGCAAGTGGCTGTGAGTCTCAAAGCCTGGGACAACAGATTCAGGATCATGCAATGGTGCTAAAAACAGCAGTGCAGACATTGTGGTTTGGCCCATGAAGCCCACACTCGTCTCTAGGCTACAGAGCCGAAGTTCTGACTGAGCTCCAATGTCTGAATGGCTATTTTTAACATTGTAAAGAGCCCAAGTCTGCAGACCCAGGCGCTGAGACTCCCTGCCATTCGCTGTGTAGACACAGAGGGTTGCCAGCCCTTCAGGATTGTCCTGGAGTCTTCAGGCATTAAAGATTAATCTTTAATTAAAGATTATATCATGTGATGAAACCTCCAGGAATACGTCCAACCAAAATTGGCAGCCCTAGATATACCCTATGAAGCCCAGGTGTTTCAGGCAATCACATGACCCCTATTAATTCAGCCAATCCCCCCATCCAGAGTCCGGATAGCAGTCAAGCTCCAGCAGTTGTCTGGTGCAGGAACCAGCCCCTCAGCAGTGGCAAGGAGCAGAAGCACTGGCCACGCCACTGCCCACTCAGGTTTGGCCCCTCTGCTATGAAGGAAGGGTGGCAGGGTCAAATCTGAGCGAGTAGCATTGTGATCTGATGCACAGAGTCACAACGACACTCAGGTTGACCCCCTTCTCTCCCCAAACACATATTGGGCCCTAGGCACATGCCTAGCTTGCCCATGCTTTAATCTGGCCCATACGCTTGCAAATGCTGACTCATTCCTTCCCAAAGCCCCTTGCCCTGACCTCACTGCCCGATTACTCATCCACCCACACCCATTCTCCTGCCCAGCTGCAGGGCCACATACACCACACTCACACCTAAAGATCATTCCCATCCCATTCCCAGTTACCAAATTTTCCTTTAACTCACCCACCAAAAGAAGAGAATCCCAATCCCCCACCCTCGACTGTTAGACATTCCCCTAACACTACCTCCCTCAACTCCGCCCTGGCCCTCCACAACCTATCCACAGAGCCTACACCCCATATTCTGACCCCTCTGAAACTGCTCTTGTCATGGTATAAACCCCCACTCTGAACCTTAGCATCCAAAAGATGGGGTACCAGCATGAATTCCTCTAAGCTCAATTACCAGCTTAGTACTTGTAGCGCTGCCACCAACCAGGAATTACAGTGCCTGGTACACTCTGGTCCCCCCAAAACCTTGCCCAGGGACCCCCAAGAACCGGACCCTCTGGATCTTAACACAAGGAAAGTAAACCCTTTCCCCCACCGTTGCCTCTCCCAGGCTTCCCCTCCCTGGGTTACCCTGGAAGATCACTGTGATTTCAAACTCCTTGAATCTTTAAACGGAGAGGAAAATTCACCTTCCCTCCTCCTTCTCTCTCCCCCTCCCAGACTCTCCCTGAGAGAGAAAGTAATCCTAACACAGACAGAAATTAATCTTTCTCTCCCCCCTTCCCTCCTTTCTCCTCACCAATTCCCTGGTGGATCCAGACCCAGTCCCCCAGGGTGTCACCAGAATAAAAAAACAATCAGGTTCTTAAACAAGAAAAGCTTTTAATTAAAGAAAGAAAAAACAGTAAAAATTATCTTTGTAAATTTAAAATGGAATATGTGACAGGGTCTTTCAGCTATAGACACTGGGAATACCCTCCCAGCCTAAGTATTTAAGTACAAATTAAAATCCTTTCAGCAAAATACACATTTGAACTCCTTCCAGCCAAATACACATTTGCAAATAAAGAAAACAAACATAAGTCTAACTCACTTTATCTACCCAGTACTCACTATTCTGAACTTATAAGAGCCTGTATCGGAGAGATTGGAGAGAAACCTGGTTGCATGTCTGGTCCCTCTGAGCCCCCAGAGTGAACAACAACCAAAAAACTAACAGCACACACAAAGCCTTCCCTCCCTCAAGATTTGAAAGTATCCTGTCCCCTGATTGGTCCTCTGGTCAATTGACAGCCAGGCTTACTGAACTTGTTAACCCTTTATAGGCAAAAGAGACATGAAGCACTCCTGTTCTATTAACCCTTAACTATCTGTTTATGACAGCTCTATATATGCAAAATACTGTTCTCAAAACAATATATGGCTCTTACAGCCTTATCTGTATCCACCAAGAGCATTGTGCCAACTGGCCCTTAGTGAATATCAAAACCAACAAAACCTCCTGACAGATAACCCAAATATCATGCTGCTCCTAGAGGAGCACGTGACCCGTGGAAAAGACTGGGACATGAGAGACTTGGGTTCTATTCCCACCTCCACATGGGTGACCTCAGACATGTTGCTTTTCACCTCTCTGCCTCTGTTTCCCTGGCCGCCCTTTGTCACTCATGTTGGTTTACATTGTAAGCTGTTTGGGGCAGGGACTCCATCTCTATATGTGTCTGTAGAGCACCTAGCACAGTGGGGCTTCAATCTTTGTTCGGGCCTCTAGAGGGCCGGTGCAAGGATGTTTTGCATCCTAGGCGAAACTTCCACCTTGCGCCTCCCCCCTTGTGGCAGCTCTCCACTCTCCGCCCTGAGGCACGCCCCCGGCCCCAGCTCACCCCTGCTCCATGCATGAGCACCCCGAGCATGCCGTGGGCACTTCAATTCTCCCGCCTCCCAGGCTTGCGGCGCCAATCAGCTTAGGCGCTGCAAGCCTGGGAGGTGGGAGAAGTGAAGTGGCCACGGTGTGCTCGGGGACGAGGTGGGGCAGGGGTGAGCTGGGGCGGAGAGTTCCCCTGCATGAAGCCCCCCCCGTTACTTGCTACAGGCAGCCCTCCTCGCGCTCCCCTGCCCCAGCTCCCTCCACCTAAATGCCAGCGGTGACCGGGGCAGCCAAAGATCCGGCCGCCACGGTTGCTGCAAAAGAAAATGGCACCCCCCAAATGCCAGCGACCTAGACAACTGCCTAGGTCGCCTAAATGGTTGCACCGGCCCTGGGCCTCTAGATACTATTGTAATACAAATAATAATTCCTACCCTCAGCATGCCTTGCAAACTCACATGGAGTCCATGCCCAAGGTCCAGTAGGAAGATTTCCATATATGTATATATATATATATATCCACATTCATCCTGTCTATATGCAAAGATCATATTAATGAAACATTCAGGTTGAGATTTCCATGCCTTTCACTTCCACTACCTCTACCCCTCTTGGGACTATTTGTTCCTGTTCTTTAGCCCATGACAGACATGGATATCATGCCTCACTGATTCCATAGAAAATTTGGTCAGTTTACACAGGGAAATGTGTCTTTTAAATTTACTTTTCCTTGTAAACCAGGCTAATTTGCTATGGAAACAATCAGCATTAAACATGGAACCCCGTAACGCCATTTTACCACATTATAACCAGGCCAGTTACTAATTTGGAGACTACAACCAGCAGAGGTGCAACACAAGCGTTATTTCCAATAGCTGAGTCCCTGTCTGTCACCAGAGCCTGCAGATGCTCATTCCTAGCGGATGAGCAGGTCTTGGCTCTGCTCCTTGGGAACCCTTGTCTCTCTCAGAGGAAAGCTCTCACCAAGAGCAAAGATCAGGCTTATCTTGGAACTGCTCCCCGTGAAAGTCTTAGTTTGAGAGTACATGATCAATGAAACACCACAGCAGAATTCAAAGTTGCTGAGAAAGGAGAAGTGATTTGCACCTCTGCAAGCAGGTTATCAAGTAGGTAAACACATGCATGAGACTCAGTTAAATAAATAATCTTTTAAATTAACCTTTGCTCAATCAAAGTCCAGCTGTACCTACAGGTACAGCCACAGGAGAGACTGCTGGAGAGAATTCCCTAAGGAACAGCTCTACGCAGACACAGGTAAGAACTTCCTTCTTTCTTAACTACCCCCTTTCCCCCAAAACATCCCAGTAGTTACTAGCCTGGTTACCTTTTAGGTGCTTTACCTCCATTCCCCATAAAGCTTTTATGCAGCAAAAGGAGAAGTAACATTGAGCCCTGTGCTAGCTTCCCCACTTCCCTCTGAGGTGCATAAGTTCACCATCTGCCTTTCCCTGCACCTGAATGTTTCTTAGGCCTTGTCTACACTGGGATTTGCCTCTATTTCAGGCTCTGGTGTAAACTCCTAGAAAACATAGGACAAACAGCTATGAGCTGCAATTTTCACCAATGCAGCCTGCTCTGGTTTCCAGCAGGGTAAGCTCCATGAGTACAAATGGTAGCTTTGCCTGTCTACACTGAGGATTTGCCATAGTACAACTGCATAGTGGCTAGAATCAGGGCAAATCTTGAATTTTCAAAGGGAGGGCAGATAAATCATGTGCAGTGGGCTCCTATTCTCTACCTACAGAGGAGCTGTATTTGGGATGGCCTGAAGACGCTCTGCCAGGAGAAATTTTCCAAATCAAGTCTAGGTATAAAAGTCTCTCTAGATACTAGGAAAGGATGCACCTGCTACAACGGAATTTACTTCAGTCTTAATTTCTCTTTTGTGGATATGTTCCGAGCAAAGTTTGAGGTATTGCAGCACATTAAATCCTTCCAGCTGTCTGATCAATGGGTGGGGCTCCAAGATACCAAAACCTTCTGGCATCTTCCTTCAGCTTCCATAACACATCTGTGCCCCTCTGACCTTCAATATACCAGTTGACCTGACCCATCTATGCCTCTTCACTAAAGGCACAACCATCTTTTTTTTTTTAAAAAAAAGGGAAGGGGGATTGTTTTAAGGCTTGTTTACACATGAAAATTAATCTAGAATAAAATCTGGTGTGAATTGAAAGCAGATTAACTTCTTGATTAACTCTGTGTGGGCATTCTCACACAGAGTACCTTATTCTGAATTTGTTAAATAGTTTTGAATAAGGGACTCTTATTCCAGAATGAGAGGGTCCACACAAGGAGTTATTCCAGAATGAGAGGGTCCACACAAGGAGTTAACCAGGAATAGCTCTTCCAGAATATAACCCGATTGACAAGAGTGGTGTGTGCAAGTCTGTCCGTCCATCCCACTCCAGGGGGATAGCAACATTGAACAATTTGGAGGGACAAGTCCGCAGCTAGGACTTCTCTGGTATTAATGGGATCTTGGACAAATTTTGTCAATGCTTCTTGGAAATATTGTCTTTTTAATGATCTCCAGACCCACAGAGTCCCAGGCCAGACCATCCCTGTGACATGGGCCTATTCCTCTATAAACTAACCCAAATTTATTATTTGATGATTCTCACTAGCCACAAAGCAGCTCATGGACTCTGTGGACCTAGGCTGGTATCCTGTGGGTGGTCACAGAAAGTGATTCACAGGGTCAGGAACCTGGGGCAATTTGAGTAACAGACAGCTGTAGTGAGACAGACATGTAAAACTTTACAGTAGGTGATCACATGGACTTTAATTGCCCGGGCTGTGATTAATGGGTAATCTCTGCATCACAGCTTGCCTTGGTCATTTAACAGATTTCTCTCTTAGTGGTGGTAAGCAGCCAAAAGCCAATTCAAAGGGCTATAGGTCATTAACAACATCATTACACAGACTTCTGAAAAGCCACTCAGAGAAAGATGTCCTAGTTAACCCCTGCAACTCCTACACATATTAGCACAGTTCTTTACAGGAGCTGTTGAAACAGTGAAACTGGCTCTCCTTGGTCCTGTTACCCAAAGTGAAGTCTCACACCTTATTTTCCATGTATTAAACTCTCCCTTGATGTGCATTTTATAATGATCAGGCACCCAAAAGAACAGAGTTCCATCCCACCTTGTAGTGATACACGAAAGGCCCCATCTGCTGCACAGGCAGCTTGCCCTAAATTCTGCACAGAAATCCCCTGGTGTGTGTGGCACGCTGGGGCAGCAGACTGGAAATTCAGCATCATTTAACATAACACTTAAAAATTGAGTTTTTCAATTAAATAAATGGAAAATAATGAACATAGCCTGCTATTTCTACAGTTTTTTCAAATTCCTTCAAGATATCCAATTTCCTCCAAGGGGTGTCACAGTTTTTCTGCTAATTATGCATCACTGTACTGTAGAGGTCAGCAGAGCGAGAAGCTGGAAGCTCTGGCAGTTAGATAGGTAGTGAGCTGAGATCTTTGGTGCCTGAGAAGGCAGGTTAGGATTGTGGGATAAGCATATTATCTAGACATTTCTGTTCAAACAACCAGCAGCAAAATAGTTAAAACTCATTCCCAAACCAGTGAGGCTACCTCTATGCTAGCATAGCTTCCTCCTGTAGACATACAACAACAGGAGTTTTTCTACTGGTTTACGACTGCCTCCTGAATGACATTAGCTATGCTGACCAAAGCCCTCTTCCATCAGCATAACTGCATGTACACTGGGGGTTTTATCAGCTGGGAAGGTGGGTTTGCACACTCCTGACCAACACAGCTATGCAAGTAGAAGTTTTAAGTGTAGATTAGGCCAGAAGGGATTCAAAACATTTAGTAAATCCAGATTCTTTCCTTGGCATCTGTCTTTCCTCCCCCCATTTACAGTGGAAACATCTACAATAGCAATGCCTATCTCTAGTTCTCTGCACCTGAAGTCTGAGTATGAAGAACTCTATCAGAGCTAAAGGACCCTCAGCCCATCCGATCTCAAATATTTTTATTCAATAGGTGGGACTGGCTTCATTTTCAAAGGGACCAACCAATAACTCCCTTGGTCTCACTCCAGAAGGGAGACTAGATGTCCCGATAAAATCGGGACCGTCCCGATATAGAAGTGTTTGTCCCGATTTTTTTTTCCTCTGCCGGCAGACCTCTCCCTCCCCTCCCCCCATGTGTCCTGATATTTTCTTCCTCTCATCTGGTCACCCTACACTCCAGACTCAGCACAAATGAGACAAGAGAGAATTTAACCGCTTATGCAAAAGGAGGGAAGTACACATTTCATTCTGTGTGGAAGGGGTTGGGGATATAGAGACAGACACTGAACTTAGCCAGAAAAAAGTGCTTGTACAGTAATTAGAACAGATCAGTAGCTACAGGCTGATATGGCAAGCTAGGCTCCCTTAATTTCTTTAATATTTTTACTCCTGGGGGCGATTCTGCACCAAAAAAAAATCTGCATACAATATTTTAAAATTCTGCAAGTTTTATTTGCCAAAATAGCACTACATAATCACTCCATTTTCATTAATTTTGGTAATTTATTTTAAAATACCTGTCAACAAGTATGCCTGTAACAATACAGACACATACAAAAATTCCCCCAAGAGTAGAGAGTTGAAGAAACCCCTATGACAACCCAGTTCCTGTTTCCCAACCCTTCCCAGAGTCCAGACACTCACAACCCCTCCCACACAGAGCCCACCTGCGGGGGTCCCCCAGCCAATACAACCTGTCTCCTCTGCAGAGTCCAACCATGGTCCCCACCCAGCCCAGATACCCGCACCCTCTCTTCCCCCCAGAGGCCAGTTGCAACCCCCCCCATCCTTGACACCCGACTCCCTTCCCTGCAGAGATTCAGAGGGAGAAACAACTTGATCCTTGGTCCCAGGCTTGCACGGAGTTTCCTGCGCGCCACTCTCTCCTTCCCTCAGGCCATGCTGGGAACTGCAGCTTCCATGAACCCTTAGCTCCCTCTCTCTCCCCCAGCAGTGTCTTCTATGTGCAAGCTGTGCTCTGCTGAGTCCAGTGGCCCATAGTGGCAGCTAGCAGCACTACAGTCCATTTCTGTGGAGGAAGGACATTGTGCACACATGATATTAATTTCTGCAAAACTCTGTATTACGTAATGGCGCACAATTCCCACAGGAGTAATATTTCCCCCAACAGTCTCTTTGACCAATTAATGACTCAAATAAAAACCTCTTTTGTTCCAACTTAATTCTATTTAGCCAAAAATACTAAGAAGGGTCACTTTGCTCAAAGCTACCTGTTTCTTTCTTAATCTTGCCCTCTTCTAGGAATTCCATTTTAGCCACACCTCAATTTTCTTTACCACTGGCAACACCTGTCAGCTTAATCTGCATTATGGTTTCTCTCCCATGAGGCTCAGTTCTGGAATAGACCCTGAGTAGCTTTCTCATCTTATTTTCCACAGCAGACAAGTTCTCTCTCTGGCATTCTGCCTTGAGTCAGTCTCCTCCTTAGCAAGAGGCAGACACCACCTTCATCTGAGATGAAAGACAAAAGCATTTTCTTCTTTTGTTATCCTTGTTAAAAACACTTTGGCTCAAATGACCTACCCAGTGCATATTGTGACAAAGTTCCTCCACTTATTGGTGGATTTGCTCGCCTCACAGATTCACCCTGTGGGTCGGGAAACAGCCCAGAGACCTTCCCCTCTGGTAGAAGCCACAGTCCAGGTCAATTCCTCCTGTGTTTGATCAAAAGTTGGGAGGTTTAGGGGGAACCCGGGCCCGCCCTCTACTCCGGGTTCCAGCCCAGGGCCCTGTGGACTGCAGCTGTCTAGAGTGCCTCCTGGTACAGCTGCGCAACAGCTACAACTCCCTGGGCTACTTCCCCCGTCGGACCATCTGACTGGATTTGGACCATGGGCCTTCACTAGAGTCTGTTAGAGGTCTTGCCCTTGTGGCAAAATGGGGGAGGAAATGCCGGTAATACTCCCACCACCCCTAGGAATGCTCAGACTTGCTTCTTACTACTTGGTAGTAGCCAATTTTGGATGGCCTCTAACTTGTTCATTTGAGGTTTTACCAGATCTTTTCCTATCACGTAGCCAAGATATTTGGCCTCTGTGAACCCCATAGCATGCTTAATAGGGTTTGCCATCAGGCCAGCTCGCCTGAAGTTATCAAGGACCACCTCCACCTTCTTCAAGTGAGTTTCCCAGTCTGGGTACTTCATCCAAGTAGGCCGCAGCATAGCTGGCATGGGGGAGTAGTAATTTGTCCATGAGGCGCTGAAAGGCAGCTGGGGCCCCATGTACTCCAAAAGGAAGGCCCATATACTAGAAAAGACCCTCTGGTGTAGAGAACGCCGTCTTCTCCTTTGCATCTTCGGCTAGGGGAATCTGCCAGTACCCCTTTGTCAAGTCTAGGGTCATTAAGTACCGGGCATTCCCCAGACGGTCCACTAATTAGTCTATGCGGGGTATAGGGTAGGCATCAAACTGGGATATCTCATTTAGTTGACGGAAGTCATTGCAGAACCTCATGATGCCATCAGGTTTGGGCACCAACACTATTGGGCTGGACAACTGACTGAGATTCTTCAATGATCCCCATCTCCAGCATTTTCCTGACTTCCGCTTTTATTTCCTTGCTTTTGGCTGCTGGCACCCAGTAGGGCCTCATTGTTACTCTGGCCCCAGGGTTCATGACGATGTGGCGATATGTCCCAGTTCTGCGACCTGGCTTTGTTCAGAATACATCTTGATATTGGGCGATCATCTCAGTTACCTCTTTCTTCTGGGCTGTCGTTAGATCAGGAGACACCCTCACCTGTTCAGGGTTTTTGTTCCCTGGGTGCAGGTCTTCCCGAAACACTGTGCATGCCTCTCGGGTTGCCAGGGGTTCAGAAGGTTGACATGATATATCTGCTCTAGTTTTTGATGTCCCAGTTGTCGCATCTTGTAATTTACTTCCCCTACTGGTTCAACTATTTTATAGGGCCCTTGCCACTGGGCCAACAGCTTACTTTTGGCTGTGGGTACCAGTACCATTACTCAGTCACCAGGCTGAAACTAACGAACCTTGGCTTGATGGTTGTAGTAGGTTTGCTGGGCCTCTTGGGCCTTCTCTAGGTGCTCCCTCACTATGGGAGTGATCCAGGCTATCTGGTCCCTCATCTGTAGCACATGCTCTATTATGTTCTTCCCCTCATTGGGTTCCTCCTCCCAAATTTCCTTGGCTATGTCCAGGATGCCTCGGAGGCTGCGCCCATAAAACAGCTCAAACGGGGGAAAGTCCAGTTGAAGCCTGAGGTACCTCCCGGATAGCGAACATAAGGTAAGGTAGTAGGGTGTCCCAGTCCTTCCCGTCCCAACTTACCACCTTCCGTATCATAGCCTTGAGGGTTCAGTTAAACCTGTCTACCAATCCATCAGTCTGCCGATGATAGACTGAAGTTCTCAAGATATGTATATGGAGCAGCGTACAGAGGTTCTTCCTTAGCTTCGACATAAATGGGGTTCCTTGGTCTGTTAATATTTCCTTTGGTAGCTACATTCAGGCACAGATCCCCACCAGCTCTTTTGCTATTGTTTTAAAGGCTGTGTTCTGCAGGGGGGCAGCTTCTGGGTAGCGAGTAGCATAGTCCAAAACAAGAAGTATAAATTGGTGGCCCCGAACTGTTTTCTCCATGGTCCCACTAGGTCCATGGCTATTTGCTTGAAGGGGACCTCTATGATGGGAAGGGGTACTAAAGGTGCACTCAAGTGGGGACGGGGACTCTGCAGCTGACACTCTGGGCAGGACGCACAGTACCTCCGCACTTCTTCATGTACTCCAAGCCAGAAGAGCCGTCGTAGGACTCGTGCCAGGGTCTTCTCTACCCCCAAGTGCCCCCCAAACAGATGACTATGGGCAAGACTTAATACAGCGTTCTGGTGTTTTTGAGGTACTAGGCTCTGCTGTACCTTCTGTCCCTGTACTGGTGCAACCCGGTATAAGCGATCCTTCTTCATTATGAAGTAGGGTCCTGGCCCCTGGGTCTTCCCTTCCACAGGGACCCCATCTATTTTGGTCACCTCCTTGTTATCATGTGGCTGGTCCCGTCCAAAATTTCCTCTCCCAGGGCTAATCTGTCCAAGATCTAGGGGCCCAGTCTCTGTTGCCTCTACTGATTCAGAGGCGTTAGGGTGGGGGTCAGACTCGGGTGCTTCTCCCTCCTGGGTGGCCTTCTTTTCAGCTGCTCAGGTCTGCCTACCTACGAGAGCGACTCTCTGGCCTCACCTGACTCTTAGCAGGTTAATTGAAGTCAGGTGTTCTCATTAGCCTGGAGCAGCCCCTGCTCTGGTCACTCAGGGGAACAGAAAACTGCTTATCCAGTGGCCAGTATATCTCCCTTCTACTACTCTGCTGTTCCCAGCTGGCCTCGGTCTATCACAATATTTAAAGAGGACATACTTCCTTTTCCTGGTCCTGTTTTTACACATACCCCTTTTCCATTCTGCTTGGCAGAAATGACCTCTGCTCTCCATCCTCGAGAATGCATAGTGACCAAACAAGAGGGGGAGAGTTATGGATTCTACCTGCGCATTGAGAAAAACAAATTGGGTCACCTCATCCGGAATGTGGAGGAGGGCAGTCCAGCTGATAGGGCCGGCCTGAATGATGGAGACAGAATCCTGAGGGTCAATGGGTTATTTGTGGATAAGGAAGAGCATGCACAGGTAAGTCTAACTATATTTTGTGGTCCCAGACATTTCTCAAAACCTCAGCCCCATTTTCAGTATTCAGTTCAGCAAACCTTCACCTGCCACTCCTCACAGTAACTTCTGCTGGAAAATCTGAGAGCTGAATAACTGAGCTCACAGGATCATTTGTACCTCACATATTGGCTTCACTGGAGCTTGAGCAAAGGGGAAAAGATCCTTGATGAAATACTAAGGGCAGTGGAAGCTGCAGAGCTCGCATGTGCTGTGCTCCAGAGGGGGGAATTTGTATCAGCCATCTGGATGCTCTTCTGACATTACTACCTCCAAGCTCATTCTATCTATTGCAGGTAGTGGAGCTGGTCAAAAGGAGTGGGAATTCTGTAACTGTCCTCATTCTGGATGAGGCATCCTATGAAAAGGCAGAGAAAGAAGGGGTGAACTTTGAAGAGTTGGGTCAGAAGCAGACAACCCAGCAGCAAAAGGAGCAGCCGCCAGTGACAAATGGAGTGACAACTCCAGTTCCACAGCCTCGGCTCTGCTACCTTGTGAAGGAGAGAAAGAGTTATGACTTCTCCTTGAAAACCACAGTTGGTGAGAACAATGGGTGTAGGTAGTAGGCAATTTCCCAAGGGCACATTTCTTCTGGTTAGGAGTGGGGATGGGAGTTGGTTCTTCACCCAGCCTGTTCTATTTTCTGTCAGCTGTTGAAGCAGACTTGCTAAAACCATTTGCACCAAGCCCTCCTCAGATGCCAGAAGCGCCCTACAAATGATTGCTCAAAGTCCCAGACACCTCCTTTGAATTACCATGGGAACCAGCCCTCGGGGTTCTGGAGCTTATCTGAAGACAACCATGTGAAAGGGGCTGAAGCAAAGGATGACACAGTGTGCAAAAGGCAAAGAGCCTCTTCTGATCGAGATGTGTTCACATGGAAAGTAAAAAACTGAACTAAGAAAATTTTTCTTTTGAACCCTCTCCATACTTGCCCTTTCCAAAATGCTAGGCAAAAGAATGGGTAGGCTTCTGTAGACCCGTACTGTCTCTCTCTGTTTGGAAAGTGCCTAGCTCATGGAGGGTGCTAGCACAATATAAACAACATTGTGCTCTAGACTAACCCAGGGATGAAATTTGGAAGTCTTTCAAACACAAGAAACTCTGACATGTGGATAAGCCACAACAAACAATAAAAGTGGGTCCTAACCAATTCAAACTTTAGAAAGTCACTCCATTTTCATTAGTAGTACCAGTCAACCAAGCCACCATAATTGGTGCCTTGGGCAGTCTCAGCAGAGAGGCTGTTTAGGCCACAGATGATGAAGTTCCCTCCCCTCTCTAGAGGTTATCCCTCCAGGGCCAGGATGAGGCACACAGGTGTGGCTGGGAAGAAAAAACTTGTGCTGTCACTGTATCTTTTCTATCGATAAACAGAGCCCATTGGTCTTCAGGGCTGTCACTACAGCACCTTACATCAGCATGGAATTTGCTTGGCAACCGGTGAAGGCATGTGCCAGTGGCCTGCTCTGTGTAGTAAGTTCTCTCACCTGTTCTAGGTCAGAAGGGTGTCTTCATCGTAGGCTTGTCCCCACAAGGAGTGGCTGCAAAAGCAGGAGTCCAACATAATGACCGCCTGATCGAAGTGAATGGGAAGAATGTGGAAAACGACAAACATGAGGAAGTCGTTGAAAAGGTATCTACTAGCATGACTCCTCTTCTTCCTTCATTTAAGGCCAGTTCCTCCGCCTGAGGCTACTGGGCAGCAATGTCAACACTGTTTGAATGCATTCACAGAGCAGGTGAAGAGGCTGAGGTCAATACCGTACATTATCAGCAACATTTCAGTCACAAAATATGCTGCTACTTTGGCTTTGTTTCTTGGATGGGTCAGGGTAGCTGGAGTGCAAGGCTGCTGAAAAGATTGGCTGATCTTGAAAGTCAGGGACAGACTTCCACCAGACACCATAAGCTTGCTTTGGAAGAATACTGCCCTCAAGTCAGGCCCGAATGGTGTAAGCACCACAACTGTACTGTTGCCATAAGCCTGATTAAATAAATGGTGGCACAGTACTAGGAATTCTGAAAATCTTTCTGGGGCCCAGGGGGATGAAATCAGCACGTCTGGGATGGAGTCCAGTACAATGGGAAATCTTTCTGGTATAGGATGGTAAGACTGGAAATCACAGCAGTTTGTGCTCTGTGATTTAGCTGAAGAAGGGTTTGATGTGAAGCTCTGGATAGTTACAAAAAGGAGGATTTCCAGGAAATGGGATTCCCTCCTGCTAAGAAACACAAAACTAATTTTAACAGTGCAGTTTACAGACTCGATCAGAGCCAAATAATGCAACCTAGCTGCCAGTAAAAGGGGCCCAGAGCAAACGAAGTGTGCAAGAAAGCCTGCATTTCTGATCATGAAATGTCCTTCTGCCACATCCTCTCAACAACTGGTATATTCCTATTTGTGGTGATGGTAGTTTAAAGTTCTACTTGGTGTTAGGGAAAATAATTAATGTAGTTTGAGAGATCAAACCAAACACTGATCCACTGAGGGTAGCATCAGAGATAAGGATAGAAAGAAAAGAACATGTGACTTTTCCATTAGTCTCTTTGGTTAAAATCACACATGCTGAGGCTATAAGCATTCAAACATAGTATGACTATGAAGCAGCTTGAGCTAGAAAAGCTTTCAGAGTATCACTATCCAAACTACAAATCCTACAGCATTCCACTGCAGTTCTCAAACTCCCAAGGGAGGCATGAGAATGTGTCAAGGGAGAAGCGAGCTGTGTGTTTTTGTTTTGGGTTTATTTATTTTTTTAAAGCATTCTGGCTGCCAGTCCAGAGTGGCTGGGGCTCATGCAGAAGGGCCATGCACTCCTGGGAGGCAGGGACAACAGGAGCTCCACCTCCTGGGCTTGGGCTCTCCTCTCCTTTCCCTTCCCTCCCCTCACCCCTGCCCCCAGTCCCTCACTGGGAGACAGCATGGGTTCAGGTTCTCCTCCCCACCGTCCCAATCCCATACCTGGAGGTGGCTGTCAACCCCCGAGTGGCAGCGCAGAAACAAGGGTGGCAATTGGGCGCTAAGTCTGCTGTGAAAAGCGATATTGCTGAATTTCTCTTTTCACATTGACACCCTTACTTCTGTGCTGCTGGCACAGTGCTGCCTTCAGAGCTGAGCACCCAAACAGCAGTTGCTGCTCTCCGCTCTGCCACTGAGTGGCAGTATATGTACATGGGGGGAGGACACAAACTACTACAGACACAAAGAAGGGGGGGGCGATAAAATAAGTTTGCGAAGCAATCCACTATAATGATCCACATCACTCTATTAACTATGAAAAACTGCAGTACTTGTGTTCTGTACTATTGTTGCAATACTTTTTATAAGGAGAAGAAACATGCAGATTTTGAGTGAAGATGGAGAGAAGAATGGGAGTAGAGAAACAGAGGTATGAGGGGAGACAAAAAACACAAAGTTAGGGTATGGGAACGTAGGGGGATTGGAAGTAGCTCCAGAGCAGTCACAGCTGAATGTTATAGCAACTTGTGGTAGGTGCAGCTGTCTACAGTCATATAGGCAGCACATGGGTGCACATATTGGAGCACCATCCAACAACCTAGCCTGTATAGACCCTACAGCCCATTCACTTACAGCCCACAGGGGTGGCTCCAGGCACCAGAACTCCAAGCGTGTGCCTGGGTCACCATGAGGGTGGCAGTCAGGCTACCTTCGGCGGCATGCCTGCAGTTTTGGCAGCAATTCGGCGGTGGCTATGCCAAAGGCGCGGGACTGGCAGACATCCCGCAGGCATGCCGCCAAAAGCTGCCTGACTGCCGTTCTTAGAGTGGCAAAATACATAGAGTCGCCCCTGACAGCCCACCGTTGTACATCAAAGAACCTGCCAACATAACGCTCTCCACAGCCCACACACTCCACTCGAAGGCCTGTGTTTGAGATTGTGTGTGTCTTGCAGGTGAAGAAGTCTGGGAACCATGTTGTGTTTCTGCTATCAGATAATGAAACTGACCAGTATTACAGCAACCACCAGATGATGCTGAAAAGAGAGACAGCCAGCCTGAAATTGCTTCCCCACAAACCCCGACTTGTGGAGCTCGAGAAAGGAGACAATGGCTATGGGTTTTTCCTGAGGGCGGAACAAAATGGTAACGGTGAGAACCCAGCCATCAGCCAGGCCCCTATGTGCTCTGTAGAGAGCTTTTATGGGGCCTGTAGGACTCCTACTCTCCAGTGCCTACTGCTCATCTTGGAAAGATCATTTCCTATCTTGCTGCCAACCCAGTCCCCGCCCAAACACAGCTCACCAATCTATAGCCTGTTTAATACAGGCGGCCAGACTAGATGATCCCAAATGGTCCCTCCCGGCCTTGGAATCTATGAATCTCCTTCAAACCTTCCAATCTGAGGTGGAACATTCCACTGTGCTGCTCGTGGCCCTCCTCACCCACTACAGTCCAGCTCCCACAATCTCCATTTGTGGCAGCCTCCAACCCCACGTTTTTGAGGATCAGCAACGTGTTCAGGGTAATGTCTGATGGTTTTTCACAACAGAACCCTGGCTTATCTGAATGGCTTCAAAGGGACCATTGGTTGCTCCCTCACAACTGGGTTCACCAAAATCATGAAGCGCTCAATTTTAAGTAGGCTTAAACTCCCCCGCCCCTTGCCTCAGAGTAAACCACAACTTCCATGTGTCTTGTTCAGGGGAAAGGGAACCTGTATTCAAGTCACTTGGAAGGAGATCTAGATCTGCGCTAGGGTTACTCCAGAATTAGCTGAATCAGGAAGCTTATTTCAACCTGAAATCAGAGAATGAGTTTCTACATCTTAAATATATTTTATCATCCAAATCAAACACATCCCATGAACAACTGCTTTTCTCTGTTTGAACTAGGCCTGTATTTTTTATTTTATTTTATTTTATTTTTTTTGAGATCAGGTCATTTAATTAAGGACATTGATTCTGGTAGCCCAGCAGCGAAGGCGGGTCTAAAGGACAATGATATCCTGGTGGCTGTAAATGGGGAGTCAGTGGAGGCACTGGATCATGACACCGTGGTGGAGAAGATTAAGAGGTGTGGGGAAAAGACCACGTTGCTGGTGGTGGATAAGCAGACAGACACCATGTATAAACTGGTAAGGCAATGCATGCTGGGGTTGGGCTTGTATAGCTCCTCACTAGATAAGAAATAGGCAGCAATGAAATAGTGGGTCCATTCTGAAAAAAGCACCATTTCAAAGGCTTTTTAATAGCCCTTATTCAAGTACTTGCTATAGCAAATGTCTGAGATGGGCTCATGTCTGTCTCCCTCAGCAGAGACTTCTGCAGTATGTCACTAAACTTTCCAATTTACTCTTGCCCTAGACCTTCCTATATACTACTGAAACAATACCAGATTTGAGCAGGCCAATGCACAGACCAACAAGTTAACCAATTGCAACTACCAAGCAGTTTCCTATATGAATTAGAGGAGAAATCCCTGCTCACATTTGTGCCCATGTTGCAACTTTCTACCTCCATCACTGAAGAGGTTTTAATAGGCACGTAGAATTCACAGGTGGGACCTATCCTGACTGTTGTAAAGATTTCAAACGCAACAAGATGTTAGACTATGGCTGTCAAGCACTTAAAAAGATTAACCACGTGATTAATAGCACTGTTGAACAATAACAGAATACATTTAAATATTTTTGGATGTTTTCTACATTTTCAAACACACTGATTTCAATTATAACACACAATACAAAGTATACGGTGCTCACGTTATATTTGTTTTTATTACAAATATTTGCACTGTAAAAAACAAAAGATATAGTATTTTTCAATTCACTTAATACAAGTACTGTAGTGCAATCTCTATCATGAAAGATGAGCTTACAAATATAGAATTATGCACAAAAAATAACTGAATTCAAAAACTAAACAATGTCAAACTTTAGAGCCTACAAGTCCACTCAGTCCTATTCCCTGTTCAGCCAATTGCTCAGACAAACAAGTTGATTTACATTTGCAGGAGATAATGCTGCCCGCTTCTTGTTCACAATGTCACCTGAAAGAGAGGACAGGTGTTCTTGTGGCACTTCTGTAGCCAGCACTGCATGATATTTACATGCCAGATGCACTAGAGTTGTATGTCCCTTCAGGCTTCAACCATCATTCCAGAGGACATGCGTCCATCCTGATGACAGGTTCTGCTCAATAACAATCCAAAGCAGTGCAGATTGACACATGTTCATTTTCATCATCTGAGTCAGATGCCACCAGCAGAAGGTTGATTTTTTTTTTTTGGTGGTTTGGGTTCTGTAGTTTCTGCATCAGTGTTGCTCTTTTAAGACTTCTGAAAGCATGCTCCACACCTCGTCCCTCTCAGATTTTGGACGGCAGTTCAGATTCTTAAACTTTGGGTCAAGTGCTGTGCTCTCTTTATAAATCTCACATTAGTACCTTCTTTGCGTTTTGTGAAATCTGCAGTGAAAGTGTTCTTAAAATGAACATGTGCTGAGTCATCATCCGAGACTACTATAACATGAAACATATGGCAGAATGCAGGTAAAATAGAGCTGGAGACCTACAATTCTCCCCCAAGGAGTTCAGTCACAAATTTAATTAACACTTGCATGTCCTCTGGAATGATGGCTGAAGAATGAAGGGGCATACAAGTGTTTAGCATATCTGGCATGTAAATACCTTGCAATGCTGGCTACAAAATTGCCATGTGAACATCTGTTCTCACTTTCACGTGACATTGTAAATAAGAAGTGGGCAGCATTATCTCCCGTAAATGTAAACAAACTTGTTTGTCTTAGCAATTGGTGAATGAGAAGTAGGACAGAGTGGACTTGTAGGCTCTAAAGTTTTACATTCTTTTGTTTTTGAGTGCGGTTATGTAACAAAAAATCTACATTTGTAAATTACACTTTCACGATAAAGAGATTGCACTACAATACTTGCATGAGGTGAATCTAAAAATACAACTTTTTATCATTTTATTGTAATAAATTATTTTATTTAATTTATTAATAAATTATTTGTAATAAAAAATGTGAGCAGTGTACACTTTGTATTCTGTATTGTAACTGAAATTAATATATTTGAAAATGTAGAAAAACATCCAAAAATATTTAATACATTTCAATTGGTATTCTGTTGTTTAACAATGCGATTAAAACAGATTAATCGTGTGAGTTATCTACCATTAACTGACAGCCTTAGTTTAGACAGATTTTTCTGTAGGAGTTTTTACATTCATATAAACTCTTTCCTTTGCTTTTGGTCTTTCAGGCTCAAGTTTCCCCATGTTTGTACTACCAGGAAAGACAAGTTTCTTTTCCAGCTGAAGCAGAGGAAGAGCCGACCTCACATGCTGAGCAGGTGAATCACAAGCCCAAAATTTGCAGGCTGGTGAAGGGTCCTAATGGATTCGGCTTCCGTTTGAATGCAACCAAGAATATGCCCATGCAGTTCATCAAAGAGGTACTAACCTAGGGCTTTTAGCCTGAGAGAAGCATGAGACACCAGAAGGGAGAGTCTGGGCTACAGTTAGACATCCATTCCCTTCCTTCTGTGCTGTGACTGCACTCAGAGCAAGTCACTCTAAGCCATATGTAACAAAAAGGCAAGGTCTGTCCTATGTGCTCTTGACTGATGGAGTTTTAGTCCTTGAACTCAGCATGAATTCATACCCCTAGAGGAGAAAGGATGGTCTTGTGATTAAGGTACAGGAGTGGGACTGAGGAGACCTCGGATATATTCCTAACTCTGCAAAACTTTTGGGGTAAATTGCAAAACTTTTGTCTCTATTTTCTCTTCTTCTTTAATACTTATCTAATCCACAGGGGTGTTGTATTGAATATAATAATATATGTAAGGGATCAGAGATCCACAAGACACTATACAAATGTAAAATACGACAAACCATTCTCTGCTCCCTTAAGCACCACAGTGAAATCTACATACCACTACCATGGCCTCTCCCCCACAACAGAAGTCCTGTCCAAGTCAAAACTCATTACAGGACTTGTAATAAAAGTGGAATATATTGGAATACTATGTTAAAGTCTCATCCTTTCTCCTTCTCCAATTAAGTTCTGCTCCAGAATAATTTTTTCCAGTCCTTACTCTTTCTCCTGTATTGGGGGAAAAAATCACAGAACATCCATTCTCTATTTATAATACTTCAGTGTTAATGCAACTTTAATGGTACTGTGCTGGTATCACAGCTTCAGAGCCTGTGCTTGCAGATACTGAAAGGTGGGCCAGCTGATGCAGCAGGACTGGAAGAGGACGACATTTTGGTGGAAGTGAATGGCGTGAACGTACTGAACGAAACCTATGATAAGGTTGTAGCAAAAATCAGTGACAGTGGTGACAGATTGACACTACTGGTGTGTAAAAAAGCAACCTATGAATACTTTACGTCTCAGAATATTCCTATTACTGCCTCTCTGGCAGATCAGCTATATGACACTAATGATCCTCCTGCTTATACAGAGAACCCACCAGCAGAGCCAGAGAGGACCTCGCCAGAACCAAGAGAAAGGGTGGGTAATCTTAAGTTAACCAAATCTTGCGGACCAGATGGTGGGGAAAGGAACCTGAATCAGTCACTAAATTCACTTGAGGTGGGGTCTATGAATTCTAGTTGTATTCTGGATTTACCAGATCTGATCTACATTAATTAGTATGGAATGGCAGACCTGGTTACAGCAGGTTAGAACTGCCTCTTCTCCCTACTCCATACACACAGTATCTACTGGAGCCTAGGAAGGGAGGACAGGAGAGAGGAGAAAGTGTGTGTGTATGTGCGTGCGTATGTGAGAGAGAGTGTTGAGAGACAGCATTCATTAACGTAGACGAGAAACTTATCCTCAGGAATTCTTTGTTCAGCCACAGGGAGCACAGGAGCTAAGTAACTGTGAACATGGGAAAACCATGTGAAGCACTCTAAACCAGTGCAGATTCTTTGGTGGGGATGGGACGGGTAGACTGTGACAAAGTGAGACCAACAAAGGTCCTGAGAAAAAATAAATATTCTGACCACACTGATTCAGGGAAACTGTGCCATCAACAAGAGTTTGAAATTTGCTATTGTCAGAAAAATGACACCTATACTCAACTGCTCTGATCCCTGTGTGGATTCAGGGTCTTTGCTGTGAAAAATAAACAAGTTTTTACTCCTGTTCATGCAGGAGACACAATAAAGCTAGGAAGGAACGAACTGGATTCTATTCCTCCACATGTATTATCACCAGAATTGTTAACTAAGTTCCAACTACAGATTTTTTCAGTGATATCTTTTGTCCCTGGCTGGATTTGCAGAGCTATAGTTAAACCCTTCTTTTTATCTGTGACCTTGGTGGGTTTGATATGGACGTTGAGCAAGAACATGGAATTCCCACTAGACAACTGAGTTGCTTTGTAAAGTGCATTTAAAAGAGTAATCCACTAGCTCCTCACGCAAAGGTAAATTCCTCCTGGGCATAGGTACAGAACAGACTGTTAGTTCACAGTGGCATGAGGAATCGCTATCACATTATCTACAAACCATAAAATAATCAGAAATTTCAACTTATTGCTTTTCCACAGGCCAGCTCCTCCTCCTCCTCTTCACTCTCAATCGCCTCAGCAGAAGAGGAGGATGACACACAGTTATGATGAGATAGACCACAACAGAAATCAATCAGACATCTTCCAAGGTTTAAAGAAAGTTCTCTTCCTTCAAGCAGTCTTTGTTCTTTTACCTCCCAGAACCACACTGTGCTATGGAACTTCATACTTGTGAGGACTGGAACAGTAACTTTCTTCTAACTAACTTTTCCTGAAGGGGAACAATTCCACTACTCCCAAAAATAACCACTCACCTACCTAACGCTGCTAATCGTAGTTCATTGGTCTTCTGCCCGGTGAAGTGGATAGTTACTTCTACTATTGTTCTATAAAAGCGTAAATGACTAATCAGGAACATCTGTCATCTTGTGGGGGAGGAAATGTGATTCACAAATCAATAAGCACAAGAAAGCTCCTTAATACAGAAATTGCTCTCTCGCATCCGCCACAAGAGACTTTTTTCCTCCTAAGCACTGTGGCTATTACATGCTATATTTACTGTAACATAATCAGTTTAACCCAGTAGATGTAATATATCACGATAAGCTAATGTATTCTGTGAAGAACACTTCTTTTCACTTGCTAACAAGCTGTAGTATTGTCCTTTCAAAACAATAGGCTAACTTAATAGTTCACTGTTCAGAAGCTACAAGCACCAATCCCTCCACCCCACTCTCCTAGCTGCAGATCATGGCAATTTGAACAGTGTCTGTAATTCAGTGTAAACAGCTTTGTTTGCTTACATGCCAACACCTTGTCTCTAATGCAATATGAATCAGCTCTGTAGTACCGATAGTGGATGCTATACCTCCTTGGTGCAAGCTTGAGACAAAGCATAAATAAATCAGAGTGGCTATTTCTCTATCCCGGGTCTTACTCTTGCCATCTATGAAACAGCTTTAAAATGAGCAAAGTCTGGGAGAATGGTTTTCCGCAAGCTATACATTTAAGTTGCATGGGTGAAATTTACCTTCGTGACTTGCATTAAGCCAAGAAGGGACATGGGCTGATGTAGAATATATCGGTCAGTGGGGAGTACTGAATTTCTAGTGTATAACGTAAACTAGTTATAGCTACCACCTTTGACTTCGCACTAAACTCCAGTGAACAGTAACCCAAGGCATGGATTCTGATTCATCAGGCCCTAAATGGTAATAAAGGACTAACTTCCAATTCCTAAAGAAGCTAGATACTAATCATGCACATCTCCCTTGAATCTCAGTCCACTTCCCCCTCTGCCAAACAGTGACATTCACACATTTGCTCATCTCTGTTAAAGTCCCTGGGACTGACACAAACAATTATGATGCTAGTGGTGAGGTATTACGAAAGCTGATTTAATTTCACAGACTCAGACATTCAGATCCAGAATTAACACCCTCCAACTCTGGATTAAGACTGATTTGTTTTTAAACTGAAATAACGTTTCCTCGGTGTCCTTTATGTAGAATTCTTCTACTCGTGATTTTAAGAGGTCTCTCCTCAGACCATCCTTGGCAGATTTTTCAATACCATAAGACACACCTGTCCCATGGATTTTCCTATTCCGTGGCTCTCAGCTGTCCACTTTTCTCCTGCCTCTGCTGTTTGTTCAGCTCATGGCACCCTGTTCAAAGGATGAACCATATACTTCTAAGTGCAACTGTAGAAGTCAGAAGGGCCAGTTACATCATCAGAGCACAGAGAGAGCTGCCCTCCCTCTCTCCAAATCCTGTCACCCCTAATGAGTTGCAGTAGTCCACCAGAAGGGATTATAGAACAGTGGGCAGAACTGGAATGGATTCAGAGTGCCATGTGCTTCTCTGGGGCCTGTTTATGTGCCAAGTAGAGGAAAAGGATGCTGGAGAGAGCGCTAACCAGGAATATCACATCAAACCAGCGGTGATAGAAATTGAACTGCAGCTCCCCTAAGACTTCTGTAATGATAGTGCGATACTCCGGGGGCATACTCATCCGGATTAGGAGCACGGAAGAGACGAAGTACATCCCCTGGAGATAAGATACAGGAAGCGCATCAGTTAATTGCTTCACAGGTGGCTACTTTGCTCAGATGGGACAATATAATAAAAGCTCACTAGCAGGTCTGGATACTCACCATGATCTGTGCCAACAGCAGAACAATAACATTGGAGGATTTGCTGCTGGAGATGGCATAGAAGAACTGTCAAGAGGAAAAAAAAGTACTGAAAACAGGACTCTCATTACCAGGCGTGTTTGTGCTCCCTTCTACAGGAACATGGAAGGAATACATGCCCCAATCATTCCCCTTTAGTCCTAGAAACCAGCACTGAAGGAAAAAGACGTGCTTCCTAGACCCTTCAAAGGTACAGACCTGGGCCTTGTCCCCAGTAGAGCTACAAGTGTTTTAACGTGGGCCCAACTAAACCTGCTACTAACACTGCATGGCCAGCCAGTGTGGAGAATCCAGTTTTGAAAAAACAAAACAAGAAACAACCCAAAATATATTCTAGCCTAGGAATGACTAAGCCCAGTTTACAGGCCAGCATCGATAGGTCACCCTGTTCTGTGTTGCCATAGTTTTCCCCTGTGGTTGTACTAATGCATTAATCCCCTACTTGCTCCCCAGAAATAGCTAGCAGTTTAAATGAAGCAACCCAAGTCCTCTTAATCGCCATTCAATACCCAATACTAACAAATCCAGGCTTCCACATCACTGTTAAGCCTTGTCTACCTTACACTTCGTCTCTTAAAATTTCCCAATCTTACTACCACTGATAGTAAAAACAGTGGAAGGGCTAATATAAACTGCTCACAGGTAGCAACCAGGGATTAATCACTAGATTTGTTCTGAGCAGTTCGAAAGCCTTCTGACTGAAACAATGGCAGCCAATTTATACTAGCATGACTACTGTTGATAGCAACAGGGAGATTTTTTTTTCTTTTTCTTTTTTTAAGAGAGGAACTCTAGGGCAAGGAGAGAGTTTCAGATTATCCTACGAGTTTTAAAACATTTATAACACTATTTAGAGCCCTAACACTAACACCATTCCTCTGCTTGGACTGGAGGCACTTATAGATTGTGCACTGCATTTAGTGACTGAAATTGCTGAAAGAATTCTCAATAGGATCATACCCCAGATAAGCCAGAAAAAGTTACCCTCCCCTTCTCTAATTCAGCCATAAAAGACTTTTTGCTCCATCCTACTCCCTGCAAGGACTTCTATCCCAGCCTTCCTCATCCCCTATTTGTCCACTAACTGAATAGAGACCACAGGTCCTACATTTGTACTGAAGGTTTACACCAGTGGTTTTCAACCTGTGGTCTGCGGACCTGTCTAAGAATTCCATAGGGGTCTGCACCTTCATTCAAAAACGTTTAGGGGTCCCCATATGAAAAAAGGTTGAAAACCTCTTGTTTACACAATGTTCTCTTGACTAAGTTAGAAATACATGCAAGCTCTCCTGGACTGCTATAACGTAAGAGGGCCCTGGCCAGGCGTACCTTTGTGAGTGTGATCAGTAAGCCTCTGATGGAGGTGACAATGATTATTCCAACGAGGATAAAGGAAATGTGCTGAGACCAGAATTTTACCTGCACCAACAAAAACAGGAAATTGTTAAATCCCTGGGGCCAGGCATTTGAAGAGTGTGTGTGGATGTGCACTTAACAGGATCTCTGAATTCTCATACTGTGCAGATACTCACTGCAGAGAAATTTACATACAGGTATATATTCTCCTGCAAGGGCACAAAGATGGTTACTTTCGTGCGCAAGTGCTTACTCTACACACATGGGAAATGCACAGATCTAGCCTATGTGGACTTCATGGAAGGAACTGAGGGTTCGGATGTGAATATTTATAGAGTAAATACAAAAGAACACACATCTATTTGGTACATAAACCTAACTGCCTCTAGATACATGTAATATACTAGACAAGGTCTTTCCCTGTTTCCATCTGTTCACAATAAACATGTGAACCACTGCCCTCTTCTGGACAGCTGGTATATGGCTACAACAAGCAGAGGAGATTATTATTATAGGAAGGGCTGGTAGCCCCATCTATTATTAAAGTTGCCCAACACATTTCATTATAAGACCTTCTTTTCAGTTGGTTATAACTTGGCCAAATTTTAATTATTTGGGCTGAAATTTTCCATGGAAAGTGTCTGCCTCAAAATTCCAAAAAGTTTCAGTCAAAACAATTCAGCCATTTCCAAAAACAAGGCTACAGAAAAGTACATTGTTTTGACCATGTTAAAAAATTCTGGAGATCTTTTCTTTGAAAAACAGTAAAGCCCCCATACATTGGAGTAGGGGCTTGGATTTTGGGAGGGATATGCCTTTTGACATCCTTGTGAAAATCCACCCAAACGTGTCCAAGTTACATAAACCTGAGAAAAACTGCAGTGTGCACAGACTTGGCAGAGACTTGCTGGAATGCAGTTTATTCCCTGAAAATTCCATTCACACTAAAAATGCTCCAGCCTGAGGCTCAGCAGGACTTTCCCTGAAATTGCAGCTCTGAGCAGCTGGGGATTGTGCCAGATCCATGAGGGTGGATTAAATCTATTATTTTTCTTTTAATCGGTTTTTTTTATTATTGTTTAAATTACAATGCATTTTTCTTTTTAAAAATAAACCTGTTTAAAATTAAATCTTGATTTAATATAAAATACATTAAGGCCTAAACTTCCTATAATTTGTAAATGTGAAACATATTTTGGTAAGAGAGGTTTATGTATACAAAACTTTTAAGGTTGTTTTGTTTAATAAATATAAATATATGCTGTTTTGTGTATTTAAATAACTTCCAGTTACCATCCTAATGCAGTTAAGATACAAATAATGAGCAAAAAGTTAATTATCTCATTCACTATTTTCTAACACACTAAAAATGTAGAATTAAAAAGTCTGAAAATATTACGCTATATAATTGCTTTAATAAATGTATATATATATATAAATGTAAAGTCTCTATTTAGCTGTAAATCAATGTTTTAATGGTTAGATCAACCCATGAGAATGTACCTTCTTTTAGAAGGTAACTGAAGTACAAATGGAAAAGTTGATTAAAAATCAATGATCAAAATAGAGACTTTCCACTTGGTGATTTAAATCATTATTTAAATTGCCTTGATTTAAATCAATTCATATTGAGGTGCAGACACCTAAACTGAGATCAGGGAGCCTGTCTCTGCTGTGCTCTCAATTATTACCCTTCCTCCTTCTGCATCTGGCCCAGGAAGCCCAAGGGAGGAATAGAGGGGCAGAGAGGAAAAAAATAGTACGTTATCATTAGGACCCTATCAAATTAATGGCCATGAAAAATGCGTCATGGACCGTGAAATCCGGTCTCACCCATGAAATCTGGTCTTTTGTGTACTTTTGCCCTATACTATGCAGATTTCACCAGTGTTTCTCAAACTGCGGGTCCCGACCTGAACGGGAGTTATAGGGGACAGCGAGGGGAGCCAAGGTTATTGTAGGAAGGTTGGGTATTGCCATTCTTATTTCTGTGCTGCCTTCATAGCTGGGTGGCCAGAGAGCAGAGGCTGCTAGCCAGGCACCTAACTCTGAAGGCAGCACCCGATCACGACATCTTTACTTCTGCACTGCTGCTGGCAGCGGCGCTGCCTTCAGAACTGGGCTCCTGGCCAGCAGCCACCACTCTCCAATCAGTCAGCTCTGAAGGCAGCACCACTGCCAGCAGCAATGCAGAAGTAAGGGTGGCAATACTGTGATCCCCCACCACAATAACCTTGCAACTCACCCCCCAACACTACTCTTTTGGGTCAGGACCCCTACAGTTACAACACTGAAATTTCGGATTTAAATATTTGAAATCATGACATTTATGATTTTTAAAATCCTATGACTGTGAAATTGGCCAAAATAGACCGTGAATTTGGTAGGCCCCTTGTGATCACATAACTACAGACTGTACCAGAATGCATACGCAGAAGAAAGCTGAATTAAGCCTCCACAAGCAACCTTAATGCTAGCATTTCCTAACTTTTGAGTACTTGATGTCAAAACCTTAATCAGGTCCTTTAAATGTAGTTTTGCATGTATAGTCATTTATATAGTGCAGAGGTGGGCACACTACAGCCTGCGGGCCACATCCAGCCAGCGGGACCTTCCTGCCTGGCCCCTGAACTCCTGGCCGGGAAGGCACAATGCTCTGGGCAGAGCAGCTACGAGCTTCTGGGTCGGCGCAGCTGCAGAGCCCAGCCTGACGTGGTGCTCTGTGCTGTGTGGTGCTGACAGTGCGGCTGTAGTGCTCCAGGAAGCGCAGTAAAGGAGCAGGAGGGGTTGGATAGAGGGCAGGGGTGGTCAGGGGTGTGGGCAGTGGTGTGGATAGGGGTTGGAGCGGTCAGAGGGCGGTGAACAGGGGGTTGAATGGGGGCATGGATCCGGGGGGGGGGCAGTCAAGAAGGAGGGGGGTTGGATAGGATGGCGGGGGGCAGCGGTTCTGGGGGCAGTCAGGGGACAACAGAGAAGGGATGGTTGGATGGGGCAGGGGTCCTGGGGTGGCAGTCAGGCATGAGAGGGCGGGTTGGATGGGCCGACAGGGGGCAGCCAGGGACCGTCAGGGATAGGGAGTGGGGGGAGGGAGAGTGGATGAGGAAGAGGTCCTAGGGGAGCTGTCAGCGAATGGGGGGGGGGGGGGGCACACCCCTCTCTCCCTGCAAAACCGGCCCTCCATACAATTTCCTAAACCTGATGCGGCCCTCAGGCCAAAAAGTTTGCCTGTCCCTGATACAGCATCAGAAAAATAACACTTTACAAGAAAATAGTGAAAGCTGAAATAAACATAAATAAAAACACAAGTTCCAATTCAAATGGAGCACATGGGGAGGTGGAGTCATTTCATGTTTCACTTGTAATCACGTGCCACAAACCAACTAGTATACAAATTGTGCAGGCACGCACTTATTACTATTCACAGAGAATGCTCATTGTAAAATTGTCTGTCCAGGAATACACTAACACAAACTAAGTTCTGCAGGTCAGAGACTATTCATCTCTTATTCACAGCTGAGTACGCTGTCCATTCTTATTAACAAATACTAATCTAAGTCCTCAGAGATCTATTCACATGAACTGTAAATTCACGCAGTGTACGTGCACACACATTGCCCACTGCAACCCTCCACATATTGACACATCGTGGACAGCCACTTCCATAGTGCCCTCCATTGAAGTGTTCAACATCCCATAAGACAGGTATTATTCTAATTTTACAGACTGGAAAACTGAGGCTCATAATGGTTAAGTGACTTCTCCAAGGACATAAGTCAATGGCAGAGCCACAGACAAAAATCCAGCTCAGAGTTCTCTGCTCTAACTATGAATCTCTGACTGAGAGTCATAAACAACCACCTATGGCAATAACCCCATTAAGATGGGGGTGAATGGAATGCTCGCACCTCAAGGGACCATGACATGAAAGCTCAAAGGACCCTTTCCTCCCTCCTGGTCAGGATGTGGAGCATGGTGAGCTACTGACATGCAGTAGGCTTGTTGTGTGAACAGTGGACATCCTGCAGCATTAACTTTCACTAGAACATGGTTAAAATGATGTGCTCTCTAAAGGTGATACCCAGAGGCTAATGCTGCATTATATCCATCTCTAGCATGGGGATTGTGTGCACTCAGGGTGTCAAAGTATACCAGCAAAGGCCAGTCATAACTTTATGGTAAGAGGAGTGACTATTAAGTTTGGATACTAGTGTATTAAGAGCAATGTTCACACAATATTTCCCAGCTTAGAGATTGGTGGAGAAATCTAAGCCCCTTCTCAGAGCTCCATTAATCCCCACCAGCTGCTCCCACAACACCAGTTCAGTTAGTAATACATAAAACAGCGATTACTGATGTGAGTGGGGGGTTTTAAATGTTTCTCACATCAAACTGGATTCCCAGATAATTTACAGTGATCTCAATTCCTCTTGTGACAGGATCAGTCTTCCCAACTCGATCAAATACGATATTGATGGTTGCCTGCAGGAGAGAGATAAGTGCATCAATTCAAGGGAATGTGGTATACACAGCACAACTGTATCTGTGACACACATACATGTCCTTTGCTCTGTATTTCATCACAGAACAATCCCATAGAGTTAACTGAGAGTATACAAAATGTATGAAAACACACAATGCAGTAAGAAACAGTATCCCAAATAGATGCCAATGTCATTCAAAAACTAATTTCCAGAAGCAGGACGTATGAAAGGAAACTGGAAGAATATTCTTAAGGTGCAGACAAGAATCTGTGTGTAAAGTCTCACTACCCGTATGTGTCAAACAATCTAAGCAAGGTTATGTAAAACGTTTATGGACAACAATATATGACATTCACGTACCATGAAGATTTTCCAGACACAATAGATGGAGAAAAAGTAACCCAGGAAATTAAAGTATTTCCCCTGGAAAGTTTTGGAGTATTCTATTCTCTCCTGAAAGGGAACAAAAACAACAAAAACTACCCATACATTTAACATTTTCAGGTTCAGATAAAATTCAAATGTATAAGTTTTAGACAATTACCAGTAAAAAACAGCAATGATTACTCTGTCCTTCTACAGCTCTCACCATTGAAGTGTTTACAAACACACTAATGAATGAACCTCAAGTACCGTGTGAGACAGAGCTGTAACAGTAGCTCTTATGAACAGGGAAACTGAGGCACTGAGTAGTTAAGTGCCAAGATGTCATAGCTAATAAAGATCTGGAAAGAGAACCCAGCTCTCCAAACTTCTATTCCTCGCTTCCATGAAGCCATGCTCCCTCCTGATATTTTAACACTGACATATTAATTTTTATAAAACATAAGAACTCATCGCTTCAGTACATTGTGAGGCCAATCTGCAGAAGAAAAGACTAAGTCAGGGCCTTACTAGCAGGGGAACTGAGCACAGGCCCCTCTCCCAACACAGTTTGGGATTGCTGGCCTTTTTTGAGGCCCGGTACATGTTCCACTGCATATATGAGCTGGGGAAAACGGCTTGCCATCTGACCCCCAGATTTGAGAAACAGACTCTTCCAATATTGTGTCAAAGCTGAGAAACCAGCTGCTGTTTTCATCGTTGCCAACAGAATGCCTTTAAAATTACTTCTGTCTATTCTGCTCATCCTCTCCCAGACTATCAATCTGGTTCTTTGCTACGTACCTTAGTTGCATGCAGGTCAGCAGTTTCCAGGAAAAGCTGCCGACTCAGCTCTTCCAACGCATCCACTTCCTGCTGGATAAGGGACAGATCTGGCAAACCAGAAGAGTTAAGGGTAGAATTCTGCAGAAGTTACTATCAAATGGAAACAAACATACCCTGAGGTTCCTCCATTCCTGGGCTCCCTGCACAGACACAATCTCAGTTTAAACTGCAACAAAAACCCTCATATGATAGAATCATCAGAGCACTCCATTGTAACAATGCTGGTCAGCATGTCCCCTTTAACAGGATCACATAACTGATCTCTATATCACAAGCAGAGGAATGCACACTACCAAATGGAACCAAGTCTCTCCCAAAAACTAGCTGCTTTGTTTTTATAACATCCACACACCTTTATCTCCACAAGAACTTCTTTGGGTTACTTGCACTCCATCATCATCTACAGGACTTCTGCTGGGAGTTAAAAACTGGTTATCAAATCATGTGCAGAATTTTCCTCACCATGCAGACCCTCCTGCTCCTTCCTGTTGGCCCAGAACCCTATCCATATGGCTCTCAGTAAGGTTCCCTAACCCTCCCCCCAAGCATTCTGGGAGATCTGAATCTGAATGCTTAGCAAAAACTATTGTCTTTCTGTAACTCTCACTGTTTGCCAAGCCCCACCCCACCCGTTCTCACAGGATTCCTTTCTATCTTGTTCTTGTGGACACACTCCCTACACCAACTCTTACCTGAGCAGATGTCCAATATTTTGTTGTGCTATAGTGTAAGCTCTTTGGGGCATAAAGTGTTTCTTACTCTATGCTTTGGGAAGAGCTGTGTGATATATAAATGCTTAACAACACTGGCCTCCCTGTCCTTTTTCCTAATTAAATCCTATTTCTACTCAGCAAGGAATTAGCCTGAAGCCCCATGGACAGGAGAGGAAGGATACTTTCACTGCCAGGGGCCGATGTGGTAACACTTTTTATCATTCCCCAGAAGCCAGTGGGTTTGTTGTGCACTTCCCCTCTTTGGAACATGGTCCTGTGGGCCATTGCCATTCTGAAAAGAGAAAAGATTCAGTTCTCAGAAAAAGATGCACTGTGCAGCAGACATTGTGAAATTTAGGCCTTGGCTACACTAGCGCTTTACAGCGCTGCAACTTTCTCGCTCAGGGGTGTGAAAAAACACCCCCCTGAGCGCTGCAAGATACAGCGCTGTAAAGCGCCAGTGTAAACAGCGCAGCAAGCTAATCCCCATAGGTAGGTGGAGTACGTGCAGCGCTGGGAGAGATCTCTCCCAGCGCTGGCGCTACGACCACACTCACACGAAGTTTCGAGTGTAGCCAAGCCCTTATTCAGTGCAGAGACACACTCCTACCATTCACCCAATCACCAGTCCTGCTCCAAAACATCTCAGTTAGCTCAAGAATGGAATTCAGTCCTAATCAAACAAGCTGCCATGCTGTTGAGATTTCAATAATACAGAATGGATTTCACACCAATTAAAAATAAAGATTCAACTGGGGTCTCAGTCATGTGACTTGTCAGCCTCCCATGTCCTCTTCCAGATCATGTGACTCTGCAGTCTTCACTCTCAGAGGACAGGAGCGGCTAACAGGAGAGTTTGGCGAGGGACTTCTCCAGGTGAAGGAGGAGCGATCGTGGGACCCTTGGGGTAAGTTTGTCGTCTATAGTGTTTGTAGTGTGCTGGCTGCTTGACTGAAATATACCATGTGGTCTGTATGTTTGGGGGACCGTGTGCTGACCGTGTGTGTGTTGAGCCTAGCAGCCTGCTAGGTGAGGCTGAGAGCTAGGCGCTTCTTAATGAGGCATTCAATCAACCCTTAACCAGGGGTGGGGCAACTCAGGCACAGCAGGGCTTTAAAAAGCCCACTCCTAAGCGACCAGAGGAGCCAGCGAACAGGAGCGGCTAACAGGAGTTTGGCAAGGGAGTTTAAAGGGGGAGTGTGAGCAGGGGCTAGAGACACCTCACATTCTGTGCACTTAAAGGTCAAAACACTACTTGATAAAAACAAAGCGCCAACAAGGAAATAAGCTTTGGGAGTACAAAAAAAAGAGAATGCAGGCAGAAGTCAAGCAACAGAGTGGGAGCTACCCAGTTTAATGAACCCAATGCAGCATGTACGATTACCTCCCCTATGGGCTGGTGGAGTATGTATGCATTCAGTGCAAGGAGCTCCTGGCCCTCAGAGACCGTGTACGGACTTTGGAGACCAGGGTAGCTGAGCTGGAGGAGCTACGGGAGACAGAGAGGTACATAGATGAGACTTTCCAGGACACAGTAGAACAGTCCCACTTCTGGTCTGACAGCCTCTGCGCTGCTGAGGAGGATGAAAGTCTCAGGGAAGAAGAACATCACGTTGGCGCAGAGGGAAATGATCCCACAGTTGGGACCCTCCTCCCAGATGATGATGCGGTATCCTCTCACACTGAGGATACTTCTCCGGGGGAGGGAACTCCAGTTATTAGGAAGAGACAGGTATTAGTAATGGGCAATTCGATCATTAGAAACATAGATAGCTGGGTTTGCTATGATCAGTAGAACCGCATGCTGACTTGCCTACCTGGTGTGAAGGTTGCGGATCTCTCCAGATATCTAGATAGGCTTTTGTGTAGTGCTGAGGAGGAGCTTGTGGTTGTGGTACATGTAGGTACCAACGACATAGAGAAGGATAGGAGAGAGGTCCTGGAGGCCAAATTTAGGCTGATAGGTAAGAAATTGAAGTCCAGGACCTCCATGGTAGCATTCTCTGGAATGCTTCCAGTTCCACGCGCAGGGCCAGTTAGACAGACAGAACTGCAGGGTCTCAATGCGTGAATGAGATGATGGTGTAGGGAGGAGGGGTTTAGATTTATTAGGAACTGGGGAAGCTTTTGGGAAAGGGGGAGCCTATACAGGAAGGATGGGCTCCACCTAAACCAAAACAGAACCAGATTGCTGGTGCTTAAAATTAAAAGGTCACAGAACAGTTTTTAAACTAAGGATTAGGGGAAATCCCACCAGTGCAAAGGAGTATGTGGTTCGGACATCCCTCAGGGGAGGATCTATAAATGGAGATTCCCTATGTCCTAATAAGGAGGAGAGGATGGAAAATGATAAAATACAGGGAGGGTTTGATGGGAAATAGTCAAATGAAAAAAAGTCCCATTCAATTACATCATGTAATAGGGGACAGCCAAAAAATGACAAGTTTTTAAAAAGCTTATATACCAATGCTAGAAGTCTAAATAATAAGATGGGTGAACTAGAGTGTCTAGTCAGTGTTAAATGACGATATTGATATAATAGGCATCACAGAAATCTGGCGGAATGAGGATAATCAATGGGTCACAGTAATACCAGCATACACAATATATCAGAAGGACAGAACAGGTCAAACTGGTGGGGAAGTGGCACTATATGTGAAAGAAAGCATGGAATCAAATGATGTAAAAATCTTAAATGAACTAAGCTACATGATAAAATCTCTATGGATAATAATTCCATCCTTGAAAAATAAGAATATAGCAGATGGGCTATATTACAGACCACCTGACCAGAATGGGGTTAGTGACACTGAAATGCTCAGGGAGATTACAGTGGCTATTAAAATAAAAAATCAATAATAATAATAATGGGGGATTTCAAGTATCCCTATATTGACTGGGTACATATCACCTCAGGAAAGGATGCTGAGATAAAAGTTTCTTGACACCTTAAATGACTGCTTCTTAGAGCAGCTAGCCCTGGAACCCACAAGAGGAGAGGAAATTTTTGATTTAGTCCTAAGTGAAGCACAGGATCAGGTCCAAGAGGTGAATATAGCTGGATCGCTTGGTAATAGTGAACATAATATAATTAAATTTAACATCCTTGTGGCGGGAAAAACTCCACTGTGGCCCAACACTGTAGCATTTAATTTCAGAAAGGGGAACTACACAAAAATGAGGAGGTTGGTGAAACAGAAATTAAAAGGAACAGTACAAAGAGTAAAATCCCTGCAAACTGCGTGGGAAATTTTTAAAGACGCTATAATAGAGGCTCAACTTAAATGTATATCCCAATTAAAAAAAAAAAGTTAAGAGAACCAAAAGAGCACCACTGTGGTTAAACAACTGCTAAAAGCAGCGAGAGGCAAAAAGGCATCCTTTAAAAAGTGGAAGAAAAATTCTAAAGAGGAAAATAGAAAAGAGCATAAACTCTAGCCAATGAAGTGTAAAAATATAATTAAAAAGACGAAAAAAGAATTTGAAGAACAGCTGGCCAAAGACTCCAAAAGCAATAGCAAAAATTTTTTAAATACATCAGAAGCAGAAAGCCTGCTAAACAATCAGTGGGGCCACTGGATGATCGAGATGCTAAAGGAGAACTCAAAGACAATAAGGCCATTGCAGAGAAACTAAATTAATTCTTTGCATCGGTCTTCACTGTTCAGGATGTAAGGGAGATTCCCAAACCTGAGACATTCTTTTTGGGTGACAGATCTGAGGAACTGTCCCAAATTGATAAACTAAACAGTAATAAGTCTCCAGGACCGGATGGTATTCACCCAAGAGTTCTGAAGGAACTCAAATGTGAAATTGCAGGACTACTAACTGCCATCTGTAACCTACCATTTAAATCAGCTTCTGTACCAAATGACTGGAGGATAGCTAATATGATGCCAATTTTTAAAAAGGGCTCCAGAGGTGATGCTGGCAACTACAAGACAGTAACACTCACTTCAGTACCAGGCAAATTGGTTGAAACTATCGTAAAGAACAAAACTGTTAGACACATAGATGAACATAATTTTCTGGGAAACAGTCAACATGGTTTTTGTAAAGGAAAATCATGCCTCACCAATCCCCTAGAATTCTTTGAGGGGGTCAACAAGCACATGGACAAAGGAGATCCACTGGGTATAGTGTATTTAGATTTTCAGAAAGCCTTTGACAAGGTCCCTCGCCAAAGGCTCTTAAGCAAAATAAGCAGTCATGGGATAAGAGGGAAGGTTCTCTCATGGACTGGTAACTGGTTAAAAGATAGGAAACAACAGTAGGAATAAATGGTCAGTTTTCAGAAAGGAGAAAAATAAATAGTGGTGTCCCCCAGGGATCTGTACTAGGCCCAGTCCTATTTAACACATTCATAAACGATCTGGAAAAAGGAGTAAACAGTGAGGTGCAAAATTTGCAGATGATACAAAACTAATCAAGATAGTTAAGTTCCAGACAGACTGTGAAGAGCTACGAAAGGATCTCACAAAACTGGGTGACTGGGAAACAAAATGGCAGATGAAATTTAATGTTGATAAATGCAAAGTAATGCACACTGGAAAACATAATCCTAACTATACATATACAATGATGGGGTCTAAATTAACTGTTACCACTCAAGAAAGAGCTCTTGGAATCATTGTGGATCGTTCTCTGAAATCATCCACTCAATGTGCAGCAGCAGTCAAAAAAGCAAACAGAATATTGGGAATCATCAAGAAAGGGATACATAAGACAGAAACTATCATATTGCCTCTATATAAATCCATGGTATACCCACGCGTTGACTACTGAGTGCAGATGTGGACGCCCCATCTCAAAATATATTGGAATTGGAAAAGGTTCAGAAAAAGGGCAACAAAAATGATTAGGGGAACAGAATGGCTTCTATATGAGGAGCGATTAATAAGACTGGGACTTTTCAGCTTGGAAAAGAGGCGCCTAAGGGGGGATATGATAGAGATCTATAAAATCACGACAGGTGTGGAGAAAGTAAATAAGGAAGTGTTATTTACTTCTTCTCATAATACAAGAACAAGGGGCCACCAAATGAAATTAATAGGTAGCAGGTTTAAAACAAACACAAGAACGTATTTTTTCACGCAATGCACTGTCAACCTGGAACTCCTTGCCAGAGGGTGTTGTGAAGGCCAATCCAAAACTGGGATCAAAAGGGAGCTAGACAGATTCATGGAAGATAGGTCCATCAATGGCTATTAGCCAGGATAGGCAGGAATGGTGTCCCTAGCCTTCGTTTGCCAGAAGCTGGGATTGGGTGACAGGGCATGGATCACTTGATGATAACCTGTTTGTTCATACCCTTTGGGGCACCTGCCGTTGGCCACCATCAGAGGACAGAATACTGGGCTTGGTGGACCTTTGGTCTGACCCAGTATGGCCATTCTTACGTTCTTTCAGTGACCACACAACCCACCAAATGCCTCTCTCCTTTGGAGCATCTCTGTCACTGTACAACTGCCTTCTCCCCAGACCTGTGAGAACTGGACTGAATGCAGCAATGCTCTATAGCAGCAGTTCTCAAACTATGGGTCGGGACCCCAAAGTGGGTCACAACCCCATCGTAATGGGGTCACCAGGGCTGGCATTAGACTTGCTGGGGCCCAGGCCTGAATTCACAACCCAGAGTCGAAGCCAAAGCTCAAGCCCCATTGCCTGGGGCCAAAGCCCCAGGGCTTCAGCCCTGGGTGATGGGGTTTGGATTTTGGCTTTGGTCTCCTTGAATGGGGCACTGCGGCTCAGGCAGGCTCAGGCTTTGGTCCCGGCGTCGTGTAGTCATTTTTGTTGTCAGAAGGGGGTCACGGTGCAGCGAAGTTTGAGAACTGCTGCACTCTGGTAGTCATTACGGGGCTGTGTGACAAGCTTTCATAAAGCAGAATCACATAAAGCCATCACAGGGTGGGACCGTTTGATGCTTTGGACCATTTGTACAAGACTTCAAGAACTGGTTCAAATACAAAAGCATCTGCTGCATATTGTCCCTCATGCTCCCATTTACACTACAACATAATCTCTATGATCACTGCTGGCTCCCAGCCTTATTACTTCAACATTTCACTGCACTGAAATGCATAAGCCACTTATCCAAACCTAAGCTGAAACCTTTTCATAGCATTGTCAATGCAATCTATGAATCCACTGTGTTTACTGGTCCCCTTTTTTGTATCTGCACCCAGTAGAGCCACATTTGGCATCAAGCCCTCTTCAAGGTCATTGATAATTATTTTAAGCCAAAGCACCCCTCTCTCCCAACTCAAAATATTGGCCCTTGTGACACCCAGCACAGCACAGAGGATAAGTTCTCCAACAACGAAGAACCTCTAACTATTTAATTCCTCCCTGTCCTAAAAATGTGCAGCTGGAAGGGACCTTGAGAAGTTCAGGGTCTAGGTCTGTAATGGAACAGAACGGATTTTGTTTCAGGCAATGAAATGACTGCTACAATACACCATTCCAACCCCTTCAGTACACTTGTTTCACTAGAGCAGTGTTTCCCAAAACTGGGACGCTGCTTGTGTAGGGAAAGCTCCTGGTGGGCCGGGCCGGTTTGTTTACCTGCCGCGCCCATAGGTCCGGCCGATCACAGCTCCCACTGGCCACGGTTCACCACTCCAGGCCAATGGGAAGCAGCGTGGGCCGAGGGATGTACTGGCCGCTGCTTCCAGCGGCCCCCATTGGCCTGGAGCATAGAACCGCAGCCAGTGGGAGCCGCGATTGGATGGACCTGCGGATGCACCAGGTAAACAAACCAGCCCGGCCCGCCAGGGACTCTCTCTACACAAGCAGCATCCCAAGTTTGGGAAACACTGCACTAGAGCAAGGAATCTTATCTGATACAGTTATGCAACTACTTCCCACTCCTGACAGCCAAGAGCTTGGCTATTCCAAGAACACAGTATCCCCGCAATCTGCTAACCCCAACAGCATTAAAGCAGCATCTTGACTCTGCTCTGTTCTCCTCACCTTTTCTTCTTGCTGATGATCATGTCTATGGTTTGTAGGAGACGACGCTCCAGGGCTAGAATATCTGCATCTGTCACATTCCTGCAACATACACACAATACCCCATCAGCCTTCCACTCCAAGGAGCATGTGAACAAGGACAAGCATGTGGGACAAACAAATTGGAACTGAAGAGCCTATGTAAGGACAGCATACATCAGTGATGGAAGGGGTCCTGCAGTGTAGATGGGACAGCTAGAATCAGCAGGCTCGGGGGCATGGGAAAGGAAGGCCCAGGGCCAAACCTGAGCAGTGTCCTAGGAGAATCTGAGAGAGCACACACACAGGAAGAAGGAAAAAATCTCAAGGAGCGTATAGAATAAAATTCCAAGAGGCTGTGGTTACCTGAGAAAGTAGGACATGTATGTGTACGGACAGTTAACAGCACCAAATCCAGAGAGCAGAGCCATGAGTGTCACCCCAATTACACCGACTCGGCTGATGAGCTGCTCTATGGACAGGATTCCTGAAAAAGAGAAGACAATGTAAGTAGGGGGTTGCTTTTACTGTACTTCTTTACACTTTGGTGTCCTCATAAAAGAATATAGTACTCATTCAATTACTTAGCCAAACTAATTGCCTTCAGAGTCCAGGTACCAGAGGTGATTCAAAGTGTATACAGGCAGCGGGTGGGGAGAGGAGGAAGAGAATGTTCTCCCAGGGAAGTATTGAAACTCTCAGCGTTTCCTGACCTATTTTTAAACAAGGCTAAACAGAGTCGGTAGGAGACTGGAAATGGGCTGCACATTACCCTTCCGTTCTAAATCACTAGCCCAGAAATGACCGATTTTTGTCATAAGATGGCTGCTTGGTGGTCTTAGTTTACTTTCTGGCAGACATCTGTCCATGTCACAAAGCCAACTCTTACAACTAGCATATATAGCACCAAGGGTATCATTTTCAGCAAAAAGACCAAGAATTGACGAGACTACAAAGATCAAAACTGGCCCCTCTCTCGTAGAAGTGATCCCGCCACAGCAGATCTAACACATGCTTATAGGGCATGGGGTTAGAGTAGAGAAAAGCTTATGCTGCTGCTGGCTGTGCTATATCCATCTTGTGGATACAGAGACTACCAGAGGTGCTATCTGTAATAGATATGGCAATTTCCTGCAATATTTCTGAAAAACTTACGGCATTACGTTTAAGTGTTATTGTGAAACAGGATTGTATGTAACATCTTCATGGGGGAGATATTACAACTCCAAGCAGTACCTTTGGGGTCTACTGTTTTACAAGAATAGTTTAAGTATGATCGAGTTCTACTCCATGAGGCAGGGCTCCTGGTACACTGGGTGGTGATTAGGCAAATTCACTCAGGTTCTAACACCTCCAGAGAGGTTAGAGAGGCTCACATATACTGTTTCAGACTGGATTCTCCAGAGGCCAACAGATTTAAAAAAAAAAAAAAAAGGATTTTGGGATAAATAGCCTGAATTTAAATTGACTCAGGGCCTTCCTTCTGATCCAGCAAATGGACAGGACCTGCTGTCTAAGGGGGACACTAGTCTTCCTGGCAGGGGTAGGAAGATCTTTGGCCTACTGAGGCCTCATAAGACTCATGGGTGAGCGCTGTAAGCTTTTCATATGTATATAGGAGCTTTCATTGTTTTTATATATTTTCACTGTTATGCGTTCACCTTAAAAATACACACAAGTCTTAGAAAGTGGCGCGTGGTAACTTACAACTGCTGGCAATTACATTGTTCATAGCATTTGAAGAGAGAGCAAAGAGCAGACTCAGGCCTGGTTAGGCAGTCTGACTTGCAGGGGAACTCAGTGTAGGCAAGGAACAGTGCAGTCTGCAAAACCCTGGTCAGGAGAGAGAGAGAGATATGGATCACCAAGAGAGGTGACTGCTGTGGAGCCCGTAATGGGTGCCCTCAAGGGACCATGGAGGGGGAATACGGGTGCAGTTGCCATGAACTGTGACACTGTCACTCTGGCATTTTGTATTAGCGCTAAATTCACACTAAAAACATTGCAATAAAAAACAGATTAAGGTTCTGCATTGCAACCAAGGCGGTTAAAATACTATGTTTCATTTGTCCTTCCCAACTTTCTATTGCCAGCCACAACCACACACGTTTTCACAGAAATCTGGTACCATGAACTAGTAAATACCACTCACCTTTGGGGAATGAGATACAAAGCAGCAGCCATACACTGCACATTTGGAGCTTATATGATTGTGAAGCTGAGGTGGCTGAGAGCCAGGCCACAGTTCAAGCTTCAGGGAAGGGAAATAAATGATGAAAACAATAGCAAAGGGCCTTAACAAAAGGGGCTTGACCACAGAGTCATGTGCAGGCACATGCAGATTTACACCTGTTAGAGAGCAACAATACATTGGCCTTTTGCCCCACATGCTGTTATACAGAAGCAGGTAAAATATAGATGCCTTTAAAAATGACTTATTCAACTGCTTAAAGCAAGATATCCCAAGCTTTTCCTAGCATTCTTCCTTTAGTGATCAGAGAGGTGACATACAAAGTGTTCATTTTATAAAGTCAGAAAGTGAGGGGCAACAAAAGTTTTAGTGGAAAACTAAAGTGTATACTAATCACACTGGTGATGCAACAGAGGATGCTCTTCTCTTATAGTCTCTCTGTGCCAATGCCTGCATATGTGCTAAGGGGCACCATGTGGCTGTAAGCGCTGTCTTTAAGAATAGATGTAAAAAAATGAGATTCTAGAAATTTCCAATGGTCAAAGATTCCATGGCACTTTTACACATAGATTAAGAGGGTTAACTCCAGTGCCCTGGCCAAATTCCAGCTGGGTGGTTACATTTTGCCAAGCCAAGCTCCTCCTGCAGCTTTAAATGGATACACCAAGGATCAGCAACCTTTGTCACGCAGGCCGCCAGGGAAAGCCTCTGGTGGGCTGAGCTGTTTTGTTTACCTGCTGCGTCCACAGGTTCAGCCGACTGCAGCTCCCGCTGGCAGCGGTTCACCGTCCAAGGCCAATGGGGGCTTGAGGAAGCGGCGGCAGCCAAGGAATACTCTGGCTGCCACTTCCTGCAGTCCCCATTGGCCTGGAGTGGCAAACTGCAGCCAGTGGGAGCTGCAATCGGCTGAACCTGCAGAAACGGCAGGAAAACAAACCAGCCTGGCCTGCCAAGGGGCTTATCCTGACAGGCCGCGTGCCAAAGGTTGCCAATCCCTGGGATACACACTGCTTTCCTCCAGTTCCTTAAACTGCTGTGCAATGTTGTTTTGCACTATTGAATAGATACTGTATTCAATCCCAGAAAAGAGTGGATTTCAGTGGGATGTGAAGTAATCAGGCATTCTTTCTCAGAGAGAAAAAATGTTTTAGAATCACAGGTGAAATCTTTCAACTATTACAGGGTCAGCGCAGCCTGTTAATTTCTCCTTGGGTTTTTTCAAAGCTGGGGCTCATCAAATGAGGGATAACTCATCCATTAAGCATTTAAGGCCTGATTCTGCAGCCACCTCTGTGCACAGAATCCTCACTCATTTCAAAAGGAGCTGGAGAACAACTTGGTAGCAAAAATCAGGACTCAAGAATTCAGTACTGATTATTCAATGATAGGTGTTGATTTTTCTAAGTTCTCTTCTTCCCTGGACTTGCTTTAGCACCCGCAAGAAAAGAAAGTAAACATGACGGTCAATGTTTAAGTCTTACATTTTGGGGACTCTGCCCCCTGTAAAATGCAAGCAATGTTAAGTTCCTCTGGATTCCAGATTCACCCAAGACTTCCTGACCTGCTAAATTTCTGCTGTTTTCTGGAAGGAAAACAATACAAATGAAGCAGGTAGTCCAGTTGTTTAGGCCTGTGTTGCGATGACATTAAAGGTTCATGGGGGTTTCCTGACTTTCAGAGCTTATTCTCAGGAGTAAGCAACCAGATATGGAATGTACTTCAGTTCACAGAGTTGCTAAGAGCCAGATAGTGAAATGTTGAAGCACTATCTCTGCAAAGGAGGAGGAGGAGAAAGAAACATACATATGAAAACTCACCATGTTTTGGGCTGAGGATAGGAAATGGATCTCCCAGTTTCCAGAAGAAATACATGAATGTCAACCAAACAACACAGGCAAAGAGCAGCCTTTGTCTATGCACTGAGAAAAGGGGAGAGAAAACAGGCATTATTAGAAAGTTCTTGTGTCTAGGTTTCATGAAAGGCTGCAGAATCACTACATTGGTCTCAAGATTGTGTTGCGCAGAGATGATTAAAACAGGAGCCATCTGGCACTGTGCTAGCAGTATCCAGTACTGTAACTCTTATGAAACTGGCCAACTCTAAATGGCTCAATCACCTGACAGGCACAGTGAAGAGCAAGGAGTAATGCAATGAAGCCTCTTTTTGGGAGCTCTGGGACAGCCTGCTCGGCAAGGAGGTATAAACGATCCTGGAGCTCGCACACACTGGGAGGACACATGCTGCCACATCTCCTAAGGAGATGCAATATGCATGATCAGCTGTTCTAACTTGGGCAGGGGTAGAGCAGAGCCCTGACTCCACTTTCTGTTGATACTTCTTTCCCCCATTAGCACGGACAGGGCCGGCAGCATGCTGTAAGGCAGCGGTTCTAAACCTATTTACCACTGTGGGCTGCATATGCAGCTCTCTATATCTAAGCAGGCCACAGCCACACAATATATAAACTACTAATATGGCTCTAAGGATGTCAAATAGGTCACAGGAGTGTGCTGATTGGGCTGCAAGAAGCCCACAGGCTGAGAACCGTTGCTGCAAGGGAACAGTTCCTGCACTTGGAAGAGTCTTTGGACTGCATTTTGCCCTTCTGCTGTACAGGAGAGAGGGTGAGGGACCCTAGTGTTGGAGGACCCTAGTCCTATTTGTGAAAGCCTGTCCTCCATTGTGAGGCATAATTCTCAAACCTAGCAATCTCACTGCTGTAAATATGCATACTCACATAGTCGAATATTGCTCACAATGAAGTAGCCAATGTAAAAAGGCACCATGAAGACTAGGACGAGCAAAATCACACACAGATTCAGTTTCCAGTGAAAATATCGGGAACTGAAAAGGAATCAGAAGATTGATCAAGGCCTGATCATAATGCAAAGATTTCCTCTTAAAGCTGAACACATCTCACCCCTCTCCTGCAGACTAAATTGCACTAGATAACACTCGCCTAAAAGCAGCACACTGGGATACTCCATACTGGATCTTACTCTAGAGCTCACAAATGTGCATAAAAAAGCAATTGGCATACCAAAACACAGCAATGGGCCATCTAATCAACTATCCTGTGTCCACAGTGGCCAATGCAACTCAATAATGCAGCTAATTGAGCAATAAGGCAAAATTTCTTTCTAATTCCAGATAAGGTTCAATTTATGCCCCCAAAGCAGGAGAATCTGAGAGTCCCTGTCAATTTTTCCTAGTTAGTGTAATTTAATATGTTCTTATTTATAGTGGTACTCATGCAAAGATATTTTCATCACTGAAACACTGCAGTGGCAAATTCCACAGATTAATAATACATTGGGAGAAGATGATTTTCTTTTATCCATTTTAAATGTGTTGTGTTTTAATTTCCCTGAGTGCACTCTTATTCCTGTATCTTAGGAAAAGGTAAGTCAGAGCACCCAGCTGGCAGCTTCTATATTCCTCTGTTCAATATCCTCTTTTTCTATTCCCTTCTGAAGTAAGCCTAATACTTTGAACTCTCTTTTTATATGGAAGCCCTCAGTCCATGCCTTCAGTCATTTTAGATTAGTAAAGCAATACTGATTATAAGGTGCGAATGTATCATCGATTTATAGTTACTGTATCATTCTTACTCTTCAATTAACATAGTATCTTATTTGCTGTTTTCATCACAATCAAGCACTGAGCAAATACTCTCTGTAGCTCTTTATAATTACAGAGCACTTCACAAACAATTAATTATGAATTAATCCTCACAACACCCCTCAGGGAAATAGTATAAACAGAACCCTTATTTTATAGCTGGAGAAACTGAGGCAGGAAGATAAGCGCTTTGCCCTAAGGACCCTGAGCAAGTTGGTAGCAGAGACTGGATAGGAACTCAGCAGCTCCTGGCTTCCAGCCTCATGCTCAATCATATGAATGACCCTGCTGCTCAGATGTCTTCACTGATCTATTCATTATGTTGCCTACACAGCTTTTCCTTGACATGGGGATAATTAACTTCGAAATAGTTCTAGAGTAGCTAGAGAATAAAACGAAGGCCAGGCCTTTGTCTAGGAAAGTGTGGTAGCCCCCATACCTACCTGCTATTTAGCACTCCCAGGATCTCAAAGATGATGAGTTCAAACATGGTGCAGGAGAAGGCGAAGGTCACAGAGAAGACCACCTGCACCACATACTGTCGTACCTGTGATGGAGCAAACACGAGACAGGAGTCACTTCCATCCTCACACAATACTGGCCAGTTACATATCAGTCAGGGGAAATAAACCATGAGGTGCCTCAGCACACAACAGGGTCTACACTTGAGGTGCCCAGACCTTGCCAAAACAAGGAGATAAGCTGGCAGTTTGCAAGGAGCCAGAGGGCTACATCCAGTTTGTACAACATTGAGCTGATTGTAGCTGCCTTTGTACTTAAGACCGAGGTGCTGTACATAGAAAGACTACATGCTCCAGCATACAATGCATCAGGCCACGTTAATCAAAATGGTGCATCACTTGCTGGGTCCTGTACTCTCAGCTGGCCCAAACTCTGAATTATAGACATGGGAAGCCATGGATTGTACTGCAATACTCTGTGGGACAACATTTGGCCTGCGCTTTGGCCATTCCTAGCCTACACAATACTCTCTCCCGTGTTCCTCCTATTTTGCTACACTGTCACAATTTTATTCCCCATTGGCTTCTTCCTAACAATCCAGTCACACTGTCCTTCTTAACAGCTTTCCAAAATTTAAATTCAAGGGACACTATCAACTTAAAAATAATGTCTGTGTGAGAAAATATTGTACCGACGACTGTTATGCAGAACACCCACGGTGAGTATAACCAAAAGTGATGAGGAATATATATAAATCTATTTTTTCTACATTTTCAATTTGTTTATATTTAACAGCACTGTGTACGATAACTTTCACTGTTTCCCCAGTATTGTCCATTTCCCCTGTTGTCTAGGTGGATTTTTCAAATAGCAACAGGGGAGGAAAACTATTCTTTTTTAAAAACAGGAAAATGTAAAACCACAAATATACAGCTGAAAGGAGGAACTCAAAGGAAGGGGAAGTACCCCAAACTGCTTTTTACTGATTTTATTAAACGGACTAGATTTCAATGTGACAGCTTCACTGTAAGATATAGAGTCACAGTTTGAATGAAACAGCCCCTCCTCACCTCATAGTCCTTGAATAGCTTGCGCATGAAGAACAGCCATCCAAATCCAAAGAAGAGCACCTGTAAAAAAGAGGCCAACCGAAAGGTATTGGTTAGGAAGAAACTTGCAAAATGTGAAGAAGCGAGCTTCTGGGCAACATCACATAAGCAAAGCACTACAGCGCCTGCTCATCACATAGTTCCCAAGTATCCAATAACCAGAGAGGTCCAAAATGGCTGTTAGGTAGAGAGAGAGAGATTTAAGTGAGATGAAATGTAACAAACACAGAGTACCACTGCCTTACTGCAGACCCAGTAATGCACAACTTTTCAATGAAAAGGGGCAGAGGAAGTGAGAAATAGAGGCAAAACAAGCATCTAGGCTTCTAGGTGTGAGCAGATATTACAGAAATCATCTTTCACTAGACTAATGAAGACCTACAATGCATTTTATTTTTACACAGCAGCTTTAACACACTCTCTCACAATGTCTTAGAACAGTGGTTCTCAAGCTTTTGTATTGGTGACCCCTTTCACATAGCAAGCCTCTGAGCGTGACCCACCTTATAAATTAAAAACACATTTTAAATATTTAACACCATTATAAATGCTGGAGGAGAAGTGGGGTTTGGTCTGGAGGCTGACATTTCACAACCCCCTATGTGATAATCTCGCGACCCCTCCCAATTCCGGCTATGCTCCTGAAACAGAAGAATGAAATTTACAGACAAAGAAGATCTGGCAAGTATGAGCCAAGGAAGACCAAACATTTTTGCCTTGGCACCAAAATTATGAAACCAAAAGTATAAATTAAGGAGGGTGATTGAAAGCAGTCAGAGAAATCAGGACAAGGAGGACTTTAGTTTTTGAAGTGACTGATAGAAAAAGGGTAAGAAAAAGGTAAGACATTACTATCAAGCAGAAAGTTTGGGGAATGAGTTAAGGAAGTATTGTAGGTGTCACCTACGTAAAGTGATTCCAAGGCTGAAGCTGGCAAGTAGCGCCTACAAAGGGAGCAGAGAAACACAGACTAGAAGGAGATCAAAAACACAGATCAATTTTTACCTAAAAATATCGAGATTAGGGCTCCTTTGTTCCTGGCACCATACAAACACTCAGGAAGACCAAATCTTAAGAGTTTAGTGTCTAATTAAGACACCACAAGTGATTGCGGCAATAAGAAAGGGGTCAGAAGAGAAGAATACATAGGCTAATTTAAGTACGCACCTTGATGTTTCTGAAGATGATGTAAAACCTCCACCAGAAATGAAAGAGAAGCAATTTAAGAAAGTAAGAAATCAAATCAGAAAATGAGTGAAAGGGAGACTTGCTTAAGGAGAACAGTGATCAGCAGGTCCAAAAGCCACACTGAAATCAAACAGGATAAGAAGAAAATGATGTGTCAACAAAGAGACAATGCACAAGTCATTATTATGCAGAAGACAGCCTCAGCACTATGAAATGATCAAAAACCAGACTAAAAGCAGTCAGGGAAGTTGTACTGAGAGAGGTAATCAGAGAGGAAAGGACACTATTTTTTAAGAACCTGGATAAGGGGGAAAAAAAGAGAAAATACATAGGACAAGTAACTAGCAAGTGAGGTAGGTTCAAGTAAGTGGGTTGTCCCCCCCCAGATAACATTGTTTTGGCTCTAACAGGGCAATGATCCATTTTAACTGGAATAACAAGGACAGGACGGCGGAAGGTTAATAAGGCTCCAAGTGAGATAGCTATATCTACAGCAGAGACTAAATGAAAGATGACTGATGGAAACTGGAGGAAATGAAAGAGATGGAGATGGTCCTGGGTTACAGGTGGATCAAGGGAGCTCCAACAGTTGTCGAAAAATACTTTCTAGAAACAGATTAAAATCTTTCCAGCTTGGAAAGCAAAATTGTAGCAGATTCCTCAAAACGGTAAGCAGTAGGGAGAGGCCATGAGTAACCAGGACTCTGGACAATGATAGAACCAAGACAGTTCAAAAGAACAGCAGGCTGAACTTTTGCCATGGGCTCCCACACATGGGAAATCTGGATTTGTGCAAATGATACTGGGTTATAGGAATTCAATTCTCTATAGCTGTCACCCCAGCTTGTTTGGAATCACAATCCTGAGATTATTTTACTGAGCTGAATATTGTTTTAGTAATTCAAAGATCTTGATTGATTTTGAGATTTTCATAGTCTTATTCTGATGCGGACTTTACATCACAGCAGCAGGTTCTCAACAGGGGCCAACCATAGGTCCAGAGTAGGTTACAACCACCTTCTCTCGTGGATACAAGGGGGGAAAGTCCTGTTTTTTCCTACTGAAGCACAGAGTCATGATATTGAATAAGGGTTGGGAACCACAAGCAGGAGCAAAAGGGGAGGGAGCCGTAGTCTAAGCAAGCAGTGAAACTGCACTCACACTGGGCCACTGTACAAATGGGGAGCCCCTTCACCCCACAGCCCTGGGGATCGCAGTGCGCCAGGAATAGTCAACTCGAGGCACCAGGGAGGAGCCTGCCGGCTTGTGCGCCGCAGCGCAGCGAGTGCCCGGGGACGGGGCAGGATTTGGGGGACGTGGGGAGACACTTGGGGGCCGCTCCTGTTCCACGTTCTTCACACAGATGTGACAGGCCGGGGGGGGGCAGCGCTGGGGGCCCCGGGACCAGCCCCCCCTTGGTGAGCGCCGGGGGGGAGGGGTAGGAGCGGGTCACACGGAGCTGGGCTCAGGGCTGTAGCACCGCCCCCCGCCGCTTTACCGCCAGGCCGGCGCGGGGCCCAGCGATGCGGGGGGGGGGTCGGCGTCCCCGCCAAACAGCCCCGGAGCGGCCGAGGCCGGGGCCGAGCCCGCGCAGTACCTGGGAGGTGACCATGATGCCGGAGTCGATCAGGAAGCTCATGACGGCAGCGGGGGGAGGGGCGCTAACCGGACCCACCACCGGCCACTCCGGCTCCCAGCCTGCGCGCGCCGCGCTCCCGGCCCGGCTCCGCCCCCCGCCCCCGGGCGCCTGCGCGAGTTCGCGGGGCGGGGCCAGCGGGACGGCTGGGCTCCGTAGCGAGGGGCGGGGCCAGGCCGCAGGAGGCGGGGCCCTGGATTTCGATTAACGGGGCGGGGCCAGGCATAAAGGGAGGTGCCTGAGAGTTCTGCTTGGGGCGTGGCCAATGAGCAGGGGGCGGAGCTCTTCATGCAGGGGCGTGGCGGGAACTGCGTGGGGGGTGGGCCTTGGAGCTGAGACATCCTAGCAAATATTTTGTCCAGTGCCTGTTGTTTGTCTCATTTTCACTAGCAGCTGCATTGCAAGCCAACCGCCCTCTCAGTGGAAGAGTTTTAGGCCAGGAGTTGTTGAGCAGTTTGTGAGGCAAATTATGCTCTTAAATCAAAAAGTCTTTGAAAAAAATCTTGCTAGATTTAAGAGAATGTATAAACCCGGCAACACACTTAAATATCATTTATGCCAGTGTTTGGTCATCGTACAGATGTAAAGCAGAGGATCCCAAATGGTGCTTTGCCAGAAGCTGGCTGGTTCATATGGCACAGTTTGTCTTTATTTGTAGCTGCTAAACTTCATTAAATAAATTGAAAAGACGTTAAACACTTTTCTAATTTCACTTTCTCCATGTGAGTAATTGCTGTAGTTACCACAGGGATGTGGAGGGGAGATGGCCAATCAGGGGCAACTCTAGCCATTTTGCTACCCCAAAGCCGCAGAACCAGTGGACCCTCTGCAGGCGTGCCTGTGGGAGGTCCTCCGAAGCCGCGGGACCGGCGGACCCTCCATAGGCAAGCCGCCGAAGGCAGCCTGCCTACCACCCTCATGGCACTGGCACAGAGCTCCCCTCGGCTTGCTGCCCCAAGCACATGCTTGGCGTGCTGGGGCCTGGAGCCGCCCCTGTGGCCAGTGCTGTTGATGAATACAAAGGTTCATGATTCTCCATGAGTTTTGGTCCACGCTCTATATAAAAGTTAAGTATCAGAGGGCTAGCTGTGTTAGTCTGGATCTGTAAAAGCAGCAAAGAGTACTGTGGCATCTTAAAGACTAACAGATGTATTGGAGCATGAGCTTTCGTGGATGAATACCCACTTCGTCAGATGCATGTAGTCGAAATTTCCAGAGGCAGGTATATATATGCAAGCAAGAATCAGGCTGGAGATAACGAGGTTAGTTCAATCAGGGAGGATGAGGCCCTCTTCTAGCAGCTGAGGTGTGAACACCAAGGGAGGAGAAACTGCTTTTGTAGTTGGCAAGCCATTCATAGTCTTTGTTTAATCCTGAGCGGATGGTGTCAAATTTGTAGATGAACTGAAGCTCAGCAAAAGCAACAAAGAATCCTGTGGCACCTTATAGACTAACAGATGTTTTGGAGCATGAGCTTTCGTGGGTGAATACCCACTTTGTCGGATGCATGAGATGAAGCTCAGCAGTTTCTCTTTGAAGTCTAGTCCTGAAGTATTTTTGCTGCAGGATGGCTACCTTTAAAAAAAAAGTTGTACAACACTTAGGAAAAGCAATGTTGTGGAAAAATTTACCACGCATTGTGTTTGGATCAGAACAGCCTGAGCCTCCTTTATTACAAGCATGCAGGGAGAGACAACCAGCCTGGCTGCTCTCCCTAACGCAGGAACATGGAAGCTTTTATAGTTCAAAGGCAACATCTAGTCAAGCACACTTCCACATTACTATTTTTCCCTTATTAGGAATACAGAAAAACAAACTTTCCTGTTTATTAACAGGTTGTTCTTTTGTGGTTAACAGCCTTCCTAACATTTGCTGTTGCAACTACATGTTTTTTAAGACTGGCTGTTGCAATTGCTTTACTTTGGAATTTTCCTCACTTTCTCCTTCTGCCCTTTGACCACATACACAGTTTTCTTGACCAGAGTTTAGGCCTACTCTTATTTTTCCTTTACAATCTCCCCTTTGGTTCCCCACCTTGGCCTAAACTTCCATTTTCATTAAATTTTGTATTTCTGATTCTAAACCAAATGACTCAGCCTTTGGGGTTTTGGTTGAAGGCAATGACAACGCATGATTTGTATGAACATGGAAGGTGCTATTATTATTACATCCTTTACAACAACAACAACATAATCCCACGCTAAACAATAATAATAAAAGCATTAACATTCCTATTGTAATAATATGATGGGGTTGTTGTATAGCCTTAGTCACAAAACACAATACATCATACTTAGTACATAAAATAGACACCCTAAAGGCTGTATGAAAAGCATTCTTTTCAATCTGATATATATTTTGGAGCATATGAATTTTCTCTTGTAATTCAAAAATTTTTTGGGCCTCTGCTGGGAGTGAAAGCAAATTTTGGAACTGATCGTGTACTAAGGTAGTCCAATTAAAAGGTCTCTGAAACATAAGGGCTGATTGTAAAATTTTATCCACAGGCCAATAAATAATAATATTGCCTGCAGCAATGGTGAGATTAAAATGTATGTCTTGCAAAGTGGTGGCCTTAACATACACACAGGTATTAGTTGCTTGGAAAAGCAGGTGTCCTGTCAGGGTAGTTCCTTGTCCCTTACCCTCCCAACAAACATTGTCATGAACAGTAACAACTTCCCCGGCCTTCAGTTTGCGTACACATTGGAGCTGCGGCGGTTCTGAGGGCCAGAGTGTCCATTGACTCCCTATCCCTATCCAAATGTCAGGTGTTATTCCGGGTGCACTGACTATAAATCGGTTAGGCATACCAGGTAGTTTAATTTCCCAAATGTCTCCGTGAATTACCCAATCCCACATGCATCCTCCCCATGGACCCGGCAGGATTCGGTATGTGGGAGCCCACACACCTCCAATGGGTCCGTATGCTTGGAAGGAGCATTGTGAATGTCTGCACTTCCACCCAGAAAATCTCCAAGTATGTCTCCAGGGCCATAGGTCAGATGATACTCCTGAAGTATCTGTAAGGGTAGTGGGCCACTTCTGATGCTCAAGATCACTCCGAATGGCTATCAGCTGGTCATTCAGAAAATCCTGAATTTCTGAACTTCCCAGATCCCACTGCAAGGCCTTCCCAGCCTCAGTGATATTTAGCATCATTGTTGTCAGCAGTTTCTGTGTCACTGAACTAAGGGCAGAAATAACGCACAATTTACCAGCTCCAGCCTGCACCTGAGTTAACTGTGCTCCAGTAATAAGACTTGTGGCCTTTTCCAATTGTCCTAATTTTTCTTCATGTTATTGGCCTTTATAAATATTCCAAATTGCAGCTGCGCTGTTGGCACCATCCCATAAGTGTCCAGCCATGTCCCTCTTTCTTCTAGAGGAAACCCAGGCCCTTTGATGTGCTAACCTAATGGCAGCTCCTTTCGAGCAATTAGGGTATGTAGAGGTGACTTGGAAGCTGGATAAGGGCAGTGTGAATTTTATAGTTCCTAGAGTAGTATTAATCAGAGTTCAACGATATCCTAACACATCCCTCTTTGGTGAAGTACCATACCACATCTGTTGGCTAAACACTTTTATGTACTTCCGAGAGGCATTAACATTAATAGCATAGGAAGGGGTATACTGCAATATGGTGCAGGTTAAATTATTAATTACTGGAATTATTTCAGTACAGGTAAACTTTCCAGTGGCCGAAAAAACTCTTTGGGTATTTGTTTGATTATTTACTAATTAGGTGACTAAATAACAGTAAGGGCCTCTTTCATCTACCATACTGCAAATTCCAGGAACGGCCATCATATCTACCCTATCATAGAACCCATGAATCTCAATTTCTGATTCCTGGGGCTCATTTGTAGTGATATCATATATTTCTATTTCCACCAACCCATTTATTTTCCACTCAATTGTTCGCTCATATGAACTATTCTGAACTTTGAAAAATAATTTTTCTGAACAAAATTTTAGTAAGGTATTAAGATGTGAAGGTCTGGGCCATTGGGTTTCAGTAGAATATACAGTATTATCTGTATTCGGGTAAATTTCAGGGGTGGTGACAGAGGTGGAGGGGATGGTGGGGTTAATGTTTGTGGCAGCAAGGCTTTTTTGGTATTCATCCTCCTGAAGACAATTAGGGAGGGCAGTACATCCTGATGGTACTTACCCAAAAACACAGGGCGCAGCCTGTGGAATAAACCCCAAGACCCAATCAGTACCACATCCCCAAGCATGGCTCCCACAAGTCCCTCCCTGCCAATGTACAATACTCCGTTTCCTCCACCACGGCCAATTTTTAATGTCCTTTGTCCTCAGAAGTTCCTGGACCTTGGGGGTTTCAGCAGTGCGAGTGTTCCTTTTTTTCTTTTGTAACGGTCATGATTTAGCATTATACAGGGGAGAGGTTACTAGCACATCACCCTGTAATGATTTGGGTCCTTCAGCAAAATCCAGATGTATGGTAGTTTTGTCAATGGACAAAGGAAAGGTTTACCAGCACTTCTCCTTGTGCTTTTCTTCTGCTGTCCAGAAGGAACAGCAGCACCAGAAGGAGTGATAGTCCGCTTATTAATTGGAGAGCCATCTTGTGGTGGAGGAGCCTTTTGGCAGTGCGAAGCATGGGTCCAGGCAGTGAGTCCTTGGCACTTCACAGCAGTGTTGGTTGTTAACAGGACTTGGTACGGGCTTTCCAGCATGGGGTCAGGACGGTCTTTTGCTGATGGACCTTTATGTAGACCCAGTCTCCTGGTTCCAGCGAATGGCAGGGTTGCTCAGGATCCTTGGGTAGTGCTTCTTTTAGCTGTGTATAAAGAGACCTGACACATTTCATTAGAGCCTGAGGTGGGTGATGTTAAGGGGCCTTGCAAACCTGTTGCATAATCCAACCTGTGAAATGGGTGCCTCGGTCACTGTTGATAGAGACAGGTAGACCAAACCGGTGGATAAAGTCTTTTAACAATCTTTTAGCCACTGTGATGGAATCAGCCCTATCCATCCAGAATACATACAAACATATTCATAACAACAACATTTTGGCATATTGATAAAATCAATCTGGACATTCACAAAGGGTCCCCACAGGGTGGGGTGCGCAGCTGGTTTTGCTCATACTGGTCTGCCACTGTTGTGGGCTAGGCAGATAGGGTAAGAGTTACAGTACTGCTGCTCCATTATGGAAAAATTTGGGGCATACCAATGTTGCAGCACTGATGCTATTCCATGGGACATGCGAGTGTTAGTGTCACAGATCTAGGCAGCTTTTGCCCTGGCCTCCATGTTCAGGAAACGAGCATGCACGTACTCTCAAGCGAGAAGCATTACCCGAAAGTTACCGTTGGGGCTAGGCAAATTTTCAGGAACCCCCCCCCCCCCCGAGGGTGGTAACGAGGCACCTGTAAATCTCCTAATTAGGAGAAACCTGGCCAAAAAACCTCATTACCCTTATAAATTGCCCACCGTGCAAGCAGTGGGCAGGGAGAAAACGCAGAAACCTGTATCCGTAACCGAGCCTTATCAACTCGAGGTCTCCCTCGGCTCCGTGTTCTCAGAAGCCTACCCGTCTGCCGGTGGTAATGAAACGTTTGTGGTTTGTGTGTGTAAGTATGCCTAGCTGCTAATTCTGCTAATTCTGCTAACTAACTGAGCCTGTAATCGTGTTGTAAGCCGGAGACGAAAGCCGATTCCAGCCGCCCCAAGGCTCCTGCTAGGGGAAACCCGCTAACCAGGAAACCTTGAACGCAAGGGGGATTGGCCGGAGTCTCACGGCAATCTTTAACTGTCTTATGGCATTTTTTTTTTACTTAGACGAGTAATTGCATTTATGCTTAATAATAGCACCAATAGCACCTTTACTAACCCTTGGAAGGACCTGAATAACTACTGGGACTTAGAGCGGTACCAGGGTCAGCTTCTGTTTGTAATTGCAGTATTTTTATTATTTGTTCTAGTATTATATTGTAGGCCCAAGTTGTAACTAGTATTAAGTTGTTCCTCATCCTCACTTGTGACCCATTCAATAAACCCTCAATTTTAACCCCACGACTCATTGTTTGCGTTATCCCCATTGCTACCTTCGGGGCACTTGTCAACCCTCCCGAGGACATCCAGTGATCGAGCCTCCGCCCTATCCCAACGCTCATTACCCGGTAGATAACGGGCACCTTGTGACCATATCGGTGGAGCGAGGGGCAAGAGTAATCAGTGATCAACAGCGAGCAAGACAGGGGAGCAAGACCTGGGGCGCCACCAAGCAGCCGTCTGGGGAGCACCACAAGGCATCAGGATGTGAAGAACAGTCATCCTGCCTCCATCAGTCTTTCTCATGCTCAGAGATTGAATCTTACATGAGAGCTAAATCTTGGAGGGTATTAGGCATAGAGGGGGACTGTGAAATAAAGAAAACAGGATTAAATGGAGCCGGAGACCTGGAAAGGCCCACCTGTCTGGCAGTAACATCCGCCAAAGCATTTCCTCTTGTAACATCATCATAAGGTTTCTGGTAACCAATACAATGTATAATGGCAATAGCAGAAGGAAGCTGAAATGCAGAGAGAAAAGCATTAACAAAAGGCCCATTACTAATCCTCACCCCCACCCCCCCGACATGAGAAATCCTCGGTGTTTCCATAGTTGTCCGTAATCATGAACCACCCCGAAGGCATATCAGGAGTCTGTGTAGGTGGTAACAGATTTGTCCTTGGCCAAAGTACAGGCACGGGCAAGAGCAACAAGTTCTGTGACTTGGGCTGAGTGTGTTCCCCGGAGGGAGTGGGCTAAGGGGGTACCCCAAAGAGGCCTCGAAGGGTAGAGAGATATCTGCTGGCCAGCAGGGGCTTGGGAAAAACTCAATTTCTCTTTTGTCTCCTTTAATTGTGTAAGGGTGTGGGACTCATCCCTGCGGAGCTTCCTGCTCGTCGTCCTCGGGAATTAGTTCATTTTCCAGCCAGGAGCACCCTCTGCAGGCTGATGATCTGCCTTATCTCACTCTGGCCTCCGTGTCCCTCCCAGGACCTGGTGCCCCTTCACTGGGTTTCTGCCCCCCCTTGCAGAACCCCCTTCCGTCTCAGTGTCTCCCTCTCTCAAGGGAACCCCCACCCACTATCTCCACTTCACCTCAGTCTTAAGCTACTGCCAGTGCCCATCTAGCCCCCACTCACTGGGGCAGACTGCAGTGTACGCCACTCATCATGGGCAAAGGGGTTTTGGACCTGCTGCCTCTGCCTACCCATGGGCTGTTCCCTGCAACCCAGTACCTAACAGACCTGTCAGCAGGCCTGCAGCCTGGGGCTTTCCAGGCCAGAGCTTCCAGCCCCTCTGGCCCTTCCCCAGCCCTGCTCCAAATCTAGGTTCCTGCTAATCCTGCGGTAGCCAGGCCCTTCTCCCTCTACAGACAAAGAGAGACTGACTGGGCTCCTGGCTCACGGCCTCTTATAGGGGCCAGCTGGGCCTGATTGGGGCTTGGCCACAGCTGAGCCTCCTTTCCCCAATCAGCCCTGGCTTCTTGCCCCAGCCACAGCCCTCTCCTGGGCTGTTTTAAGCCCCGAAAGGACAGGAGCGGGTAACCACCCCGCCACAAATTGTGTTTTGAGTTCCTCTTGGAAGTCCTTGAGACTCCTCATTTGAGATTCATGGTGCCATTTTTCTGTTTCTCCATACCAACTGAAATATGCATCAAACTGACCTTGCCCAACTTAATTGGCTAGAAGTGCGCCTCTGAGGTGCACAATCTTGTCAAGGTCAAAATTTCCTTCTAGGGGAAACTGTAATTTTGGATCATCTCTTGTATACCAATTCCATTTCTTCAGAAACTTGCAAATGAAAGGACTGTAATTTGTGTACATGTAGTATGCAGGTGTGCCTTTTGGTGAAGCAGTGATCCCTTTACACTCACCAGCCCCTGTTCCTGTTTCCCTGGCAAGGTTGTGATCACCTTGTATCCTCTGGCCCCCAGTATTCTGGGTCACTTTTGCTTGGGTTTTGCACACAGGGAAGGCTTATTTAGGACATCCACGACTCTCCTACAGCCCCCTTCAGCCTAGAGTGTTGGCTAGTCTCAGAGAGATGGGTGCCACTTACTCTGGTGCTTCAGACAAGGTGGTCGGTCCAGTCAGTGGCTCATGACCTGCCTTCAGGCAGTGAGGACGAGGAAAGGAAAGAGGTCACGGGAAAGGACCGTCCGAGGATGGGAAAAGGATAGGGTCACACAATCCTAGACCCAGTCAGGCCCCTCACCAGTCAAGCCATGCAGAGCGAGGCTGCCTTGGTCAGGACCCTCTTTCAGCCCTACTAGTTGCGGTCACAAGGCTTGCATTAGAGACATCTCTGGCTTCACAGAGAGCTCTGGGCGTCTTCCTCACTCACACTGACAGACACAAACAGAGTCCTACCCAACCACACATGTGGCTCTTCCCGGGGCAAACAAAAGGGCATCAGGCATGTCTGGCAGCAAAAGGTCCAGATCCAGTGTGCAACTCACTCAAAACCAGAGCCTACGGGCAATCCTCCACCAGAACCCAAAACAGAGATTTAAGAGGTCTCCTACCTTTTAGATAGGCCTGGGTCCGGAGGGGAACGGTCCGCGGCCCTCTGATCTGGTGGTATGCTGTGGATCCAAGTCACAGCACCAAGAATTGTCATGGAAAAATTTATCACGCATTGTGTTTGGATCAGAACAGCCTGAGCCTCCTTTATTACAAGCAATGCATGGAGATACAACCAGCCTGGCTGCTCTCCCTAACACAGGAACACAGAAGCTTTTATAGTTCAAAGGCAACATCTAGTCAAGCACACTTTCTCATTACTATTTTTCCCTTATTAGGAATACAGAAAAACAAGCTTTCCTGTTTATTAACAGGTTGTTCTTTTGTGGTTAACAGCCTTCCTAACATTTGCTGTTGCAACTACATGTTTTTTAAGACTGGCTGTTGCAATTGCTTTACTTCGGAATTTTCCTCACTTTCTCCTTCTGCCCTTTGACCAAGTACACATTTTTCTTGACCAGAGTTTAGGCCTACTCTTATTTTTCCCTCACAGCAGTAAAATGCCCCATATTTACATGGCTTATGCTTTGTAATTCCATTTTCTATACCCTCAGAACTTAACATTTCACTATTTTTAAAGCAAAGATTTTAGTATCCAAAAAGTTAACCATCCAGAGCACTACTGGCAATAGTTTGTTCCCAACATGTCTTTTCATTTCAGAAGAATTAAGTTACTAGCCATTAGAGTAGGACTATTATTGCTGACAACTAGTTAGATATGGAGGCCTGAATGCTAGAATTTATAGTTGTACTTAGAATGCTAATTAGGAACATAGAGAAAACCTGATTCAGTTTCCTGACTAACGCCAAGCAATGAGATTAGCAACCAATAGGGAATATGACTACAGAATGTGTACAAACAAGAGGCAGAAGAGGACAAGAAATCAATAGGAGGCATGAGTAGAGTTCCACCACTTTTCCCTGCTTTGATTCCTGTAGTGCAGTTATATAATCTTACATAATCACACGAGTCAATATCATCACCTGAGTGCTCCAGGCACATGCATCCTACATAAGGGGAGCAAATTCTGCTACAAAGAGCAAGCTCCCATACAGAGCCCATTAATGCATCATGCTTTCAAAGAGATCCAGAGTGCAAACTGGAGAGGTTGAATTTTGTCCTGTAATTCCAGCATAAATAGCACAAAAGGGAAGTGAAGGTTCAACCATGGAATTTTCTGGATTTTATCAGTTTGACAGCCAACCCTTAATATTACGATCATGCACTTATTTGTATTTAATGGTATTCTTCTATTTGTCTCTCAAAAAAATCTTCTGGCCCAAGCCATCTCTATTCAGAAATCAAAAATAACTAAACAAAGAGGAAAGTGGGTTAGTTTGGAGTTTGACAAAGCATAGTATCCTTGCTGTTTGAAAATCAGGGACTTTTATTAATTACAACTAATTTTATTATGAAAATGATTCTCCATTGGGTGCTGTTGAGTCACCAGATTGGCCCCAAAGTCTCTCAATCCATTTGGGAATTCACATTGCCAACCTTCTTGTTTTATGTTTTCCTTTTCCATTACATTGTGAAGAAGCAAAACATCACCACTAATAGGAAAATTAACTCAGGGGGATAGAATACTATACAGGATCTGAGGCCTTTCTTATAATGACAACTATTATCATCCAATGGCAGAGCTGATTGAAGGGTAGGAGGTGGGGTATGACCGCCCTCTCCCACCCAGCCTCCTTTAGGTGTATGGTCGGCACCTTTTCAAGCCAATAGGTATACTTGAAGGTGTTAATGACAGTGGCCCATCACCCCCACCGGCTCTGCCACTGCTCAAAACCTGGCTCTGTTACTGCTATCATCTACTGTAAAACTGATGTCCAAGTTCTCCAACGTCTTCTTCCTGTATCTACTTCTACTTAAAAACTCATCTCCACTAATTCCATGGGGGTGTTGGCTTTTGTAAGGGTTTTTTTATACTTCATATCAGAAATAACTATGAAATCTATTCAAAATTCAATTATACAAGGCCAAATTCTGCTCTTGGTCGCATCCCACTGACATAAACACATAGGGATAACTCAAGGCAGAATTTGGCCCTTGATTTGTAACCGTTCTGCTCTTGCATGTGTTTATAAAAATCCTTGAAGTGTTTGTCCCTAGCTGTAAACGGCTGATCCCTGAGCAATGGAAGATACACATAGGGAAGAAGATAGTTCCTTTTGAAAGACCTCAGACTCATACCTTCCCCAAAACAGCAGTCTTGCAGGGGAGGGAAAAAGAGGGTAAAAAGAAGGAGGGAGATTTATTCTATAATATTATTTACAGGGGTGGCTCTAGGGATTTTGCCGCCCCAAACACAGCGGGCAGGCTGCCTCTGGTGGTTTGCCTGTGGAGGGTCTGCTGGCCCCGCGGCTTCGGGACATCCACTGAAGCCGCGGGACCAGCGGGCCCTCTGCAGGCAAGCTGTTGAAGGCAGCCTGCCTGCCACCCTCGTGGCACTGGCAGAGCACCCCCCGCAGCTTGCCACCCCAAGCACACGCTTGGCGTGCTGGGGCCTGGAGCCGCCCCTGATTATTTATACAGCACCAGTAGTATGCATGGTGCTTCACAGATATATAAGAAGACAAGATCCCAGCCCTATAGGGCTTACAATTTCAATAAACAGAACACGGATGGGGCTGGGGGGAAGAGTTGTACAAAGGGTGTAACATAAAGACAAGGAAATTGAACCTTTCCTATTAGTTCCATGTTTTAAGTTTAAAAAAAAAATCATCATTTTTATAGTCAGTTTGTAATGGGAGCTAAATTAAAAGATCTGAGCTAAGTCATGACAGCAGGGTGGACAGTTAGTGGTGGAAAACTAACCCAGGAAATGTATTGTTTTTATGGAAGAACTTGAAGAATAGCACATTGGGTTTCCAGCATGGCGACTGCCACATGAAAGCTGTCTCATTGGAGTTTGCAGACCTCTCAATTCTTGCTAGAGTTCTGCAAGTGGTACCACATCCACATGACTTTTGCTTCTGTTTTCTCCATCCTTATTTAAAGCATTAACAGGAACTAGGACTCTGATCCTTCTCCTGTAAAGTCGATGGGAGTTTTTCCACTGATTTCAGTGGGTGCAGAATTGAGTCTTATGTGCATGGGATACATTTTTTCCAACATGGGTGTCTAAAGTTAACTTTCTAAGTGCATGTTGAGGCTCCAGAGATGCTGATCATCCATAACTCCTGTTGACTTTGAGAACTTTGGATGCTCTGATAACTGTGCCTAAATACAGATCTGATAATATCTCTCTCTTTTCATCTGTAGAGCTCAAAGTGCTTTTCAAAGGAGGTGAGTGTCATTATCCCCATTTTACAGATGGGAAAACCAAGGCATAGGCTGGTGAAGTGACTTGCCCAAGGTCATGCAACAGAACCAGGAAAAGTACCCACATCTCCTGCCTACCTGTCCAGTACCATATCCACTAGACGATGGTTGAATATACTGGCTAAACTGTAAATAAAAACAAACTAAGATTCTCCTGAAGTCTACAGTATAGCCACTAATTTTTCTCCAAGCCACTCCAGTCCAAACCCTTCTTGATCACTTGGAGCCCAAGATAACTGGGCAACTGCTTAATATCATTTCAGAAAAGATCCTGTGGTCATCCACAAAGAAACAAAATAATCATTTGCTTCTTCAAAATGAACAAGACATCTGTAAAGTAGTAGCAGTTAGAATCCTTGCACTTTTTGTTACAAACTACTAGAAGTCCACTTGCCCCATTGGCAGAGGTGTTATTAGATGGATGACAGAAGAAATTATTTGAAATGTGCTGACAATTAAGCTACAAATAAAACTGTTTATTGAAACACACACAGCCATGAATCACCCATAATGTCTGGTGCTTTTTCCATAGGGGACTGTAGATTTCTTACCTTCTCAGCGGTTTACCTTTTAACATAATTCTTATTTTAAATTTAAAAAAAACGAATCTTGGACAGAAAAAGAACTGGAGTAGTGGTAGCCCACTGTGTCAATTTGTATCAGTCACATCTGCCCTTCTAGTGGCTGGACTACAAAGAAGATAAGAGCTCATTATTGTACCAGGTAATGGAGATACTCCAACTTAAGTAGTAGAGGATGGTTACATGATACTTTGAGGATGTATGGGAGATGATAAGACCACCAAACAAAGGAAGGAGATGGAGCAGAATGAATAACCCTTAGAAAACTGGCATCATACAATCTGTAAGCTAAGGGAATGTCAATATAGCCTGTGCATCTGCAAATGTCTATGGGATGAATTAATTAAATTTAGGCTTAGCTGGCAGTTGACTATTTTCTTTCATTTTCTTTCCAGTGCATCTGAAGATTAGGACCTTTGAGGGTTGGAAGAATCAGACATTGCTATGATTTCTGAACTCTACTGAATTCATTTGGTGCAATCTTAGTGTATAGCTGCAACCTGGCTCTCACTGGCTCACTTCCAAAGTTTATTTATGGACTAACTTCAGATAAGCATTTAAATTGTACATGTTTATCCAAAGATATGTGAACATCTTTGTTCTAGTACTTCTGAATATCAGCCAGGCTGTAATGACCTAACAAGTAGCCTTCCTCATGCTAGTTTTGTTTCTTATCTTTGCCAAAATCAAGGAATTCCAGGGAAAAGTGCTGGCATATTATATATACACTTAAAGATTTCTGAACCTTTCCAACCTCAGAAAGAGCCTAGGTTCAGTGCAATTCATGGTTACAATAAAAGCTCAAGTTCCTTTGCCCTTTCCTAGTTCATAGCTGGCACCAAATGGTGATCTCACCCACAGCCTAGCCGCAGTCTTCACCTGCATTCTTACACTCACCTGCTGTGCTGATCTGGAACCCGACATCCATCTGATGCTGTTATGAACAGGTGCTCATCTGCAATCTGACATCTGCTTGGTGGCTCCATGCAATCTGATACTTTTGGGTGCTCACTTGTAACCTGCTGTTCCTTTTATTTTCTGCTCAGTTTCAGTTTGACATCCCCTGAATTGAAGAGAGACCCAAGGAAAGCAGCTCTCAACAGACGTTTCCATTTTGTGTTTCCACAGAACTGTTTCCTGGCCACAAATCTTCATGGCATTGACTTGCAAACCTGCTATTAGTCCGCCCATTAACTCCCAAAGCAACACAGCCTTTCCCACTGTGCTAACCAGAAAATGACCTGTTTTCCTTTGACCATATAGTTCTGGGATTTAGGAAATTTAAAGGTTACTAGTGAAAGTCAACAAAAATCATTCTTCTTTCTCATGTTTTCCAAAATAGCCCTGCAATCACCATTCCTTCTCAGTTCTACTTCAACCCAGGTCAGCATTATCCTTTCTCTAAGGTGAAAAGCATTCATCTAACAGGACATTAAAGCTCTGTCTGCATTATAAATGAGATTTTTGAATGGATCTAGATGTATAATGCCCATTGAAATCTAAATCCCTTAACTGGCTTTGAATATCTCAGACAACAAAGACAACCATATTTTTATAACTGGTTTGTGACATTCTTATCTGACCCAGTTACATAAAATCAAATATGGTTATGTTCACAAAGCAGCTTGTTTCATGATACAACCATGTGCCAGCTGTGTTTGCACATCGACAGCTACCATGCTGCCTAACTGTGTATAAGTGCATTTTGGGAAAAACTGGGCAGTGATTCCTACTCACACCCCGGTGCCTCAGCCAGGGGAAAGTTTCCAGAACCCATGTGCAGTGTGGCATTAGCAGCACATGGGACAATGCACTCTGGGCTGTCTTACTGCCCAAAGAGCTGAGAGGAAGGAGAACTGGTCAAACTGTTTACACAGGCATGGTTAATGGCTCTTGCCTGTACTGCCAAAATAAGAACATGCCAAACTAGTTACAGGAAGATAACTATGGGCCAGGCTAGGTCCTTGGCCAGGACAACATACTATTAGCTCCTGTCATTACAAACTATTAGCTACATTGCGTTTGGAAACAAAACCTAGTTAGAGCTGTGTTAAAAGCTGTAGCATAGACAGGGCCTAACAGACGATAGCTCCTTGCATTTTGGGAAGGAAGCTGATGCCACTGTCTGGATGATTCTCCTGATGTGATCTGTTCATCTGACTCCCAGGAGCTTTGCCCCCCACATAGTTTTGCCCCATCCACCCATTCCTCCCCTGGTCTTACAGTCCGCTTTTCATGGGTGCTCCTGCTTTTATAAAACAAAGATAAGCTCAGGTTGGGATTACTCTCAGCTGTGTGCCTGAAAGGCAGCTTTGTGTTTAAACAGCAAACTGCCACTTTTTACAGCATTGTGTGGCATGGCCTCTTTTTACATGTAAAACTGCATGATCAGTAAAACAGGGAGTGACAGGAAGACTGGATTCTCTTCCCTCAGCAAGTGGATGTCATGCCCGCAGAAGTCCCTGCTAAACCAATTGCTCACCCGACGCCACAGGGCTGACCTGTTCTTCAGAGATTTTTGTTAATGTGTATCTCAGGTACTGAAAATAGTTAATATACCAGGATATCTTTGTGTCCATGTGGATGCAGGGAGATGGTCGTTTTTCTGCACCTGCCATGAACTATTATAAGTAAAACTACTTTTACTGCAGGACTGCAAGGTATCAGGTGCTTGCTTGGATCTGATTAAAATTAGGGTTTAGCAACCTCTGAGAGCTTTGTAAATACTGGGCCAGATCCTCAGCTGGTGTCAGGCAGCAGCTTCATTGAAGTTGATGGAGCTGCGCAGTTTTACACCAGGTGAAGATCTGGCTTTCCCAGTATAACTGTGGTTCTGAAGCCCACAGGCACTTTATATCATTGATCCCTACAATGCAATGCGGCATTCTTGATATGAATCTATTTCCCTTCTGGCCAAGGAGTCATGTACTAACCAAGACAAATGCTCTATCATTAAAGAATAACTATACTGTGTCAAATTAATGAAACCTCACAACATCCCTGTGAGGTAGGTACAAATTATTACAACCATTTTACAGATGGAGAAATAGAGGCACAGAGAGGTTAAATGATTTTCCCATGATCACATAGTGAGTCAGTAGCAGAGCTGGGAATAAATCTGGCAAAACTAATTCTACATCCACTGCTTTAGACACTAACCAACACCAACTCCCATGTTCTACTTTAAGTCAAGACTCTGCCTCTCTCTCCCCCACTCATCTACTTTGGTGAGTTTGACACTTGCATGTTACACTCCTCACAAAAAAAATGCATGAAATCAGTCAGTAACTTGTTCGTAGTGGGAAGCCAAAGAAATTCCTACCCTCAGCGTCCTTTATCTATTCCATGGCTCTAACTGTTCTGTGACTTCCCAGCCAGGGAGTGGATTTTTGCCATCCTTGCTATGTTTTCCTGTCTTTTGCATAATCATTTGTTAAATATATTATTATGTGCTAAACACACAGCTCTGAGGCCATTATGTAACTTCATTAGGAATTTCACCAAGAAATTGTTGGTTTACTGTCATTAGTTCTCAGATGGTTTCAGAGCTTGAAATAATACTAATACTTTTGCCCTCTATAGGGCCTTGCATCTAAGGATCAAAAAATACTTTACTAGTATTAGTCAATTAAGCCTCACAACACCCTTGAGAGGTAGGAAATTATTGTTCAGTCTGATTTTACAGTGGGAAAAACTAGTTGCCCAAAGTGACCCTGTGAATTAGTGGCAGAGCTGAGGATAGAAACCAGGAGGCCTGATTCCCAGTTCTCTGCTCTGATTGTTAGGAAACACTGCCTCTAGTACACTGTACATGCGCTTAGGCTACAGAGTGTGTAAGGAACACAGTGGGACAGTCTAGAACTGGGTTGAGAAACCAAACAAGCAGTTGGTTGTATGCCACAGGGAGAGTGGAGTGGTTTTTCATTGTGCTGTGTATCAGATTTGGTGTTGTACCAGGAGCCTGCAGGTGCAGCCATGTAGTAGGTACATCATGTGCTACAGATAAAATTAATACATGGGCTTTATGCAGTCTATTTTACCCATATACTACAGCACAAATGACATATTCCACACACCATATGTAATATCTGGATTGGGGCGATGGACATATTTCTCCCTCTGGTACATGAGCATGTAAGTCCTAATGACTGTGACCGGAGTGCTGCATGCACAAAAGAGGGCAGAAATTGGCTCTAATACATGTGAGAGTGTCAATAACAGACAGTTATTAATATGTTTTATTGTTTAAAGAGCCCTGTTGAGTAATTAGAAATGTAAGCATTTGACCCGTATTCTGATATTTGGCAGTGTCACATGCTTCGCAGGAAGGAGAAAGAAACCTCCTAATGAACAGCAGTTGAATTTCCTGCCATAGGGGAAGTGTGTTTCTAACCCCATTCAGTTAGTGGTCTCATTTATGCCATAAAGCATGAGGTTTTATATTCCATCTTTAAACTGAAAAATAGTGTATCCTATCCAATGAAACAGCAAATGTTCTTACAATTCATGTAGATGTCTGATCCTATTTTGAATCCTACTAAGCTTTTGGCCTCACTGGATTCTTGTGGCAATGAGTTACACGGGTTAATTATGAGCTGTACAGAAAGTATTTTCTTTTATTAGTTTCCCATTTGTTGCCTTTCAGTTTCATTGATTTCCCACCCTTCTTTTTGTATGATGAGAGACTGATTGGGAGCATCTAAATGGTCTTCTCTGTGCCATCCATTGTTTTGTATTCCTCTAATATATTCCCTCTTAGTTGTCTCCTCTCTAAACTAAGCAGTCTCAATCCTTACAGTCCCTCTTCAAAAGGAAGCTTCTTAATGCCCCAATGATCTTTATCAAGAGCATGTGTTGTGAGATAAGGCTGCAAACATTAGGAAAAGACAAGCCCAAAAGGAACAACATTATTAATAATATAAATATGTGGCATTGTTATAGTACCAAAGAATCCCAAAGCACTTTACAAAAATTATACATACATATAGTAATCACATCACCCACCAGTGAAGTGGAGCCATCTCTGGAGTGGAATGTGGCAGCTCTTTAACAAGGTACAGGCACTCCATAGAGGATAGTAACTGCCAAAAATCATAGTATCCAATTGAAACTGTAAGGAGTATTTACTGTAGGGGAACAGAATATTGCAATTCAGCTAGGTCATCAGAACTAAGCATTTGATCCAAAGCATATTGAAGTCAATAGAAAGACTCCTGTTGACTTCAGTAGGCTTTCTGTCAGGCTGTAGGAGTCCTGCTCTCATATAAGAGTCCATGGGCTTTTTCTAGTCAGTTGCAGGATTTGGTTTTACGTTTCATGTGAAGAAAATTTTCTGAACTGGATTACACTCCCCACTTGAAACAATGCACATGAGCTGCTGCACAGCAGAGAGAACTTGCTGAGCTATCAAGGGCTAAGGTCTGGAAAGCAGAACAGAGGAACGCACGTACCAGTAGCATAGATGAGGGTAACTGTGGGTAAATGGCATTTACCCGCTTCTCAGTTGGGAAAAAAGGTTCATTTACTCTTTTTTTTTCTTTTTTTCTTTTTTTTTAACCCACTGGACATACCTATACTTTTCGGGCATCAGACTCAGTCTTTGCAGGAAACAGTGATTAACCTGAAACTTGTAAACAAGTTGCTGCTGCTTTCTCCCAGCCAAAGAGAGACTTTTGTGGCCCTAAAGTTAGAAATCCATGGACATTAACATTAGCAATTACACACTCAGAAAATGGATTTTCTTTCTTTTTCATTTCTTTTGAAACCAAACAGACTTTGCTGGAGCTCTATGGCATTCCTTTAGTCCTCTGGGTGCAGATATTTTCTATTACTGATCCTTTGAATGGCCTTGTTATATTCATTGTGACATTTGTGTTCAGTAGCTAAGTAGAGTATTGGAAGCCTCCTGCAAATGGAGTTTCTTATCAAATTAGTAACAAAGCAGGATGTCTAATGACTATTATTACATCATTCAAACTAAGGACCTATTTTTCAAACTTAGGAACTTAAATTGGGTCAACCAGTTTTGCATTTGGGTGTTTAAACAGTCACTTGGCCACCAAAATCCACATTTTAGGCTCCTAAATGCCAACCTGAGTGTCCAAGTCTCTCTCTCAGACTTGCTGAGTGCCCATAACTCCCTGGGAGTTGCAAGAAGGAAGCACCTTTCACAATTAAGCTGTAAATTCAGGACTGGGAGCCTTAGCTTGGGCCTTGTACTCTGTGTGGTGTAGTTGTTCTGCTTACAGATGCCTTCCCATCACTCCTTTGCTAAGTCAATTTCCACACCTCAAGTCACCCCTCTTAGCTACCAATCTTACTTTAATTTACTCTTTTCCTCAGTTTGTCAAACGCCTTTGGCTGAAATGACCCTGTTGGGAATAAATAATCCATTTGTGGACATCTGCTAAATTCTAACAAGAAACTAGCTTTAATCTTTTCTGTTATTAAGGTCACTTGTAGAGCAGAAATGTTTCTAACAAAGGGCATGCTGGGAAGGTATTTATAAAAAACTGAAATTTGCATTCACAAACAAAGCAAGGCCATTTTGGCAATAATATTTTGATCAAGTTTCATTAAACATAGGATCCTTTTTTGTGAATTAAATAATTGCAATCTATGCCAGCAATGAAGGGAGGATCAATGTCAGTATGTCACAGGCTAAAACAGAGTAAGAAATACCCAAAGATAGCTATTTTTCAACCCTTCAGCCAGATACTGTCTGAAAGAGCCATTCTCCCACATATCTAGTGAAATGTGGAACATAAAACTGTCAGCAAGTGCAATCACAGTGGATATATTTGTTTGTTTGGTTGGTTTTCTGTTTTAGTTTTTAAAATGCTTCAGTGCTGTGTATAGCATAGGTACTGGGAGTAGTGAGCTGGCATCTGGAAAAAAAGAAACTGTTCCTTTGAGTATGTTACATGATAGCTAGCACCAGCCATGGGACATACAGGACAGATAAGGTGCAATTACGATGATAGCACCTTTCCAGCTGAGAATCTCAATAGGAAATATTTAAATGAACCTTTGAGCACTTTGTTTAAAAACATCTGTGATTTGTGTGTGTGTGTAGTTGCTCCCCACACCCTTATACAGTCAAATCATCTGACCTGGCCCGGCTGCTGGCTTTGCTTAGCCTGCTGGGAGGTCTCGTATCAGCTGTCAGTTCAGTAGGCACTGAAGGCAGTTCCTCTCCTGGTGGCTCCTGCTCCAGTGCCACTTTCTCCGCCTCCAGCTCTTCTTCTGGTTCCTGCTGCTCCTCCTCTTCTTCTTGCTCCTGCTCCTCTTCCCCTGCTTCTAACTTCTCCTCTTTCTGCTCTTCTGCTTGAGCATAGGATGGCAACCTCTCATCAAAGGCCCTGGATAGGTCTTCCAGGGGCCCCATACCAAGCTTCTCATCCAAGTCTTTGAAAGAAGATGGAGGGGGACCGGCTTCTACCCCCACTTCCGTCAGAGGTAAATAGTGGGACACTGGCTTCTCCTCCTCCAGCAGCTTGTAGCCCTTGACCTTCTGAATGGAAGAGACTGCAATGGAGTGGAGGGGCTTCTCTGGGATCTCCCTCAGTTGTTCTTCTGTTGGCCTCCTGAAAACCAGGCGAATCCTTTTCAAGATCAAGTAACTGATCTCCACAAGGTTGAGGATGAGGGATACTGAGGCCACAGCCAGCATAAACATAATGAAGACTGTCTTCTCAGTGGGCCTGGATACAAAGCAGTCCACAAGGTTGGGGCAGGGCCACCGGCCACAGCGGTACAGGGGCAGAATTCGGAAGCCATACAAGAAGTACTGGCCCACTATGAACCCCACCTCAAAAATGGCTTTGAAAACGATGTGACAGATGTAGGTTCCCAGAAGTGTTCCCTCAAGTCGGAACTTCTTGCCTGCTTTGGGATTGATTTCATTGGTGTTCCTGGTGCTCTCTTGATCAGGAGCCAGGGGTAGCCTCTCTTCATCCATCTCAGTTTGCTGTTGCCTTTCAGCCTGCTCCCTCTCTCTCTTCTTCTCCACCATCTGCACATGATGCACAGCATACCCCACGTACACCAGTGAAGGGGTAGAGACAAAGATGATCTGCAGGACCCAGAGCCGGATGTGGGAGATGGGGAAGGCCTCATCATAGCAGACATTCTCACAACCAGGCTGCTGGGTGTTGCATACAAAGTCTGACTGTTCATCTCCCCAGACAAATTCGGCAGCTGTTCCCAGAATTAGGATTCGAAAAATGAAGAGCACCGTGAGCCAGACTCTTCCGATGACTGTGGAGTGCTCATTCACTTCTTCTAAAATGTTCCCCAAGAAACTCCAGTCACCCATCTCTTACTATCTAAGGGAAGAGAAGGAAAGAATGGCCATAAATTACACTAAATCATTTTTTTCTACTGATGCGTAACTTGCTTCTGCCTTTAAGTCTTATCTATTTCTCCAAAACAGCCTATGCCTTGAAAATCTTTTTGCCTTATGTTACAGTCCTTTATTAGAGAAGGGAAAACTAAGAAGCCAGGGAAATTTCCTTTGTAAACTCTCTCTGTTGTGGCTCTAAATATTCAATAACTTCTCAGCCAAGGAGTACACGTGACCGCTCTTCTATATAGTAATTTTCTGTGGGTTTTGCATGTTCAGTTGTAAGTGTGTGAATGTGATTTTGTTTTATATATTCTATAAATACAGGACAGTTGTGTAGTGCAAAGGTTTTATCACCATGGAGTTTGGGCTAACTGCATACTTGCAAGTGATAGAATCACAATTGAGTCAAGTGGGTAATCCCAAGAGATTATTCATGCCACCCTACACTGCCCTGAATTCTTTACAGGCCATACACATTACATCTAATCTATTTTAGGAATCTTTTAGATAGTTTACAAAAATGTTATTGGAACTATTTTGTGTGCCTCTCTGCCTGTAAAGTCAGATGCCTCCATTACTCTGAGTTCAGCTCATAAAAACAAAACCATAAAAGTCTATCAAAGTGACCTAAAATAATATTTTTATACAAAAATGTCATGACTAATCTCAAGATTTCCCAGGGCTAGAAGCCAGTGCTGTGGGAATCCCACCGAGAAGCTGGAAAACTCCCCTTTCTAAAGCTCCCATTTCTAGTCCTGCAGGGACAAACTTTAAAGTTGTGACATTTTTATACACAGAGAAGCTACCACCGGTCCAGAACTCAGTCTAGACCATTCAAGGCATTTGACTAGTACAATTCTGGGGAATGGAGGGGAAGAGGCCTCAGCTAGGGAGGAGCAGGGGAAACATTTCTGTGTCAGGCTGATTTAATAAATTAAGGCCATTTGAAGCTCCTGAGGGATTTGGAATGTTCCATTAAGTCCCAGGGAGATTGATTAGTGAAAGGTTGCAAGTGAGGCAGTGAAAGGTGCTGAATGCATATATTCAATCACATGGGTCTAGAAGATCATGGCCACATAAGTGGAATATATCTCCACCGCTGGGAGATCTCTCTGGGGTTTTCTGTCCTCCGGGAATGACACAAATCATTGGACAAGATAAAGATGTATCAAGACTAAAATGGAGTCATTATTCTGGCCCTTGTACCACATGAAAATTTAAATTCACATCTCTGTGTTAAAACCAGTGAGAATGTGATGTAATTCTCCCATTTATGCACACACCTCAGATGTGCAAGATAGGTAAACGACGATTTCAGGGCACATGTGATTTAAACAGCAAGACACATTGCTGCTTTATCAGCCACTAAAGTTGTGCAAAGAAGTGTATTAATTTGAGCACTTACTTGAGCAAATACAATATAAAGATTTCATTATTTACATACATTATCTAAACTAATTTAAAAGTTCCATTATTACGAATCCACATAGCATTTCCTTTAATCCTAAAATAATTCCTTTGATTAATAAACCAGACAATTAGCAGGCATGTGCAACTAAGTAAAAATCACTACTTTATCTACACAATATATTCTTCATTTTCCAGTCAGTGTAGTTAACACAGTCCCACTGATACTGTGCAGTCTTTGCAATGATCTAATACTGATATCCTCTGCTATCAATGAACTGCCTCCACCCCAGCTTGAAAAAGTGACATTGTTATGCATGGTAAAACTGTTTATCTTACAGACAACTCACTGTAACAGAGAAAGAAAAATGGCTTCTGACTACTTTCGTCTAAAATCCTACATGCAACTTGTCGCAGTTGGATAACCCCTTCTCAGGAACTTCTCTGAATTAGCATCACACATTTCAGAAATCTGCCTTTTTCCACTTTCTACTTAATGAGCCTTTGTAAATGAACTGGTTCTTAAACTGCTGTATGTGCTCTGCCTGGCACAGCCCTCCAATTATCTATTAAAATTAACTTGGACAAAGCACTAGAAAAGGTATTGCAAGGAACCATCCTGCATTGGCAAGAATTGGAAAATATGACCCTCGCTGATTTCTAAAATTCTACCAGAAACCAACCAGCAATACCAACCCCCCAAGGTCTGACATGAACAATAGGCTCCAGTACATTAAGTTTGGGTTGTTACTTTTAGCGTGGGAGTTTCAAAAGTGCCTAAGTGAATTATGAGGACAAGTCCCACTGAAACCCAATGGGATTTGAAAATCCCTCCCTTAAATTCCAAATGATATGGTTTGATCAAGCTAGAAACAAAAGAAAGCATATATAGATTAAGGCCATCCAACAAGCAACTTGCCACAGTAAAAGACTTCCCCAAAGGAACGTGTCCTCCTTCTCTCTTGGCACTCTGCAGTGAAGAGTGAACTTTTGTCTCTTTCCTTCCCTACTGTAAAAGTCCCAACCTTGTCGCACGACTGAGCAGATATGACTGAATCGGCTCTGATGGGTGGGTTTTAGTTGCCCTGCAATATTTAAGCTCCAAGCCAGACAGCTTTATGAAGGGAGTGACATTTGGTAGTGTGGAGAACAATAGAGGAGAAAGAGAGTCAGAGATGGAGAGAAGAGGAGAATGCGTTGAACATGAAAGGGTGGGGGAGGGTAAGGGAGGGCAACCGGCAGTGAAAACTCAACACGTGCACAAATAGAGTTTGCACAGCCCAGGAAAGTTTGTTCTACATTCAGATGTTCACTTGTGTAGTGGGGAAACTATCTGGCGGGGGCTGAAGCATCTCTGCTATTCTGCTTCTCTGTACCTGAAGAAAGAGTATTCATACCTCTCACGATGGCAGTTCTGACTAAATGAAAGGGGCCTCTGCCCATCACCCTGTGTCTAGTTCTGGCAGCTGGGCTCCAAAGGTGGTTTCTAGCGTATGTGTTTGTTGATGCTTCAGGCCAGATCTTTTGTAGATTGCAAACACATTTGGGGGGAGGGGGCAGCGGAGTGAAAATATCAATTGTTCCCCTCACTTTTCAGCACAGGCATTAGGTATCTAATACTGTGGAGGTTTCTTCAGGTCTTGGCTCACATAACACATGCAGGGCTGGATCCTCATCTGATATGAATCAGTACAGCTTCACTGAAATCAGTGGAGTGATGCCAGTTTATACCAGCTGGGGTTCTGGTCCTGAGGGTCTTCGTGTTTCTAGTCAGATATCATACAGTGCACTCGCATCCCATTCCACCCCTAAAATAACTAAATCAAACTGTTTAGTTAATGAATGCAGTCAGATTCCAACAGTCCAGCAAACAGAAGGTGCAGAACAATACAACCATCTTCAAAACTGCTGAGGCGTGCAGGAAAACCAGATCGAGGGAAAAGCTGCCTTTCTGTAACCTTACTCACAAGCAGAATTGATCCCCTGGGGAGCCTGACTAAAAAAGAAAGCATCCCTCCCCCGTTCCGCCACTTTGGCCTGTCAATATGGAATTTGTTTGAACATTTCCTTGGCACAGGGCACTGAAAGTGGCAGTATTTTTTAGAGCAGGGGATTGTGGGAAGTTGCATTAGTTATGCAGTGATCCAGACAGCATATGTCACATTTTGGGGGGTCAGTACAGACCAATGAGAGGTTGTGCCACTGCCTGTTCTGTAACTCTGGATACCTTAAATGCTCTGCTGCTGTGACTCACAGCCATCAGCCATCAGACAAGCATGAATGTCTGTGTGCTGTGCAGCCCAGATTCAGTGCTCTGACCCCAGCAGCCTGCCTGTGACACAACAGCCTCACTCTGGACTCCACCAGCCTTGGTTACTATGTGCAACACACTTCCAGTCCTGAACTTCCCCAAAACCATCTGCTCTGAAATGCCCAGCCCTCCCTCTGAGCACTCAGAAACAATAAGGTTCGTTGCTCCTTTAAAGAGGCAAAAGCACAGCTTATTAATGTAACTGGTGTTAACACTCACATCAATTCAAACACAGCACTGGGTTGATTTAGAGTAAGAGTAAAACGAATTTAACAACAGAAAAACATGGATTAAGTGATACCAAGTAAAGGGATAAAGTTAGAAATGTGTATAAGCAAAAAAAAGTAATATAAGCTTTCTAGTGACTAAGATTTAACTTAATAAGCTAAAGTCTTGGTTCAACATAGTTTTTTTCAACCAGTCTTTTTCTTTGCAGCCATAAAAGTGCAAGGTGCTAGGTTCCCTTGTCTTCCTAGGAGGAAGATCTTTGCCTAAGCAGGTATCTCACATCTATTCTGTTCCCATAGACTTCAGCCCACTGGGTGACGCACCTGTCTTTCTCAGCTTGCAAGAGCTCTGGCCCCTTTTGTCTGCCCAGTGATGGATGCCAGGATGGCTTCTTCTCTCTCCTTATATCTGCCCAAACTCACTGTTTTATCCCCAGACTATAGGTACCGGCTCCATGAGTGCTCAGGGAAAAAAATAGGGCGTGCTCAACATCCATGAGCCATAGTGGTTCCTGGGCCCCCTTCCCCAGAGTTTCATACCTGAGATCTACTCACAATGCATGCCCAAGCCCCAGACGAAGCTTAAGTGTGGAATGTAATAAATTCTGTGCTGCTCCCAGTTTCTGCCCTTGGGGCAGGGAGTTTCTTTATTAACAGAAGGTGATTAAGATAACGAAAGGCTTGTCATTAAATTAAATTAAAGATCATCAGATGATCCTGAAAGCATTGCCAGGCACTCCAATTAAAAGATAAGAAACAAAGGGTAGGAATAAGGAATAAGGAAAAGCGTAGGTCTATTTTCAGAATGGAGAGAGGTAAATAGTGGTGTCCCCCAAGGGTCTATGTTGGGACCAGTCCTGTTCAACACATTCATAAATGATCTGGAAAAAGGGATAAACAGTGAGGTGGGAAAATTTGCAGATGATACAGAACTACTCAAGATAGTTAGTCCAAAGCTGACTGCAAAGAGTTACAAAGTGATCTCACAAAACAGGGTGACTTGGCAACAAAATAGCAGATGAAATTCAACTTTAAATTCAAAGTAGTGCACATGGCAAAATATAATCCCAACTATACATACAAAATGATGGTGTCTAAATTAGCTGTTACCTGTCAAGAAAGCTCTTGGAGTCATTTGCAGTACTCTGGAAGCACTATGCTCATTCTCCAGCTTCAGAAGACTTAAAAATTATCTCCAGTCGTCAATGGGACAGATGCAACTAAATAATGTAGCTGTCCTTAACGTGCATCAAGACCAGGCCTGGTGTTACGTGCCTGGATGCTCTGCAAGGACGAGGCCCACACACACAGGTGAATTAATTGGCTTTAATGAAGGTTAAGTGACACACCCGCAACAGGAACTCCACGTGTTGCTGCCACTGGCTTGGGGAGTTCAACGTCCGAACAGCTCGGTCAGGTTTGAAGTTCAATGCGCAAGCTCTGGCCCTCAGCAATTATAGCATCATGCTAATAGCATGCAAACTAGCCTTTACATATGCAAGAAGGGACTTTCCATCAGCAATGGCCACCTCCCCTGGCCTCGGGCCAGGGACTTTCTGCAAACAATCTGCAGTTCCCCAAAACACCGAGGCTTCCCACACAGGGCAGTTTTATCCGGTTAAAAGCAGCAGCTGCTAGCAACTTCTGTCCGCTAATAACCTCTCCTTGAGAAAGCGCAAGCCCTAGCTTAAACCGTAACAATATCTTCCGGGGTCCCCTACATTCCTCCCCTCGCTTTCTCAAGTGCCCGTAGGCGTTCCGGGGGGTGAGTGGTGTCCGCAGGGACAGGGGGGGCTGCGGGACGGTAATCCCAACTCTCAGAGGCACTCGGAGGTGCCAGGGACCAGGTGGAGTCGGCATGAATTAAACCACAGCACCGACTGCCACTCAAGCGGCTGCACATACAGCACAAGCTGCACAAACCGCATCCTGCATATAGACTTAAAATCCTGATAAGACCAATGCACAAGCCCTGAACAAGATGTGCTGCCCAACCACGAAGGGATGTGAGCCAGGACCGCAGCCAAGAATCCCCGTCTTGCTGGCCAATGCCTTCTGCTAAATGACGCAATTCCCGCAACTCCATCGCTATATCAGCTCCAGCATCTGTAACATTAAAGCAACACATACCAGCAAAATCCTTGCATGAATGCCCATGTCACAATAACAAATAATCAATAGCTAAACGATTTTGCAACATACCCTGACGTACTTCACCTAATTCTTATGCAAGTAAAGCCACAGCCATGGAAGTCAAATTAAGAGACTTAGCTACAGTGCAGGCAAGGTGGGCAACTGCATGATAGTTATGCGCTACCATGCCTGGAATACCCACTAAAGAAAACAGTAAAGCTGCCACTCTCCCCTCCGAATAGCGGGTTACTTCGGCTTTACAACTAGAATCTAAAGAAATAGTGCTCCGTCGGCGGCGAGCATAATTTGCCTGGGGATGTTGAACCATCAGGGGGGTTACTCGGCCAATGGTGCATGGGCCCCCCTCACTATTGGCAGGAATATACGTATATGCAACCCGCCCACACAACAAAAACCATCCGGCAGGTAATTTGCAATGCCTCGTAGCAAAAGAAACCTCAATCTTATTCTGACATCTTAACTCCACATTTGTAAGATCTACTTTAGCGCGTGTAGCATTCCGAAAATACACACAGGTATCCGCTGGAGTAACATTAGCCAGGCGAAAAGGATACATGCTAGCATCACGTACGGCCTTTGCCGTGCATAACATATACAACTCCTTATATGTCATGGGCCTTGGGAAACTTGTATATTGCTTGGTTCGTAGTGCATTTGGGGTAGCACTAACACCAATAAAACAAGTTTCCATCACTGCCCCCACAGCATGCACCTTGGGGAGACAAAAAGATGTTGCATTAATGGCTGTCTGCGCTAATATCACCCACGCATTGGCAGGGGGGCTTGCCGCTGGGACCGCCATGCTTCTCACAATGAGTGCCATGAAAGTTGTGAGAGCAACGCCATGCAAGGGCCATCGTCCCCTTCCGGTAGTACGACGGCCCAGCCCTCTCCCGTTGACAGGACTGCAGCTGCTCGCGGCTCTTGCTACGGCAAGGTCCACCATACACTTTCCAGGATGTGCCATTCTGAATCACTGGAATCGCAGCTCACAAGGTCTCTGGGGGGTAAGGGAATAAGGTTACAGAGGGCCTCCCCTCACTCCCATTGCAGCGTCCCTGCGCCCTCGTTAGTACACGAAAGCAACGCAAGAGAGCGCTCTGCGCTCAACCAGTACGGGGGTAGAATCTAAGACCCTCACGTACTGGCGAAACACAAAACAGACAGGGGGGCTCACATCCCAGCTGTGCCTGGGTGGCCCAAGGGGCTATCGTTTGTTGCACTTGCAAGATGGTGGAACAGATGGCGTAAAGGGTCACCACCCCTTGCGCTGCATCGAGAACCCCAGGGGTGTGTTTCAGGTCTACCCGCAGCTGGACCGGAACGTGGGGCGGTGTGGTGAGGTGTTGTAAGGTTGTCTGGCCTCCCCCCAAGTGCCGGTTATTGAAGAGCCAAACGGCCTGTTCCAGCACCCCCGCCCAGCCTCGCAGGGTGTGGGTGGGTGTGAGACGGCGGATCTGGTCTTTCAGCAATCCATTAAGACGCTCTATAAGGCCACTTGCTGTTGGCGTATAGGGGAGGTGAAAGTGCCAGTCTATTGCCACATCGGCAGCCCAGGTCCTGACTGCTTGGGCTGTAAAATGGGTCCCCTGGTCACTCTGCACGGTCCGGGTGGTCCCATACCGAAAGCACAGCTGCTGCAAGGCTGTCAGCGTGGTCGTTGCTGCTGCGGTGGCACTTGGATGCACAAACAGCACCCCAGTATATGTATCTACTGCTGTAAAGACGTACTGCCAGCGCCGCTCGGGCAGCAGGGGGCCTATGTAGTCCACCTGCCAATCCTGACAGGGGCCCATAGCACGATGGATACGACCAGCCGGCTCTGGCAAGGCAATAGGCGCTAGCCGGGAACAAATTGTGCAGCCCGCCCGAGCCGTAAGGCAGGCCAATAGGGGTAGGGCCGTGCCTTGCCGTAGGGCCACATACTGTGTAGCCCGAGCTCTCCGGTGGCCCCCCTCCTCGTGGTACCGCTCGGCCAGTTGGACGACTTCCCCTCGGGCCAAGTCGTCCGTGGCTGCATTCCACCGAGCCTCATCGGTTTGGGCTTTGGTGTGGGCGTCGACATGCCGCACGGCCAGGGGGGCCTGTCGGGCGTAGTCGAGAAGTTGCTGCCACAGGCCAGCCCCCCACAGGGGTCAGCCCGCCAATTCCCACCCTTTGGCCTCCCAAGCGGTCACCCAGGCTCGAAGGCCTTTGTACACAACCCAACTGTCTGTGTAAAGGTATGCCCGGGGCGGGGACTCTGCAATTGCAAGCGTAGCTGCCCGGAGCGCCGCCCACTGGCTGGAGCCAGCAGTGCCCCAGGGCATCGCCACCACATCTGCATAGGGGGCGTATGCTACCGCCCTCCATTGCCGAGTACCATGAGCGGTGTATGCCGCTGATCCATCCGTGAACCAGGCATATTCTCGGTCTTCTACAGGCAATTGATCCACGGGGGGTGCCTCTCCCACCGGGGAGGTGGGCACAAGCTCGTCCACCGGTGGCAGCTCGTCCGTAAGAGAGGGCACATGCTCAAAGGTAACCGCCCCCAGTAACACAGCATGGGGGGTGGAAATGGAGGGCCGGCCGAGCAACATGCGCTGCTGCAAATAGTGCTTCCACTTAAAGTGGGTAGCATTCTGAGCGACCCCGGTCTGAGTCTGGGCAGGGTCCTCCCTCACCCAACGCCCTAGGGGAATGGGCGTGTGGACCACCACGGGCGTAGGGCCCGTAATGCGCTCGATGTCCTGCAACGCCCATACCACCGCCAGGATTTGTTTCTCTAAGGGCGTATAGCCGGGCTCCGCCCCCTTCAGCGCCCGGGACCAGAAGCCAATGGGTTCTTTCTGTTGGCTCCTGACTGCCTGCCAGAGTCCCCAGGAGGCTACGTCTGCCACTGTAGTAACCTCCAACTCAAAGGGGACCCTCGGCTGTGGGGCGTGAAGCCGGGCATGCGTAAGCAGGGCGTCTTTGCATAGCTCAAAGGCGGTCTGATGACTGCGTGTCCACTGCCAGGGCACGGCCTTGCGCTCTAGTGCATGTAGAGGCCGTATCAAAAAGGCCAAGTGGGGAATGAAGGCACGCCAAAATCCCAGTAAGCCAAGAAACGCCTGTAGCTCCTTTTTGGTCTGCAGCGTGGGATAGCTCTGTATTGTTTGTCATACCTTCTGGGGGATCTGGCGCTCTGGCCTCGCCCACAGGATGCCCAAGAAGACCACAGTCTGGGCCGGGCCTTGTATCTTTTTTGGGTTCACTGCCCAGCCCCTCGACTCCAGGCCCTCCACGGCAGCATGCAGGGCATCAGCCACTGCCTCGCGGGAGGGGCCAGAGATCATGACATCATCGATATAGTGATAGTGGCGGGTCTGGGGCAGCCCTGAACTTGGGCCAAATCGGCACTGACTAACTGGTGGCATATGGTTGGGGAATGCTTCCAACCCTGCGGCAGCACACAAAAGGTGTACTGCCGCACTTGCCAGGAGAATGCAAACTGCTCCTGGCAGCTCGGGGCGATGGCTATGGAAAAGAAGGCATTAGCCAAATCCAATACAGCATGCCATGGCTGGGCCGTGGCCACGACATGCTCGACCAAAGTAACCATGTCGGGCACTACAGCAGTCAGCGGGGGGGTCACCTTGTTCAATTCCCGGTAGTCTACTGTCATGCGCCACATCCCGTCGGGCTTCCGCACCGGCCAGATGGGGCTGTTATACGGACTTAAGGTGGGCCGGATTATCTGGGCTTCCAACAATGCGTCAATCGTTTGGGTTATTTCCTCTTCTCCCCCCGGCAGGCGATACTGCTTTTTGGAGACTATGGCTGTTGGGAGGGGCAGCACTACTGGCTCCCAACGCGGGGCGCCCCGCAAGATCGTCAGTGTCCGCGCCTCCCACACCCGCGCCGCACTTACATACCAGGGGTGACCGAATGCAAACAGGCCATACTGTGTATCCACTGAGCGACCCCATAGGACGTCGATGCCCAGGATATATTCCCTGATGGCCGCTGCTAGGACCATGGCTTGGAACGGGGGGGCCTTCCCCAGGGTCAAGGTGACCGCGACCTCATATGCCGGGGTCTCGGCACCTCCCAGACCCCTCACCATCGCGGCCTTGCCCTGGGTCTGTGCGGAATGCAAGATCGTGACTTCGGCACCAGTATCCAAAAGGGCCAACACGTGTTGCACTCCTCCCCTCGGCCAGCGGATCCCTAAGGGTACATAGGGGCGTTGGTCCCCCGCCTCCCTCCCGTAGGTGGCTGCTGCCACACACGGGGCGGAGGACCCACCACGCCCTCAGTAGGAGCGGGGCAGCTGCCAGTCCGCAGGTAGGGCTGAGGGCTCTGCGGGCTTGCTCTGCTCCACACTCTTCTCTCCTTCAGGACCCATGCTTCGCTTGGTGGCGGGCAACTGCATCCAGCGTTTATACAAGTCAACTGTCGGCTGCCCGTCGATGTCTTCTCGGGGAACTCCCACCTGTAAAAGATCTGACCACAAGACTCTTCGCGGCACTCGTATTTCTCCCTTCTTCAGCCCCTTCCCAGCCTGTCCTTTGCTCTGCTGGCCCTTTGTGGCTCGGACGGCCTTAGGCCGAGCCCCGGCCAAGGCGGTCCCCAATTGCATGAGAGTAGCTGCTAAGTCTCCAACCCGCCCATCTGCCACCATGACTACCGCAAGGAGCGAGGGCTTCAGCTCGTCTGGAGCTGTACAAATAAAGGCGACCTTTGTCAACTTTGACACTAGCATGTCGTTGGGCCCCTCGGTGCCCCCTGTCGATACAGCCCAAGCCATCCCTAGCTGCCACAGCACCTGGATCCCCTCTGAGATCGTCTTCCAGGGGCTTACCAGGGTCTCCAACTCACCCACTGAGGGATAGGCCGCCCCTATGGCCTCAGCCAGCCACCTATATAGGGATGGGAACTCCGTTTGCCCCTCTGCAAGGGGACCGAGGGTGGACATCTCCGCCCGTACCTGTGCATCTTGTGCCATGATCCCCAGCTGCCGCAGTTCATAATACAAGAGCAGCACCGTGTTTCCAGCGTTGTCCCAGACTCGCACCAGCCAGCTCAAGACACCTTCCCCGGGCTCCTGGCGAAATGACTTCATGATCTCCTGCAACTCACTCGTCTTGTAGGTTCACATGACCTCCGGCTGCATCTGATTACCTATGGCTTTCAGCTCCCGGACAGGACGGGCGTGAGCCACGGGAGGTTCCCGCTCACCCTCCTCCTCTTCCGAGGAGGAGGATGAGCCCTCCACTGTCCCGTCCCAGACTTCAGGGTCCCAGAAGGGAGCGGCTGTCACAGCACGGACCTGGGCCGTGGTCACCGGCCGAAGCCTCTGCTTAAGCCGCCGCCGGTTGGCCACCCGGGCCACTAACACCTCACATCGTCTCGTCAGCTCCTGGGCACGCTCCGCCTGGGAGGTGACGACAGCCTGTGCCACGGCGCGAGCCTCTGCCTGAGCCATGCACTCCTGCGTTTTCCCCTCCAGGGCCCGCTGCAAGCGGAGCACCTCCTCATCCTGGGCTTGGAGGGCAGTTTATTAGGAGCCATCCTAGCTCCCCTATACCTCGCCGCTCCATCCTGGGGCGCCGGTCCACCCGCAGTCGCTGCAGTGTCTCTGCCAGCTATGCGGGCGTGACACCAGCCGCCTGCTGAAACTCTGGCCATTCGGCAGGGGCAGTCCACCCTGCCATGATTCGCGCAACCGGCCCCCAGCGCTCCGTCTGGGGCCACCCGGGTATGCGCTGTAGGGACAGCGACGGCCTCCCTACATCCCCTACCTTCGGCCAAAATGGCATCTTCCCTCAGAGCACCCTGCTCGCTGCGCCAAACGTTACGTGCCTGGATGCTCTGCAAGGACGAGGCCCACACACACAGGTGAATTAATTGGCTTTAACGAAGGTTAAGTGACACACCCGCAATGGGAACTCCACGCGTTGCTGCCACTGGCTTGGGGAGTCCAACGTCCGAACAGCTCAGTCAGGTGCGAAGTTCAATGCGCAAGCTCTAGCCCTCAGCAATTATAGCATCATGCTAATAGCATGCAAACTAGCCTTTACATATGCAAGAAGGGACTTTCCATCAGCAATGGCCGCCTCTCCTGGCCTCGGGCCAGGGACTTTCTGCAGACGGTCTGCAGTTCCCCAAAACACCGAGGCTTCCCACACAGGGCAGTTTTATCTGGTTAAAAGCAGCAGCTGCTAGCAACTTCTGTCCGCTAATAACCTCTCCTTGAGAAAGCGCAAGCCCTAGCTTAAACCGTAACAATATCTTCCGGGATCCCCTACACCTGAGAACTAGATGTAAATAAGATTGCTGACAGTTTCATCCAGAAAGACGTAATGTCTTTAAACTGGGATGTTAGTGAAGACAGCCTGTAGGTGAGTGCAATGATTTTAATATACCATAATTTATAACAACTTTATTATTAAAATAGTAAAGATACCAGTGATAGACACATATTCAATAACTAGAATAGGAAAATATATGAATATGATGAAAATAGTCTCCCCCAAAACTGACAGAGCCCCCCAACACACACATACCTCTTCAAAAGCACCTACCAGCAAAAACAAAAGTCAGCGCCTATGCTGCAGACTCAAGATGACCTTGTGCTGTTCTTCCCTTCCTGTGGTCCTCCCATCCTCCTGCTGATTTGTACGTAAATAGAGCCCCCATTGTTTTTGGTGACACATTGCTCAATTTAACTGGAGACAGGTAGATACCTGCCTTCCCTCCTGTCTGGGAGAAAACCTGTTTCTCCCTTTATTTGGTTACAGACTTTAAACCAGGGGTGGGCAAACTTTTAGGTTAGAGGGCCACATCTGGGAATAGAAATTGTATGGTGGGCCATGAACATTCACAAAATTGGTGTTGGGTAACGGCTCTGGTTAGGGATGAGGAGTCCAGAGTGGGGCCAGAAATGAGGAGTTCAGGGTGTGGGAGGGGGCTCCGGGATGGGGGAGGTGAGGGCTCCAGCTGGGGGTGCAGGCTCTGGGGTGGGGCCGAGTATGAGGAGTTTGGAGTGTAGGAGGGTGCTCTAGGCTGGGACTGAGGGGTTCAGAGAGTGGGAGGGGGCAAGGGCTGGGGTAGGGGGTTGGGGTGCAGGAAGGGGTGCAGGCTCCGACTGGGGGTGCAGGCTCTGGGATGGGGGATGAGAGGTTTCAGGTACAGGAGGGTGGTCCGGGCTGGGACTGAGGGGTTCAGAGGGCAGGAGAGGGATCAGGGCTGGGGCAGGGGGTTGGGGCACTGGGGGAGGTTCAAGGGTGCAGACTCTGGGCAGCGCTTACCTCAAGTGGCTCCTGGAAGCAGCAGCATGTCCCTTCTCTGGGTCCTACACAGAGGCATGACCAGGTGGCTCTGCATGCTGCCCAGTCTTCAGGCACCGCTCCTGTGGCTCCCATTAATGGGAGATGTGAGGGTAATGCTTGGGGTGGGGGCAGCATGCATAGTGGAGCCCCCTGGCTGCCCCTACACATAGGAGCCAAAAGGGAGACATGTTGCCGCTTCTGGGAGCCTCATGGAGCAGCCCCTGACCCTGCTCCTGTCAAGGTATGATTCTCCACTCTGAACCTTAGTGTCCAAAAGATGAGGTACCTGCATGAACCCCTCTAAGCTTAATTACTAGCTTAGAAATGATAGAGCTGCCACCACCCAAAAATATAGTGTTTTGGGACACTTTCTGGCCCCCAAACCCTTCCCTGGGGACCCCAAGACCCAAAACCCCTTGGGTCTCACAACAAAGGGAAATAAACCATTCCCCTCTCCTTTCTTCCTCCCAGATTCTCCCCTCCCTGGGTAATACTGGGAGATCCCTGTGATTCAACTCCTTGAATCTTAAAACAGAGAGGAAATTCACCTTCCCCCCCTTCTCTCCCCCTCCCAGACTCTCCCTGAGAGAGAGACAGTGATCCTAATACAGAGAGAAATCAGGCTTTTCCTCCCCCCTTCTCTCCTTTCTCTCACCAATTCCCTGGTGAGTGCAGACCCTCTCCCCTTGGGTCTTATACAAGAAATAAAAAAAAAAAATCAATCAGGTTCTTAAAAAGAAAAGCTTTTAATAAAAGAAAAAAAGTAAAAATTGTCTCTGTAAAATCAAGATGGAAAATGTTATAGGGTCTTTCAGCTTATAGACACTAGAGAGAATCCTCCCCCTCCCCCCGCACAAATACAAGTTGCAGCAAACAGAGATACAATCCTTCCAGCAAAATACACATTTGCAAATAAAGAAAACAATCAAAAGACTAAACCACCTTTCTAACTGGTACTTACTAAATTGAACAGAAGAGGCTGTTTCAGAAAATTGGAGAGTCTGTATACATGTCTGGTCCCACTCAGAACCCAGAGAGAACAAAGAAAAAACCCAAAAAGCACAGACAAAGGCTTCCCTCCACCGAGATTTGAAAGTATCTTGTCTCCTGATTGGTCCTCTGGTCAGGTGTTCCTGGTTTACTGAGCTAGTTAACCCTTAACAGGTAAAAGAAACATTAACCCTTAACCACCTGTTTATGACAGCTCCCCAGCTGGAGCACCAGAGGGGGGCCAAGCCGCTGCTTCTGGGAGCCACGTAGAGTGGCCCCTGACCCTGCTCCCCGGCTGGAGTGCCGGAGCGGCGCAAACCCCAGACCCTGCTCCCCAGCAGGAGCTTGAGGGCCAGATTAAAATGGCTGGTGTGCCAGATCTGGCCCGTGGGCCATAGTTTGCCCACCCCTGCTTTAAAGCATATCACCACCGAATAGCCATAATTCCTCAAATAGTGTTAATACATTGTAAAGGGGTTCCTGGGTGCAACCTGAACTGTGGGATCACTAAGCCCTCTGTCCCACCAACCTAGGGCAACCCTCACACTGTAATGCTGTTGGCAAGCTACAAACCTCTAACAAGTACTGTACTTACAGATATCCACAGGCAGGGACACATCCAACTGAGTTACATGAATGCTTCTCCCAGCCACTCATGAATCAACAGTAGAGAGGCTCCAGCCAATTCGCACCAGGTCCTCAGTCTTGCACCCCAGAACTGTACCTTCTTGCCCTGGTCAGAAGCAGGATCAGCGTAAGTTCATTACCCAGTTTGCCCCTCCCTCGATGTGGAGAGGACACACACCAGCCTTCGTAAACTGAGCTGAGATTTCCCAAGCACTTCAGCCAAAACACACTGTTTTAGGTAAAATATAAAACAGATATATTAACTACAGAAAGATAGATTTTAAGTCATTATAAGTAGTAAGCATAGCGATCAAAATTGGTTACCCTAAGAAATAAAATAAATTTGCAGTCTAAGTTCTATACACTAAACAGGATTTGAATCAAGCAGTGTCTTACTCTGATAGATGGTACAAACATGTTGCAGATGGTACAAACAGGTCACAGAATATCAGTACACAGGCTGGAACTTTCCTCTAGCCGGGGACCACCCTCCGCAGTTCAAAATCTTTGTACTTTAGATGCATTTTCAGGTATTGAGTTGCGGGGGGAGTGAGGCCAAGTCACAACGTCACTTTCCCTCTTTTATAGTTTCTTCCAGCTTGCTCGAAAGATCTACGTTTGTGACATGGCCAGGGGGTCCACCCCAATCGGTCAAGCATTCTCCATTGCCTACGTGGTCTCTGAGATGTCTTCTGGGATGGTCGCTGGGAGTGTGGATTTCCTTTAATGGGCCATCAGGACATCTGGCTATTCCATTGTTGTACCTGAAAGGTTGGTTGTGAGTGTTCTCAACCTTAACATATTTCAGTAACACACATATAGCAAAACTTCATAACTTGACATACAATCCAACAGGATATTAACATTCAACAGACCAAGACTTTCAAAATGATACCTCACATGGCATACTTTGTATAAAACATATCATAATTATATGACAGTGCTGACTATGGGGGCTCCAGGGTGTTGCTCTGAGGTACAGAGTGCCACATATGTTTTCCAATTATATTAATTACCAATGTGTCATTATCTTTCATAAAATAACTTATTTGATACACTTTTATACACAGTAGTATTGTATAGGCTGGTCAGGCAAGCAAATACACGTTCCTTTGTCTAAGGCAGACCATGCTTACGCACTGCTTGCCAAACACATTTTAAGAACATAATTTTATGCATATCCATAACTCTTTGTGAATACCCCATACATACATCATGTGAGAATATTAATGGTCAGTGAGTTATTAGTTTTCCAGTGATATATTACATGCCACCTTTTGGGCATGTATCAGGACAACAGTGTATAAGGTGCAGTGAGTATGTCAGGCTTGACAAGAGTAGTGAACCACAAATGGGCCCCTGTGTCACACCACACTAGCACAGATCTCCTTGGTGATGATTCAGTAGCTAGCACTCTTCCCTTTGCATTGAGTCCATTTTGAACTGACACCACACAATGGCATTGGGGGCCTTGTTCTGCTAGAGGTGCTGTAACTTATATGAGATATACGACCAAGGCCCTGACTCTTAGCATCCCAAATACAATAAAAACATCAAGCCGCAATCTTGCATATATAGAGATTGTGTGAAAGCCCAGGATCCGTGCCTTGTCTTAGAAACTGTATCCCTAGATGGTTTCATGAGTTCAGTGAAAAGGTTCCACAATTAAAACCACAAATGAAGGGAAAGGTTACCAGGAGACACTTCCTGATGGCAGGAGCTGCAAAGGAGAAGGCTCTTGCTCCAAGCAGTAATTTCTCTACACCCACTCCCCTCAATCCCTCCCCCTTCATCCTCCATTGGTCAACTAGTCACATGCAGTGTAACTAATTTAGTCTTTTTCCAACCTCCCATCCTGTAAATTCAAATACTCCCTCTAATTTCAATTCCTGGGGAAAATACTTGCCAAGAGTGGGGAGGACAGGGAGGAGGCTACTGCTAGATGAGCCAAAGGAATGAGGAAGAGGAAGAGGACTAATATAGGGTCTGGCCTGGGAAGGTTCTAAAAACAAGGAAAGTAGTTTTAAGCTGGACACATTATGCCTCATAAAGTAGTAAGAAGGGCAAATCTACATTTTATTTATTTTACTTTGCTGTTTACTTCTAAACCATACTGCAATTGAAACAGGGGCAATAGCTAACCTTAACATGTTTACACTTTGGGCTGGAGGTGTGATTCCAGCCCCAGTAGACATACCCACCTTAGTCTCATTGACTAGTGCACTAAAAATTGAATGAAGCTGCAGCAGCACAAGCGGTGGAAGGGGCTAGCCACCTCTAGAATGTACCTTTGGCCTCTAATGGGCATACAGTTGGGGCACCTAGCTCATCCCATCCCTGTAGCTACACTCTGGTTTTAGCACACTAGCTTGAGGAGCACTCGTGCAAGTACATTTGCTCACGCTGGGAATCACAGCCCCAGTGTGAAGTATAAACACACCTTTAGTCTCCTCCAGGCAGCAGTGAGAGGAGAGTAGCAAAGTGCTTCCTGCCAGGATCCAAAATTCCAGAAGAAAGACTGCAAACTGCCAAACATGACTGAGAGGCCCAAACCAATATTCCAGATCAAAACACTATGGGTAGGTCGGATCTGGGTCCACACATCTTAGCTGGACTCCAGCTCTATAACAGGATGAACCAAAACCCCAGGATTAATCACTCCCAGATTTTGAGGAAGCCCAGATCCAGCAAGTGACTTTGTGACTGAGCTCACTTTGACACCCTCACACTGTTTTGCATGCACCCTTCCAAATGCCCAGGAACCAAATACTCTCTGATTAGTATGAAGAAATATCCACTTTGCAAAATATGGCCAATACTCAAGCTATTCAGAAAATATAATATTCAAATAATCCGTCCTCAACATACATTACCAACCTGTCACATGGCAAAGGGGAGTCCTTTTTAGGTGACCAGATGTCTTGATTTTCATAGATTCATAGATAGATTCATAGACTCTAAGACTGGAAGGGACCTCGAGAGGTCATTGAGTCCAGTCCCCTGCCCTCATGGCAGGACCAAATACTGTCTAGACCATCCCTGATAGACATTTATCTAACCTACTCTTAAATGTCTCCAGAGGTGGAGATTCCACAACCTCCCTAGGCAATTTATTCCAGTGTTTAACCACCCTGACAGTTAGGAACTTTTTCCGAATGTCCAATCTAAATCTCCCTTGCTGCAGTTTAAGCCCATTGCTTCTTGTTCTATCATTAGAGGCTTAGGTGAACAAGTTTTCTCCCTCCTCCTGATGACACCCTTTTAGATACCTGAAAACTGCTATCATGTCCCCTCTCAGTCTTCTCTTTTCCAAACTAAACAAACCCAATTCTTTCAGCCTTCCTTCATAGGTCATGTTCTCAAGACCTTTAATCATTCTTGTTGCTCTTCTCTGGACCCTCTCCAATTTCTCCACATCTTTCTTGAAATGTGGTGTCCAGAACTGGACACAAGACTCCAGTTGAGGCCTAACCAGGGCAGAGTAGAGCGGAAGAATGACTTCTCGTGTCTTGCTCACAACACACCTGTTAATGCATCCCAGAATCACGTTTGCTTTTTTTGCAACAGTATCACACTGTTGACTCATATTTAGCTTGTGGTCCACTATGACCCCTAAATCTCTTTCTGCCATACTCCTTCCTAGACACTCTCTTCCCATTCTGTATGTGTGAAACTGATTGTTCCTTCTTAAGTGGAGCACTTTGCATTTGTCTTTATTGAACTTCATCTGGTTTACCTCAGACCATTTCTCCAATTTGTCCAGATCATTTTGAATTTTGACCCTGTCCTCCAAAGCAGTTGCAATCCCTCCCAGTTTGATATCGTCTGCAAACTTAATAAGCGTACTTTCTATGCCAATATCTAAGTCGTTGATGAAGATATGGAACAGAGCCGGTCCCAAAACAGATCCCTGCAGAACCCCACTTGTTATACCTTTCCAGCAGGATTGGGAGCCATTAATAACTACTCTCTGAGTACGGTTATCCAGCCAGTTATGCACCCACCTTATAGTAGCCCCACCTAAATTGTATTTGCCTAGTTTATCGATAAGGATATCATGCGAGACTGTACCAAATGCCTTACTAAAGTCTAGGTATACCACATCCACCTCTTCTCCCTTATCCACAAGACTCGTTATCCTATCAAAGAAAGCTAGCAGATTGGTTTAACACGATTTGTTCTTTACAAATCCATGCTGGCTATTCCCTATCACCTTACCACCTTCCAAGTGTTTGCAGATGATTTCTTTAACTACTTGCTCCATTATCTTCCCTGGCACAGAAGTTAAACTAACTGGTCTGTAGTTTCCTGGGTTGTTTTTATTTCCCTTTTTATAGATGGGCACTATATTTGCCCTTTTCCAGTCTTCTGGAATCTCTCCTGTCTCCCATGACTTTCCAAAAATAATAGCTAGGGGCTCAGACACCTCCTTTATTAACTCCTTGAGTATTCTAGGATGCATTTCATCAGGCCCTGGTGACTTGCAGGCATCTAACTTTTCTAAGTGATTTTTAACTTGCTCTTTTTTTATTTTATCTTCTAAACCTACCCCCTTCCCATAAGCATTCACTTTGTTAGACATTCCTTCAGACTTCTCAGTGAAGACCGAAACAAAGAAGTCATTAAGCATCTCTGCCATTTCCAAGTTTCCTGTTACTGTTTCTCCCTCCTCACTGAGCAGTGGGCCTACCCTGTCCTTTTATAGGGACAGTCCCAATATTTGGGGATTTTTCTTATATAGGTGCCTATTACCCCCCACACTCTGTCCCAATTTTTCACACTTGCTGTCTGGTCATCCTAGTCCTTTTCATAATTAAGGTGTAAGCCATTCAACATGGATCAAAATAAGTCACTATATAGTCTCTGTGTTAGATGCCTGTTGTTAAGGGCCAGCATTTTCAAACATGGGTTCCTACAGTTAGGCTTCTGAGCTTGCATTTAGGGTCCTGACTAAAAAAATTTCTGAGGCACTGAGCACCTGCAGCTCCCAGTACAGTTAATTCTAGAATTAACAGTTCAGCAGTGTCAGCTAAACCGTTCAGAGCTGAGAGCACTGTAGCCCTGTGAAGGCCACACAGAGTAGCTGAGAAGAGCTTTAATTCCGAGTCAGATCTGATGTTACTCTGAGTTGCTCTTTCCTTCTAAAGAAGCAGAAATGTTTCCTGGCCTGGTAACAGAAGCTTTGGTTTGGAAAAGGAGTTCTCTTACTTGCAAGGTTGCTGTCTTTTGGCCACTTAGAGAGGATCTGTACAGAGCTCCCCTGATTTGCTATGACAGGAAGAAGTCAAGTCTTCACTACAGCCCAGCCTTTTTGTCAGAGCACAGCACACGGTCTCCAGCACCCTGATTGGGGGATGGGGGACTGTGGGACTTGCAATTCCAAAAGGATTTCCAGCACAGACATGATGTCAGGGCAAGGCAGGGCAGCTCTATTGAGCAGCTCAGTTCATGCATGAAGGCAGATTGTTCCATCTATACAGTGAACAACCCCGGACATCTCCCTGTAACAAAGTCATCATCTCCTGATCTGCATAGCTAGAAAGCAGCACATGCTTCCTGTTCTTGTGCTGAACACACAAATCTTCCACTAAACACTGAAGATGAGCACTGTCACATTCAGAGTCCCTCCAAGAAACTGTAGAGCAAATCTTGCTCTTACTTACACCAGAGAAAATCCCGAGCAACTCAACTGAAATATGCCTGTTTTCTAGGGATGTGTCTGTGAGTCCATTCGGTGAACAGCATGACCTAGTGGACTGAGCACAGCAATGGGAGCTGTTGAGTTTTAGTCCAACCTCTGCCACCTACTGGCCTAAGTAATATGTTGTGTGCACATAGCACTTTGCAAATATTAGCTAGGTTTTGTAACCCCCTATGTAACTTTCAATCTACAGCTGGAGAATGGAAGCTGAAGCTCTGAGATGATTACAAGTCTTGCCAAGTTCACACAGTAAGACAGTGTCAATCACAGAGAGCTCAGAGGCTGTACAAGGTCTGGGTTGTTTAGTGTACAGGGCAGGGAGAGAGAGAGGAAATTCCAAGCATAAAGGGAAGAAAAGAGCAGGAGAAGGCTACAAAGGGTCAGTAAGGAGGGAAATTTGGGAGGAGCACAGGCAGCAGGAGGGGATGACAGGAGAAATGGGAACAGAGTTGTAGGCAGGGACTAGGTTGTACAGAACCTTGAAGCTGAGGATGAGTGGCTTATTATAGAGACACTCATTTTAAGTTTAAAGGCTGGAATGAAAACAAGTAACAAATAAGGGCAAGCAAGGCAAATGAGTCCACGCTCTCTATGCGTGCCTTTCAGCCATGGTTTTGTCTGAAAGTCCAGTTCTCCTCCTGAAAAGGGACTGCTATAATGCCATTGTGGGCTTTTGTGGGTTTTGTCTTTCAGGAGTTTTCCAAAGCAAATGTGTTCCCTTTAAAAATAAATGTTTTCTTAACTGTAAGCCCTGCAAACTCAATCTGAGAACTAAGAGTAGCAGAGAACTTTTTAACTCCTGCATCAGCCCCAATAATACAGATTTGACAAACGGACCATAACTAACAATCCTACTGATGATCCAAAAGCCAGAAAAGAATACAGTTCACTGTCCGATAGCTTTGTTGACTCTGCATGACTAGTAGGAATAACTACTTATTTTTGTCATTATTGAAGTAATCAGATGTGGCTCTGAATATGGTCGGGGTACAAATCTGCTAGGCACAAAGGTGCTTGTTTTATACCACACCTTTTCTGACTATAGCCATACTTAAAACGTTTTGGTCTCTTAACAGACTTACTATTTTATTTTAAAATTAAAAATGCATTTTTCATTAAAAACAGCACATTTCAGTGAGATGGGGAAGTTAAAATGAGAAAATGAGGAGTTCAGTCATCAGATTTATGCATTCATGGCACATCCATAAAAAGTAAGAACCTCTTGTCTAGCTCTTGATAAAGCAGTTACACTTCCACATTTTCCTTGGCTGTTGCTTTCAGTGGGTTATTTTCCATACAAGGATAATAGGAACAAGGCTTACTTACTTTTTCCCCAGTAAAATTGTTATAGTGGTACCAGCAAAGCAAGCATAAGTGCAAGTCTCTGGAAAAAAATTAAATTGTTCAGAATCCTTCAGTCTATTCCCACCAGGGGGCAAAATTTTCTCACTTCCACTCTGCACTGTAGCAAAGAGAATAAAAAGGGGGTGATGTGATCCAATAGGCTTATTCCTTTATGGTTTATCTGATTCCTGCCTCTCTCTTCCCCAGTCCTCATACCACTCAAATTCCTCCTTCTGAAGAAACAAATCTAAGGCCAGCTCTGCCCTAGACACTTTTTTTGATACAGCAAAGTTGGCAAGGAAGGTGGGTTTTGTTTTACAATATTTCTATACTGGCAAAAGCCCTAGTGGAGACAGAGTTATACTGGCATAACATTTCTTTTACTAATATAGCTTATTTCACTCGGGTGCCAGTATAACCTTTACCAACAAGCCCGCTCTTTTGAGACTAAGACCCCTACCATCTCTTGAACTCATTGAGTGAGTAAATGGACCATTGTGACTTCAGCTGCAGGGTACTCAGCACTTTGGAAGTCCTGCCCCTTTCACATAGGTGTCTTAATATGGATTTAGGTAAGTGATTTGAAGTACCCATGTTTGAAAATGCTCACCTCTCTAATCCAGGGAGAGACCAAGTCCAAGAGGGGTGCAGTTGCTAAGAATCTCTCTATGGTATATTTTATCCCCCTTTCATTTCTCCATTGGTGGAACATTGTGACAAAGCCTGGATTAATTGTAACACTGAAACTTAGTAATGTTTTAAAAATAGACCTATGTGTTTCCAGAAACGCAGCCCCGTGCATCTAAGCAGGCTAGTCCCACAGCTGTGGTGATCTGGTTAGAAATTCTGTTCTCAGAGGGCTGTTAAGTAAGGGGTTAAGGAAGAATGAAAAAAAGCACATGAAAAGCAGTGTGTGCAGAGGTTAAAATAGGAGACTGAAATCTATTTCAGGACTTGTCACTGACTGACGTTATTGTGGGGCAAGTTGCTTTCCCATCAACTGCAAGCCTTGGCATCTCATGATTCGCAGGGTCAAATTTGAAGGATATGCTTAAGGTTATGTATGTTAAACATTGGTAAGAGGGCCTAGGGGTGGGCAAGGAGATTAAGTTGGTGTAACTCAGACTTCAAGAAGCCAGGAGGAGATGTACATTAAACAAGAGGATGGCCTATATGTATATACACCTTCTCATGCCCGCCTCTTAGCTGTTGCACCCCTCTTCTCTGGCCCTTCAGTTTAGACTCAGTGGGATGAATTCAGAGGTGAAGCATCAGGGGGTGAGTACAAGTTACATGTTACTGAGTACGGATAATAACAGGAGTCTATACTGATGTAAGCTACAGCTAGGGAGCTGATTTACTCAGATTCCTATCTGCCCTATAGACATACCACCATTGAGATTCTCTCAGGAAAGCTGGATTAGCCACTACTGTGGGTTGTGCTGTATCATATCTGTTCCCATGTGGGGGGAGATATTCACTGCTCTTCTAACCCAGGTAAAGCATGCCCAAGTACAGCCGTGATGAGGGTATGATAAACCATTAAGATGGTAATGCAACTCTCTGTGACCCATTCAGTAAAATAGGGAGATAATATTTCCCTACTTCATGGCCGGAGGAAGGAATGTCTGTGTTCATTTTATTAAGATTTGAAAGATGCTTTGAGATCCTCATATGCAAGATGCTAGAGAAGGACAAAACATTGGACTGATCAGAACAAGTTTTAACCCTGGAGACTTCCTGGGTTACCCTCTTGTAGTGGGCTTTGCCTGGGGCCCAGCAGGCATGGTGGTTAGGCCACAGCCAAACTGTCTCTCCAGCCCAGGAGGAGCCCAGTGGCCAAGTCACAGTTCATCCCCTTTTTCCCGGAGTGTCTGAGGAGGCCAAAGGAGAGGAGAAAGGTAGGTGGGCCCAATGCCCCAAGGAAGAGAGGCAAGGGGTGTCTCAGTTCCTTCCCTACTCGGAATCAGCATCCCCTTGGCCACTTCCTACCTTCCCTGTTTCCCTTCAATTTGGGGTATGATTCTTCTGCATACTCAGTCTCAGCAATTCAAAGCCTCAGTTTGGGTGTGGAGAGGTCTAATATAGCTTGCCTTTCCTTCTGTACTGTTTCCCACATGTCTCAGCAATGGCCAAAAGTTCTCTCTCACCTTTTCCCCTGGTTTGGTCTCTATGTGATGGAACACTGGGGGAGTCTGTCCTGGAACTGTGGAAAAGACTGGATGAATTTTTGGATCTGCTGCTTTTGTTCCGCCTTCAGGTTTTCTCCCACCGGGAGCTGGTTGGAGCTGGGGGCTACAACCTCCAAGTTGCAGTTCTGGGGGAAACAGCCTTACCAGGAGCCCTTCCTAATCTCTCTAGATCTTTAGCAGGTTGACATAATATATCTTAGTATCTGTTCTCTTGCCTCATAGTTTACTGCTCTGATTTGTCTGATTACTTCAAAGAGGCCTTGCCATCTGATCATCAATTTGGATTCTGAGGTGGGAAGCAGCAGTAGCACTCAATCCCCCAGTTGGAACTCCTGGACATGGGTACCCTCATTGTATACTTGTGCTTGTCCCTGTTGCACCTTGACTAGATTGTCTCGCAAACTCACCTAAGGTCTTTAACTTCTCTCTCAGTCGTAGCAGATACTGTACCAAGTTTGTGGCCTTATAACAACATTCCTCCCATGTCTCCTGAAGGAGGTCTACTATTTCCTTTAGCTGTCTCCCATGTACTAATTCAAATAGAGAGAACCCTGTCAATGCCTGAGGGATTTCATGAACAGGAATGACAGAAGTAATTGCCCCCACTGGCAAGTTTCCAAGGCTATGAACTTCTCCAGCATACTTTTCAAGGTCTTATTAAATCTCTATACTAGCCTGTCAGACACCAACATGCTTAAGGATTTTATCTTCAACAGGCTACATAGTTCTCACATAAGTTTGGATATAAAGTTGGTGCCCTGATCTGGGATTGTTTCCCAAGGGATCCCCACCCAGGCAAACACTTTTATAAGCTCTGTGGAGCAGAGCGGAATTGCCTCGGGGTACCATGTGGCATAGTCTAATATGACTCATATGTGCTGGAACCTTTCTGCACTCTTTTTGAAGGGGCCCACCATGTCCATGCCAATGTTCTCAGATGGGGTCCCTACCACAGGCAGGAGTATCAGCCGGGCCTATGGTACCTTCCCTTCACTTGCCCACTGGAGTTTTGGGCAGGAGATGCAGTACTCTCATACCTCCTGGTGGACACTTAACAAATAAAAACAAAATGACACTTGGTTAAATGTTGTCTCTTGACCAAGGTGTCCCCCATAGGGTTTGGAGTGTGCCAGGAATAGTATTTCCCTGAGTTACTTCTTTGAGATAAGAAGTTGAATTTTATCCTCCCCCATCTGGTGGTCCTTCTCCACTCCAGACATTTTCTCTCCCTGTAGATCAAAGGCCTGGTCTACACTATGAGTTTTTTTCTAATTTAGCAGTGTTAAATTGCATTAACCCTGCACCCATCCACACAACGAAGCCCTTTCTTTCAATATAAAGGGCTCTTAATATCGATATCTGTACTCCTCCCCGATGAGGGCAGTAGCACTGAAATTGGTATTGCCATTTCGGATTAGGGTTAGTGTGGCCACAATTCAATGGTATTGGCCTGTGGGAGCTATCCCACAGTGCACCATTGTGACCGCTCTGGACAGCAATCTGAACTCAGATGCACTGGCCAGGTAGACAGGAAAAGCTCAGCGAACTTTTGAATTTTCATTTCTGTTTGCCCAGAATGGAGTACTGATCAGCACAGGTGACCATACAGTCCCAGAATCAAAAAAGAGCTCCAGCAAGGACCGTACGGGAGATACTGAAGCTGATCTCTGTATGGGGAAATGAATCTGTTCTATCAGAGCTCCGTTCTAAAAGCGAAATGCCAAAACATTTGAAAAAATCTCCAAGGCCATGATGGACAGAGGCCACAACAGGGACTCAACACAGTGCTGCGTGAAACTTAAGGAGCTGAAACAAGTGTACCAGAAAGCCAAAGAATGAAATGGACACTCACGGAGGGAGGGGCGACTGACGACTGTAGCTATCCCACAGTTCCCACACTCTCTGAAAACCATTTGAATTCTTGGCTGAGCTCCCAAAGCCTGAAGGGTCAAAAACATTGTCATGAGTGATTCAGCATATATGTCGTCAGCCCCCTCCCCCCCGTAAAAGCAAAGGGAAAAAAATTGTTTCTCGCCTTTTTTCAATGTCACCGTATGTCTACTGGATGCTGCTGGCGGACACAGTGCTGCAGCACTACACAGCAGCATCCCCTTCCCTTCCCTTGCCTTGTGGATGGCAGATGGTACAGTAGGACTGATATCCGTCATTGTCATCCCGTGAATGCTCCTGGCTGGCCTTGGTGAGCAGGGCCGGCTTTAGGAAGTGCGGGGCCCAATTCGAACACTTTCAGCGGGGCCCCGGCAGGGATGACTTAAAAAGAAAAAAGTGTAAAAAAAAGCCTTCAATTTCTTCCATGTATTATTTACTTTCCATAACTATATAAATAATAAAATTGTATATTACGTACATTGCATCATATATGCTGCTGATTGGTTATTAATGACTGCCGTTTCACATGTGTAGGTCCACGCCACTCCCTGGGGATGTGCGCATGTGTGGGTCCCCGCTACTTCCTGCCCCCTTCATTGAAGCAAGTGTGCAGGTTACTGGCCTGGGAACTGCAGGGCAGCAGTGGACATGGGGCTGGTTTGAGGCAGGGCAAGGGCTGACTGGAGGTAGGGTCTGGCTGCAGGCAGGGCAAGGGGTGCAGGGCTGGCTGGAGACAGGGGAGTGCAGCAGGGGTTGGCTGGCTTCAGGCAGGGCCACAGGGGGGTGCGGCAGGGGTTGGCAGGGCTGGAGACAGGAGTATGGAACTGGCTGGCTTCAGGCAGGGGGGTGCATCAGGGGTTGGCTGGAGACAGGGCAGGGCGGGCAGTGCAGGACTGGTGCAGGCGGGGATGTGTGGCAGGGGTTGGCTGGAGACAGGGCAGGGGGTTTGGTAGGGGCTGGCTGTGGGCAAGGGGTGCAGAGCTGGCTGCAGGCAGCGGGGGGTGGGGCTGGTGCAGGCAGGACAGGGGGTGCAACAGAGGCAGCTGGAGCCCCGGCCCTTTAAATAGCCCCCAAGCCCCCCACTGGCTCCCCTGCTTCTACCCTGCCCCGGATCTTTTAAATAGCCGTGGAAGCCCTGGGGAATGCATGGGGGTGGCATGGCTCTGGCGGCTATTTAAAGGACCGGGGTGGCAGAGACAGCTGGAGCCCTGGCCCTTTAAATAGCCCCCAGAGCCTCCTGCTACCCCAGGGCTCTGGGGGCTATTTAAAGGGCCCGGAGCTCCAGCCGGGGGCACAGGGCTTGTCGCGCTCCGGCTGGAGCTCCAGCCAGGAGAGCGGGACCGCAGGGCTTGCGGCGCTCTGGTCAGAGCTCCAGCTGAGAGAGTGGGCCTGTGGGGCAGCCGCACTCCCGCCAGCGCTTTGGTCAGGGGAGCGGGGCCATGGAAGACCCCGGAGCAGACCGCAGCCGGGGTAAGTAAAAAAAATTTAAAAGGTGCCTAAAGCGTGGGGCCCTCTTAGGCGCGGGGCCCGATTCCCAGGAATCGGGCTAATCGGCCTAAAGCCGGCCCTGTCGGTGAGGTCGGCTGGGGGCGCCTCAGCAAAAATGGGAATGACGCCTGGTCATTCTCTTCTTTAAGCTTTATCTCCTGGAGATTCAGTCCTGCCTGGAATATCATAGCAGCTGGAGGCTGCCCTCCCCTCCCCACTTTGATCTCTGCTTGCAGAGGCAATAAAGTCAGTGTTGTTTCTTATTCCTGCATCCTTTATTACTTCATCACACAAATGGGGGGACACTGCCACGGTAGCCCAGAAGAGTTGGAAGAGGAGGGAAGCAACGGGTGGCATTGTTGCAGGGGAACTCCTAGAATGGCATGCAGCTCATCATTTCTGCGGGATGTCTGGAGCTCTGACCCAGAGCGGCAGTTTGCCTCTCTGGTTCTTTAATAGGCTTGCCTGATATTCTAGGCAGGACTGACTCTCCCCTTAGACAAAACTTAAAGAAGAGAATGACCTGGGGAGTCATTCCCATTTTTGTCCATGCGCCCCCAGCCGACCTCAGCGAGGCCAGCCAGGACCACCCATGACAGTAGCAGACAGTACAGTATGACTGGTAACCATCATTGTCAACTTGCAAAGCAGCAGACGGTACAGTATGGCTGGTAACTGTCTTTGCTAACTTGCAAAAGGCAAGGGGATGCTGCTGTGTAGCACTGCAGTACCACGTTAGCAACATCCAGTAGACATATGGTAACAGTGAAAAAAGGCTGAACGGGCTCCATGGTTGCCGTGCTATGGCGTCTGCCCGGGCAATCCAGGGAAAAGGGCACAAAATGATTCTCTGCTATTGCGTTCACGGAGGGAGGATTGAGTGACGACATTTACCCAGAATCACCTGCGACACTGTTTGTGCCCCATCATGCATTGGTACCTCAACCCAGAATTCCAATGTGCAGGGGAGACTGTGGGAACTATGGGATAGCTATGGGATAGCTACCCACAGTGCAAACCCTGGAAACTGACGCCAACCTCTCTACATGAACGCACACCGCCGAATTAATGTGCTTAGTGTGGCCGCGTGCACTCGACTTTATACAATCTGTTTCCAAAAATCGGTTTTTGTAAAATCAGAATAATCCCGTAGTGTAGACATACCCAAAGTGTGGCCATTGTTTCAGGAATTGAGGTTCTATCACTGTACCATTGACCTGGGCCACTGTTTGTAGCCTTGTCCCAATATCAGGGTATTTCTTTGTTCTTCCACAAAATCTCCATTGTCCTAAAATATTTTACTCACTGCCACTCACTTAATTTCTCCTGACATTCGTCCCCCATGAGGAAAGTCTGTCCTCCGGGGGCTGATGTTCCTTCACCTAGGCCTTCCTCCTTGCCTTCAGTTGCTAAGGCTCATGGCTCCACCATCTCCCCATCCCTAGTGTCACTGCTGGGCTCTCCCAGGGGCTTCCATGTCCATGGACATCATCAGTCTCTTAAAAAAAAACTCCAATCTCATCCAGTTATGAGAGGATACGTGAGGTTCAGGGCTACCCCCATGCAGGTCTTCTCAACACAGCTCCGCAACGTCAGCTGCATCTTCTTCATGGGGTAAGGGCACATAGCCCCAAGGATGCACTGCAAATAGATGGCACCCTAGGGAATAATTTCAGGCCCTGCCAGCCTCACCCTCATCAGACAGCACCCCAAGCATATCAGTTGTTGTGCATGCATGCCATTGGGCACTAACAATTTCGCTGGACTGCACTTAGAAGCCCTCGATTCAGCCACCCATATCTGGCCATAGAGGCAGTCCATGTGTAAGCAGTCACGGTGGAAGTGTCCTGGCTCCAAACACACAAAGCAAGTCCTTGTCACTAAAGAAGGCCCTGCCTGGGCTCCTGTAGCTCCTGCCAGTTTCAGGGAAGGGCTGTGCCCCCAAGGTTCCCTGCACGTCTTAAGCCCTGGTTCTGTCATGCATTCCCCCAGCCAGTTTTGATCAGCCACTCTATCCTTCTTGGAGCTATGTCCTTCTGGCTCCCCCATTTCTTGCTCTCCCTTCCATCATCTGGGTTGGTTGAAGTGAGACTGGACCAGCCTGAGGGATCTCTGCCATGGGCCTCACAGGGAACTAGTAATACTCATCTAAGTTTACAGCCTCAGAAAGGGCTTCAGCATGGTGGCACATCATCTACTCCCATTCTCTAGCCAGGAGAATCTGTGTGAACTATTCCAAGACAATTCTTTAGCTACTTGGACTATCTTTTTATCAGAAGGAAGCCACCAACAATGATGTTCTCTTGAGTACAGGTTCCATGCTGGTGCCCCAAAATGAATCTTTCTCATCAAAATCACTGGTAGTACGTCTCAGTGGCAATATCAAAGGCATCTAGGATGGTCTAGGATAGTTTTGTGCAGCCATTGCGTTGAGACCCTGGTTCGCTGCCTGGACTATTCCTGTCAAGTACGGTGCAAGCAGAATGACCCAGCTTTCAGTGGGCCAATGAGTCACCATGACAACCCTTTCAAAGAAAAGGAACAGGAAAGCCTCTAGGTCATCCCCCAGATGCCGTTTTTTGGTTAGCTTCAGTGGAGGACTTAGGGCCAAGATTGCCTGTTGCTGAACTCCCCCGCGTACTCTGGGGCTGAAACAGCGTGGCCATCTGCTGCACCACTGTTGCTTTTATTGCCAGCCCATTAATTCCCTGATACGTTTTGCAGCTACAAGGCTTAATGCTGTTGCTGGGCAGCCAGTTGCTGCAGCAATTGGGTCTGGTGCTGCAATTGTTCTTGTTATTGCTAGTCCATAACTCATTTCGACAACTTGTCCAAATCCATCTTTAGTTTGATCTCCCCCTTTTCTAGCTTGCCCATTTTCTCCACCACTTTGTAGCAGGCTTTGCTTGGGGGCCAAAAGACCTAGTGATCAGGCCACAGTCAGACAGTTTCTCAAAGTCTTGGGATGGCTCTTCTGGGCAGCCTGAGAGCCCAGCATCCAAGTCTCAGTTCATCGCCCCATCCCGCCCCTGAGCCCTCTGGAGTCTCTCAGGTGGCCGAGGGATGGGAGAAGTGTAGGGGCATCCGAGCCCTTCCTCTCCACCAGGTCTTGGCCTAGTGTCCAAGGGAAGAGAGGCTAGGGTGGCTCAGACCATGTCTATGCTAGCAAGCTTACAAAAACAGAGCTGTACTGATGTAGCTGTGCTGCTGTAAGATCGGTCATGCAGCCTCTCTATGACAATGGGAGAGAGCTCTCCCATCAACATAATTAAACCACCTCAATGAGCAGCACTAGCTATGTCAGGGGAGACACTCTCCTGCCAACATAGCACTGTGCACACTACCACTTATACCGGCAAAACTTACGTCATTCAGGGATGTGTTTTTTTCAGACCCCTGAGCGACATAAGTTTTGCCGACATAAGTGGTAGTGTAGACATGGCCTTAGCCCAGGAGTTCTCAAACGGGGTCAGGACCCCTCACGGGGGTCGTGAGGTTATTACATGAGTGGTCGTGAGCTGTCAACCTCCACCCCAAACCCCGCTTTGCCTCCGGCATTTATAATGGTGTTAAATATATTTAAAAGTGTGTTTAATTTATTGGGGGGGTCACACTCAGAGGCTTGTGATGTCAAAGGGGTCACCAGTAAAAAAGTTTGAGACCCACTGCCTTAGTCTCTTATGGCTTGTGCTCCACATTAGCCTCTCCAAGGCTGCTTCCTACCTTCCCTGTTTTCCCTTCAGCCCCCTGCTTTCAGACTCAGCAGTTCAAAGCCTCAGCTTGGAGTTGGGAGGTTCCCAGCTCACTCTGCGAGTCCACTTGTTCCTCTAGTCAGGGGGCAGAAGGGAAAAGTTTGTTGGGGGGGAAGCAAGTCAGGCCACCAGCCTCCCAGCTGAATCTTACTCACAGTCCTGGTCCTTCCCCTGGAGATTGCTGTCTCAGCAGCTACAGCCTGTCTGCCTCCTTGCAGCCAATCTCTCCTTCATTCTCCCTCCACTGGACTGCCAGAGTTCCCCTTTAAGTAGGTCCTCCAGAGGGACCATGTCAGGCTGCTGCTGAAGGGCCAGGGCTTCTTGACCCAATATTGTTCCACCACTCCTTTAACCTTAGCGTGGGGCCTGTAAACCTCATCACAGCTCGTCATCCCATGAGTGCTCAGTGACTTCTCACCCCCTAAGCATTCCAGTCACTGTAGCTCTCCCCCCACACACACCTCTTCTTTCTTCCCTCCTCTTTTTTCCCTCACTTTTCTCCTCGCCTTCTCACACCCTGCCATTAGCTGATGGTTAAGTGAGATCAGAATCTCGGGGATGTTGTCACTCCACTCTCCACCTTGTCCTCCATTCATTCCTTAGTTTCCATGCTGCAATGTTAAAAGTTGTGCAGGGGAGTTGTGCTGCACAGAGACATGCGTATTCCAGCTATAGTGACTCTTAGGGGGAATGATACCAAAAGCCTGACTGGGGCAATGAGGGTATAGCAGGGAGCAGAGTTTGGGGCTCTCCCTGTTTTCTTGGTCCTGAGAGAGAAACAGATCTTGCCCCCTGCACTGTGAGACTCTGGCCGAAGCTGACTTCCCACTTCTCACAGCAGAGTGTGTTCCCAGCAGCTGGCTGGCTCCCTCCAGGGAGGACATCCGTGGGGACTGTTCCTGTTTCCCTACCCTTCCAGCCACTTGCCTTCCTGAGCCTGATATGATTGTTTCTCGGGGCATAGCACAAAGATGCCAGCAAGGAACGGAAGCCTCTCATGCTTCAGCAATTTATTAAAAAGAAAAGGTTATTGAACTTAGACGTCGTCGAGCCTGTGGTTCTCTTTTCCTGATCTGGGAGATAGGCCATTCACAGACAATTTGTCCATCTAAAGGGGACAGGCATTCTCTGGCCCCTGAAACAACCTCCTTTTACATGAATGTACTGGCTGTGGGGAGTGAGAGGGGGAAGCGTTTAGGTGTGCAACACTGCCCTCTGCTAATACAGTAGCAGCCTTAGGTCCTATATGGCTTCGCCCACCCACATACACTAGCCCTAGCAATCAAAGTGACATTGGCCCAGCTGCTCGAGCAGTGGGAGCTTGGTGGGATCCTGTACGTATCATTTTGCCAAGGGATCCACAAATGCTAAGGCCACCCCTGACTGTACAGAATTCACCAGGGCATGTGCAAGCATTTATCGGCTTGTGTCACTCTCCAGTGTCTGGAGCCCTGAAAAAGAGAAACTAAATCCAATAGTAGTGCCAGCTAATGGAGATTCTCCTTTAGCTGGCAAAGCAGAAGTCCAGAGTGTTATTCTCCATCCTGTATGCAACAGCTGATCTCAGTGATGGGTACATCATGCAGCCACGGATGGTTTTTTATGTCTCTTCATACAGGAAGCTATCATGTGCTCTTGAACGAAGGCAAATATCCTTCCACAGTACAGCTGTCAAGTGTTTACTTGTTCCCTCTATTTATATCTAAGCAAATTCTTAAAATTACGTACTCTCCAGAATCCCTTTCCATGCTGTACTCAGCTAAGTTTGGCCTGAACAGGAGACTGTAAATATAAGAAGCATTTAATTCTCTGACTGCTCTTCACAATCCATCAATTCCAAAACCTTTCCCCATCCCGTCCTCTCTTCTCTCTGCTCCCTCCGCTGTGAGATTAAGAATAGTGTTCCTGTTTTCTAGTCTAAAAGCCTAGTCCTCCTAATGGTGTGGCGTAAATAAGAACAGAAAAACAGCCTTACTGGGTCCTCTCTTCTGTATCCTGTCTTCTGACAGTGGCCAGTGACAGATGCTTCAGAGGGAATTAACACAAGGCAATTTCAAGAGATCCATCCCTTGTCATCAAGTCCCAGCTTCTGGCAGTTGGAGGTTTAGGGACACCCAGGGCATGGAGTTCCATAAAGGATGCCATTTTGTCTCTAATTGCCTCATTTACTCTGCTCTCTAGCCATGGTCACATTTTGGTCCTTTGAAATTTTTTTGTTTGGTTGGTTGGTTTTTGTTTTTTAATTTGGAGTGTACATTTCGTTTGAGTTGCTACTGTAGCATTTTTAAATAGTCTCAATGCAATTTGCAGGCATGTCACCTGTGTAACTGTTCTTTCTAATTTCCATTTAAGTAGCCTCTTATTTTGGTGTAGTTCCCCTTTTCAAAGTTAAATGCTACTGTGCTGGTTTTCTTAGGTATTTTTCGCCCTACAATTATGTTAAATTTAATTAAATTATGGTCACTATTACCAAGCAGTTTAGCTAGATTCACCTCTTGGAGATCCTGTGCTCCACTTAGAACTAAATCACGAATTGAGTCTTCGCTTGTGAGTTCCAGGAGGCAGTCATTTATGGTGTCTAGAAATTTTATCTGCATCCCTTCCGGAGGTGACATTTACCCAGTCAATATAGGGATAGTTGAAATCCCCCATTATTATTGCTTTTTCTGCCTTTGTAGCCTCTCTAATCTCCCTGAGCATTTCACAATCACCACCATCATGCTGGCCGGGTGGTCAATGGTATATTCCTATTGCTATATTTACTATTCAAGCATGGAATTTTGCTCCATAGAGTGTCTATAGTACAGTTTGATTTATTTAAGATTTTTCTTTATTTTACTCTATGCTTTCTTGCACATATAGTGCCACCCTGCCCCCTTGGAAAGTTCTGCAACTTTCAAACCCAGCAGGCAATTTAACATATGCTTCTCCTGGTCATTGCAAACCCAACTATCCATATTTCCAATAATCAAGTCCCCCATTACTATTGCTTTGCTGGTGTTCTCTCCCTAAGAGGGATATCCTCAGAGCAAGAAGATACCAGGACATTATCTGGCAGGAGGATCCCAACTATGGAATTGTTTCCCTTTGCTCCAGCTTGATGTTCTCCTTCCCTGAGACTTTCATCCTCCTCAACAGCATGGAGGCTTTCAGAGTGGGGGTGGGACCACTCTACTGTGTCCCAGAAAGTCTCATCTCCACTCTTCTCTGTCTCCCTTAAATCCTCCAGTTCAGCCATTTGGCCTCAAGTGCCCTTACTATGTTGCTAAGGGCCATGAGTTGCTTACATATCATGTGCATACCTGCCCACAAGGCAGGTAATCATACATGACGCATTCAATGAAATAAACTGGATAGCCCCCACTCTGCTGCAGACTTCTGCTTGCTTCTTTTTTTTTTTTAACTCTTGCATGGTTTTTCGCTTTTGTTTTTATTTTTGTGGGGTTGGTTATTGGCCCAAATTTGGAGCATGTTTGTTAGGTGTATTGGGCCTGGTTTGGATTTTTTCTTCTCTCCCTCCTCCCCTCATGTTTCTTTTCTAGGAGGGTTTTCTGGCACCCTTTTAGTAGTTAGGTTAGCCCCAAGGCCTCCTCCCTCTGCCACTGAACTCTCATTGCAGCCAAACTGTCCTGACCGTGGTAGCTCACTCTATCACACGGCTCTCTTACTCTGCGCAAAGGTTCTCTCTGCTTTAGAGCTGGACCTGGAAGCAATGCTTCCCACACTCCCTCACACAACTCCTGTTTGCTAGCTCCTCTGGTCACTTAGGAGTTGGCTTGTTAAACCCCTGCTCTCCCTGTGTTAGCCCCACCCCCTTGCAAAGGGATCCTGAAGGGGTTATGGATCAAGAGATAGCAGGCGAGAGCCTTGTTGGTAAGCTCTCAGCCTAGCCTAGCCCTCAGCCCCCAGAACATACCACCCTGTAATCTTCAAGCAAACAACAAACTAACAGACAAAATCACCCCAAAGATTATGTCATCTCGCCTCCTTCACCTGGTGAACGCCCTTGCAAAACTACCCTGTCTGATGTTTCTGTTCAGTAGCTCCTCTGATACCAAATCTGATACCATAGCTTATCTAGTAGTTTGGGTGAAGACCAGAACTGCCATTGCCTTCTCCTCACTTCTGTGGAAGTCATGAGAGATTTTAGAGGTATGCATTTGTTGCCATTGTGTAGTTTGAAAGGGTTAATCTATGACACTCCATTTAAGTCAGTAGGAATTGTGGGATGGTATATTAGAGCTTAAAACATTTTCAGAACACACACACACACAGCAAGGGGATTCGAGGCAGGACATTCAGACATCTTAGAAGCCGTATAATCAGCTTGGAATTCTACCATGCTATTGCACCTTCCCATAAGTCATGAGTCCACAGTCCTAGAGAGGACAGCAAGCAAGTACCCAGACTCTGCCACTTGGGAATGGTAGGTGGATCTTGGAACATTTAGTAACAAAAAAGCCTCAGTGCATATTTTCAGGAAATAATAAACCTATTTGCTCCATTGGTATGAGACCGTGGGTAAGATTCATCCTACCATACTCTGAGGAGTGCTGAATTGTTTGTCCATGCCATCAGCGCACACCTTCTCACCAGCAATAGCAGGCATAAGTGTCAGTATGTGGAAAGTCTTGCTGATAGGTAATCCCCAAAAATCAAACACCCTGCAACCCATTTACTGTAAAAATAACTCCTTCCATTTCTCACAGCACCTACCTCTCCTCTCTCAGGGAGTAGAATAACGGGAAGACACTAGAGACCAAGCACATTCTTTCTCACATTCCCTTACAATGGGAGAGAAGTGGGCCCCAAATCCTCCCTATCCAACCTCCCATCCTGAAATCTCAGAGCACTTGCCTACTTCCTCTGCAGGCCCCATTCTGTGCTTGAGCTGTGTCTGTTCTGTGGATAAACAAAAGGCTTTATTCTCCATGATGATTGAACCAGCATCATTCATGAGCACTAAAATAACGTGAGGCAAAAATCAAACAGACGTTTGCCACAAAAATTCACTACAGGCAAATGAGACGTAAGAGACTAGTATGTGGTTTGAAAGAATTACGGACAAGACTTCAAAGGGGAGGTGTGAAGAATGTGGAAGGTCAGAGAACTGGTATTACTGAGAAGAGAAATCAGAGCAGCAAGGAAAACCAGAAGCAGCAACCAAAGCAGTAACGCAGACGTGACCAAAGGCAGCCCACAGAGAGCTACAACATTATCCATGGTTCCTTGAAACCAAAGTAAAGAAGTGTGCCCTGTCAAGAGGCTGCCAGGAGGCCCCAGGGTTTCTCAGACCAGAGAATACTGGACATTGGAACCTGTATTCTCTACAGCTTGCACTGTCCTTTTCAAGATGAAGGTGGCTGTAATCTTCTTTATTCTATGCAAACAGAGCTGCAGATTGAAGCTCCTGGCGAGTTGCCAATGTGGCCTACAGCTGGGCAAAATTTGTGAGGCCTTCTGAAGACATATGAAAGGTGACTTTGATCACAATCTTACCATGCTGAATACACAAAAACTGAAGTGATTTATGTAAACTGTATTTGAAGTTACTTGTTATATCTGGAAATTGTCACACACGTCAGTTTCCAGCTATCACACATGCAGATATCACTTGTAATCTATAGATGTCTTCACTTTAGCTGGAAATTGACATGTGGGTTGATTTCTGGAAGTAGCAAATTTAGACAAACCTCCCCCTACACCAATCTATAGTCGTTGGTGAGTCACGGATGCCTTATGAAGTCATTTCATTTCCTACAAACTACTCTGAGTGTTGTTAGTCATCTTGAATTTATTACCCAGTTTGCCTAAGCCTTGACAATGGGAGCACAGATTAGTGGGACTGCATACATATTACTGGAAAAGCAAGGCTGGGGTGGGAATGAAAGTAAAATGTATTGGTTTCTGACCCTCCTTCCAAGAATGGATCAAAGTTGCCTTGATCATCCAAGAGGCCTGAGGATGGAGGCAAGATATCAAAAGGGATAAGAAAAATCTCACATGCGGGGTTGCAAATCACGACACGTATCAGAGGGGTAGCCGTGTTAGTCTGGATCTGTAAAAGCAGCAAAGAGTTCTGTGGCACCTTATAGACTAACAGACGTTTTGGAGCATGAGCTTTCGTGGGTGAGTACCCACTTCGTCAGATGCATCTGACGAAGTGGGTACTCACCCACGGAAGCTCATGCTCCAAAACATCTGTTAGTCTATAAGATGCCACAGGACTCTTTGCTGCTTTTACAAATCACAACACATTTCTCATGATGCAAGAACAAGGGGAGATTCAGGCTGGGATTTTCAAAAGCACTTAACACTGGCCTAGCTAGCTCCTCTTAAAGCAAAGGTAAAACTCCCATTGACTTCAACGGGTGCAGAGTAAGGCCAATACTGAGTGCTTTTGAAAAGACCACCCTTGTTGTAACTGAAATGCAACAAATTTAAAAGTGACAAAACGAAATACATTTTTAGCACACATATATTTAATCTGTGGAACTCACTGCCTCAAGATAGCATGAGTCCAAGCACATAGTAGGTCTCAGAAAAGGATTAAATCAGTATTGGGGAGAGTGAGAACATCCATTCCAATGGATAGTGGAAACTGGCATTTTTTAAAAAGAGTCTATATAGCCAAAGAATGGAGTTTGTGTGTAGTTGGACTGAGCATGCCTCCTCAGTCACTACCTCAGCTATTATTCATAGTGACAGAGATAAAGAGACAGAGATAGACAGAGGTGGAGCAGATGTCCATGTTTCAGATCCTAACAAAACTATTGAGTTTTAATACCAGGAACCAGATAAACACCTCAAGAACACAGGTTATCAAGGAACAAAGAGAGTCACCATCAGGAACTGTACAGCAGAAGTGGGAATGTGACAAGATTCTGGCAAGAGCCATCAAAGCTGAGTGCTACAAGGCCCGTTTAGGGTCCCCGATAGCCAGATTGTGCAAACACAGCAGGCCTGTCCATGTGCTGGCTCATAGTGATAACATTGTGTGTTAAGATTGGCACAAAGTCCAGGTGAAATCATAATTGGAAAGTCTTTCTCCACTCTCAGAACTGAGTGTTCACACTCAGAGCTCCTAGTTTCCTCCTCAGCCCTAAACACTATTGCATCTCTGCTTTGGTCTACTCCCCAAAGTAAATCTATCCCACTCCCAAGGGGATACTTTGACTGGTTTGGCTTTCTTCCATTATGTTGGCATAGGATTGGATCATGAGCAGCCATTGTGTTGTCATGGGAAATATTACAGAAACTGCTTGGTCACATCCAGTATAAGTAAGGGCCCAGATCCTCAGCTGGAGTATGTCGGCATAGCTCCACAGACGTGACTCCACTTAAACTAGCTGAGAATCTGGACCATCGGCACAATACTTTCCATTATTCCTACTATGGTTTCAGACGTTTATAACTTTCAGAAACATTCTTATCTGAAGCTGATTTCCGAGCCTCCTGCCCTCCTCTTGATTTCTGCTAAAGTTGAAGTTTTGGGGATAACGTGGATTTGAACAAAATCCTATCAGCTATTCTGGAGTGATGGGAACGTGTTGGAAAAAGTCCCAGACTTTCTGGATCAGAACTGCAAAAAAAAACCAAAACCACGGTTGATGTTTGAAACTTGAAAGTGAGGCACGGCCATAATCCTAGGCTTGAGAAGAATTAAAACAATACAAATAGAGATGTTTATGAGCAATTGAAAAATGATTACTTTTGAGCATGCTCAGTGGGCACATGGTAAAATTTTTAGCAGAGCCTAAATCTGAGAGATTTGTGGTAGGGGACTAGACAGCGGACTTGGGTTCTATTCCTAGCTCCATCAGTGACCTGCTGAGTGATCTTGGGAAAGCCATGTCACCTCTGTTTCCCATCCCACCCTTTGTCTGTCTTATTTAATTTGATCATAAGCTCTTTGGGGCAGGAACTGTCTCTTACCTGTGATTGTACAGTGCCTAGCCCCCTGGGGCTTTTAGGTACTTGTCACAGAGGTGACGTCCCAGCAAAAACCCCTCTTGGCTGGAAGAGGAAGTGTAGCAGCTATGCCACAGTTTCCCCAGTGTTTTTTCTGGCCCAGTCTGTCTGTAGGACTGACCTAACCCTGCAGCCAAACCACATAAGAGAATCCGTCCCTTTGGTGGCTTCAGACTCTTTCACTTAAAGTCCAATAGAAAATAGTAAGACACTAAATTGACAGCCCAGTAAGGCTCAGCTATTAACCTCCTCCATTGTAGGCTAGACCTGGTTGCAATAAACTGTCCCAACACTGACCCCAGTTCCTGGGCTTCAACTTCACCCCCCAGGGACTGGCACACTGTCTCTCTACTCCAGGTTTTCTGGCAGGCTGTAGTCCCTGACCAGCTCCTGTCTCCAGCTAGGCTCCTTGTCCACCACAAGACAGTCTGTCTGCTCTACTTCACCTACCTGCTGGGCTTCCTTCCTCCTCTGAAGTCCAACTTTGCATTGTTATAGAGGGGCAGGGCTAATTAAACAGGGCTGACTGGCCCAAGACCTTTGGCTGTCAAAAGAACAGGCCACCCTGTTACAATGCTACTGTAATATAAATAATAACAATCTTGCATGGCTTGGACAGAGACAAGAATTAGTGCTCCTTGGCTGCTACCAGGGACATTTGCTTGACAGATGTTATAGGTGTCTCATGGCAAATGACTCCAAAATAACTGCGCCCAAAGAGTTCACAATCTAGGACCCTGATTCTGCAAAAACTAATGCTCATGCTTAACTTTAAGGCAAGAATCCAGTCCAAGGGCATAAAATTAAATCCATGCTTAAGTCTTTGCAGGGTCAGGCCCTAGAAAGAGGAGCAGCATGCAAGAGGTGGGGAGACAATCAAATATAATTATTTGGAAAGAGATTGGCACGTTAATTTTTCAGGTGTGCGATTACCCAGATAAATACAGAAATATGGGTGTGAATTCTTGGTTTCTAGTTGTCTGAACAATGAAGCAAACAAAAGTCATTCATAATTCCAAGTTAGCATAAATATGGATTCCCCACCTCCCAAAGTGGAAGAAGTACAGCCAACACTAGTGTGTGCTTAACTGCAACCATATCCACAATGAATAGCAGGCACGGTGAGGCAATGTGAGTACCTTTAGCTACAGAGCAATTGGTCAGACTTATGGTGGACAAAAGGTTTGGGATTCCATTTCAGTTAGTATAAGCACCACTATCCCACTATGGAGGTGGGGTATGCCACAAACATGTTTCAGGGAGCGGGGTGGGTTGACTAGAGCTGAGAGAAATTTTTTTGGCCAATAGTAATGTATCCGAAAACGCATTTTGCTGCAAATAGTTTTGGCCAAAAACAAACAAAAACCCTAAAAAATTTGGAAATTCCTTCACACTCGCACACAAGATTTCCTGTACTTCTTCCAATAGAGCTGGAAGTAACTAGAGAATTACCAGCCTCCTAGAAGATTGGGTGACCATTTGGTAGGGCAAGTGGTTTCCCATATGATCCAGTTTGCCCATTCCTAGATCAGATCACATACCACAGAGGGAGCAAGAATATCCAAGACCACATTGGTTTGGAGTTTCTAGCAGGTGGTGACTTCTATTGCTGTATTAGGTGGGGTTACATGGTGTAACATTAGTCCCTGGTGTCTGTAGATACCAACCCTTGACATGTGACATGGGTAGTAACCCTCACCCAGGTCACATGACTGGGGCCATGAAATAAAAAGAGATGTCTTACCAGCATTCCTGAGTGCCAACATTCTTAGCTATTAAACATCCTGTGATATGAAATGACAAGTCCCAATGGGCTATGAAGTGAAATAGCAAACAAATCCATCTGGAACATTCGCCTTCAAATTATTTCGTGGAAACATGGATCTGTTCAGACCAGTACAACACGGAGAACCTAGATCACGTCCGTCATCCCAGGGGTTCAATGGCATTACCCGAGGAATGAAGCTGGCTCTCAGTGAGCTTGCTGTGCTCTGTCATAGCAGCACATGGGGAGGCTCCTTTTTACATAAATGCTTCAAGCACAGTTCCCAATCTGTCACATTAGACCTAACTTACCCAGAACTACATTCAGTATTGTATGGCTTGTTGGACTTTTCCATGTGTGTGTTTTACTATGGTACAACTGGAGATACGTATTCAATTTCTTTCTTCCCATTCCATCGCCTCTGCTCTCCCTTTGTCTCTCTCCTTCTTCCCTGATCTGTCACCCTCCATTTCTGTCTGCCTTTCCTTCCTTCTTTGTGTGTCATTCCATGCATTCATCTGTCAATGCACATCCTCTGGGATCATCCTCTCCAGCAGTGCCAGGGTCCCCAGTCCCCTCTGACTGGTACTGCAGGAATGCATATTTCAGTAAGACTAAACCTGTAAGGACAAGCAGACGTCTTCTCATTATTGCCAGACACTCATTGCTCAATACAGCAAGGAGACGCCTGTAAAGTGATAGCCTTATATCCACAAAGACCTTTGGAATTTGAAATGCTCTCTTCTTCCATTTTCAGGGCAAACAGCTGAAGAGACCAGGAATTTTGCCTCCCTGTGAGGATCTCTTCTCTCCCTCAGACATCCTGGCCCTACAGATATCAACCTTACATTCAGACTCTGCTGTTTAGCAAATGCACTATCATATATCCTACTGTTTAGCCAGCCCATGCAATCTGATCAGGCACCTTATCCAAGAGGGTGATTAACATCTAAGGGTACTTGAGAGCTGACCTTCCAACAGCCATGATGCATTTTTGGAAGGACAGAATGAGTCAAAACGCTTGTTAAACCCTTTGATCAACTAGGCTTCCCGTTACCAAATGCTCATCAGCACCCTCTCCATAAATCCTGTCACTCATTCCCAGCTCCATGTACCCTCCCTGTTATCTCAGCATTCACTACAGACTCAGTCATTCATTCCTAGTTCCATAAACCCTCCTAGCTACACCACCACACATTTAATAGGCCCAGGAACTCATTGCTCAGTTATACTATCTTCCCTCCTCCAATTACCCCAGTGTTGTCTCCAGGCATCGTACCACTTCCTCAGCCCCCAAAGCACTCCAGTTATCAGGAGGGAGCAGCATTCAAAGGTTCAGACCACCATTTTGTCACTTGTAAATGCTTAAAAGCCAGCAATATTAGATATGGGCAAATAGCATTCCTTTCTCTCTCATAGCTCCCTTTCCCCCTCCTCAGCCTCTCTATTAATGCCTAATGCCAGCTACCCCTATTAACACCCTGATTTTTACTACTAAAAAAAATCCTTTAGTTAGTGGAATTTAGACATCAGAAGTAGCTCCCATCCCTCCCATTACACTCTACTCTCTTCTCTTCACCTCCTCTCCCTCTGCTGCTGTCATGTGAGCTTCTCATAGTCAAAAGGGAAGATATTTGCCATTGCTGTTGTTGTTTATGGAGAGTTTGGTGTAGCACCGTACCAACAAGGAGCTTGTAAGCTAATGCAAAGAGACAGAAGGGTGCAGGCATGACACACTGGGTGACTAGATGATAGTCTCATTTCTGAATGGAACAGCTTATCCATTTCCACTGCATATCACATAATCCTACAGTTTCTGATTGAGGTGGCTTGTCATTACAAGGCGCTGTGACAGAAGTGTGTTGGAAGGAGGGATTTGAATGTGGAGAGGTGGTCATTTTGTGAGCAAGGCTAGAAAGGGATTTCCAAGGGTGGCGCACAAAGCAAGGGGTTAAGATGAGAATGGAGTGGGACAAAAAAAGGGCAACTGTGGGTTGCTCAGGAAGAATGTCAGTAGAAGGAGAGGAAATAGGATAGAGGATGAGATGGAGCCAGCGCATCAGCTGTTGTATGGAATGCAGAAGGTGCTGCTGAGAGGTTGGATCTAACGCAGAAGGCAACAGGAAGCCTGTCAATGGTTTTGAAGATGGGGAGTGACATGGTTAGAGTAGGATGATTTTGGAATGCACGCAGGTGGGTGAAATGAGAAGCTAGGAGATCACGGAGGAGGTTACAGCAGTTGAATAGATAGCCAAAGAACTGACTAGGTTTTTAGTGTGAGGGACAGAAAGGAAAGGTCAGATTTTTGAGATGATATAGTGGAAGGATTTATGGGATTTGGCAGCATTTGGATTGGGGCAGGGCTGGATTATAACACCATGTTTGCAAACCTGGGTATCAATATCAGAGAGAACTGTGGAAATTTTATGGTGAAGAGGAGGGGAGGATTTGTGAGAAAGTTTCATTTTTACCATGTTGAACTTCAGATGTTGGCAGAACATCCAAGAGGAGATGCTGGAAAGACAACCGGAAAAGCAAGACTGGAGAGGGGGCAGAGGTCAAGGTGGAAAGGAAGACCTGCAAGACATTGGCACAGAGTCAGTAGCTGAAGTCATAAGAACAGACATGTTATTCAGGGTTATGGTATAAGGAGAAAAGGGAAGAGGGACAAGGACAGAGAATGGAGAGAGCTGGAGGAGCAGTCACCAATGGAGATGTGTATTAGATAGGCAGGACCTAACCCTAAGTTTAAGGGCCAAGGAGCAGAGTGAAGGGAAAGGGAGGGATCAGCATTTTTTAAATCAGAAGAAAGATCAAAGAGGCTCAGACTAGAGAAAAGGCTCTTAGACTTGGTAGCCCTAGGGGGAGCAGTTTTGGGGTGATGAAGATGGAGCTGGGGTACCAGGGACCCAAGAGAGAATTACAGGGCAAGGGAAAGCCAAAGCAGTGAGAATAGACAGCACACTCAAGGAGCTCACACCATCTGGAGCTTATCTCAGCTATCGTCTGTAAGGTGATGTGTACATTTAAGGCACTCTCTAAATGATTTAGAATAATTAATAATAAGTGGGTGACAGTGCAAGGGTGGAGTTAGGGCACAAGGAGAAAAAAAGATGCAGAGACATAGCAAGACTATTATTAGAGCCGGTTGAAAATTTCCAACAGAACAGTTTTCCTGTCAGAAAATGCCAATTCAACAAAATCTGAACATTTTGCAGGAACGTGTTGATTTAGTCTATGTTTGAAATGAAAAATTAGTGAAAAAATTCAGTTCAGTAAGGTTGAAGCATTTTGTTTTAATTTTATCATGACTACTATCTCATATTTAAAAGACAAAACAGTAAAGTCAAATCAAAGTGCTTAAACCTTAGCAAAACAAAGGCTATCGATATTTCCAGCACAAAACTGTTTAGAAATGTTGTTTAGAGGAGATTTGATTTTTCATTCCGATCTGGGACAAAAGTACATTTCTAAATGTCATAATTTCCCACAGAAAAAAAATGCTTAGTTTAACCAGCTCTGTTATGTAACAAGTGGCCAAGTGCATCTTTTCCCCCCCTCCAAGGCTATGCTCTGAGTAGTGGTGTATGAACCTGCCACTGCAGCTAATCTAACAGATTCACTCCCTTAATTCAGTAGAGATTCATGATTTTACATCCAGAGATCCTCCTGGATTCAAATTCTTACAGGTGACCCATTCAGGGGAATCACTGTAAGTGGTATCCCACATGGAAGACCTAAACTGCTGTGAACTCAGCCAGAGAGAATGGGTAACAATTGTATATTCAAAAACAGAAGGTACACTGAACGATGGTTTAGGTTGTAACAAGACACACCCCCATCCACCCCAAACCTCAAAAGCGTGGAAATAAGAAGTGAAGGGGAAGACTTTCCACCTACAACACTGTCAGTAACTCCACATTCCATAGAGTTTACACTTCCATTTCTGATATATACCCCAGCTTCATCAAACTTGCCGTCCATGGTGAACTGCATGTTATAGGCCCTAACAGCTAATGAAGAGTTTCCTTTATTCCAAGTGATAAGTCTGTGTGTTTGGAGCAGGAAGATCTGAGTTCAAGCCCTACTGTAAACCTGCAGTTTTGAGTGGCCACGTCACCTTCACAGTGACCTCTAATGCTTTTATATCAACAGAGCAGCAAATGGAAAGTTATTCTGCCTCATCACTGTCTCAGGTTATAGTTATTCTTTATTACCATGATCTGGCCCTGAGTCCAGACCTAGGGTAGCTGCCTGCTTCAGCTCTTTCAGCCTCTCATGCTCTGCAGCATTCTCAGAGGAGTTAGTCAGGAGATTACGCCAGGGATGGTATTTTATCAGAGTTGCTATGAGGTGAGTGAAGATGAGATAAGGACGCGTTAAAAGTCAAGGAGGTGCCATTGACAAGGACCAAAGTTGGGCTTGAACTTCCCCGCCTGTCATGTGTGTACTGACGCTCTGCAGTCCAGTGCTGTTTTTGCCAGCTGCTTCTTTGGCAATTCTTACTTCATTCTTCTGTACACACTCCTCTCTTTGTCCCACCAGCTGATGATCTCCAATGGAAGTACAGCAGTAGTCTGAGCTCTAGGCTTGTGGGGAATGAATCCTTTCCTGTAAAATCCTCACTGTGTCAGGTTCCCCAGTGAGTGGAAAAGGCACTTACCATTTTTCAGGCACTCTGATGTGGAAGTAGCAGGGTTGCCTTTATTTTCCAAACCCTTGTTTGGGAGGACTCTTGCTTAGATGCTGAGTGACAGCCCTACCAGACGAGCTATGTGGAGCTAGGAGAGCTCTGATACAGTACATCTGCCATTCCACCCACAAAGACTGATATAATGTGATCCCCCTGTCTCCTGATTCCTTAAGTCCAAGATTCTAGGGCTCTGTTGAGATTTAAGATCCTTCGCAACCTATCCAGATTAGTATGCACCCTGTTTACAGAGGAGCTTGATGCAAGATACTGTAATCAACTCACTAGTTTTTTTTGTGTGAGCGAAAGAGATTTTTTCTGCCTACTGGATGGACTCCGAACTGGTGAACTGCATGTTATAGGCCCTAACAGCTAATAAAGAGTTTCCTTTATCCCAGGTAATAAGGTCTGTGTGTTTGGAGCAGGAAGATCTGGGTTTGAGCCCTACTGTAAACCTGCAGTTTTGAGTGGCCATGATGTGCAGCATGGTGACTACTGCAGAGTCCTAAGAGGCCATGGATTTGTTTTAGAAAACGTAAATCCCAGAATCACAGAAATGTAGGGCTGGAAGGGACCTCAAGAGGTCATCAAGTCCAGCCCCCTGCACTGAGGCAGGACCAAAGAAACCTAGATCATCCCTGACAGGTGTATGTCCAATCTGTTCTCAAAAGCCTCCAATGATATAGATTCCACAGCCTGTCTTGGAAATCTATTCCAGAGCTTAACTACCATTATAGTTAGAAAGTTTTTCCTAACATCTAACCTAAATCTTCCATGCTGCATACTAAGCCCATTGTTTCTTGTCCTACCTTCAGTGGACATGGAGAACAATTGATTACGCTCCTTTTTGTAACAGCCCTTAACATATTTTAAGACTGTTATCAGGTCCCCCCCTTTGGTCTTCTTTTCAATACTAAGTGTTTTAACCTTTTTTTTAACCTCTCCACATAGATAAAAGGTTTAGAAAAGCACACCATTTTCGTTGCTCTCCTCTGGACTCTCTCTAAACTTGTCTACATCTTTCCTAAAGCATTGTTCCCAGTGAGGAGCAGAGCAGGACAGTTACCTTGTGTGAGCTCAGGGATTAGCTTTATCTAATTATATACAAAAAGACCAGCTTAGCATAGATCTTCCTGCTAGTTCAGCCAGGGGAAAACTCCCATTTGGTTCATCTGATAGAGCTACTGCCAATGGACCTCAGGATTTCTGGGCTGGTGCTTGAACGTGGCAATTTGCAGGATGCAAACCCCAGCCCGGATAGGGCCCTCCATTAGCTGGTTAGAGTCCAATCCAAGCCCCTGCCCATGGTTTCTGTGAAATGAACTGATGTTCTCAGTTAAATTCCTTGGGGGCAGGGGTCTACATCAAACAGTCCCATCACAGCTGGCACTAATGGAGCTCTTGTTAGCAGTCTCAGCAGAGAGACCAGGGACTGAATGGGATGGGAACACAGAGTGAAATGCTTGCCTGCAGACAGAATTCCTCCTGCTCAGGATGGAGGCACTCTGGCCTCACAGTACCAGGAAGTTTGCACTGCTGCTGCCCATATTTTACCAGTTTTGCGAATGAAGAGAGGACTTCTATCTCTAGCACTGAACTCATTCTAAGAAAGAGAGATGCCCCTTCTCTAGGTTGCATGTTCTGTCCATCAGCTGCCAAACAGCCTCCCAGACATCAATACTTTCTCTTTTTCGGTCCTTGTAAACAAGGTCATTGAATTGCTGCCTTGGGGCGAGAGTGGCTTCCTCACAATCCATGGGCAGACATACAAACCCACATCACAATTATGCTACTCAAACAAGCGCAGGGGCAGAGTTCTCAGATCTTGTCCTGACCCATCCAGACTCCTGGGAGAGAAAGGTAGTGTGAAAAGTGTGGGCATGGGAGCCAGAAGCCATGTGAGGGGGAGAACAGTCTCTCCTGTTCCTATCCAATGCAAAGGAGTTAATATCATCTCTGCTCTGGCAAAAGGCTTTTGAAGGGTGGAGTTTCAGTCAGACTCTATCTTGCAGCATCCAGCACTTATAGCAAAGCAGAAACTCCATTATTATCAAAGTTAAGCTCAAGATTTAAAGGGGCATGCATCTTATCATACATTTACATTTCCTTTTGAATAAAATCTGGTTTCTTACATTTGAAAGACACTTCCCACTTTGCTGGTAACTTCTCTCAAAGCCTCATCCTCTGCAGATTTTGGTGTGTGTGTATGTGTGTGTGTGTGTGTGTGTGTGTGTGAGAGAGAGAGAGAGAGAGAGAGAGAGAGAGAGAGAGAGAGAGAGAGAGAGAGACCTTTACAATCTCTTATCAGAAGAAATTATTTTAGCAAACACCTAAGAGCTGCACCCCCTCTCCCTGCTCAGGTCCCCTGATGGCGCTAGGTAGGGTGCGTGTGTAGTTATGTCATAAAAGAGACTTTTTTTAGGGTCTGCTAAAATTCTTAGCAAATGCCATTAGATCATGATCTGAAATATTTTTTCATCAGCCTATGCTTTAATTTGTCCTCCTTACCCTAGCAAATGCACTAGTCCTAAACAACAGGATGGCCCTATCAAGTTATACATTGCAACTTCAATAATTTTTCCTGTATCTCTATTTTGAAAAAAGCAGAGGGCATTTTTTGTTGCTGGGGGTAGTTAGTTTGGGGTTTCATTATTAAAAAAACCACACTCACAACCTCAGAATCCCCCAACCCAGGGAGCATTCCAGGGTGTGCATAGCATGGCAGATGCAGGTGGAAAGATCAGAGTGAAGGCAGCTTGACCGGGATGGTCCTACCTCCTAATGATTCTACTCCCCTTCCACAGCTCATAGAGTTTCCTGCAGCACTGCTTAGAACTACCCTAGCCTGCACCAGTAGCCCTGGAGTAGGGGAACAACAAGCCAGCCCATCTTGCCCCTGCATCAGTGCTTGTATGAAAGGGGCCTTTTATTGAGACAAGGGTACAGAGACACCACTCATTGCTCAGCTATTTCAGCCACCACAGAAATGTTAACTCAGCTTGTGTGGACTCAATACGCTTGACGTTCCTCAAAAATAAGCTTTTGCCATACTAATTATTCCCTCTTTTTATGTTAGAGCTGCATAGCTGCACGACTTGGGAAAGTTTGATGCACTATTTTGAAAAGAAGATTTATGTAGCAGGGTGGTTTCCTCATGCTTCCTCAGTTGCTCTTCTAAGTCTTTCTTCAGAAGAGGGCCCTTCAGAGTGGTCCTCAGCCACTTGCATAGATGTGATCCCGCTACACCAGACCCACTGCTAGCCTGGATTAGGTCAGTTTTTATATCCCAACACCCAGCCTTAATCCATCCCATTTCCCATTACCAATGCCAGGAGCTGCTGCTGCTGGCTGCACACTCAGGGCTTGAGTCTCCCCTCTGGTACAGCCTTTTTGCAGCACTCAGGCAGAGTGAAAGGGCCATAAAGATGGATTAACCAGCTCTCCGGAGATTCTTCAAGAGTAGAGAGAATCCTGGGTGGCTCTGTGCCATTTCTCCCATACAGTTGTGGCTGAGGGGAAATGGGTGTCTGGCCAGAGCACAGCTGCACTCTGGCTGTCCCAAGCTGCCAGAATGGTCCCCTGGGACCATGAGCAGTCAGGCACAGGCAACAACAACCCTGAGGCTCCTCTAACATACCATGGGGTCTGAACTAGTCCTTGTCTGGCCCCAGAATCAGAGATAATAAAAGGTGGTGTGTCAAGACTCCTTGGCCCACGCCCCTTTGGTTGCTATGTTGAGTGCAGCTCAGCCAGATCCAGCAGCAGGGCCAAAGCATTGTGTTCAGTTAGTTTAAGGAAGTTTTGTTTGTTAATTCTCCAAGTGTCTGTTGAGAACCAGGTAGCTCTAGTGCCCTGCTGGGGCTCTAAAGTCACATGAAAACATCCATAGAGCAGTGCTTCTCAAAATCGGTCTGCCGCTTGTTCAGGGAAAGCCCTTGGCAGTCCGTGTCAGTTTGTTTACCTGCCGCATCCACAGGTTCGGCCGATTGCAGCTCCCATTGGCCACGGTTCGCTGCTCCAGGCCAATGGGGGCTGCGGGAAATGGAGCAGGCCAAGGGATGTGCTGGCCGCTGCTTCCAGCCGCCCCCATTGGCCTGGAGCAGCGAACCGTGGCCAGTGGGAGCCACGATTGGCTGAACCTGTGGACGCGGCAGGTAAACAAACTGGCCCGGACGGCCAAAGGCTTTCCCTGAACAAGCAGCAGACAGGCTTTGATGAGCACTGCCTTAGAGAAATCCAGGGGGATTCCATGTCTGCATTCTCTTCTGGCCATTTTAGGACTAGTTGCTTTCATAGCAGCATGAATGGAAATATGGGTGTGTAGGACCCAGTTTCTCTCTCCATGGGAGGCATATGAAAGAAAAGAAGAGGATGGTAGGTACATGGTACCTGGGGAATCCTGCTCAGACCAGTTCCAGTTTGCTATAACTGGAACAAACTGTACTCAGTTCAAAGCCTTGACTAACAAGCCATCACTATCCCTTACTGGTAGATGCTAGAGCAGGGACAGAAACAGCGAAGCAGGGGACCAGGCAGAGACAGCAGCTCCGCGTGCCTTCAAGATAAAAATTAGCATCAATACCCAGCAACAATGCCAAAGTTTTAGAGAGGCTGAAGCTGCCATCTGACTCATGTCTAGGCAGGATATTGAGTAGAGGGGCTATTCATTATTCCGCTGCTATTGTTTAAACACTCACTGCCCTTGTGACACCACCACCAGCCGTGGGAGCCCAGCAGCTTTGGTGTTAAAAATTCCTCTTATCACCACACTGAGCAGAAAGGTCTCTGTTACAGATGGTGTGTCTGATAGGCAGAGAGAGGCATTATAACAGAGTGTCTTATTTGGAGAATGGAGTGTATATTGGAGGCCCAAACACACACCTCCTACACGTATTACTTGATTTAGCTCATCAGCAATCCAGCACTGCCTGACCCTGAACTATACTTGCTGTAATTAAAGAGGTTACTGAGTGTACCAAATCCCTAAGCTGCCAGTAACATGCCAAGTTACCATGACTTGGAGCCAAGCACCGTAGGTGCTTCAGCAGCTAGGCCTTGTAGGTGCTGCCTTGGTGGGTCGCCATAATCACCCAGACACATGGCTAAGGAAAAGGGGCATTTTACTAGGGATGGTTAAGGGAAAGTCTGCAGCTTTCTCGGTACAGAGGCTTAAAAAATTACAGTTCAAAGTAAGCAACAGTGGTTCTTGTTTGGGTCCCTGGGGCAGCCCAGCTGAGAGTCAGAGCTTGTCTGGCCTAGTGCCTGGGTTGTGTTCTCCAGTCTGGTCTCTATCCAAGCATATAGGAGCTTACAGGTGTCCAGGCCAGGCTCAGTTAGTGTTTCCTAAACAGTAGGTTTCAATGTATTAATTTAGATGGAACAAGTGAACCAAGAGTGTTAACATAACCGAGTCACAGTCCATCATTAAGCTGTGCTACGTGAAGTTCAGGATTTGGTATACAGACACCTTCGCCTGCTTAGTACCATGGCCAGCATACCATCAGAAGTCCTTTTAACCTTTTATTAGAGATTCAGAAAAGAAGGGGGGAAACAGTTAAAGCATTTGAAATACAAAGTATTGAATAATTTTAACAGCATCCCCTGTTCCCTTTAGCTAGAGAAAGTTTTAGAAGGAATGAGCCCCTTCCCTTACGTTACTCTTCTGTAGATGGTATCAAAGAAAGTAAAAATTGTCTTTCACAGGGCAGGCCTCCCTCACCCTGGATTCCTCTCTGCTAACAGCCCTCATACACTCCCACAGCAAGTTCAACACCAATTGCTTTATTTACAGCATGATATACAACTCCTTGTCTCCTCCCACTCCCATAAGGCTTTTACCTTCTCCATAAGCATAAGGCAATGGGGGGAAGAGATCTCACCTCCCTGAGATCCTGGGCTTCTCTGGACCTTCCTTCTGGCCTTTCCTTCTCCCTCTTCCTGTCTCTCTTTTAATTGTCTTCAGCTGAGGCACTAAATCACCTTGTTAATTTGTTAATTGGTTAACCCTCCAGTCCTTATCCAATTATCCAATTATCTCCTCAGTTTGGCCCATGTCGGGACACCCGCCAAGTGCATGGAGTGGTGAGTCAGCCGTAGGCTGTCACACTTTCCTTTCAGGGAGGAGAAATTAGCTGAAGTGGGCTGGAACTGTTGGATCCCTCCCATCGACATAGCGCTGTCTACACTAGGAGTTAGGTTGGTATAACTGCATCGCTCAGTTTGTAGTATACAACAAGGATCAGAGTTTTATCCTCTCTGTAAACCTCCATCCACTAGAGGGTGACAGAATCTTAAACATTTGAGCAAGACTGATTTAATCTAGTAAAGGACGGAGGTGCTACATGCATGTCTGACAGGATTCTGACCAACCAAATTCTGCCTGATTGCCTTTAGAGAGGTGAAACTAGTCACTGTGTATATACTACTGCTTGTTCTCCACTCACATAAGATTCCCAAATATCATCCCTTGGGTCTGCTGTTTCCATCTTTAGGAGACTTTGTTTTTTTCTATCTTTAAAAAAAAATCAAAAGAAAAGAAAAAAATCCAGTAGGCAGTGAGTGGACAAACCTGAACATTCAAATTCACTTGAAAGAAATCCAAAATGAAACTCCCCAATGCATTGTTGTGTTGGTAGCGTAATCATAGGGTATTCTCTGTTTAGCATATTATTCTGGTGTCAAGAAACATTCTCCACAGTGTTGCAGCACATCTTTCTGTGTATGTGTTTATGTTTATTCACTTTTTTACAGTCTGCTAATGGTGTGAATCAGCCAACCCCTTTAGAGAGCTGTCATTCTTCAGCTTAATTTCTTCCTAGCATTTCTTTCCATTCCCAGTTTTAACCCATCAGGGCTCATCCATGGTTCTTCTCCAATGTTCAGGAAACAACAAAGCAAAAAGTGAGTTGAACATTCAGTCATAGAGGGCTATATCCTGTATCACAGAAGTCAATGGGAGCAGGATTGGGCTCTGAAAGATCCCCCAAGACACCCTCTCTACCTGGGATATAGTTACTGGTTTCACTTCTACTCTAACTGCATGTACTACACCAAAACTTGCTCTTTGAAAGTTCCCATACCATAGTTTGCTTTTTAGACTACTGGTGCACAATGTGTAGATGTTCATAACTTCATAGATATTAAGACATAGTCTGGCCTCCTGTATTACCCAGGCCAACACCGTCACCCATTAATATCTGCATCAAGCCCATGACTTCTGTTTGTACGGTAGCATATATTTTCATGGAGCTGTTCCCAGTAATGTCCATGAGATGTTTTTCATGATGAGCTCCAATTAACTGAGAACCCAGAAGTGCATGAGTACTTCAAACCAGTGGTTCTCAGCCAGGGGTACACGTACCCCATGAGGTACACAGGGTTCTTCCAGTGGGTACATCAGCTCATCTAGGTATTTGCCTAGTTTTACAACAGGCTACATAAAAAGCAAAAGTCAGTACAAACTAAAATTTCATACAATGACTTGTTTATACTACTCTATATACTGTACACTGAAATGTAAGTACAATATTTACATTCCAATTGATTTATTTTATAAATCTATGGTAAAAGTGAGAAAGTGAGTAATTTTTCAGTAACAGTTGCTGTGATGCTTTTGTATTTTTGTGTTTGATTTTGGAAGCAAGTAGTTTTTAAGTGAGGTGAAACTTGGGGGTAGGCAAGACAAATAAGATCCTGAAAGGGGCACAGTAGTCTGGAAAGGTTGAGAGCCACTGCTTCAAACTATTCCTCCCAACGTTCATTACCTTGCATTTGTCTACAATGAATTTCATCTGTCAGTACGCTATTGAATCGCCTAGTTCTATTAGGTTCCTCTGGAGTTCCTGACAGTCTTCCCTGGCCTAGACTAAACTAAACAGTACACAGACTCCAGCTGATATAGAATGTTGCTGCCTGCCTTCTCCATGGTTTTGGCTGCCGTGAGCATATCAGGTCTATCCCACATCCCTCCACTGGCTCCCAGTCTGATCAAGTCCCAGTTACATTAAAGACCAAATTTCAGTTTATGAACTGCCACTATAACTGCATTCCTCTGGGAAAATGCAGAACTCAAAGCCCAGGACAACATACATGACAGCTGGGAACAAAGCATTTTCTGTCAAGGAGAGCTGGCTATGAAACAATTTTCCAGAGGAGATCAAGTGAAGACCTTCCTCTCCAAGAAAGTCTTTCCACAATAAGTTTAGCTCATAATATTGATACCAACTTCAACACAAAAAATCCCAACCAAGCAAAAAAAGTTACCCTGAAACATATCAACCTTAAAAAAGGTAAGTAAAATCTGAAAAAAGCAAACTCCCCCAAACTCTACCCTGGAAAGGAAGAAGTGCAAGAGACCTCACTAAGATTTAGCTATTGCTATTGATTTTACATGGAAGGTGCTCAGATACTACAGCGATGGATGGCAGTAAAAATCCTAGTTAAAAAAGAAAATTTTGTTTCATTTCCATATCTAGCCACCTCAGTGTTCATCCCCTTGTCCAGGTCACTAATAAAATAATATATTAAATATCATTGCTCTTGCAAGGGATCTTTGGGGCACCCCACTGTTAATCTCTTTCCATTTTGAAAATTGACAAAACTGTTCCTGCTCTTTATTTTCTATCATTTAGTTTTTGAACCATAAAAGAATTTCCCCTCTCACCTTGTGACTATTTGGTTTTTCTTAATAATCTCTTGAGAGGGTCTTTGCCCAAGGCTTTTTGAAAAGCCAAATACATTGTGTTCCCCAGGTCTCCTTTCTCTAATATTTTCCTAACATGTTTGAACATTTTGAGTAGATTGAAGAGTCACAATTTATCTTTACAGAAGCTGTGCTGATCTTTCCCTGTTATGGACCTGATCCAGTGTCCATTGAAGTAAATGGGAGACTCATCAGGCCACAAGCCATGTTCATCCAAGTGTTTTATAACTCTGTATTTAATTGTTGCTTCCACCACTATCCTGGTTCTGGTCCAGGGCCCGCTTGCTAGTCTGTAGTTCCTAGTGCCTTTTTTAAAAAACAGAAGAAACATTCTTCCCTCCAGTTCTCCAGTAGATTAGTTAGTTTGAATCAGAGATTGGCTATTTTTGTGACCTGTTGGGGCACTTCATTCTGAAGTTCCTTCTGAACCCTTCAGTCTGGACCATCTGTTCCCAGAGACATTCTGCTCTCTAATTTATCAGTTTGTTCCAGCACCACCCTTCTGACACTTTGGATAACAATGCCTTAGCTTGGCTTCTGGCACTAAAAAGAGTAGGGACCTGATCCAGAATCCTGATTCCCCCTACCCCATCTGCCCACCTACCCACCTGCCTGTCCTCCAGATGGCTTTGCACCTCTCTGAGACCATTTTTAAAACCATCTTCAACTGCTCCCTGGGGATCCCCCTGGGAATGTGCTCATAGTGAAGAGCTAGCCTGGGTGGCCATACTTCATCCACTCCTTGCTCCAGCGTCAGAGAGGAGTGCCAGGGATGTCAAGGCGTACCTGGAGCACAGCTGTACTTTGGCAATCCCAGCAGCAGAACAGCAGCTTGGGATCTTGCAGTCAGTTGTAATTTAGAGCAGTCCTGAAGCTGCACAAAGTTATGCCAGGGACGAAATGGCCCCAAGCATCCCTGGAGGGGTGCACGGTGCACAGTGGCTTAAGGCAAAAGAGTTATGTATCTTCTCTGCAATGTCCTTGTTCTCCCTGACTGCAATGTAAAACCTGAGTATGTGTGAGAGTCCCTCCATCATTGTGCTCCTTTATTTCACCACCTAATACATGACAGCTAGAAAAATTGCAGTGGTGGTGATGGCCTTTATCCATCCATTTCAGTGAGTTAAATGGTAGATAATAGCAGGAGAAAGAAATGAAGAGGGAGAGGGAGAAATCTTTACATATGTCTGGCTATGACTCGGACCGAATGATCCAAATGTACGAACCACCTCCAAATTCATCCCTTTCTCACAGCTGAACTGTGACACTTCCTGGGAGTACCCAGGGTTGTGAGGCACCTCGCTACCACCTGCCCTGAGCATGACGAAGCCTTGTCTGTGCCTGCCTGGGGTCAGCTCCCCAACTCCACCAGCTATGGGCAACATAAGCACTCCCCTCTCAGTCTGCCCCGGCTTTGCTACCCCTCTAGTGGTAAGCAATAGGCACACTCCAACCCCCGAGCCTTCCCATCATCCCCTTGGAGTGTCCAATCCCTGGTCCACTGAATACTTGCTGTATTCCCAGATACACAATTCCCAAAGGAATAGTACACCTTAGCTTACCAGTTATACCTCAGGATCACCACTCAGCTCCACTTACAGCATTTAGATATGCTTATAGTAAAAACAAGTAAAGGTTTATTTAACAAAGAATGGAGATTTGAGAAGAAGAAAGTAGAATTAATGGAAACAAAAGGTAACATGTAAAATAAAATCATAACACCCTTTCTAGAGCCTAAACTTAATTAACAAGACATTCTCCTGTCTCATAAAGATTAATTCACCCCAAGTGTTTCTCCCAGCATTAAACAGCCAAACCAGCTATGATCCTACATCCATAAGACAAGCAAGCAGGCAGCCTTTTTCCTAGGTGAAGGATATCTTGGAGTATCTCTGCACCCTCAGATATTATTCAAACAATCCACAGTCTTGTAAACAATGTAACCCCTGGTGCTTGTTTTTTCCTGTTGAGAATCACCCCGTAGACTTCACAATCTCTTGATTAGCATTTTGCTCACTTGATTATGATTTTTCTCAGACTGTGAATAGGTATTTATTGTGAAGTATACAACACTCAATCTACATATAGCCAGACAAGTAGATAAGTATCTCCTGCCTGAAAAAAACTTGTTTACCTTCTGGTGATAAACTCACAGATCTTAAGAGCATAATTGTCAGTATACGTATCTCCTTACGGAACAGCCACATACATTTCACAATGATTATGATGATTACTGTGACACAGGTTTTCAGTAGAGATCTTACATGACACTCTTTGATGAACTATCATGTAGAGATCAGACTCATGGGATCCCTGTACTCCCCTGCACCGTCTGGCACTTGACACCAAGCAGTACCTGGGTCTTATGAACCAAACTCTAAAGCAGGAGTAGTCAATTATTTTTTATCAAGGTCCAAATTTCTTGGTCAAGGTATAGTCAAGATCCAGACTCCAGAGAAACATCTTTCACACTGTAAGTGCCCCTGTTCAATGAACACATACAATACTGTATATTAGTAATATAATCAGGGCCTACTGCTTATATTTTTAGTACATTAAACGGGAGCCCAGTGGATATTTGTGATCAAATTCCATGTGCTTCATTTTGTAGTGCTGTTTGATGTTACCACTTAGCAATGGCCACAGTCTCTGTACAAATTAAACATACTGGTCGACCCTTTGGATGTTGTTGCAAAATAAAACAGTAAGCATCAGTCTGCTCTTCTTTAAATGAATCATTTTTGGTGTCACCTTTCTTTTTTTTATTGTTGTTGTTGTTGCCATGTTTAAACAAAAGTGCCATTAAACGTCAGACGTGCTGGAGGAAGGACTACCTTCGCTCTGGGGCTCTGCACCCTCTGCTCACAAGGCAGGGAGAGGGGTGCAGGGAGCGAGGAGAAGGTGGAGAGACACAAGAGCCCTCCCCATGTCACAAGAGTAGAGAGAAGGGAAGAGCAGAGCTGCCCCAAGCCATTGAACTCTTTCTTCTCCTTCTCGACTCCTGAGGGGCAGCAAGGGTAGAGGGTACCTCCTGCTTCCTGCAGCAGCCCTGATTGGCAGCAAGGGAGAATGCAGCCAATCAGAGGCGATTTCTCCAAGATAGACAGGAAATATGCACCCCTCAGCAGCTTAGGTGGAATTGTGGACATTTTATTTGTGGAGTCCGTGACCCAGGGGCACCATTTCAAATTTTGATGGGGGAAGCAACTTTAACCATGGTTCCTCGGCTGTCAGCCCTTGGGGCAGCAGGGCACCCACTGTCAGCCCTGCATGTGGTGGGGCTCGGCTTGTCAACTCTGCACGCCGGCTGGGGTTCCCGCTGTCACCCCTTGGCTGATGCTGCCCCATGGTCACAGTCACCATGGTGGTGGCCTGTGGTGGTGGGAGCAGCAGGTGAGGGTCACAGTGTTGGTGCCAAGCTCCTCTACCTTATCCCACAGCCCCTACCAGCTCCCCCAGGCCTACCAGCATGTGGCCAGTCACTTCTCAACCCACACTAGCCCCCCCACCTTACCCCGCACTTACTGCCCATGCCTGCCCCACCACCCCGCGAGTTTCGCAGTCCGGATTTGGCAGGCAGTCCGCCTATTGACTCCCCCTGCTCTAAAGTGTATTGAACTGCAAATAAAAACTCAGTATCCATCTACTTAAGCAAAGTGCAGCTTGCCATTCATTCAGCAGTCCCGGTACCATTCAGCACATGCCATCACTGACCTGCTTGCAATTCCCTTAAAATTACTCTAGCTAGCTATCTCTCCAGGTTTGTATACTGGTGCCTATCACCATGGTGCCTGCCTTACTGACTGATTTTAGTTTGCTGCAGGAGTATAAATCTGATTCATAGTGGAGTAAAATAACTCCCATATTTTCTTACTATTGGGCATGTTTTCTCAAAGAATCTTTTTTTATACTAAGCACCTTGGGACAGATTCCATGGGCAGGAAGAAGAGTCACACCTAGCTGAAGAGGGAGAAATAGGAAGATTTGTTCAGGCTTTAAGAAGGGTCCAAGCCCTGGATTGGAAGGAAAAAGATTTGTACAGACCTTGCTGATTGGCATGGGAAGAAGGGCTCTCCTGACTTTTTGCAGGAGAGGCACTTGTGGGTCTAGCTGGTAGGAGACACCTATTGTTTCCACAGTTTAGAGGAGCATTGTAACTTCTGCTTTCTAGAGCTAAGCTGAATCTTTGAACCTGCTGAGGTTCCCATCTCTCATCCTTTGAGTATCCAATGGCATTAATAGCCATAACAACAGCTCTCAGGGCAGTATCTCGCATGTGTTCCAAACAATCCGGGATCTGCAGACAAATGCTGATATCTAAGCCCACTAATTGGAACAGGTTGCTCAGCATTTTCCTATCAGCACATTTCAAGGCCCTTTAGATTGCTTTCCAGAAAGCCCCAGTCTGCAGCCATCTGTTCTCCTACATAAACTCACAACTCACTATTATTGCCATAAACTTACTGACAGCAGAAACACAGAATCATGCAGCTGAGGCTATTTAAGAAACCTTTATCAGATGTTAGGTGATGTTACATTATTCCATACTGCACATTTCAGAGCTTCCTTCTACTTCTGTGCGCTGTTAAGTTGTTACCTTCCTTGAGACTGAAAATTAGTTCTTAACGGGGACTGACCTATGCAAATAGTCAGAATCCCCATTTTCCCATCCACCTCACCCTCTGGAAAAATTTTGCATGGTTTTGAACCATTTCCATTTATATTTTCCATTGCCCTTTCTATGGTCATATCCCGTGGTGTCTCTGATTTGGTGACAACACTCCCAAATACTGAGTGCATTGTTTGGAAACCAGTCTTGGGTTCCCTTTGATCTTAGAAGAACCAGCTGAAGTTGTTTTCCTTCATCAGAGGAAGGGGGAGAGGGTGCAACAAGGGCTAATTATGTGAAGCCCTAGCTTAGTCCATATTGGTATCACATGTGAGAACCATCTATCTCACTAGCATGTGCCTTTTGGTTTCTCACACTCGCAGAACCACAAATCACGCTCAAGCTTTCCTCAGGATTTGTTAAGGTCATTCTTATCACCTCAGATTTCTCACATTCAGTTGACACTTCCTCTTGTTTTTGGTTTTTTAACAACATAATTTATATGTTTGATGTTTTGATGTTTTCCCACAGGTTTTTCTCAAGGGCACTGATTCCATATTTGGGGACTGCCTTTCTTGAGCAGTAACAGCTAATTTAGACCCCATCATTGTATATGTATAGTTAGTATTATGTTTTCCAAGGCGCATTACTTTGCATTTATCAACATTAAATTTCATCTGCCATTTTGTTTCCCAGTCACCCAGTTTTGTGAGATCCTTTCGTAGTTCTTCGCAGTCTTCTTGGGACTTAACTATCTTGAGGAGTTAATAGAAGAGGTATCTGAGCCTCTAGCTATTATCTTTGGGAAATCATGGGAGACGGGGGATATTCCAGAAGACTGGAAGGGGGCAAATATAGTGCCCATCTATAAAAAGGGAAATAAAAACAACCCAGGAAACTACAGACCAGTTAGTTTAACTTCTGTGCCAGGGAAGATAATGGAGCAGGTAATTAAAGAAATCATCTGCAAACACTTGGAAGGTGGTAAGGTGATAGGGAATAGCCAGCATGGATTTGTAAAGAACAAATCATGTCAAACTAATCTGATAGCGTTCTTTGATAGGATAACGAGCCTTATGGATAAGGGAGAAGCAGTGGATGTGATATACCTAGACTTTAGTAAGGCATTTGATACGGTCTCGCATGATATTCTTATAGATAAACTAGGAAAGTACAATTTAGATGGGGCTACTATAAGGTGGGTGCATAACTGGCTGGATAACCGTACTCAGAGAGTAGTTGTTAATGGCTCCCAATCCTGCTGGGAAGGTATAACAAGTAGGGTTCCGCAGGGGTCTGTTTTGGGACCGGTTCTGTTCAATATCTTCATCAACGATTTAGATGTTGGCATAGAAAGTACGCTTATTAAGTTTGCGGACGATACCAAACTGGGAAGGATTGCAACTGCTTTGGAGGACAGGGTCAAAATTCAAAATGATCTGGACAAATTGGAGAAATGGTCTGAGGTAAACAGGATGAAGTTCAATAAAGATAAATGCAAAGTGCTCCACTTAGGAAGCAACAATCATTTTCACACATACAGAATGGGAAGAGACTGTCTAGGAAGGAGTATGGCAGAAAGAGATTTAGGGGTCATAGTAGACCACAAGCTTAATATGAGTCAACAGTGTGATACTGTTGCAAAAAAAGCAAACGTGATTCTGGGATGCATTAACAGGTGTGTTGTAAACAAGACACGAGAAGTCATTCTTCCGCTTTACTCTGCGTGGTCAGGCCTCAGCTGGAGTATTGTGTCCAGTTCTGGGCACCGCATTTCAAGAAAGATGTGGAGAAATTGGAGAGCGTCCAGAGAAGAGCAACAAGAATGATTAAAGGTCTTGAGAACATGACCTATGAAGGAAGGCTGAAGGAATTGGGTTTGTTTAGTTTGGAAAAGAGAAGACTGAGAGGGGACATGATAGCAGTTTTCAGGTATCTAAAAGGGTGTCATCAGGAGGAGGGAGAAAACTTGTTCACCTTAGCCTCCAATGATAGAACAAGAAGCAATGGGCTTAAACTGCAGCAAGGGAGATTTAGGCTGGACATTAGGAAAAAGTTTCTAACTGTCAGGGTAGTTAAACACTGGAATAGATTGCCTAGGGAAGTTGTGGAATCTCCATCTCTGGAGATATTTAAGAGTAGGTTAGACAAATGTCTATTAGGGATGGTCTAGACAATATTTGGTCCTGCCATGAGGGCAGGGGACTGGACTCGATGACCTCTCGAGGTCCCTTCCAGTCCTAGAGTCTATGAATCTATGAATCTATGAGTAGTTTTGTATCATCTGCAAATTTTGCACCTCACTGTTTACCCCTTTTTCCAGATCGTTTATGAATATGTTAAATAGGACTGGGCCCAGTACAGATCCAGGGGGGACACCACTATTTACTTCTTTCCATTCTGAAAACTGACCACTTATTCCTACCCTTGTTTCCTATCTTTTAACCAGTTACCAATCCATGAGAAAACCTTCCCTCTTATCCCATGACTGCTTATTTTGCTTAAGAGCCTTTGGTGAGGGATGTTGTCAAAGGCTTTCTGAAAATCTAAATACACTATATTCACTGGATATCCTTTATCCACATGCTTGTTGACCCCCTCAAAGAATTCTAGTAGATTGGTGAGGCATGATTTCCCTTTACAAAAACCATGTTGGCTATTTCCCAGAAAATTATGTTCATCTATGTGTCTGACAATTTTGTTCTTTACGATAGTTTCAACCAATTTGCCTGGTACTGAAGTGAGGCTTACTGGCCTCTGGTTGCCAGCGTCACCTCTGGCGCCCTTTTTAAAAATTGGCATCACATTAGCTATCCTCCAGTCATTTGGTACAGAAGCTGATTTAAATGATAGTTTACAGGTGACAGTTAGTAGTCCTGCAATTTCACATTTGAGTTCCTTCAGAACTCTTAGGTGAATAGCATCTGGTCCTGGTGACTTATTACTGTTTAGTTTATCAATTTGTTCCAAAACCTCCTCCAATGACACCTCAATTTGGGACGGTTCCTCAGATCTGTTACCCAAAAAGAATGTCTCAGGTTTGGGAATCTCTCTCACATCCTCAACAGTGAAGACCGATGCAAAGAATTCATTTAGTTTCTCTGCAATGGCCTTATCATCTTTGAGTTCTCCTTTAGCATCTCGATCATCCAGTGGCCCTACTGGTTGTTTAGCAGGCTTTCTGCTTCTGATGTTTTTAAAAACATTTATGCTATTACTTTTGGAGTCTTTGGCTAGCTGTTCTTCAAATTTTTTTTTGGTCTTCCTACTTATATTTTTACACTTCATTTGCCAGAGTTTATGCTCTTTTCTATTTTCCTCATTAGGATTTATTTTCCACTTTTTAAAGGATGCCTTTTTGCCTCTCACTGCTTCTTTTACTTCGTTGTTTAACCACAGTGGCTCTTTTTGGTTCTCTTACTATGTTTTTTAAATTGGGGTACACATTTAAGTTGAGCCTCTATTATGGTGTCTTTAAAATGTTTCCACATAGCTTGCAGGGATTTTACTTTTGGTACTGTACCTTTTAACTTCTGTTTCACTAACCTCATTTTTGTGTAGTTCCCCTTTCTGAAATGAAATGCTACAATGTTGGGCTGCTGTGGAGTTTTCCCCACCACAAGGATTGTAAATTTAATTATATTATGATCACTATTACCAAACGGTCCACCTATATTCACCTCTTGGACCTGATCCTGTGCTCCACTTAGGACTAAATCAAGAATTACCTCTCCTTTTGTGGGTTCCAGGACCAGCTGCTTCAAGAAGCAGTCATTTAAGGTGTCAAGAAACTTTATCTCTGCATCCCTTCCTGAGGTGATATGTACCCAGTCAATATGGGGATAGTTGAAATCCCCCATTTTTATTATTGAGTTTTTTATTTTATTCTCCAAACAAACAAGTTATATATTGCCCATTATGTAACATAGGTATTTCCCATGCTAGTCAATTGCCCACCACATATCGTTCAAATTCTACCCAACAGTCCCTCATGAATCATGCTTTGCACTGTGCTGTAATCATAACCATTAAAAGGTCTACATAACTCCAGGGACTTCAGTCTCCCTGTTTCCTTAACACACTGCAGGTTCTTATTTGCAATGTTTGTTTGGAGGGCCATTAAAAAATGAATCCAATGTTGTCTTTTACTATAAAGGCCAAGGTGCCCAGAAATACAGGTAAGGATGGAAAAGCAGGTTCACACAAAACAGAACAAAAAACCCTTTACTCATCCAGAAAGCAGAACTGGATATAAAACTTTACTGAGCTTTAAAGAAGTTCAGTGCAGTGTTTTCTTTTTCTTATCACCTTTTTCCAGTGAATTTTGGTGCTGCTGCAAGGTGCCAGACTGATAGACCTGGAAGGTGTGCATGAGCAGCAGAAGTGCATGCTTCCCTCACCCTCTCTCATTGCCAGGAGCATAGGCGCCAACTCCGTGGGTGCTCCGGAGCTCAAGCACCCATAGTAAAAACATAGGGAATGCTCAGCACCCACCAGCCACCATGGTTTCTGCAGCCCCGGTGCTGGCTGTGGATCAGCTGTTTGGCAGGCCCCAGGGCTGGCCGCTGATCCGTGAGCAGCTGGCAGGAGGCACTCAGGGAATGGGGGCAGAAAGAAGCGAGTGGCAGGTGGGTAGGACTTGGGAGAGGGGGCAGGGTGGGGGCAAAAAGAGGCAGAGCAAGGATGGGGCCTGGGGGGAGAAGCCTAGAGGGATCGGGGCCTTAGGGCAGAGTGAGGGTGGAACACCCACCGGGAAAAACAAAAGTCAGTGCCTGTGGCCAGAGAACCTTAAGTCTGATGTGGTAGGAGCATCTCTTGGGATAAGAGGGTAATTCAGCAGATTTTGTAATGATGAGCCCCTTTTAAGTCCACCATACTGGTATGATCTGATAATGGCAGCATTGCTAGAACTTCGTCTAGTGCATGAGCTGTTAAGAGTATGGTGCAAGCTGCTGGAGTTATCCTAACAAAAGAGCTTCAACCTTGTACTTTGTGTGTGTGTGTCTTTGGGCAGGGGTGTCTTCCTGTCTCCTTCCATTCCCTTCTCTGTTGCATGCTCTGCAGTTCTCAGTAATATACCCACAGCACATTTTTCACCTGTATGAGACTAGATTGACCAACTGGTCAGAATCCTTGTCACCAGAGGTCTCCAGGGATGGGTAATGGAACAGAGAGGTTTTCACCTCTAGATTAGTGCTTTGAATCCAGCCCCAGTTGGTAGTGATCAAAGCTTATCAGGGAAGGCAGGTCTGTGTTATCTAATAACCTGTATGAAAAGGGTACGAGGTCTTAGTCCAGTTCCTAGTCCACCTCGCCAAAAAGACCACCACAATTGGCACTGACTATCAGTGAGACAGGCCAAAGATGAATAGTCTCATGGACAGTAAACACCCTCTTATTCCTAGAGGCAGTCACTCAGGGTTGAGACATGTTGGCTAGGCAGCACGAAGCTTGCACCTCCACTTGCCCATACTATAATTACTTTGTTCAGAGAAGACTTCAGTCTTTGAGGCTGTCCCCAGCATTAAAATCACTAATTAAAAGAGTGGATAATAAGAATATTTTCTTACTAATTTGTGCAATTAAGCAGCTCTTAATTTTACCTACTGGGTCATGTCTTGAAACAGTTTAAGAATGCTTCTAAAGATAGCACTCAGGCTTTGGGCAATATGCCCTGTCAAAGGAACTCCTTGTGCTTCAGGACAATTGTTTTAAATGCTATTACTGCCATAACAGCAAGTTCAGCAGTATGCCTGTTCTTCTTTCATCACTTTTCCCCAAGAGATTTCTATCAGGGAAGGCTCCACAGCTTTCAGTCCTTATGGCGAGAGAACTGTGTTTAGGGTAGGATTGGATCCTGGGTCCTCTACCTCCCCAATAGGGTTAATTGTCATGGTTGTGGAGCAGGCCCCATGTCCTCTTTTCCCACAGCAAAAATCATTTTTTGTAAGTTAGGCAATTCACCTCTCATTCTTGTGTGTCTTGCCCTCTTCACTCTCCCTATCACGCCCTCTTACCTCTTCCTATCCAAAGGTTTCTCCACTGGCATTGTTTTCGTACACTTCTGGCACCATCCTTCCTCCAAGGCTTATGCTCTGGAGCCAGGAAGCCCTCCAGTGCCACAGCTAGCAGAGGAGCATGTGGCCTCATGAAGCACTAGTCTTCTCCGGATGGCAGCACTCTGCAGACAGAGGTCCCAGAGTATTTTTACCTGGCAGTATCTGTCAATCAACAATTTCCAAGTTATCACATCTGCCTTCATGATGCCAGACATGGAGTATCATCCTACATGGTGGCATGTTATCTCTGTGTTGAGGGCACTAGCACAGTATATACACAACTGACATACCATGGAATTAACATTTATGCACACTGGTAACTTTACCCACATGAGTAGCACCATCAAAGACAGTAGGACTGTTTCTATACATAGTTACTCACATGCCCAAGTTTTTCAGGATCAGAACCAACATGATTAATATGGAGAGAATACATGGTGGTGCGGCACCAGTATAGAAATTTTAGAGCTGTAAGCTTGGGATGACTACATTACTCGTAAGTGACTAAGCCATGAATAAGTTACACAGGTCACTCCAAACAAGTGCACCTAAAACATTTATTTTAACAAACACCATCATCGTTTTTCCTGTGACACATTTTAGAAAAATGATACTTTAGAAATATTTTTGTATAGCTAATATCTGCCATAACCCCCTGCCAGTAAAGCAGGCTGTGTGAGGGCCTGCTTCAGCAATACATTAAGGCAAGTGCTTGCCTATATACACATGCTGAAGTCTCAATGAACAAAATGGGATTTAAATATGTCTTCAAAGTTAAGCATGTGCTTAAGGGCTTTGCTGACTGGGAATGCTGTGCTGAACCATGGCTTTAAAAGCTGTACAGAGCTCAGAACAACAGACATTGTAAACATATTTTTTAAACCTCTAGGAAGATACCTTTTCTGTATATCAGGCTCTTGCAGTTTTGAGAGCCAGTATCTTGGGATCTTCCAGAGATCATGCAATCACACAGCTCTCTTATGAGACGTAGCAGGTAACTCTAGTCCTTGCGAATTATGACAAAAGACATCGGCTCACACCTTAAACCTGTCACTGATCCAGGACTGAATATTGTCCGAGACTTTAGAGAACAGAGGAAAATTAAATCCCTGCTTTTTGAGCTGCTCAGAGGTTGGAAGTGTCAGAATTTTGAAGCTGTGCTGGCTCAGCGCCTTTCAGGATCAGTGTCTCAGGCACCCATTCCTGCACCATTGAAGCAAGTGATGAGTTTTACCATTGTGTTCAAAGGGAGTAGGATAAGGCCACAATTAAGTAGTTAGCACCATAAGCAAATGTTACTGCTTTGTGTTAAAGGGAGTTTGCAAATGCATAGAACCTGGTTCCCTTTTTTATTCTTTCTCTTGTCGGTGCAAACAGTGAAAGTGCTTGGAGAGGGCTAGCCAACCTGAAGGCTTTATGCTTCCAAATGTAGCAGCGTGGCTCTCCACTCTCTTATACCAGCATGACTCCAGTGACATGCCGGTATAACCACATGGAGAAGCTGATTGCAGCTAGTTTGGAGCAGTGTAAATATTTTTAATAGGTCAATGGTAATGTACTGGACTGTGACTGTGGAGACCAGAGGTCTATTCCTGGCCCTGCCATTGGTCTGCTGTATTTCTTTCTCCTTTGCATAGCTCAAAATGGCTGAAGAAATGTTCTCCTCAAACTTTTACTTAAAGGCAAAGGCTGAGCTAAGACTTAGCATGGAAGATTTCCATCAGCAAGGAGATTTTTTTGTGGTGCCTTGGAAAAGTGTGGGTGGACCTTCATTTTATCATGAAAATCCCACCATAACCATAACAGCTGTCCTGAGTTGCCCACCCTAAACTCCTACTTGCACCTTTCACAGATTAGAAATGTCTGTTCCCTTTTGATATTGTTTTTTTACTTTCCTTTGTTTTCACAAAGACAAACAGGAATGAAATTGTGAGGCTTGTCATTAGCCCTTTAAATAAATAGCCCTGCCATCTTTTTAGTAGTTTGACAAGTTGGTTCCAGACCCCGGGGAGGAAGCTAATAAACTTTTAGTTGCTTTGCTATTGTTTTCCTGAAACAATTTGACTTCCTTTCTGATAACCCCAAACCCTTCATTAAAAATAGAGTAGCTGGGAGCCAGAGGAAGAGCTGAACTTGGGCCAAGTCACTGCTTACAATACAGCCTGCGTAAGATCACATTTATATCCCGATCCTGGACAACTCTTTAAAAGAGCAACGGGCAGACAGCTGCCAGTGAATGTCAGGCAGAGAGCAGGAGCTGGGAACCCCCAGCTTATATCCTTCAAGCTTTAGAGAATCTCCAGTCAGTCAGCTGGTGTCAGACTACAAGAGGCTGTGTTCCAGGAGCCATCTGGGGTTTGTTTGCCCCATTTAAAGGGTCCTCCCTCAGACAAGGAGCCCGACTGAGCACTGGACACTAGCAAAGAGATGGGTTCCAGCCTGCCCTAGAGTCTGTGCCAAAGCTAATAGTAACCTTCACCCCCCTGCATTGTGTGTTGTTCCATCCACCTGTCCAGAATCAGCAGAAAGAGGTAACAGTTTATGGTTTTCTTATTATTATATTAAAATAACATGTTTGTGTGAGTTGGTTATTGATTTAACCAGAGTGTGTATATTTATAAGACGGAGAACAGTGTCTGGTGGCTAGAGTCAGGGATAGGCAGCCAGTCAGGAGTCCTGGGTTCAGCTTTTGGCTCTGCAAATGACTTGCTGAAGCCCTGGGCAAATTACTTAGCCCCTCCATGACTTAGTTTTCCCATTTGTAAAATGGAGACAATTCTCACCTTCGCAGGACTGCTGTGAGACTTAATTAAATTCATGTTTCCAAAATGCTTGGAGATTCTCTGAGATGCTAAGGAGGTGAAAGGTAATCAGTAGTACCAGCAGCAGACGACAAAGCAATGCAATGCTTTGTTACTGCTAACACAAGGCTTGCAACTAACCATTTACTTCAGGAAAGATGTTCGCTTCTGACTTACAGAGATGGAAATCTGCCCTGATTTTAACTCTTTAAAACTTTGTTTCTGAACTCAAATGAATCTGACATTCTTGTGTCTGACCTTTTTTTGCTGTGCCTGTCTTGGATTAATACTTCGGGGCAGGGAGAGATTTGGGTGGCAAACATCCTATTAAATTCAAAACATTGAAGATTTTATACTAAAAGAATTAATGTGACTACAAAAAAAAAAGGCTCATCTGCTCTCAGGTTCCTTAAATCCTGCTTCCAATCCATGCAGAAAAACCACCCAGGTCTGTTGTGGGCAGGGGTCCCTGTGACCGCATAGTATAACAGGATCAGCCCCACACCATATATGATACACACAGACACACATACATATATATACAGCCTCACAGAAACCCCCTATATTCAGGGTTTACAGATCAACCCAATGAAGAGTGCATCCTCCTGGCTCAGTCTTAGGGTGAAAAAAAAAAGAACTAAGCCAGGAAAAGCAGATCAGATCACTTCATGTGTACAGCAAAGTACCACCAGGGGCAGGGGCAGTTTCAGTTTCATTACAACCACAGCATACCCAACAATAACAACAGTGTGCACCTCTCTAGAAAACAAGTATTAACAAATCAATCCTAAAACCACCCTGGTCAGTTAGGTCTGTATCATTATCATATTTTTATAGATGTGCCTTTATGGACAAATCCTATCAAAATTCATGGGGCTAATAGGGCTCTGTGGAAATTGAATAAGGCTCTATAGAAATGACTATAAATAATCTAAAGAATTTAATATTGTTCTCCTTTCCACATATTTTTGTTTGTTTGTTTTTGTCTATACAATTGAATTCCATAGCAAGGATATAATTGTCTATTTAATAACATATGAAGGTTCAACAAAACCTGTAGAAAAGCTATCCTTTTCTATTACATAAGATTTTTCTATAAAGAGGACATATAGTACCAAGAGTTAAGTTTGCTGCTCAAGGCCACACAGCAAATCAGTGGCAGAGCTGTGATTAGAATTCAGGAACTCCTGGTTCTTGACCCTCCACTCAGTTCACAAGAACAACCTTCACTTCTCAAATGACTTGATCTGTTTTAGTTGATGTAAGCAAGTAAGGATCACTGCAAAAGTGTAATGTGGATGGGAAAGAAGAACTACTTCTGACTACATGTGGGGTCACTGGAGGGAAGGAAGGCTACCAGAGAAAGCGTTTGGTGAAACCATTATGCAGAATATAGTTTTCTTTTGCCAAAGCCCACATCACACGTTCATCAGATTTGTTTTCTGCCAGCAGCCATAGCTCAGATTGGCTGGAATCTCAGCATTTGTTTTCACCACGGAAGGCAAGTATTAAATAGAAATGAACGATGGGAGTAGACATGAGTATGGGTAATGAGCACAGCCAACATTAGCTAGGATGAAAACATTTTTAGAAGGGATATAAACCTTCATGCTTTAGGACATAAGGCAACCTCTATGTGAAGGGATTAGGAAGACATGTCCCCTGTGGGCAGGTCATTCCATATTTGTCCATAAAGAGGTTTCTTGCCCCATCCTCTGCCATAGTCAAAGATGAGATTCTGGAGTGCCCTGCCTCTGATCTGAGCTGTTATGGCATTTCCTATGTTCCTGTGCTCCAAATAAAGCATCCTGTATTTGGGGTTTATTTTAACTTTTGGAGCTGTGCATGTATTTATATTTGGAATGTTTCTTTTGTTTTTCTGGTGTGCAAGGCATGCCTGGCAAAAATAAGAGCCCCCCCCCCCCCTTGCATCATAGGAACTTAGCTTGATTGGCTGGGTTTTAATAAGAGAGTCCTAAAACGCCACTCAGCACCCTCTTTAGTTTTGGTCCCATAGTAACTTCCTTAGCTGTGGTTGGCATAAGTGAGGAGGCAGCCCCATCTCTTTTAATTTAAAGGAAGGTTTGAAACCAGGGCTTGTTATCTAAGAGAGGAGGTGCATGAACTATGTGTATTAGCAATTGGACGGGACAGTGTGAAGCCAGCAGTCAGTGCAAGGCGTCTGCAGTGAGGAACAGACCAGGGTGACAGAGAAACCCCAAGAATGGTGGAAAACACATGAAACTGATATTTTTTAAGAAGCAAAAAAGATGGATAATTGGATTTGAGAGAGAGAACGTGCAAAGAACAGAGAAAAAGTGGGGGGGCAGTGGGGAGGAGACAGAGAGGGACAGTGTGGAGAGAGAGAGAGAGAAAGGGAGTAGGTGGAGAGAAAGAGGGAGAAAGGCAGAAAGTGGTGATGGGGGAAAACAAATGACAGACAGATAGACAAAGTGGTGGAAAAGAAGGGGAGAAGAGAGAGAAAGATTAAAGGAGTATAGAACAAAAAACTGAAAAGAAGACTATAACAGAAGAAGAAGAAGGAGCCCCAGGAAGAAGGAGGAGACCAGAGAGGAGATATTGAACATCAGGTAAGTAAAAAATGTCATTTAGAAAAAAAGAATAGAGCTGTAGAGGTATTAGGGAGAAGTCACACTGCTAGACTCAAGGGGGAATGGCGGTGGGGGTGAAGATAAGGGTAGCCATAAAAAGAATAAGAACTTGGATACACATTCTTTTTTCCATTTATTTCTATAACATGCAGACTAGTACTAAGGACAATTATGGCCATTCTAAAAATTTAACTCCTTTCATTACAAGCAACTACAATAGTTACAGATGAACCTGTCGGTAGTGAGCTGGGATACCTCTCAATGAGGTGGAATGAAAGCCCCAAATAGCCTTGTTACAGTGAAATGTGCAGATTGCAGCACTGGTTAAAGTTAATCTCAGCTTTTCGTGAAGCTGTCCTGAGGCAGGAGGGTGTGGGGAACTTCTTGCTATTGAAAGGGTTCAATGTATAAATGCTTCACACAGTAGATTGGGAGCAGCTTTCTTCTAATGAATGCTGAATGGTTTTTAAAATGTTCCAGTTTCATTTCCTTGAGGGTGTCACATCCCAGCTCTACCGTTACATAGAGCCTGAGAATGCTGCATGACATTCCTAGGGAGAGCAATGGAAATGTACAGTGCCACCTCTGTAAAGTCTCCTTATCATATATATTGTGTGCGATGTGCAGTAACTGAGACTCAGAGTTGTGAGCCCTTTGTTCTCTGAACTTCCTCTTGGTTCACATCCTAATCCCAGCAAACCCAGTTAAAAACTGATAACTTTAAAGCCCTACAGAGACAAACACTCAGCACTTTCCATTCTCCTTAGTAGCTTTTCTTGCACCTATTTTCCCCCAACTACCATTTTTTTTTAATTTTTGCATTGTTTACCTTTTAATATTGAATATTTGTGGTACTATAGTAACAGAGTTCAATACATAACCAGCTGGAAACTGTTGCCTTTATTCTTCCCACTGTGGGAGAGCTAGTGACGGCGCTTGTCATGGGAGACAGAGCCTTTCATCTCCTAATTGCTTGGTCCAAACCAGTCAAAGGTTTGTAGTGACCCTATATAATCGCACTCTACCTAGCTAGCTAGCTATAGTATCTGAGCACCTTTCACATTAAATCCATGCCGCAATAGCGAAGTCTCTGGAGGATTTTGTGACATTCTGAGGGCAGTTCAATTGCCTAGCTAAATTGAGTAGTTGTTGCAGTCCAGTTGATAGAATACATATAACCACATTGTAAGGGACTAAATCAACAGCCTATTGGCAAAACTCAGACGAGACGCCCTTAGACTGAATGGGACACCACTACTGAACTCCTGTCTTACCACTAAGCAATGGGGTTTCTACTGGTTAGGGGTGAAGTACATTGGTTGGGTAGCATGTGTGGGAGGTTTGTATTGCTGCTGCCTATGCTGTCCGAGGGGGGAGGAAGGGGGAGAGAGAGAGAAAGAGTGAGAGAGAGACAGTTATTCTACAATCCCCGGACACAGTTGCTACATTTTCATTATAAGCCAAGCAACTATGTACTTCCTCTTTTTCTGAAACTCACCCCAGAGGAGAGAGCAAACATTTCTTTTCCCATCTTTTGATTCTTCTGGTTTGAGAGAATTCCTGAGGGTTCAGAGTTCAAAATACTCGTCCGACTCACAGAAGCTCTGTTCACTTGGGAACTATGCTAAACATTTCTGCAACTATAAGCATCAGCTATTTTTTTCCTCCCTATGTTATATTTTCTCCCAATACTTTGGGATCTGGAATTCCAGAGCTTTGCTAGAAGGAATTTGCAGCTTACCAGAAAATGCAGAACTTCCTATCCCAACCCTTTTTCCTTTTTGACCTTCACACAGATTTCACACATTCTGCTCTGATTTGGCCTCATTTCTGACTTATCTCAGTGTATTGAAAATAGACTAGCAGGAATCAGTAATTCAGCAATCCGGCATGGTTGGCACAGAGAATTCCAGAGCATATGTGGCACATAAGAACGGCCATACTGTGTCAGACCAAAGGTCCATCCAGCCCAGTATCCTGTCTATCGACAGTGGCCAATGCCAGGTGCCCCAGAGGGAGTGAACCTAACAAGTAATGATCAAGTGATCTCTCTCCTGCCATCCATCTCCACCCTCTAACAAACAGAGGATAGGAACACCATTCCTTACCCATCCTGGCTAATAGCCATTAATGGACTTAACCTCCATGAATTTATCCAGTTCTCTTTTAAACTCTGTTATAGTCCTAGCCTTCACAACCTCCTCAGGCAAGGAGTTGCACAGGTTGACTGTGTGCTGTGTGAAGAACTTCCTTTTGTTTTAAACCTGCTGCCCATTAATTTCATTTGGTGGCCCCTAATTCTTATATTATTGAAACAAGTAAATAACTTTTCCTTATTCACTTTTTCTACACCATTCATGATTTTATATACCTCTATCATATCCTCCCGTAATCTCCTCTTTTCCAAGCTGAAAAGTCCTAGCCTCTTTAATCTCTTCTCATATTGGACCCATTCCCAAACCTCTAATCATTTTAGTTGCCCTTTTCTGAACTTTTTCTAATGCCAGCATATTTTTTTTGAGATGAGGAGACCACATCTGTATGCAATATTCAAGATGTGGGCGTACGATGGATTTATATAAGTGCAATAAGATATTCTCCATCTTATTCTCTGTCCTTTTTTTAATGATTCCTAACATCCTGCTGCACACTGCGTGGACATCTTCACAGAACTATCCACAATGACTCCAAGATCTCTTTGATGATTAGTTGTAGCTAAATTAGCCCCGATCATATTGTTTGTATAGTTGGGGTTATTTTTTTCAATGTGCATTACTTTACATTTATCCACCTTAAATTTCATTTGCCATTTTGTTGCCCAATCACTTAGTTTTGTAAGATCTTTTTGAAGTTCTTCACAGTCTGCTTTGGTCTTATCTTGAGCAGTTTAGTAACCGAGACCACTGACCAGGGAAATAACCCACTTCCTTCCCTGATGGACCAAGGGACAAACCCCACTCATTTACTTATCCGCTACACCGATACTGACTTGGACTCATTCATTCCATGGGTGGCATACCCAAGCCCACTTATCCACTGACACTTTAAAAACCTTTGCACCCCAATCTGGGTCTATGCCAGTTATGTGATATGTATGTATGTTTTCATGCTTACAAACGATATCTGTAACCCTCCATAACCCAAGCCTGACCCCAGATGTACAGTACCTTCCCTCTTAACTCATGTATATTTCATTTCAAACATTCACTTTAATAAAATTCTTCATCTGCAAACTTTAGCACCTGTTTAGCCCTTTCTCCAGATCATTTATGAACAAGTTGAATAGGATTGGTTCTAGGACTGACCCTTGGGGAACACCACTAGTTACCCCTCTCCATTCTGAGAATTTACCATTAATTCCTACCCTTTGTTCCCTGCCTTTTAACCAGTTCTCAATCCATGAAAGGACCTTCCCTTTTATCCCATGACAGCTTAATTTCTGTAAGAGCCTTTGGTGAGGGACCTTGTCAAAGGCTTTCTGGAAATCTAAGCACGCCTCGGGTGTTGTGTGAGGCACGAGGACAAAGTCTTAAAATTAGAAATGGCCCTCAGGAGACACCTGGCAAACTTCGATCGTTGGGATCAGAATATACAAAGAGGAAAATAAATCAATTTTCTGGCTATTAACAGAAAACAGAGAGATCCTTGTTAACAACACTCTACATTCCAGAACTTTCCTGAAACAAAGAAATACTTATAGCCATACAATAAGTAATGCAAACTGTAAAGCAAACTGCCTACTGTATCTGTAAAGGAATAAGGGGTCAACCTCTTCTAATGGAGGAACTAGAGAGAGCTTTGCTACACTAGTGCTTCTGTCCCTGTTTGTAAAGCAGCATTGCCTGTGCTATTACTGACATGCCTTGAGAGCTGAACTGGTTGAAATTTTTCCTATAAAATTGTATTTTTCATCCAGAAAAAAAAAAGAGGCTCCCTGCCTCACTCAGTGCACAGGACTGAGCAGCTCTGGGGATGATTCAGGTTGGTGTAGTGAAAGAATCTGGTGTTTTGAGGACACCTGCTTTATTTGATGCAGATGCTGGAAGTGTGTGGTGAATAAGTTAGGGAATAGCAGGAGAAAAAAGGACCGTCTCATGAGTAAGGCAGTTGAATGCTGCTCTGAAGAACTGGATGCCGTACTGGTTTCTGCCACAAAGTTTCTATTGTGCAATGCTAGACAAGTCACCATACTTTTCACAGATGGTCACTACTTCTGTATTCCTCATTTTCTGGGTGCCCAACTTGAGGCCCTCATGCCTGACTTACAGAGGTACTGAGCAAACACAGATGAAGCAACTGAAGTCAATGAGAACCGTGCTTTGAACGATAGGCACCGACTGCGTGGGTGCTCTGGGGCTGGAGCACCCACAGGGAAAGATTTGCAGGTGCTCTCCACTCACCAGCAACCAAGCTCCCCCCCGCCTCTTCCCTTGAGTGTGCCGTGTTCCTGCTCCCTCCCCACCCTCCTAGCACTTCTGCCCGCCGCCAAACAGCTGTCTGGCGGTGCTCTAGGAGGGAGGGTAGGAGCAGGGACACAGTGTGCTCAAGGGAGGAGGCGGGGAAGATGCGGGACAGTGGTGAAGATTTGGGGAAGGGGGTGGAATGGAGGCAGGGTGGAGGCAGAGCAGGGGTGGGAAGAGGCAGGGCGGGGGTGGGGACTTGGGGAAAAGGTGGAATAGGGGCAGGGCTGGGGGTAGAGGGAGGTCGAGCACCCACCAGCAGGAGCAGAAGTCGACGCCTATGCTTTGAACCTATGAAGTGCCGTGTAGTGCTAGGTACTCTGAAAAAGCAGGTCCTAGGTGTTTCAGATTGGGCGTTCAATATTAAGGGGCCTTCTGGCCTTAATCTCTCTGTAGCTCCGTTCCCTGTAGGTAAAATGGGACAATACTACCCCTTCACCTCACAGAGATGTTGTGAAGATAAATTAGTGTTTGTGAAGCACTCAAAACTATAGTGATGAGCACCATAGAAAAGTCCACAAGGAAATAATAATTCTGGCTTCAGAGCAGGGTTTGAATAATGTATAGTAAAATAAGGCATGTAATCTTACACTGAACAAGGAGAATAAGATAAAATATCAAATAGCTGCTCATTCAGTGAGCATCATCCATCCTGAGCACTGAAGGAAGCAGGGGTCCTGTGGAATCATAATATGTGATCATGTACTTAACAGACTGTATTATAATGCATATACACAAAAGGGCTGAATGAAGAATGCACAAGTAACCTTAATACTGGCATTTCCTAACTGTTGAATGGTGGACTTGGCAATCTTATTAAGATGCCTTCAACAGTGTGTGTGTGTGTGTGTGTGTGTGTGTGTGTGTGTGTGTGTGTGTGTGTGTGTGTGTGTGTGTGTGTGTGTGTGTGTGTGTGTGTGTGTGTGTGTGTGTGTGTGTGTGTGTGTGTGTGTGTGTGTGTGTGTAAAATAAATTTTCTTGTAAATCAAAGTTTTAAAATATTATGGGCCAAATTCATTCTTGGTGTTACTCCACTGAATTCAGCTTGACTATGCCAGGGCTCAGTCTGGCTATGGTAATGCATGATTCTACACTGATCAAGAACAGAAAGCATCAGGTTCCACAGACCAAACAATAATACTCAGAGCCATTTAACTCAGCAACTGGAAAAGTTTAAAATTTCCACCAACTCTTCAGATTAAAATGTTCTGCATCAGGCTGCCTTGCATGTATGACATATCCCAGATGTATCCACCTGAAGGTGTTCAGTGAGGGCCGTGTGTGTTCAGGGGGTGAGAACTAATTCAAATGCCTTATCTTCTCACTCCCCTTTTTTGTGAATTCTGAGATTTTCCACATTTGGAGTGTGGAAGGAAAGGACACTTCATCAAGGAAGAGCTGAGGGGCCAGGCATCAGTGTGATCCTCACAAACATCTCAATGAACTGAGAACGGGGACTAGGGAGCGGAGGGACATCTGACCTACACACAAGCCTGTCCAAAGGGACTGGAGAAGAACCTGAGTGAACATGCAAGTCCACTCTATTAAGCAAGAGTGATTGGGAACCAGGATGGTCCAGATCTATGCACAGATCTGACCATTGGCACAAAGCCTGGAAACCAGTCTGTTTCATTGCATGCCTTGGTAAGGAAGACCAGGCTGCTTTCTCTCTCTCTCTCTCTCTTTTTCTCTCACACACACACACACAAAATTGGGAAGACATCACTTGACTAGTCACTGCTTGTTCTCTGTAACTGCATATGAAACAGCCAATGTCAGTAAAGAGAGAACACACAGTGCTGTGTTAGGTTTTAGTACCACTTTATGCTCCAACTGTCAGACACCTCCTGAATTTTAAGGGGCACACCTACTTTGACAGGTGCATTTCTCACTCTTCTGCATTATCACTTCTATTTTAACATATATCTGTCCTCCCCAAAAAGGACTGGTCTACACTAGGAAATTAGGTCAGTATAACTATGTCACTCAGGAGTGTGAAAAATCCAATCCCTCAACGACACAGTTAAACCAACCTAACCTCTGGTGTAGACAGCTCTAGGTTGACAGAAGAATTCTCCTGTTGATCTAGCTACTGCCTCTTGGGGAGGTGGATTAACTACACAGATGGGAGAAGCCCTCCATTCCAGACCCTGACACTGAAGAAAAACAATATCCAGTGGATGCAGGTTGTATATATTCCTGAAAGACAGGATCTCTTCTACCTTTCTGGCACTCTAATTGGATCGGTGGCCTGTAAAACATTCAACAAGTGACATCCTCTTGAGAAGTGCTCCTTACTGGCTCAACCAGTGTATATGTTGAGGATGGCAGGATTGCAAGGGGTAGTCTGTTAGTTTCCCTCAAAGAAGCTCTTCCTAGTGTCAAGAGACCACCAGGTCCCAGTTTGAGTATGAGCTCCAGTTTGTGATGGAATCTGTTAAAGCAGAGCTCTCTGTGCAGTCTGTAGCAGTCTATAGTACATAGGTTTGGGAGTCAGGGCTCTGTCACCTGGTCTGCCTCCGATTCAATGTGCGGCCTTGAACAAGCCACTTTAGCCCAGATCCTCAAAAGTATTTAGGTGTCCAACTCCTATGGTTTCAATGGGAGTTAGGCACTTCTGGGCCTTAGTCTATCTCCACCTCAATTCCCCCATCTCCATAATGAAGATAATGGCACTTTCTTTCTTCACAGGATGTTATGAGGCTTAATTACATAGTGCTTTGAGATATATAGATGAGCGGTATTATGGAAAAGTGTTATTATCTAAGCTCTGTCTGTCTGTGATGGGATCTGGACAGCTAAAAGCACTCTCTGTGTGTGAATGGCGGGCAAGTGATTAGCGCCTCTGCAGGACATGAGGGCCAGATTCTCACTTCCCATGCAGCTCCTTTTGTCCTGCTCAGGCAGCGCAAAGGAGCCAGAGAGTCTGGCTGTAACTGGACAACGGAAAATCCCCCCTTTGAGGGAATGGTTCTCTTCACTGGGGTAAAGCCAGCAGAGCTGGCTCCTCCACCAAAAACATCTTTCTCTCCAGTGTAGGATGCATGTTGGGAGGGGGAGGTGCTCTACTCTGCCAATGCTTACCTAGTGTATGATCTTCCCGGGGCGGCTCTAGACATTTCGCTGCCCCAAGCACGGCGGTATGCCGCAGGGGGCGCTCTGCCAGTCACCAGTCCCACAGCTCTGGTGGACCTCCCGTAGGCGTGCCTTCGGTGGAGCAGCAGGGACCAGCGGACCCTCTGCAGGCATGCCTGTGGGAGGTCCACCGGAGCCGCGGGACCAGAGGACCCTCCGCAGGCATGCCGCCAAAGGCTGGCTGCCTGCCACCCTCCCGGGGACCAGCAGAACGCCCCCTGCAGCTTGCCGCCCCAAGCACGCACTTGGCATGCTGGGGCCTGGAGCCGCCCCTGGATCTTCCAGTTCCCTGACATCTCCCACTTCCCCATCACACCTCGGCCCCACTTCAACCAGATGTCAGATACATGAGAGATCAAGCCACTATTTTATTTTCTTTCTCTCTCTCTCCAGTTAACAGACCTTTGGCAGACAAATGAATATTTGCCTGAGAGTTTCTTTGAATGTGCATGGTCAGTATGTCTAAATCAGGGTCCCATGCCATCAGGGCCGGCTTTAGGCTGATTCCACCAATTCCCTTGAATCGGGCCCCGCGTCTAAGAGGGCCCCACGCCCTACAGAAGAGTGCCTAACTTAGGTGTCTTTTTAATTTTTACTCACCTGGCGGAACTCTGGGTCTTCGGCGCCACTTCGGTGGCACGTCCTTCACTCGCACTGTGTCTTTGGTTGCATTTCATTTCAGCGGTGGGTCCTTAAGTGCCGTCGAAGACTTGGAGCGAGTGAAGGACTCGCTGCCAAAGACCCGGAGTGCTGCCGAGTGAGACATCCCTGCTGAGGCCCCATCAAAACTATTCGAATCGGGTCCTGCACTTCCTAAAGCCGGCCCTGCATGCCATTTAAAGGGGAGAAGTGAGCCCAGAAGGAGCTGATGCATTGCTATAATCAGTCTCTCCACTAATTTTAGAAACATCCTGCAGGGCCAGCGTCCTCCTGTCACCTTTTTGTGGGAAAAGTTAGTGCAAAGTGTTGAGCTCAGCTATTTTTGTCACTGCTGCTGATATTCCAGCCAATCCTCCAAAGAGGGGAGCTAGTGGATTTTTGGCATCTCCAGAGCAGAAGAGGAGGGAAGGCGTAGGGAATAAGGAAATTGTGAAGTGCAGAAACTTGTGGCTGTAACAGCCACAGCCACACCCACCTACCTCATCAGTGTGAATTTCTTAACCTTTCCCTGAAGCCATCACCTGTCTGTCAAGGTCAGTGCGTCATCCAGAGCAAGAAGTAATAGTGCATAAATACTGCCTGTCTGTCATTCAGAGTATGTGCTATCAATAAAGGGAAACTAGGAACTTGAACACTTACCTCCTCCAGAAGAAGGTAACACAAATGAGAGCCGATATGAGTGCTTTGTACTCAGGCCAGCTTGATGTTCTAACACGTGCTGCTTTTGCTGAAGCATTTTTATCTGAGAATTCTTCTGTCGCAAGGCATAAAGTTGGTTGGATTCCATGTGTAGTCCGGCTCTTTGATATTTGGTTTCCCCTAACATTAATATTGTTCCAGGTGATGATTAAAACTGGGATGGCCACCATTTTATACACAGCTGGTCTTTGTCACATACACTTTCTCTGCTGAACTTCCACTGTTGCCAAGATCTCATGAGTGCACACAGCTCATCTGCTGATCCAGTATAAAGTTAGCAGCCTAAGGGACTGTAACAGGGCAGCTGATTCTAAGACTCTGTATGCATATCCAGAGCTCTTTTGTTGAGTCATCTGGATATCAGGTGATGGGACCCTGCAGATATACAGAAGTATGCTTGCTGAGTCACACTGGGATTAGATCACAAGGGTCTCCAATTAGCTCCAGTTTAGGAGTATAAAAGGGCTTAGACACACACACACACACACACTCTTCTTTCTTTCTTTCTTTCGTTCTCAGAAGCAGAAGGAACTAGGAGCAAGGATGGAGTTTTACTGCAGGGAAAACGCCTAGGAACAACCAAGCCCTGGGAGAAAGCTTAGGTCAGATATTTTCAACCTGAGGAGGTCAGAAACAGGTTTCAGGGGACTATGACAAGCTTTCTTCACTTTATGGGATGATGTGGGGGAGGGAGCGGCGGTCCTGAAGCTTTTCTCTGTTGTAACAAAGTCATGACTTCAAAATGTTTGAGAACCCTGGCTGAAGCTCTATGAATGGCTTACTAGCTCACTAAAAAATAAAAAACAGCTAAACAAAAGCCTCCAGTCTTATAATGGGACTGGTCTTCAGTGAGGATGAATCTAAGCTGCAGAGTGGATGAATTAACAAGCAAATAAAATGGTCAGTGATTGAAAATAAACTCTTCTGAGTATGCTCAATAGGCATCTGTTAAGATTTTAGTAGAGCCTAATAAAGTCCTACTTCTGTGACATCACAGACAGCAGAACAGCAGCTACGACTTTCACTTCACTGTTAAGACTATTAAAAATGCACAAAAAATTAACTACTCACATTAATTTTAAGGTTATTAAATCTCAAGACACAAATGTGTGGAAATGGAAAAGATAAGGTTCTCATAATATTATCAGCTTGCCACATTGCACACAGGCCTTGTTTTCAATACAAATAAAAGGTATGTTTTTAACTTAGTTAACTATCATGAGGTAAGAAGAACAGGAGTACTTGTGGCACCCTAGAGACTAATACATTTATTTGAGCATAAGCTTTCGTGAGCTACAGCCCACTTCTTCGGATGCATAGAATGGAACATATATTGAGGAGATATATATACACAGAGAGCATGAAAAAGGGGGGAGTTGTCTTACCAACTCTGAGAAGCCAATTAAGTAAGAGAAAAAAAACTTTTGAAGTGATAATCAAGATAGCCCAGTACAGACAGTTTGATAAGAAGTGTGAGAATACTTACAAGGGGAGATAGATTCAATGTTTGTAATGGCTCAGCCATTCCCAGTCCCTATTTAAGCCTAAGTTGATTGTATCTAGTTTGCATATCAATTCCAGCTCAGCAGTTTCTCGCTGGAGTCTGTTTTTGAAGCTTTTCTGTTGCAACCACACATCACTGAACAAAAACACTAACCCAGGAACCTATCCTTGCAACAAAGCCCGATGCCAACTCTCTCCACATATCTATTCAAGTGACAACATCATAGGACCTAATCACATCAGCCATATCATCAGAGGCTCGTTCACCTGCACATCAACCAATGTGATACAGGCTATCATGTGCCAGCAACGCCCCTCTGCCATGTACATTGGCCAAACCGGACAGTCTCTACGCAAAAGAATTAATGGACACAAATCTGACAACAGGAATCATAACACTCAAAAACCAGTAGGAGAACACTTTAACCTGTCTGGTCATTCAATGATACACCTGCAGGTGGCAATTTTGCAACAGAAAATCTTCAAAAACAGACTCCAGCGAGAAACTGCTGAGCTGGAATTGATATGCAAACTAGATACAATCAACTTAGGCTTGAACAGGGACTGGGAGTGGCTGAGCCATTACAAACATTGAATCTATCTCCCCTTGTAAGTATTCTCACACTTCTTATCAAACTGTCTGTACTGGGCTATCTTGATTATCACTTCAAAAGTTTTTTTTCTCTTACTTAATTGGCCTCTCAGAGTTGGTAAGACAACTCCCCCCTTTTTCATGCTCTCTGTATGTGTATATATATCTCCTCAATCTATGTCCCATTCTATGCATCCGATGAAGTGGGCTGTAGCTCACGAAAGCTTATGCTCAAATAAATTTGTTAGTCTCTAAGGTGCCACAAGTACTCCTGTTCTTTTTGTGGATACAGACTAACATGGCTGCTACTCTGAAACCTGTTATCATGAGGTAAAATCCTAGTGAAGAAAGGCAGTATGACATTTTCATGTTAGCAGGTGGAGTTAAAGAGTATGAAGGAGCCTAGAGTTCGCCTCAGTCAGCTCATTCCTATGAAAACTCCAAACTGGCGTGTCTTCTACTCCTGGGGGAATTCTGTGGCAAAAAATGCAAAATTCTGCAAATTTTATTTGTCAAAATAATGCAATATAATCACACCAGTTTCACTTATTTGGGTAATTTATTTAAACTACCATACAGAAAAACAATCACAATAACTGTTCAGCATTTCCTAAACACATGAAAGTTAAGTTACAAATACTTGGTAACCATGACCCCGCATTCCAGTTATAATCCTGGATTTTCATTTAAATTACATTTCTTTTATTTTGGTGTTTGGTGTTCTATAAAGTAGAATGTCACTTTAAATTGTTCAGACTTTCGCACAAGAAAGTCATACAGTTTTACTAATCATTGTCCGGCATTTTTTTTTTTTTAATGGATAAGTAAAATAGATCCTGAGCTGTAATCTAACCCATTGTGCCTCTCTGGCACAGGAAAAAAAAGGAAGAAAGCACATAGACATTCCTAGCTGAGGATTCCGTTATTGTCATACACAATAAGGCTCCTTTACACCACTCTGGCAAGGTAAAGGAGCCTTAATTAACTAACAGTAGGAACATCAGCAGCCTGCCTGTTTAGCTGGTACATTTCTGCTCTGCCTCAGGGACAGAGCCTGCTTCACACTAGGCTTCCAAGCCCAGGATGTAGCAACAGGAACAAGAGGGACAGAGTGAGTCTCTCTCTTTTAGGATGATCAGACAGCAAGTATGAAAAATCGGGACAGGGTGGGGGTAATAAGCTTCTATATAAGAAAAAGCCTCAAATATCTGGACTGTCCCTATAAAATCGAGACATCTGGTCACCCTACTCACTCATTCGCAAACAGGCTGGCACCCAGCCCCATCCCCTTAATGTCTCTCCAGGGACGCACGCCCAGCCTCCCTCCTCCCCACAGCGGTGATCTTTCTGCTGCCGGTTGCTGCCAGCAAATGTGCCCAGGCTGTGTTCCGCACAGGTTTCTTTGCTCCTCCATTTTTCTGCGGGTGAGCCAAGAAATCTGCAGAAGGTATGAATTCTGCACCTCCTCCTCACAGGGCATAGGATTCCCCCAGGAGTAGTCTTCAGTAGAATTTTACCTCATGTTAGCTACTTGAGTTAAAAACACACCTTTCTTTCTAGTGAAGATTCAACCCATAGTATAAAGTTAGGTTTGTATTTAAAAAGTCCAATTAGTCATGGGGAAATATTATGAATGTGAAATGTGGGTAAGTTAATGTTACTCCAATAACTCTTTCCATTATTTCTGGATTTTTCATATACTTTATTTTTTCACCTTAATCTTGCATTAATTTAGATTTTTATATTTAAGTCATGTCTAGATCTGCAGAGTTCTGTAACTTGAGCAACAAGTTTTAGTACTTTGGAAACATCGGAACACTGTACACAATTACAGTGTGTGACAGAAACCATTAGAACTGATGAGAAGTTGAGCTAAATCCATGATTCAAGTCCACAGAAGACCAGTGTGGCAACTATTTGGATTTAAAACTTTACTGCAAAAGAGGGCACTGGAAATTTTTGCCTTAGCAAACAGGGTATACACAGAAAAGCCAACCAGCATTAACCAGCGTTGATAGGATATAATCATATTGGCAGTATCAGTCACCCATCTACTTCAAATTATGGGTGGCTCCCTAGCAAAGGCAGAATCCTAAAGGAACACATGCAAGTAGTAGACATGCATAAGATGAGAGAAAAGTGTACAGCTAAATCTCAGTTCACTGTGCCCTGTGGAAAAAACATTTCATACATACAACTATGCCATGGCACATTGGACTCACTGGTAACATAGACTATTTACAGAGTTATCTGGAGATAACAGGGTAGATACCACATCATTCCCATTATGGAGTTACCAAGCAACATCCAAGAAACATGATCCATCATTTCATAGTAACTATTTATAAATAACTCATATCACCAACATATCAACCTACATTTAATTCTTTGTCTGTTTATAGTGTTTCCCCACAACATTAAACTAAAGTCAGAAAATTCAGACAGTGGGACAGATCCTCGGTGGCACCAAATTTACACCCACTACACCTGTGGGATGCAAATAGGTGACTAAGTCACTTTACTGCTCCCCAAACTCTGAGATGGCTGGAAGGTAAAACAGCCTCTAGCATAATTTAGAGCAGCCTCAGAGTAGCTCTAAGTTATGGCAACTGAAGTGGTCTAGTGTGGAAGCAGGTGTGCCTTTTAGGATCAGCCTGAGACCCATCCACTCACTCTGCCCAGTCCCATTTGTGGCATGTCCCCTCCTCATCCTGAAACATTCCCTACATGGAGTGGGGGAAGTGAACAGCCACCTAGTAATTCTCCTCTGTCAGGGGGAATTTCTGGCTGTCCCTTAAGTGCAGCCTGCAGCAGCACAGAGCAGCCAAAACCAGTTTTGAGGATTAAGCTCACAATGAGCTGTAACTGGAGGACACTGTACATATATATTGTAGTATAAAGCACCATGTGCAGTGTTACATTTTACTCCCTTTATTTAACTTATTGTTACTATAATAATCATATCCTTTGTGACAAAGTTCCTCCTCTACCTTGGTGGGTCCTGCGCTTATTGGCAGTTTGCTCACCTCAGTGATCTTCTCCACAGTCTGGATCAACTCCTCCTGTGTCTGATCAGGAGTTGGGAGGTTTGGGGGGAACCCGGGCCCACCCTCTACTCTGGATTCCAGCCCAAGGCCTTGTGGATCGAGGCTGTCTATAGTGCCTCCTGTAACAGCTGCATGACAGCTACAACTCCCTGGGCTACTTCCCCATGGCCTCCTCCAAACACCTTCTTTATCCTTACCACAGGACCTTCTCCTGGTGTCTGGTAACGCTTGTACTCCTTAGTCCTCCAGCAGCACACCCTCTTACTCTCAATTCCTTGTGCCTCTTGCTCCCAGCTCCTCACATGCACTTCCTCTCCTCTGGCTCTCCTCTCCCTGACTGAAGTGAGCTCCTTTTTAAATGCAGGTGCCCTGATTAGCCTGCCTTCATTGGCTGCAGGTGTTCCAATTAAGGCAGACAGGCTGATTAGTTCTAGCAGGTTCCTGATTACTCTAGTACAGCCCCTGCTCCAGCCACTCAGGGAATAGAAAACTACTCATCCAATGACCAGTATATTTGCCCTCTACCAGACTCCTGTACCCCACTGGCCTGGGTCTGTCACATATCCCTCCCCCCTGCTCAACACCAAGGGGCTGGGCAGCTTGGGATGCCAGACAGTGCACACGTGACGAGCCATCGGCATTACTGTGATGGCTCCCTGCTCTGTGTTGCACACGGAACTGGAAAGGTTGGAGGGATAAGAACCACCTGGTAACCCTTGTGTTGTTCTTCTTGTTCCACTGCATCCATTGAAGAGGGGCATGGTCGATCACGAGGACAAATCTGCTCCCAAGCAAGTAGTAGTGCAATGCCTCCATGGCCCATTTTACAGCGAGGCACTCTCTCTCCATCACTGCATATTTTTGTTCCCTTGGAAGGAGTTTCCTACTGAGGTAGAGAAATGGGTGTTCTTCCTCCCCGACCATCTGTGATAGAATGGCCCCCAACCCTATTTCCGATGCATCAGTCTGCAGGATAAATTCCTTGGTGAAATCAGGGGCTATCAGTACAGGGTTACTGCAGAGGGCACTCCGTAGGTCTGTGAATGCTTCCTCTGCTGCTTCAGACCATCTCACCAGATCAGGTCCACTGGTTTTCACTAGGTCTTTCAGGGGGGTTGCCCTTGTGGCAAAGTGGGGGATAAATCGTCGGTAATACCCCGCTACACCTAGGAATGCCCGGATTTGTTTCTTGCAACGTGGTCGGGGCCAATTTTGGATGGCCTCCAACTTGTTCACTTGGGGTTTTACCAGACCTTTTCCCACAATGTAGCCAAGATATTTGGCCTCCGTAAACCCTACAGAGCACTTGGCAGGGTTTGCTGTAAGGCCAGCTCACCTGAAGGTATCAAGGACTGCCTCCACCTTCTCTAGGTGGGTTTCCCAGTCTGGGGTATGAATGACCACATCGTCCAACTAGGCAGCAGCATAACTGTTATGCGGGCATAATAGTTTGTCCATGAGGCGCTGGAAAGTAGCTGGGGCCCCATGTAGTCCAAAAGGGAGGACAGTATATTGAAAAAGACCCTCTGGTGTAGAGAACGCAGCCTTTTCCTTTGCGTCTTCCGCAAGGGGAATCTGCCAGTACCCCTTTGTCAAGTCTAGGGTAGTCAAGTACCGGGCATTACCCAGATGGTCCACTAGCTCATCTATGCGAGGTATGGGGTACGCGTGGAACTGGGATACTTCGTTTAGTCACTGGAAGTCATTGCAAAACCTTGTGGTGCCACCCGATTTGGGCACCAGCACGACTGGGCTGGACCACTGACTGTGGGATTCTTCAATGATCCCCAACTCCAGCATTTTTTTTACTTCTGCTTTTATTTCCTCCCTTTTGGCCCCTGGCACCCAATAGGGCCTCATTGTTATTCTGGCCCCAGGATTCGTGATGATGTGGTGATATGTCTCGGTTGTTCGACCCAGTTTTGTCGAGAACACATCTTGGTTCGGGAAGATCATCTCAGACACCTCATTCTTCTGGTCTGGTGTTAAATCAGGATACACTCTCACCTTTTTGGAAGGCTTGTTTTCCTGGGTTAGGTCTTTTTGGACGGTTATGCATGCCTCTTGTGCATGCCAGGGTTTCAGAAGGTTGATGTGAGAAATCTGTTCTTGTTTTCGGCGTCCTGGCTGCCGCACCTTGTAGGTTACTTCCCCCGTGGGTTCAACCACCTCATAGGGCCCCTGCCATTGGACCAGAAGCTTGCTTTCTGCTGTGGGTACCAACACCATCACCCAATCCCCTGGTTGGAACTGTTGGACTTTTGCCTGGCAATTGTAATGGGTTCTCTGGGCCTTCTGTGCCTTTTCCAAATGTTCCCATACAATAGGGGTGACCCGGGCTATCCGGTCTTGCATCTGTATTACATGTTCTATTACATTTCTCCCCTCATTGGGTTCTTCTTCCCAGATCTCTTTGGCGATATCTAGTATGCCACGGGGGCGACGCCCGTATAATAACTCGAAGGGGAAAAACCCAGTTGAGGCCTGAGGTACCTCCCGGATAGCGAACATAAGATAGGGTAGTAGGGTGTCTCAATCCTTCCCGTCCCGACTTACCACCTTCCTTATCATAGCCTTGAGGGTTCGGTTAAACCTTTCGACCAACCCATCAGTCTGCGGATGGTAGACTGATGTTCTCAGGGTATATGGAGCAATGTACAGAGGTCCTTCATTAGTTTTTACATAAATGGGGTTCCTTGGTCTGTTAGTAACTCCTTTGGTAGCCCCACTCAGGCAAAGATCCCCACCAGCTCTTTGGCTATCATTTTAGAGGCTGTGTTCTGCAGGGGGACGGCTTCTGGGTAGCGAGTAGCACAGTCCAAAACAAGTATATATTGGTGGCTCTGAGCCGTCTTCTCTAGGGGTCCCACTAGGTCCATGGCTATTCGCTCGAAGGGGACCTCTATGATGGGAAGGGGTACTAAAGGTGCCCTCAAGTGGGGACAGGGACTGTGCAGCTGACACTCTGGACAGGATGCACAGTACCTCCGCACTTCTTCATGAACTCCAGGCCAGAAGAACCATCGTCGGACTCGTGCCAGGGTCTTCTCTACCCCCAAGTGCCACCCAGAAAGATGACTGTGAGCAAGACTTAATACAGTGTTCTGGTGTTTTTGAGGTACTAGGATCTGCTGTACCTCCTGCCCCTGTACTGGTGCAACCCGGTATAAGAGATTCTTCTTCATTATGAAGTAGGGTCCTGGTCCTTGGGTTTTCCCTTCCACGGGGACCCCATCTATTTCAGTCACCTCCTTTCTAATGTTGTCATACCTTGAGTCTTCAGCCTGGTCCCATCCAAAATTTCCTCTTCCAGGGCTAATCTGCCCAAGATCTAGGGGCCCAGTCTCTGTTGCCTCTACTGGTTCAGAAGCGTTAGGGTGGGGGGTCAGACTTGGGTGCTTCTCCCTCCTGGGTGGCCTCCTTTTCAGCTGCTTGGGTCCGCCTACCTACAAGAGCGACCCTCTGGCTTTGAGTCAGTATTTGGGTTCCCAAGCCTTCGCTGCCCTCTTTTCCCTTTTCGACTTTCTACCCTGTCTGAGAATGGAAAATAAATCTGGGGATATTTCAGAGAAGACTGGGGGTTGACAGTCTACTGTGGATGCCTCACTTACTTCAGAGTTCCCCTCTTTCTCCAATCCTCCTACTGGGAGTAAGTCTCCAAACCCTGGGAAGTCCCTCCCTATGAGCACCGGGTATGGGAGTTTAGGGACTACACCTGCTGCTACCTCAGTAGTGTTCCCCTGAATCTCAATTTTTACTGGGATAGTGGGGTAATAACCAACTGTCCCATGGACTCATGTTATCCCCGTACGCTTAGCCTGAAACAGCTGACTGCACTTCATGAGCTTCCCCGAGACAAGCGTGATAGCACTCCCCGAATCAACCAGTGCTGTGGTCTCTACCCCATTTAGCGTTACTGGTCTGGTGTACCTACGTGGGGTTAGTGAGACCCCCACAAGGTGGATTAGGGAGCATGGGTCTCCCAAGTTCCCCAGGTTACACTGCATAGGCTCCTCAGCATTGGGACGCTGTGCAGCTATATGTCCCCACTCCCCGCAGGCATAACATCTGTATGGGGCCTTAGGCATTCCCCCGTCTCTTGGTTTGGGCAGTCTAACATCACGATCCTCTTCTCCCTCAGTGCTCCGACTCTTTGTGGCCTCTGGTGGGCCTTCAGCCCCTCTCTTTTTCCACCTGTGATCTCCTGGTTGCCCAGTCACCCGAGCTCTAGGGCTTGGTGCTGCTAGTTTAACCCAGGGTGTCTCTTCCTTAACTGGTCGGATCAGCTCCCTCGCTGTCCTTCGCCTCTCTACCAGTGCGACAACCTCATCATAGGTGGAGGGTTCGTTCTGGCTTACCCAAGCACGAAGGTCTGGTGGCAGTCCCCTCATGTATTGGTCGATGACCAGAACCTCTAGTATCTCTTCCGGACTTTGGGACTCCGTTCGCAACCACTTTCGTGCGAGATGGATGAGGTCATACAATTGGGACCGCGGGGTTTTGTTTTCCTGGTACCTCTACTCGTGATACCGCTGGGCCCATACTGCAGTTGTTACCCCAGATCTGGCCAGGATCTCTGCTTTCAGCTGGGGGTAGTCTGCTGCAGCCTCTTCAGGCAGATCATAGTAGGCCTTCTGGGCCTCCCCACACAGGAATGGGGAAAGGATGCCAGACCACTGATCTCGAGGCCAGGTCTCCCGTAGGGCTGTCCTCTCAAAGGCCAGAAGGTATGCCTCTACATCATCCTCCCACATCATTTTCTGCAGCCAATGGCTGGCCCATATGATCTGCATCCCATCATGGCCGCGGTTCAGCTCTGTAAGGGTCTTTACCTGGTTTACCAGTTCCTGCAACATAGCTCGGTCTTGCGAAGCCTGGTCCATCAGCAGGCGATTAGTCTCTTGCTGCAGCCGCACTGCCTGAAAATGTTAGAATTAACTACACATAGCAACAACAAAATGAAATCTTAGAGCTTGGTTTAGGGAAGGGGGGGTTCCCTACACATTTATTTTAATGGTGGCACTCAATTCTGAAATGAAACCCAGCAGAATAAGAAGATGCTGCATGCATTTCAAACATCTAGCACATCTGTGCCACTGATGTATCCATTTAAAATAGGCTAGAGCAGAGGGCCAGCATATGCAAGAGGAAGTGAAAGGATACTGCTCAGTCCTATCTTTGGATTCAAATCTCACCTCTCAAAGTATCAGTACATTTGGGGAATCCCAGGAGAACAGTTCTGCTATCCATACAGCAGAAGGAGAACTATCTTAGATGCAGATTCCACAGAGGATAAATTTAAGCTCAGACCACAGAGTAAATATTTCCTGAACCAAGAATAAAGTCGGGTACATCTCAAATAGTTTAGCAGCCCAGTTAACACTCTGTAGTCTTTATACTAATGTACACTTTATAGAAGCTACCACAACCAGAACAGATCAATGAACCATCTAATTTTGTGTTCTGTCTTCAGCAGTGAGGCTCAAAGCCAGATGCTGAACTTACATAGCTATACTACCCTACTGAAGTAGGAGTAGGGAGAGTTTCTTTCACAAGGGTGTTTCAGTACACACATTCACAGCAGATTCCTGACAGACTCTCAGTGCCTTTCAAATGCAGCATTTTCTGATATAAGGAATGAGTTCCTCTCACCTGTTTCAGAACCTCTCTCTCACCATCCTTTCTCCACAGAGGCTGTGGCTCCACTGAGCAGAGATGGATAACTGGACCTTCCTGGGAGAGTTCCTTGAAGAGGTCCACAAGCATTCCACCGTGGTGGGGAAAGTCTGGCTGACTGTGCTTTTCATCTTCCGAATGCTGGTCCTGGGCACAGCGGCGGAGTCCTCATGGGGAGATGAGCAGTCTGACTTCATGTGTGACACCCGGCAGCCTGGCTGCGAGAACGTTTGCTATGATAAGGCTTTCCCCATCTCCCACATCAGGTACTGGGTCCTTCAGGTCATCTTCGTCTCCACCCCGTCCCTGGTGTACATGGGGCATGCGATGCACACGGTGCGCATAGAGGAGAAGAGAAAAATGAAGGAGGCAGAAATGAGGCCAAAGGGGATTAGAAGCAGTGGCGACTCTTACCACCAACAGGAGTACCCTGTGGCAGAGAAGGCAGAGCTTGCCAGTGGGGAGGAATCAAGTGGGAAAATAATACTCCAGGGTAGCTTGCTGAACACCTATGTCTACAGCATTTTGATCCGCATCACAATGGAAGTGGCCTTCATCGTTGGACAATACATCCTCTACGGGATCTTCCTGCAGACCCTGTATACCTGTCACCGGGACCCCTGCCCTCACCCCGTGAACTGCTACGTCTCGCGGCCCACAGAGAAGAATGTCTTCATCATCTTCATGCTGTCCGTGGCGGTGTTGTCACTCTTGTTGAGCCTGGCCGAGCTGTACCACCTGGGGTGGAAAAAAGCCAAGCAGAAGTGTGCTAAATCTTACAAACCCAGCCCCACTATGGCTGCTGGCAAACTGGAGCCTGCACCCCAAGTGGAGATGGCTCAAAGTTGCACTCCCCCTCCAGATTTTAATCAGTGTTTGGTCAATTCCAATGGGAAATTCATCAGCCCTTTCAGCAATAAAATGGCCTCTCAGCAGAACACGGACAACTTTGCCACTGAGAGGGTCCACAGTCAAGACAATGCAGCTGGAGAAGGCCAATTTATCCAGATCAGTTATGCACAGAGTCCTGAGGCACCCAATGACTCTACCCCGCACCAGGTCTCCAATGGCTATTTCAATGAGAAACGCAGGCTCAGCAAGACCAGCCGCGCCAGCAGTAAGGCTAGGTCAGATGACCTGTCCGTGTGACCTGTTGCCAGGTGGGGCAAGGAGGGAGGGAAAGCCTCAATGCTAAGCAAAACTTCTGCAGTGCGGCCTTTGAACTCCTACCATTCTGCTCTCTGTTTTATGTCCCTCTGCTCCTTTTTAGTGAATGGCACTTCCCTACTCCAGATAGCACTTCTTTTTAAAACAGGGAGGGGCAAACTTTCCCAATAGAGGGCAGACTGGCAACTTGCCAGGAGCCTGAACACAGCACTTAAATTGCAGAAAATACAGCAGATGGTAGCCAACCTCATATTTAATGGAGAGGCGCCACCTACAGGGACCACAGGACCTGCCATTCCTAGTCAGATAGAGATGGAACATTGGCTAGCAGGACCTGTAATCTCCAGAGATTGCATCTCCCCTTTAAAAATGAGGCTGGCCATGAGCTGCAATATTGAACTCACCAAGCCATACACTGGATACCTCACTGTTGCTTTGGAATTACTTTAACATGGAGCTAAATCCACTTTGCAAGCACACGAAGTTACAACTTTTCTCTCCTGAGAAAAACAGAAATAAAACACTAGGCCTTTGAATAAAATGCTTTATATTTTGCTCTCTCTTTTCACTTTTCTCTGCCTGGGCCCAGACACATTATCAGGGGTGGCTCCAGGCACCAGCGCACCAAGCATGTGCCTGGAGCGGCAGGACATGGGGAGAGGCTTGCCGGTCGCCGTGAGGGCAGCAGTCAGGCTGCCTTCGGCAGCATGCCTGCAGGAGGTCTGCCAGTCCCGCGGTTTCAGCGGCAATTTGGTGGCGGGTATGCCGAAGGCATGGGACTGGCAGACCTCCCGCAGGCATGCCGCCGAAAGCCGCCTGACTGCCGTGCTTGGGGCGGCAAAATACATAGAACCGCTCCTGCACATTATACCACCTTGCCTTACTTATACCACGTAAATGTGCAATGAATTCTACTTGAATTTTTGATACTATGTATGTAGCCCCTTCAAGATTTGACTAGTAGTTAAGAATTGTCTATTTTCCTCAAAAAAATAAAGTGCCTTAGTGTCCAGCTATGAAAATACCTTCATCCCAGGGTCAGGCCAACAGACAGACCCTGGCATCCCTGAGATATTATTCAGACTACCTGTTGAAGGGGCCTAAAGAATTTTCCCAAGATACATATTAGACTAGTTTCAAGAGAAATGTCCACTTAACCAAAATAAATAGATTTTCCCATGGATGAAAATATGTCACTGGAAAAAGGAGGGACTATGGTGTGGAAAGACATGATTTTTTTTTCTCTTTAACAAATGTTTTAAGTACATTTAGTTCTTTCGAAAGGGTGCTAGACTGACAGCCCTGGAGAGTGATGTCCTCTGTTCATCCTCAGAAGAGTTACAGCACAGGCAGTGGTTGTGCCAGCTTCCTCCACCTGACTAATGAACCCATTGCCCGGCCAATGAACCACAACTTCATTCTAGAGTGAGAGTACTCTCTGGCCTCCATGACTCAGTCAGTCCTTGGCCGCTCTGCTGAGTCTGCCAGTTCTTATGATAGGCAACTATTCATTAAGAAATTGACAAACACACCGATTCTTTTCACCATGCAGGTCACCCTGAGCCCTCATCAGATGGCAACACTGGCAATGAGATAAACAAGGATCCCAAAGCAAGGCTGTTCAAGCACCACATAGGATGGTTCCTAGTCCCCAAACCCAACCTTGACCTCCATTCATTTGGTCATTGCAGAACTGAAACAATTAAGTTTATCTTTCCATCTTTGGAGGATAAACTAGCCTAGTCCAACCTACTCCCTTGCATTTACCTTGCCCTTTTGAACATGTGCAGCTGCTTATAAATTGTTGAATTGTGTGTGTATGGGCTTGGAGTGATTTAAGACAGGACTGATCTATTCCTTCTGATACCTGCTGTTGAAAGTGATTGTCACTCCTTGAGTCCAATGCAGTGCATGGTTTGGTACAATTGCCTGCACATGAACCAGGAGGAAAACATTTTAATTTGTAAGTGATTTATGTACATGTATTTTTGAATCCGGAAAAGACGTATGCTTCCTTGAACAAGAGATTTTAAACAACTGTGCCTCGTTTGTCCTAATAAAGTTTTGATTCCATCTCTTGTTCATGTATCATCTCTTATGCGTCCAAGAATGAAAGCATGAGCTGCTAACATCTATGGGTTTCCATCCCAACTTCTGCCTGTCAACTATCACAGAGTTTCCCAAAACAAACGTGAGCCAATGCTTGGAATTCTGTGTGTTTGAGGGGTGGGGATGGGAGGAAATATATGTCAACTATAAATGTTGAAAAACTATTGTTTTACCAGCTGGTGGAGTCAAAGGAACACTCCATGCCCATTGGTTTATCAGAAAAGGGAAGGAACACAGGAAGCCAGCTAGGGACAAACAGCACTGGTTGTAGCTGTGCAAGGTGTTCTCAGAGGGATCAAAGGTAGCAAAATCCAGCCTGAAGACTTCAATTGTGCTTCCATCAAAATCAGTCAGTCAGGAAGAGGGCCTTAAGAGGCTCCTCTAGGCACCTGATCCTGAGAGGAATAGACCACTCACACTCATTGCTGTCTTCAAAGAGCAGTTCGGGGCACTCATCTCTCACAAGCTGGGCTGTCTGACCTACAAACTCCCCTTCTCTCCCCTGTCCAAACAGCTGACTTCTCTCCTTTCCAAATCAAACTCAGAGGTTCTTGGCCTTCCCTTGCTGCCACCTCTCAGCCCACAAGCTTCTTTTCTCCCCTGCTCCATCTGTCAAACTCAAGGGGTCTCCCCTCCTACCACCATCCCAACTTCATCTCCCAACCCATGGGACCTAGAAGGCTGGAAAGCAGAAATAAGGGGGATCATTGTATCCTGTTGAAAATGAAAGGAAAATTTAGGGAGCACATAATTACCCAAGCTGGAATTAAGTGAGGACACCAGGGCTACGACCTCCACCCTTCAGGAAAGATTTACGGTGTCTTTAAGACCACAAGTGGTCAGAACCTTGATTTGGCGACTCATCTGAAAGACTGCACCTTCTGCAGTGTCCCCCAGCACCATGCAGGAAGGACGAGTTCTAGTGCTCTGCATTTTCAAAGCAGTTCACAGGCATTTCTGAGTGTGCCCATCCGGAGCATGCAAACTGCCATTATGCACATGCATCGGGAGCTCTGTGTGCCTAAGTCAGGCTAATGCAAAAGTGCACACGTGCACTTGAGCAGTCACCTCTTTGAAAATTGGACCACTGAGTTATCACACCATGCCCTCAGTTTTCTCTGGAGATCTTCCATCCAAGCATTAAACCAGGCCCGACTAATCTTAAATTTATGAGAGGGAATGAATGCAAAGTGTAAAAGCCCCACTCTAATCAAATGCATCCCCAAACACATGGGAGTATTTGATCCTACTCATTATAAATATGGAGTAGAGCTGAGAAATTAAGATATGGATACATACTAAGATTTCAACCCTCCTAAATTCAGGGATGTTCACACCTGAGGACATGGTTCATGCCCATCTCTTTGACAAGATCACACCTCAACCATTCCCTAGAAAACATGCATTAAAGCCAAGTACCGAGCATATATTCTCCTGCTCCCATTCTCTTCTGCATGCCTCCCTGGCTGTCTCCTGGATATCACAGATGGAGGATGTGTGATGGATGGATGTTTGCATTTGCTGACAGTTCATATGCTTATGATGCTTGGAATCCATTGTAAAGACTGCCTGTCACATCATATCACAAAGTGAGTATTTAGTTCTAACTGCCAGTGAGCAGGGGAGCAAGAGCTGTCTTTTCAGGCAGATTTCTTGCACACTGTATTGGACTGGAAGGAAGGGAAGATGGCATTAAGGGTGTGAGCTAAGTTGATAATACTTACAAAATTCAGCATTGGAGCTGGCACTCAATCTTTGTCTTTCTCATAGCATAAGTCAAGGTACAGTTGTCATTTACTTTACAAAGCATTCAGAATAAAAGAACAATAGGATATAGATTTTCATTCTGCATCAATGCTAATTTACTGGTGCTTTCTCCATATTGTAGTTTCCTGTTCCCAATAACTCAGATTCCTGGAGCATCAGCTAGAGTTCATGGTTAATTTAATTAGAATGGACCAGCTCCGTGATGTCTTCTCCTCCTGTTGCGCTTCAAACCAAATCAGCATCTCCTCCTCTCTGACATACCATGTCAAATAAAGGGGCTGTCTCAACAATCCAGCAGTAAACCTCATTCTACAGTCTTTTGCTGCACAGCTGTTTGAGGTCTGAATTGCTGACTCTGAGCTATGTGCAGCCAGGCTCTTAAAGCAAAAGTACTTAATCCTATAAAAAGAAAATCTATATTTAAAAACTGTTTAAAAAGTTTCTAATGCCAAAACTAACAAAACAAGATAGTGATACCAGGACGAATTCAAGACTACAGTCTGCTCCTCTGCCTCCATCCAAACAGCAGAGAATGGGAGACAAATGAGAGAGGACCCGTGAGAGGTTCACAAAATAATGAATGGCCTAGACAAGGCAAGTTGAGAATTCCGCTTTCCCCTCTCATGAGAACAAGAGTCTAGGGTAAGGAATGGTGTCCCTAGCCTCTGATTGTCAGCGGATGAAGAAGGATGGCAGGAGAGCGATCACATGATCATTACCTGTTAGGTTCACTCCCTCTGGGGCAACTGCATTGGCCCCTGTCAGAAGACAGGATACTGGGCTGGATGGACCTTTGGTCTGACAAAGTATGGCCGTTCTTATGTTCTTAGGCAACAAAATTGAAAGACAACACATTTCAAAGTGATAAACTGGAAACAAAACACTGTTTCCCATGGAACTCGTTGCCAAGAGTTTAGTAAGAGGTCAAAAAAGAGCAGACATTTATCTAGATGAGAACATTACAGTTGCATAGGACACATACAAGGAAAATAAACCTCATGTTTCAAGACATTAGCCAACCACTAAGGCCCAGATTTTCAAAGTTGCTGAGCACTCACAATATCAGCTAAAGTCAGTGGGTGCTGTGAGTGCTCAGTACCTCTGAAAAGCAGTCTCGACTAGCCTACGATTAGGAAGATGCTTCCACTTTAAGTCACTTCATAATTGCATCTTTCTCTGAAGTTCCTGGTGCTGGTCAGTGTTGGAGACAGGGTATCAGATTAGGTGGGTGTGATGGCTTTGGGCCCTTTGGGGTGTCACCTGATATGCTGGGATGCCACTGAGTCAGCCTATTTTGCCAGCCTAGGTCCCCTTTACCTGGCCTTGCTGGGTTAGGCTCACATGCTTCTTCCAGCCAAGCATACAGGCAGGGCCACACCCAGCTGCAGAGAGAGACAGAGATCCTCTCTGGAAAGATTCAGCCTTAGGGGCTCCTCCCAACATTGTGGTGCCTACTCCCTTTGAGGGGTACAAACCCAAAGCTTTTATGAAATTTGCCCCCTCTCTAAATGTGGAAGGAGATATGCACATCTTGCCCCCTGCCTCAGTTAGAAATTATGTAAACTGGGTTATATTATAAACAAGAAATAAGTTTATTAACTACAAAAGGTGAATTTTAAGTGAATATAAGAGATAACAGACAGAGCACAGCAGATTACTGACCAAATACAGCAAAACACACAAACTAAGCTCAAAATGCTTAAGAAACAGGTTACAAAATGGAAATTCTCACCCTAAATGTTATTTTAGGCAGGTTGCAAAGTTTCTGTGGTTCAGAGTTCCAGTTATATTCCTTTTCAGACTAGACCCATGTCTCAGTTTGGACACTCCCCCTGCCTTCCCTTCAGGTGGCTTTAGCAGTCTTTCTTCTTGGGCAAACAGGCCATGAAGAGGAGTCGTCCGCTTGTCTTCCTCCCCACCCTTAAACAGGTTTTACATAAGGCGAAAATCCTTTGCTTTCCAAACTTGACCTCCTTCCAGTGGAAAGTTACAAGAAGTCCCAGGTAATGATTAGTATCAGGTGACAAGACCACCTGACTCTGTAGTATTACAGCATCCATGAATCAGTGGCCATATGGAAGTCCAAGCCTTTCCACAGTCCATTGTCCTCACTGATGGGCCATCAGCCCTGTCTGGCTTTTCCACTGTTGTACCCGATGTGTTAGCAGTGGGCATCACCCAAAGTAGCATAGCTGAAATACAGATACATAGTCAATATTTCTAACTTCAGATACAGAAATGATACAGGCATACAAATTGGATAATCACATTCAGTAAATTATAACCTGTCCAATGATATCTTACAAGACCTATCTTGCATAAAGTACATCTCAGTTATGTCATATTGATATCATAAGCATATTTCATAAATAATATAGAGTGAAACATCACAGTGGGCCACTGCCCTGATCCAGAAAGGTGACTCCTATGTTCCTGCTGGACTTCAAGCAGGCATTGGATGCAGCTGGTCATAGTGGTTAGAGTTTTCTGAGGTAATATCTTAGCCTTAACTATCTGACAACTTGTACTGCCATGATGATTGAAGTTCCTTGTGAGTCCATGGAAATTTCAATGACTGGATGTGTTTAAATTTTCCTCTGAACACCATGGTTTCAGCATCTCCATGGTGAATAGGGTGAAAGGAAACAGGTCAAATGAATTTACACCTCTCGTTAGTAGATCTGGGAAATTGATGTAAAAATATATCTTTTTTCTCCAATGAATATTTGTTCACATTTTTAGATTAATTTGATTTAACCTCTTGCACACCCATTTCTTTTCTACCCACGAATGTTTGAGAAATTGGATTTGACTGTCAAAAACGTTGATGAAAAGGAAATTTCCATCACATCTGAGCGTTCATTGAAGCCAAATTTTAAATTAATGTATGCAAACATTCACACTAGAGGTGTTCATCCATTTAGGAGACAGAAACACCACCGTGTGACTTATATGACCAATCACAACTAAACACCATAGCTCAAATTTTGAATATCTGCAATAAATCCAACAATAACATATTTGAAAAGACAGCTGTTGATTAAACTGGAATAGCAAATACACCTCTACCTTGATATAACGCTGTCCTCGGGAGCCAAAAAATCTTACCGTGTTATAGGTGAAACACCGTTATATCGAACTTGCTTTGATCCACCGGAGTGCTCAGCCCCGCCCCTCCAGAGCACTGCTTTACCACGTTATATCAAAATTCGTGTTATATCAGGTCACGTTATATCGAGGCAGAGGTGTACTTCTGAGGGACTCGTGATCTGCTTGCAGATATTCTACTTGCAGTAAAGTGGCTACATTTAACAAATTATTAGTTGCAAATTATTTACTCAGCCCTAATTACTAGTTCAGATAGTGGCCAGGAATCCCCTAAGTCTACCCAAGACTCACATGGAAGGATGAAATTAAGGGGAACACAGCACTCCTGCTCTCTCGGCTAGTTTGATCAGAGCTCCCTGCGACCCATGCTGCTTCCCACAGCTCCCAATGGCTGGGAACAAATATAAACAAAATGTTTCACAGCCTGCCAGCGGATTACCCTGATGGGCTGCGTGCTGAGGGTTGCTGACCCGTGATATAGAAGCACTTCCCATAAAAATAATAAAAACAATGATATTGTGCCTGCAGTTAAAAAAAACCACCTCACAGAGGGAATGTAGAAATCTGAAAGGCTGCAATATACTTTTCTTTTTTTTGCTTCCTGTCTGCAGTTGTGTAGTGCTGCTACATGCCATCTGCCCTGCTCCACCTCAGAGCTGACTGCATTTCAGTGGCACATGAGGTGATCCCTTTCTATTCTGTATGTTATATAGGCCTCAATCATGTAAAAACTCAAGCACATGGGTAACTTTACTCACGTAAGTAGTACTAATGACTCCAGGTGGATAAACTACACACAAGCTTAAGTGTTTGCATGATTAGAATTGACAGAAGAGGAAAAAGACTTGGATGTATTTTTTGATCACAGCATGACTTTGAGCCACCAACGTGATGCAGCCAAGAAAATGGCTAATGCAATCCTAGGATACATCAGGCGAGGTATTTCCAGTAGAGATAGGGAAGTATTATTGCCATTATACAAGGCACTAGCGAGACCTCATCTGGAATAGTGTGTGCAATTCTGGTCTCCCATGTTTAAGAAAGATAAATTCAAACTGAAACAGGTGCAGAGAAGAGCTACTGGGATGATCAGAGGAATGAAAATCTATTTTAAGAAAGGAGACTCAAGGAGCTTGGTTTGTTTAGCCTAACCAAACGCAGGCTGAGGGGAGATATGACTGCGCTATCTAAATACATCAGAGGGTTAAATGCTAGGGAAGGAGCGGAGTTATTTAAGTTAAGGGTCAATGTGGACACATGAACAAAAGGATATAAACTGGCCACCAACAAATTTAGGCTTGAAATACACAAAGGTTTCTAACCATCAGAGAAGTTCTGGAACAATCTTCCAAGGGGAGCAGTGGGGAGCAACAAACCTAACTGGCTTTAAGACTCAGCTTGATAAGTTTATGGAGAGGATGTTATAATGAGACTGTCTACAATGGCACGTAGTCCATCCGCGACTGCTAACATCAAAAAAATCACCAATGGCTAGAGATCGGATACTAAATGGGGAGGACTCTGAGTTACTACAGAGAATTCTTTCCCAGGTGTCCAGCTGGTGGGTCTTGCCCACATACTCATGGTTTAACTGATCACCATATTTTGGGTCGGGGAGGAATTTTCCCCAGGTCAGATTGGCAGAGACCCTGGGGGGATTTTCACCTTGCTCTGAACCATGGAGCACAGGTCACTTGCTGGATTAAAGTAGAGTAAATGATGGATTCTCTGTAGCTTGAAGTCCTTTAAATCATCACTTAAGCACTTCAGTAACTCAGCCAGAGGTCTATTACAGGAGTGGGTGGGTGAAGGTCTATGGCCTGCGATAGACTAGATGACCATGATAGTTCCTCTTGGCCTTAAAGTCCATGATTGGGGCCAGAGTTTGTAAATCAGTTTGTTAAGCACTTTATGATCCTCCAGAAGGAAAGGTGCTCTACAAAAGAAAGAGCATTATCACTAACTACTTCCAAAAATACAGTGGATTTTCATTCTTGGCTTCCCACAGAATAAAGACGATGCTCCATCTCCTCCAGACCTGCTTTGTTCTCCTTCTGCTATAGTTCCCCTCTCAAGCCAAAACAAATTCTCAAAACATGTGCAATTCCCGCTGATGTTAATGGGAATCTTTTGCACAAAAATGAGGATGGAATTTGGCCCATCAGTACTTGCTGTTTCCAGAACCATCAGTCTCCAGTACCTGGACTTCTCATGTCTCATCGATAGAGCAGGAATGGGTGGATGAGGAATATCTTAACTAGAAAATGGAGTTGCTCTGAGCCCAGAAAGAGAGGAAAGTAGAAGAGGACAAAACCCCAACAGTTCCTCAGCTTATTATCTGCAACAAGAACTATGTTATAAAATCAAAAGAAAACTATACAAAGGTGAAAAGGGGGTAACAGTGTGGCAAAGTTGCAACATGGGGAACTCCCTTTGCCTTCCACCCAGACCCCTTACTGCTCTAATCTTAGATTACATTAAAAATATGTTTAAAAGATTGAGGCAGGGGACTGCAGGAAAAGAAAGGACAGTCTCATGGCTAAGGCAGTTGATTGCTGCTCTCGTGAACTGGAATCCATCCCTGCCTTTGCCGGAGAGTTCCTGTGTGATGCTGGGCAAGTCACTCAAAGCAAACTTCTCCCAGATGGTCACTAATTGTGTGTTCCTCATTTTTTGGGTGCCCAATCTGAGACCCTAGGGTCTGGTTCGCGGAAGTGCTGAGCATTCACAGCTGCAACTAAAGCCAATGGCTGCTGTGCTTTGGACATATGAAGTGCCATATAATGTTAAATGCTCTGAAAAATCAGACCTTAGGAGTCTCAAATTGGGCACCTAAAATTAGCAAACATTTTTGACCTGAATGTCTTTGTGCCTCAGCTCCCCATCTGTAAAATGGAGATAAGCGCACTCCCTCATCTCACAGTGTGTTGTGAAAATAAATCCATGTTTATGAAGCATGCAGATATTATAGTGATGAGCACCACAGAAAAACCCATGAGGAAATTAATAATTCTGCATTCAGAGCACGGTCCGAATACTGTGCAGTAAATAAGGTCTGGGGCCACATATTGTATAAAGATGATAAAATAAAATATCAATTAGCTGCTTATTCAGTGAGCACCATCCATCCTGTGCACTGAATGAGGCAGCAGTGCTGTAGAAAAAACACTATGTGATCATGGAATTAAAGACTCATACACACAAAGTGGCTAAATGACAGTTGCACAACCTTAAATCTGGTATTCCCTAACTTTAAAGTGCTTGACTTTGCAACCTTAATGTTCTTTTAACATAGTTTGTGTGTGTAATTTCCTAGGGTTTAAAAAAGCAAACTGAAAACATTCATAGATTCCAAGGGCAAAAGGGACCATTGCGATCATCTAGTCTGACCTGTATAACACAGGCCATAGAACTTCCCCAAAATAATTCCTGGAGTAGATTGTCTCAAAACACATCCAGTCTTGATTTTAAAATTGTCAGTGATGGAGAATCTACCACGACCGGGGCCGTCCTTAGGCATACGCAGCGTACACAGCTGCGTAGGGCACCCGGAAATTTGAGGCACCATTCCCCTCGCTGGTCGCAGCTGGAATCCTATCTTCTCCGGCCCCTCCCCCATGCTGGGCCAGCGGGCTTCTCCCCGCTCCAACCCCGCTGGCTGAGGGCTCCAGCCTCCTGCTCTGCTGCCCCAGCCCCGGGGAGCCCAGAGCGGCACGGATGGTCACTGGAGGCCCAGTTTACTGCTGCCCGGAGTGGAGTCCCTCCCTGGATCCTGCCTGCCTGTGCCGCCAGGGGGCCAGGACATGAGGAGTGGAACTTCCACATGAGTCAGCATAGGAGGAGGAGGAGGGGGAGAGGCGGGCCAAGGGGAGAGGGAAGTGATAGTGTGCTCACTGTACCTCACACTTCCCTCACACACACACTGTCTTTCACACACAGACTGACTCTGACATCCACATACACTCTGCCTCTCACGAGTCAGAGTTCTGCAATACAGATTGTCGCATACACAGTCTCACACTCCTCAACACATACACTGTCATACAGTCACACACACACACAGGCGCTCTCTCCGTCTCTCTCACAAGCACTGGCTCTCTCTCACACTCACACATACACCTGTATTATTGTTGCTGTTATTATTGCTTGGTACCTCCTGTCAAAATGCCTGTGGTGAGCCTGGAGTGGCGAGGGCCTGCAGGAGGGCCATGGGCTCTGGCAAGATGCAGCCCCCATGTGACAGTGTGAAGTCTGCCTTGAGCCACTGTCACAGCGTCTGCTGCGTACAAAGCTTGGTGTGTGTCAGCAATGAGGAGGGTTCTGGGGGTCTGCGGGAAGAGGTGGTGGCTGTGCCCCCTCGACACACTGGGGTCAGCGGCGCTGGCTGGGGACTGCCTTCGGTGGAGCATTGGGGTATCAGTTTAATAATACTGCGTAGGGCCCCACAAAACCTAAGGACAGCCCTGACCACGGCACCTGGTAAACTGTTCAAATGGTTCATTATTCGCACCATTAAAAACTTATGCTGCATTTCCAGTATGAATTTGGCTAGGCTCAACTTCCAGCCATTGGATTATGTTACACCTTTCGCTGTTAGCTTAAAGAACCTATTATTAAATATTTTTCCACATGTAAGTACTTACAAACAGTAATCAAGTCACCTCTTAACCTTCTCTTTGTTAAACTAAACAGATTGAGCTCCTTTGGTATAATCCATGTTTCCTAATCCTTTAATCATTCTCGTGATTCTTCTCTGAACCCTCTCCAACTTATCAACATGCTTCTTGAACTATGAGCGCCAGAACTGGACACAGTATTCCAGCAGCAGTGCCACACACAGAGGTAAAATAACCTCTCAACTCCTACTTGAGATTCCCCTGTTTAAGGATCCTGGGCTTGCATTAGTACTTTTGGCCACAGCATCGCACTGGGAGCTCATGTTCAGCTGACTGTGCCTCACTATTCCAAAAATCTTTTTCAGAATCACTGCTTCCCAGGTTGGGGCTCCTATCGTATAAGTATGACCTACATTATTTGTTCCTAGATGTATACTTTTAGCCATATTAAAATGCATATTGTTTGCTGGCGCCTAGTTTATATCAAGTGCTCCACATTGCTCTCAAGCAGTGACCTCTCCTCTTCATTATTTACAATTCCCCCAATTTTTGTGTCATCCACAAACTTTATCAGTGATGATTTTATGTCTTCTTCCAGATTCATTGATAAAAAATGTTAAATAGTATAGGGCTAAGAATCAGTCCCAGAGGGGACCTGATAGAAACATACCCACTTAATGATGATTCCCCATTTACAATTATGTTTTGAGTAAACAGTTAGCCAGTTTTAATTTATTTAAAGCTTGCCATATTGATTTTATCTTTTTAAAATCAAAATATCAGGCAGTACCAAGTCAAATGCCTTATAAAAGTCTAAGAACATTACAAAATCCCATTATCTTTATCAACCAAACTTATCTCATCAAAAAAGATATCAAGCTAGTCCGACAGCATCTATTTTCCATAAACCCATGTTGATTGGCATAAATTATATTACCCTCCTTTAATTCTTTATTAATTGAGTCCCATATCAGCTGCTCCATTATCTTGCATGGGATCAATGTCAGGCTGATTGGCCTATAACTACTTGGATCATCCCATTTACCCTTTTCAAAAATTGGCACATTAGTTTTCTTCTAGTCTTCTGGAACTTGCCCAGCACTCTAAGACTTATTGAAAATCAATAGTCCAGCAAACTCCTCAGTCACATACTCCCGAGATACTTGTGGACTATAAAAAATGTTATCATCCTATGATGAGACTAGAACATCTCTTTTTCCACAGTCCACTCCTGACTTTTTGCACCACAAAGGGTATGTCTACACTATGGGATTATTCCGATTTTACATGAACTGGTTTTGTAAAACAGATTGTATAAAGTTGAGTGCACGCGGCCACACTAAGCACATTAATTAGGCAGTGTGCGTCCATGTACCGAGGCTAGCGTCGATTTCCTGAGCGTTGCACTGTGGGTAGCTATTCCGTAGCTATCCCATAGTTCCCGCAGTCTCCTCCGCCCCTTGGAATTCTGGGTTGAGATCCCAGTGCCTGATGGGGCAAAAAACATTGTCGCAGGTGGTTCTGGGTACAGCCTCACCCCTCCCTCCGTGAAAGCAGCGGACAACCGTTTCACGCCTTTTTTCCTGGGTGAACTGTGCAGACGCCATTCCACAGCAAGCATGGACCCTGCTCAGATTAAGACCGCAATCGTGGACGTTGTAAACACCTCGTGCATTCTCGCGCAGTCTATGCTGAACCAGGACCTGCAAAGCCAGGCGAAGAGGAGGCGGCTACGGCAGAGCGGCGACGAGAGTGATGAGGACATGGACACAGAATTCTCTCAAACTGCGGGCCCCTGCACTTTGGAGATCCTGCTGGTAATGGGGCATGTTCTAGCCATTGAACGTCGATTCTGGGCCCGGGAAACAAGCACAGACTGGTGGGACCGCATAGTTTTGCAGGTTTGGGACGATTTGCAGTAGCTGCGAAACTTTCGGATGCGTAAGGGCACTTTCATGGAACTTTGTGACTTGCTTTCCCCTGCCCTGAAACGCCAGAATACAAAGATGAGAGCAACCCTCACAGTTGAGAAGTGAGTGGCAATAGCCCTCTGGAAGCTTGCAATGCCAGGCAGCTACCGGTCAGTTAGGAATCAGTTTGGAGTGGGCAAATCTACTGTGGGGGCTGCTGTGATGCAAGTAGCCAAAGCAAACATTAAGCTGCTGCTACGAAAGGCTGTGACTCTGGGAAACGTGCAGGTCATAGTGGATGGCTTTGCTGCAATGGGATTCCCTAACTGGGGGTGGGGGAGGTGGCAACAGATGGAACCCATATCCCTATCTTGGCACCGGAGCCCCAGGGCACCCACTACATAAACTGCAAGGGATACTTTACTTTTCCATGGTGCTGCAAGCACTGGTGGATCACAAGGGACGTTTCACCAACATCCACATGGAATGGCCAGGATGGGTTCATGACGCTCGCATCTTCAGGAACACTACTCTGTTTAAACGGCTGCAGCAAGAGAATTACTTCCTAGACCTGAAAATAACAGTTGGGGATGTTGAAATGCCTGTAGTTATCCTGGGGGACCCAGCCTATCCCTTGATGCCATGGCTTATGAAGCCATACACAGCCAGCCCGGACAGTAGTCAGGAGCTGTTCAACTACAGGCTGAGCAAGTGCAGAATGGTGGTAGAATGTGCATTTGGCTGTTTAAGGCACACTGGTGCACATTACTGACTCGCTCAGACCTCAGCCAAACCAATGTCCCCATTGTTATTGCTGCTTGCTGTGTGCTCCACAATCTCTGTGAGAGTAAGTGGAAGACCATTATGGCGGGGTGGGAGGCTGAGGCAAATCACCTGGCTGCTGATTACGCACAGCCAGACACCCGGGCGATTAGAAGAGCACACCACGAAGCAGTGCGCATCAGAGAAGCTTTGAAAAAGAGTTTCATCACAAGCCAGGGTATGGTGTGACTGTTGTGTTTGTTTCCCCTTGATGAACCCCTCCCCCCACCTCCGATTGACTCATTCCCTGTAAGCAACCCACCCTCCCACTTCGATTACAGCTTGCTTAAGGAAATAAAGTCACTATCGTTTAAAAATCATGTATTCTTTATTAAAAAATCATTATAAAAAGAGAGAGAGAACTGACAAGGTATCCCGGGTGTGGTTTGGGAGGAGGATAGGAGGGAAGGAAAAGGCCACTAAAAATATTTCAAAGTAATGACAGCCTTTTGGTTCGGCTGTCCACGGGTATGGAGTGGGCGGGTGCACGAAGCCTTCCCCCACGTGTTCTTACATGTCTGGGTGAGGAAGACATGGAACGTGGTGAGTGGTGAGGGTGGTTACACAGGGGCTGCAGTGGCACTCTCTGACCCTACTGCTGTTCCTGAAGCTCCACCAGACGTCAGAGGATGTCAGTTTGATCACACAGCAGCCCCAGAGTTGCATCCCGCCACCGCTGATCTTCCTGCCTACACCTCTCATCTCGAGCATGTCTCCTGTCCTCACGTTGGTCCCTCCTGTCCTCATGTTCACTGGCATCTTTCCTGTAATTTGATACCATGGCCTTCCACTCATTCAGATGAGCTCTTTCATTGCGGGTTACTTCCATGATTTCTGAGAACATTTCGTCTCGCATCTTTTTTTTCCTCCGCCTTATCTGAGATAGCCTTAGGGATGGAGTAGGGAGGCTTGAAAAATTTGCAGCTGCAGGAGGGAGGGAAAAAAGGGAGAGAAGTATTTTAAAAGATACATTTTACAGAACAATGCTTATACTCTTTCACAGTGAACAACACTATTCACCTTACACGGTACATGTGATTTCACTACAAGGTCGCATTTTGCATCTTAATATTGAGCGCCTGTGGTTCTGGTGTTAGAGATCTCACAGACGCAGGTCTGGGCAGCAGAATTCAGCTTGCATGTGGCCATGGTAAGCTATTGTCTTTCGGTTTCTGCAGCCTTCATATACACAGTGCCCTCCTTTCCCAAATACCAAGCAAATCCCGTTCAGTGATGCTTCTTTCCTGTTAACATGCAGCAGCAGAAACCACCCCCTCATCCAATTCTGTGGGATGATCGCTTTACCCCTCCCCCCACCGCGTGGCTGGTATCATGGAAGATCACTGCTAATCACCCCCCTTCCCCTCCTACTGCGTGGCTGTTAGCAGGGAAGATCCCTGCTAGCCAAACGTGAAAAAGCTTAGCACCATTACCCCCCACCCCGCTTGGCTACCTGCAAGGAAGGATTTATTTTAAGCAACAGGCAAACAGCCCAGTAGGAATGGCCATCTCTGTCCCCTTAATTAAATTCCTGAATTTCAGCCAGGTTACCATGAATGATATCACTCTCCTGAGGATAACACAGCGAGCTAAAGAACAGATGTTGCTTGAATGCCAGCAATCACCGGGACCATATGCAGCTAGGCTTTGTCATGCAACGATACCAGATTACTTGCTACATGCATGGTGTGGTCAAGTGTCCTACCATGGTGGACGGAATAAGGCTGCCTTGCCCAGAAACCTTCTGCAAAGGCTTTTGGAGTACCTCCAGGAGAGCTTCATGGAGATGTTCCTGGAGGATTTCCGCTCCATCCCCAGACATATTAACAAACTTTTCCAATAACTGTACTGGCTGCGAATGCATCCCAAGTCCTCAGGGCAAATCAATCATTAAAAAACGCTTGCTTTTAAACCATGTCTTATATTTACAAAGGTACACTCACCAGAGGTCACTTCCATGGCTTCATTGTCTGGGCTACTGGCTTGGGAGGGCTGGGATGGTAATTCTGTCTGGGTGAGAAAAAGCTCCTGGCTGTTGGGGAGAACTGAGTGCTGTGTGCTCTCTGCAAGCTCGTTCTTCTCTTCCTCCTCCCCATCTTCCCCGTCTGCAGAATCTTCAGCCATGGCTGAGATTACCACCCCCACCTCGGAATCCACAGACAGGGGTGGGGTAGTGGTGGCGCAGCCCCCTAAAATTGCATGCAGCTCAGTGTAGAAGCGGCATGTTTTCGGCCCTGCCCCAGACTTTCCGTTTGGTTCTTTGGTTTTCTGGTAGGCTTGTCTGAGCTCCTTAACTTTCACTCTGCACTGCACTGAGTCCCTGGTGTGGCCTTTCTCCATCATAGCCTTGGAAATTTTTTCATATGTTTTTTCATTTCATCTTTTGGAACGGAGTTCTGTTAGCACAGAATCCTCTCCCCATATAGCGATCAAATCCAGTACCTCCCATGCGGTCCATGCTGGAGCTCTTTTTCGATTCTCAGGAGACTGCATTGTTACCTGTGCTGATGAGCTTTGCGTGGTCACCTCTGCTGATCAGCTCTCCACACAGGGCAAACAGGAAATGAAATTCAAAAGTTTGCGGGGCTTTTCCTGCCTACCTGGCCAGTGCATCCGACTCCAGATGGCTTTCCAGAGCGGTCACAATGGTGCAGTGTGGGATACCGCCTGGAGGCCAATACCGTTGATTTGCAGCCACACTAACTCTAATCCGATATGGTAATACCGATTTCAGCGCTACTCCTCTTGTCTGGGAGGAGTACAGAAACCGGTTTAAAGAGCCCTTTATATCGCTATAAAGGGCCTCCTTGTGTGGACGGGTGCAGCGTTAAATCAGTTTAACTCTGCTAAAATCAGTATAAACACATAGTGTAGACCAGGCCAGAAACCTGTTCAGACTCCATTAACTGGATCTCCACACTGTGCTGCTTTTAGGTTTCTTCCACCAACACCTTTGGGTTTGCGCAGAAATACTAGGTACAATGTCCCTTGTCTTGTATCCTCAGATCTTTTCCCAGGACCCAAGAGGAGGAGGGGATAGGTTTCCCTTCCTGAAGATCTCTCTGGCTCTGGACTCAGTTAGCCTGCTCCTCCCCCTTGCATTGCCTTCCTGTGCCTTATCAGTACTCATCTGATGGCTAATAAATCCCTTAGTTTACCCAGCCTGCTATCCTGATTCGTTTCAATCCCCAACCAGACCTCTCTGAGGGAGCTTTCTAGTGTCAGCGTGATCAGAGTGCAGGGAATTAACAGGTGAGCCTGCACTCTGTCACATTCTGTTCTGTATTTCTAAAAGCAGCAAAGAATCCTGTGGCACCTTATAGACTAACAGACGTATGTTAGTCTATAAGGTGCCACAGGATTCTTTGCTGCTTTTACAGATCCAGACTAACATGGCTACCCCTCTGATACTGTTCTGTATTTGGGGACATATTTATTGAACTCTTCTGCCTTATTATTGGTAACTCTACCATTTCCATCTAGTAATGAACTGTGATGCTCTGTACCTCAGAGGAACCCTCTATATCCCCATGTTCATCTTTATAAAAAAATTGTGTGGCATCCAATGCAAAGTTTGTCATGTTGGGTGTCTTCAGACGGCTCATGACGCACTAAGCACGGTTGTTACAGTGATGTTATAGTAACTGTTACAGTAATTGTTATAGTAATGTTATAGGTTATAATTTCATGTATGTAGTTATGAAGCTGAAATGTATCCTCATGGTTTAAAATAAGCCCAGGCAAAAACTCTCCAAGAGCAGAGAGGCAGTTCACACCTCATCAGGGCAGGTATGGGACAAACCCAGCCCAGCGTCACAGGAACAAAGGATGCTGGCCTAGACAGCAACAAAAGAATCTGTTGGACTCTCGAGGGAGTCACCCCCCTTCCTTTGGTCAGTTTGGAACTGCGATGAGGTGATGCTCATCTGACTCTGAAGCGGCGTGGGGCAAAGCCAAGAGGGAAAAAAGAACATGATAAAAGGGAGAGACATTTGCCATGCTCTTCCTCTCTCTTCCACCTACACCTACACACACCACACCAAGCAACTGAAGTGCTGATCAAAGGGAAGAGCCTGGCTGAAGAGCAACCAGATAGCCTGTGGCGAGAAGCATCTAAATTTGTAAGGGCATTGAAAGTGTTAAGATCACCGTAGAATGCATTTTGCTTTTATTTCATTTGACCAAATCTGACTTGTTATGTTTTGACTTATAATTACTTAAAATCTATCTTTATAGTTAATAAATTTGTTTATTCTACCTGAAGCAGTGCATTTGGTTTGAAGCATGTCAGAGGCTCCCCTTGAGATAACATGCCTGGTACATATCAATTTCTTTGTTAAATTGACAAACTCATATAAGCTTGCAGAGTCCAGTGGGCATAACTGGACACTGTAAGACAGAGGTTTTTAGGGTTCTGTCTGGGACCAGAGATATTGGCTAGTGTCATTTGCTTGCAAGCATCTGGGAGCAGCTTACATGCCAGAGGCTGAGCGTGAACAGCCCAGGAGTGGGGGTTCTCACAGCAGAGCAGGGTAAGGCTGGCTCCCAGAGTCAAGGTTTGGAGTCACCTAGCAGATCTGGTGTCCAGATAACACCAGAAGGGAATGTCACATGAACCAATGCCATTGTCAGGATTCTTTTTGTTCCTAATATATTTTAAAAACTCCTTGTTGTCCTTAACTCTGCTGGGCATAGATTTTACCTTGTATCCCTTGGCTTCCCCAAATCCATTTTCTACAATTCTTAACTTCTGATTTATATTCTTGACTATCAACTACCCCTTTGTTATATATAATTTTTATTTTTTACAGCTGCCTTCACTTCCCCTCTAAACCAGGTTGGCTTTTAACAAGAACAGCCTTCTTCCTTGATTGTGGTTTTTTGGGTCTCTAGTAAAGTGTTCTTAAATTATTCCAAATTATTATTCACATTTTTCTGATTAAATTCTTCCTCCCAGCTGATTTGACTCATAATTATTTTCATCTTTGTGAAACTGATACTTTTAAAGCACACATATATATTATTGGTCTGGATTTTATTCTGCTTGCACTTTATAAATGTGACCAAGTCATGATCACTTGTACCTAAGCTACCATTAATTTTTAGTTCTGTGATCAGCTTTTCTTTATCTGTTAGGCTAAAGTCTAACATAGAATTCCCCCATGGTGGTTGCAACACCTTTTGAGTTAGGAAATTGTCATCTATTGTGTTTAGAAATTCCAAGGATGTTTTCCTGCATGAGACCTCCAGTACATATAATTCAAACAGAAGTCCCCATGATCATAAAGCCTTTTTTTCCTGCATATCACAGATAGGTACGTAAAGAAGTGGTCATCCTGTTCCCTAGTGTGATTTGGTGGTCAGTAACAGACACCAGCTGATACCCTCATCTTGTGCTTTTGTGTTAGGATATTGATCCTTAAGCATTCAAGATGATTTTCTTCTGAGTCATCAGTGACTCAGAAACAGGTAATGCCATTTTTGATCTAGAGTACCATTCCACCACCCTTTTTGCCTACCCAATCCTTCCTAATAGGTTATAGCCATTAATTTTAACATTCCAGTTGTGCGAATTCTCCCATCAGGTTTCAGTAATACCAACTAGATTGAATTTATGCTCATAAATGAGCAATTGCAATTCCTCTTGTTTGTTACCCAGGCTCCTGGGACTGGTGTATAGGCAATTCAGGATTTTTTTCTCTTCATGTCATGTAACTTGGCTCCTTGATTAATTTTATTTTCAACACCTTGATTTTGTGCTGACTGAGAGCTCATATCTGCCCTCTTTTTACCCTCCCCTTTCGTTATTTGTTTTACCCCCTTTTGACTATTCTAGCCAGCCTGTCTCCAAGGAGATTGGTCCCTCTTCTACTGAGGTGGAGGCCATCCAAACTATGTAGCCCCTTCTCCCCACAGAAGGTGGACAAGTGTTCCACAAAACCAAAGTCCTCCATCCTACAAGACTAATTAGTCAACAGTTCACTTTCAGAATCTTCTGCCTTCTGTTTTTCTTTGCTTGAAGGACAGGAAGGATCTCAGAGAAGATGGCTTGGGCATTCTCTCTCTTCAGCATGCGGCACCAGATTGACACCCACATGAATCATCAGCAGGGCAGGAACCTTTAAATTCACTGCATAGAACTCTGCTGCTCGAACTAACAGAGGAACTGATAGCAGTAGTAGGTCTGGAGACTCTCACTAATAACCAAACTTCTATACAAACGGACTTCACTAGAATAAGACAGGAGATCTACATTACTCACTTCACCTCTCTACAAAGGAAAAAGGACTGTAAGCTGTCTAAACTCCTACCTGCCACATGGGGCCACAACCGTGGTACCCCTAACCCACCCAGCAATATCGTCAATCTATCCAACTACACACTCAGCCCAGAAGAAAAGTCTGTCCTATCTCGGGGACTCTCTTTCTGCCCTGCCACCCCCACCAACATGATACAGTTCTGTGGCGATCTGGAAGCTTACTTTCGCCGTCTCCGACTCAAAGAATACTTCCAGGACAACACTGAACAGTGCACTGATACACGGCTGCCCTCCCACCAACAGCACAAGAAGAAGAAGTCCACCTGGACTCCTCCTGAGGGTCGAAATGACAGCCTGGACCTATACATTGAATGCTTCCGCCAGCGTGCACAGGCAGAAATCGTGGAACAACAACATCGCTTGCCTCACAACCTAAGTCGTGCAGAACGCAATGCCATCCACAGCCTCAGAAACCACCCTGACATTATCATCAAAGAGGCTGATAAAGGAGGTGCCGTTGTCATCATGAACAGGTCTGACTACCAAAAGGAGGCAGCCAGACAACTCTCCAATACCAAATTCTACAGGCCACTTCCCTCAGATCCCACTGAGGAATACACTAAGAAACTACAGCATCTACTCAGGCACTCCCTACACTAACACCAGAAGAAATCAACATACCCTTAGAGCCCCGACCAGGGTTATTCTATCTACTACCCAAGATCCACAAACCCGGAAATCCTGGACGCCCCATCATCTCGGGCATTGGCACTCTCACAGAAGGACTGTCTGGATATATGGACTCTCTACTCAGACCCTATGCCACCAGTACTCCCAGTTATCTCCGTGACATCACTGATTTCCTGAGGAAACTACAATGCATTGGTGACCTCCCAGAAAACACCATCCTAGCCACCATGGATGTAGAGGCTCTCTACACAAACATCCCACACACAGATGGAATACAAGCTGTCAGGAACACTATCCCTGATGACGCCACAGCACAACTGGCTGCTGAGCTCTGTGCCTTTATACTTACACACAACTACTTCAAATTTGATCACAATACATATCTCCAGATCAGTGGCGCTGCTATGGGCACCAGCATGGCCCCACAATATGCCAATATCTTTATGGCCGACCTGGAACAACGCTTCCTCAGCTCTCGTCCACTCACGCCCCTTCTCTACCTACGCTACATTGATGACATCTTCATCATCTGGATCCATGGGAAGGAGACTCTGGAAAAATTCCACCACGATTTCAACAGCTTCCACCCCAGCATCAACCTCAGCCTGGACCAATCTACACGGGAGGTCCACTTTCTTGACACCACGGTGCAAATAAGTGATGGTCACATTAACACCACCCTATATCGAAAACCCACCGACCACTATGCCTACCTTCATGCCTCCAGCTTCCATCCCGGGCACATCACACGATCCATTGTCTACAGCCAAGCACTGAGGTACAACCGCATCTGCTCTAACCCCTCAGACAGAGACCAACACCTACAAAATCTCCACCAAGCATTCTCAAAACTACAATACCCGCACGAGGAAATAAGGAAACAGATCAACAGAGCCAGACGTGTACCCAGAAGCCTCCTACTGCAAGACAAACCCAAGAAAGAAACCAACAGGACTCCACTGGCCATCACATACAGCCCCCAGCTAAAACCCCTCCAACGCATCATCAAGGATCTACAATCCATCCTGGACAATGATCCCAGACTTTCACAGGCCTTGGGTGGCAGGCCAGTCCTTGCCCACAGACAACCTGCCAACCTGAAACATATTCTCACCAGTAACTGCACACCGCACCATAATAACTCTAGCTCAGGAACCAATCCATGCAACAAACCTCGATGCCAACTCTGCCCACATATCTACACCAGCGACACCATCACAGGACCTAACCAGATCAGCCACACCATCACTGGTTCATTCACCTGCACATCCACCAACGTAATATACGCCATCATATGCCAGCAATGCCCCTCTGCTATGTACATCGGCCAAACTGGACAGTCTCTACGGAAAAGGATAAATGGACACAAATCAGACATTAGGAATGGCAATATACAAAAACCTGTAGGAGAGCACTTCAACCTCCCTGGCCACACTATAGCAGACCTTAAGGTGGCCATCCTGCAGCAAAAAAACTTCAGGACCAGACTTCAAAGAGAAACTGCTGAGCTTCAGTTCATCTGTAAATTTGACACCATCAGCTCAGGATTGAACAAAGACTGTGAATGGCTTGCCAATTACAGAACCAGTTTCTCCTCTCTTGGTTTTCACACCTCAGCTGCTAGAACAGGGCCTCATCCTCCCTGATTGAACTGACCTCGTTATCTCTAGCTTGCTTGCTAGCATATATATACCTGCCCCTGGATATTTCCATTACATGCATCTGAGGAAGTGGATATTCACCCACGAAAGCTCATGCTCCAAAACGTCTGTTAGTCTATAAGGTGCCACAGGATTCTTTGCTGCTTTTACAGTAGTAGGTCATCTTCCAATATGTGGACCAGCCCTAAAGGAGGGTAAGCTACATATTTCGACACTGTATTACTCTGCCATTTGCCGACTCCAGAGGAATGGTTGAAACTCAGGAATACTGGGTTCAACTGCAGGTGCTCTAGTTGGCACAGAGTCTGGTAACCCTGTTCCCTCCAAGCCTGAACTCTTATGCCCACTCCAGTTTGTCTTTACCCTGCCCCCACCTTATCGTTCCTTTTCCAGTCTCATCAAGATAGTCCCAGGCACCATTCCCTGAGACTCCTCATTCCAGTTCCACACTCCCTGTCCAGCTAGTCGCATTGTACCCACTACCTGGGATCCTCATCCAATTACAGTCTTGCCCCTCACTCATCCCAGTTCCAGCTCTCCTCATAGGGCCCTTGTTCTACTCCCCTTGCCCACCTAGTCCTACCTCCTCCCTGCCACTCCAGCTCCTCATCCAATCTCAGTTTCCCATTCCCCTCTTCTCCCCACCCCTCCCAATTTCTTGTTGGCTTCTTGTTTCAGTATCATGGCCCAGACAGCTTCCCCCTGCAGTTGGGTCCTGATCCCAATCTCCCCTCCCATCCCTCCTCCTCAGCTCCTTGTCTGTCCCACCCACCCTCTGAGGCCTGACACCTCACACCTCTGCATTTGAGTCAGGCGGCTTCATCCACCACTCTGTCTGGGGCCCTCCAGTGGGAGCACTGACAGCACAGGAGCAAGAGTCTGCCTGCTCTTAGTTCCAGTGCCACAACAGCTTGCCGTTTCTAAGAGCAGGAATTGCAAGGAAAATTCTGCTCAGATCCTGCTTTGGAGCATGCTCAGTGAGAGGGATTCTTCAAGGAATTTAGCTGGCAAACTCTCACAACTTTCTACTGAGCATGTGCAAACTTAGATTTTTCAGAGGCTTATAACTTTGCCAAATTTGGGCAGCTTTTCATGAGAATAGTGAAAGGCACATCTGGGACACCAAAGTAATCCACTTGCCAAATTTCTAGTCCTTGCTCCAAAGTATGGGGCCTCTTAACAAAATATATGTAATAATTTTTAACATGTATTAATGTATTTTTCCTTAATCTCATTCTCAGAAACAGCTGAAATTTTTTTTTGCCACAGCTTCTACTCCTATCACATAATACTTGTGTGATGGGACATGGCATGGGAAGAGAATCAGCACAAGGGAATGAATATATTTGACAGGAGTTCAGGTGATCAAGCAGACCCACAGCCAGCCGAAACAAGTGAGTGTAGCAGTGCAGGGAAACAACTCATGTTCTCTCAGCTACCCTTTCCCACTTACAGGCCACAGAGAAAGCAAGTTCTTAGAGCACCAGAAGCGTGTCTTGGAACAATAAAATTGGTAAATGTGTGTCTTTGGGAAGGTGGAGGAGCTGAGCAACTGCCAGTGAGGACTGGGAATAAACATCAGCATATTCTGATGACAACCTGAATTTTTCAGTTCTCATTTGCACCAAAACTCCGCCAAGATCTACAGGTTAGAACACAATTCCATGCCCAAATCAAACTCCAGCTCCGAATAGATCAACTGCTTTTTGAGAGAACATCTCTCCATGACATGCAAAAGGAGTGGGGCTCAGTGGAAGAGAGGTTAGTCTGATCTGGACTTCACTAAATAAACCCACAGCTATTCATATCCAGCACCTCCACCCCCATGCAGGGCCAATTGGATTGAGCGTTTTGAGGCATGTGATGAATGGGACAAAAACCACAAAAGGGATGCAAAGAACCTACCACAGAGTTAGATTTCCTTAACCAAGTTTGTAATCCCTCTTGGATCAAGAAGTCATGCCAGTGACTCACAGTGGAGCAACAACGTACAAGAAACAAAAACACATACATTGACTTTTTAGGCATATCTTCACTGGAAATTAAAACAAGTCTCTCATTTCTCACAGTGCCACTCACCAGAGACAACACACTCATTCTCTGCTACGTGCAAGGACTATACTGAAAATTGCTTTAGTTGCCACCAGCTCCTATCCTTAAAAGGAATCAGATTAGCAGGAAGGCAGCTCTGGGTCAGAAGCATGCCTGCTATTTTTGTTCTGAAATAGATGTTGTGCCAGCTGTTCACTTCTGGAAACAAAGTTGAAGTTAACGATGAAAAATACCCTTAACCCTATCAGTTTGATGAGTGCCAGGCTAAAGCCAAAATTTTCAAAAATAGATGGCTAAAGTTAGGCTTCTAAATCCATATTCAGGCACTGGCAGGGCTCAGGGCTTTTGAAAACTAGGCCATCAACTTAGGCGCCTACATATGGATTTTGAAAATCTTGACCTAACTCTCTAATAGCTAGTAATTCATATATATAAAGTCGGTACGTACACACACAGGCAATCATAATATTTTCTTTCTGATCATAGATCTAGGATCAGTGAGGAAAGTTTGCAGTTCCTGAGAGAATTTGTATTAATCAGCCAGAGCATTTCAAGGCCTCGCAGGTCACAAGATACCAGATCTTAATGACAGTATGATCTAAAAGATATACTCAAAGCTCTGCCATGAGCTTACCGGGTGCTTTGGCCAAGATTTTCAAAAACAGGAGCCTCTTAACTCCATATTTAGATGACTATAAAAGTAGCCTGGATTTTCAGAAGTGCTGGGCACCCAGAATGCGGTACTAAGATAAATCCCAGAGCCACAGGGCGCTCAGCATTTTTTAAAAATCACTTATTTAGAAGTCTCAATATGGATTTATGAGCCTAGTTTTAGGCTCCTGGTTTTGAAAATTTTGATCTTAACCTCTTATATCTTTCAGTTTTCTCATCTTTGAAAAGGGAATGATACATATGCACTTCCCAAAGGTGCTGTGAGTCTTCATTAATTCTTGAAAAGTGGTGGCAAAATGTAAAGTGCAAGTATTATTTCAATAAAATCCACCTTGCTTTTTTCCTTCTTCAGGCTCCAATGCAGGAAAGCACTTACGTATGTGCATATCGGATGGTATTATCATCTCCCCACTTTATAACATTATGTAGAAGGCCAAAAATGCATTAAGTCTTCAGCTCCATCTCCCAGGGAATACACAGTTTAACTTGCCGTTTGCTCTCACACTAACTTTCTCTAAGTATTACTGTTTCTCAGCCTTGTCCTTCCCATTAGATCAGTGTTTTGGATTATTTTTCTCTAAATGTACGAGTTTCTCTTTTCCCAGGATCTTACTCATTTTTTATTTCCTCCCCATATTTCTAGCTTCTCTAGGTTTTTTTTTATTATTTTCTGATGTTTCCAATACTTCTCATTTGAGTGCTATCTGTGAATTTAATAGTGTGCTGTTTTACCTCCTTTTAGATCATCAATATATTTATTAACTATGCAAAGACCTAAAAATAATTCTAGCAGTATCCTGCTGGACATTGACAACTGAACATAAGTACCAGTGTATACTATAGCTAAGAAGGTTAATGTGATTCTTGGATGCATAAGCGGGGGACTATAAAAAAAATGGGTAAGAAGGTGATATTACCTCTGTGTATGGCATTAATAAGACCTTTACTGGAATGCTGTGTCCAAGTTCAGGAGTCTGTTCTTCAGAAAGAATGCTGACAAATTGGAGCGGGTCCACAGAAGGGCTACGAGATTGAATAGAGGTCTGGAAAACATGTCTTACAGTGAGAGCATAAAGCTCAATCTATTTAGTTTATCCCAGAGAAGGTTAAGATGTGACTTGATCATAGTCTACAAGAACCTATACTGGAAAGAGCAGATGGCTCTTTAACCGAGCAGAAAATGCATAACAAGAGCCAAATTCATCACAGAGCAGGTCATTAACCATTGGAACACCTTCCCAAAGGGATACAGTGGATTTTCCTTCACTTGCAGTCTTTAAATCATGGCTTATTTTTTTTTAAATAATACTATAGCTCAATCTGAAGTTATAGACTTGATACAGAAATTATTGGATGCATTTCTTTGGCCTGTGGAGTCAGACTAAGCTGTCACATAATGGTTCCTTCCGGCCTCAAAATCTGCCAGTCAATGAAAACCTCGTCTCAGATTGATACACTGTGGTTTATTATTATTGTGCTTTGTTTGCTGTGTTCCAATCAGTTTTCAATCCATTTGACAAGTGTGCATTAGCAATCCAATTTGAATTCATGTTATTGAGAGTAAGATATCATGTGATAACACCTTTACTAAAAGATCTACCAAGTTCCCTCCATCCATTCATTTTGTAATACTGTCAGATAACAGTCAAGTTTGGCTGGAAAACTTTTTTTGCCAAAATAAACTGATGGGTGTCTTCCTTTGAGACACTTTAAAGAGACCTGATTTTCAGGGGGCGGGTGCTCAGCACTTGATGAAAATGACGCTGCTTTAAGTTGTGTCAAGCTAAAAACCCAAAAACAGAGGGAACCAAAATCACTAATCTTTTTGGAAAATCTTGGCTGTACATATATCATAGGTCAGCAAACTGATTTTCATGAAAATTTGGGAGAATAAAAAATAAAAGTGTATTCCCAGATTGAGAGAACCCATCAGCTAAGAATAGGATGATGAGTTATAAACTTTTCAAAAAGGAGATTTACAATGGAAACTCTGACAAACCCTGAACTCTAGCAATATCTCTAGGCACCATCCTAAGCCACAACATCTTTCAAACTTGTTGGGGACTTTTAAACTGGGCTAAATATAAATGTAGAAATGGAGAAAATATATATATATATATATTGTTAAGGAAAGAACAGGTGCTCTTTAAAGGCAGAGTAAAAAAAAGAAGAGCCATCCATGCAAACACCAAACTGAGCAGACTTGACCAGCTGCAAAAGCATCACACGTGCCCTCCTTCCTTTCAGGATTCTCCTAGTCTGTCAGCCATAATCATCTCTCCCCAGAGAAGCTCTCCTGTGGCAGAGCCTGAGGACTCTCAAGCCTTTTCACCTCATTCACCCAATATATTCACACAATTCCACCCTCTGACCTCTCAGGGATTACTGAATTTCTGAAAATAACATGCACAGAACAGCTGGTGTGGACAGAAATGTCTTGAATGTAAATACCGTGGGCCCGGAGACAAGGTTTGTGTCCCTTCTTCTGTCCCCACCCCCGGCCTGATCCTCACCCACATCAAGCGCAGGAGTCTACTTTAAAACAGAAAACAATTCAGAGTACTAGGAGGAAGACAAAGGATTCAAGCACTATTGGCTATCATGTCTGAGTTTATACTGAAACCCACTATTCTGCCAACAACAATGGTCTGATCAATAAGAGGCCTTTAACATTTCAAGATTTACCTAGGCCTGCATCAAAATGAAGAGATGATGTTTTTTTCCCTAGGTTGCATTTGATCACTTCTCACCCCCTCTTGATGCAGTATATGGGTGGGCAGGTATAGGCACAGTTTGCAGGTTACACCACACACACCAGTTCCATTGTTCAGAAGCTTCTATCCATATATGAAGGCATATTATAATCAATTGTTAGACCAGGACCATCTTGTAATGCTCAGAATTCGGGCTTCCCACCCCTCCAAAGGCAGAGGAATAGTTATAATAACTGACTCATATACCATCACCTCTTATTCAAATCATCGCAAAACATTTTTTAAACTAGCACAAAATAGCAATTGAAGTGGCAGAGGTTAAGAATGTGAAACAGTTAAATATAGCTATTGGAACATAAATTTGCCATAGCAAGTCAGAGCTAAGTATTTTGCGTTTAGCAGTAGCCTGTATCTGATGCTTCAGTGAAAGGTGAAAAGTACCCATAGTGCACCTGGAGAATTTTGCTATCCAATCACCAGGAGTCAAAGTAGTATGGTTTTTACCATCTTGTCAAGCTAGTTTTTAGATGGTGCTACCTTGCTTAGTCCTTAGAGCATGCTACTTCTGAATCTAAACCTTCCTAGACAAAGAACCTCTAATTTTTATAACTTCCTTGCTGTTAACTTAGTGTAAACCACTGCTGTGCTGTGTGCCTGAGTCTGCAGACAGCCAGAAATAAGGGGTGTAAACTACCTCATTCATCTGAATGTCACGTTAGCTATGAAGCATAGTGATTTATTTTAGTGTTGACATTTACATTATTTCTCTGCTGATCAAATAAAAAAAGAGGATGAGTGATAAGCTGATGGTCGTGCATGCAGAGCATGCAAAAACCAGAGAGGGATACCACAAAGATCTGCTACCAGTGGTGTCTCATTTTGGTGTCTGAAGTGGGAGGGACCTGCTTTGCGGTGGTATTTAGGAGAGTACCATAATTATTTTTTCCAATTCAACCCCTGTGGATCATACAAGTTAGAAATGGCAACATTCCTTCCATTTCCAGACTTGACTTGCTCACAAAGGAGTTGGTTACAGACATTGCAATAGCCAGACTGAGTAGATTAAGTCGCTTACTAACTACAGCAAGATAAGATGCAAGACAGTGTATTATACTCATTTATAAATGCGCTTCTGCCCTCTATGGATGGAATACAGCTAATGTGCCTATGTGGTTATATTAGAAATCTTCAGTGACTGGAGACTTTAAACAACAAGGATATAGTTGTCAGCACTGCTGATGGGTAATAGCAGAAGTCCCATTTGGCTGCAGTATTAGAGGCCTGTGTTTTTGAAGCTGAAGACTGCAAGTTCTGTTTCCTATGCCGCATATGTGGTGAGCTAACAACCACAGTCACTGTGTGCTTATGTAGCCATGAATAATTACGAGTGGCCAATGGACGATGGGCAGCACTTAGCTATGTTATCTAATTAGCAGAACAGAGGGAGCTAGTCACTTCCAGTGAATTTGGGAAAATGGCATTAGAAAGTCAAGAAATCCTTTTCACCGTTTTGGTAATGTATTTACATATTGCAATTCATTCAAAGTGGACAATGAAATCCGTCTGATCAGCTTTCACTTTCTGCTCATAGTTAGTTTCACTTGCAGGTTTTCCAGCATTAGCAGGATGCTGTTATTGTTTTTGGTTTCCGAGTACTGCAGGAGACTATTTTAATCTGCCTCCTCTCTCCTCCCTACTCAGGGCAAACCACCATCCTACCTAAAAAGTAATGAAAGAAGCCCTTACGTCTTACAATCCCTCCACTTTCCCCTTACCTTTTAAAAACAAAACCTGCATGGGGGCCTAAACTACATGCCACTACATTTGGTTCAGATGCTTTCAGACAGGTTCATTGATTTTGTAGGTTAACACATAGGGTGACTATAACCCTTTGTCTGGGAGGAGGGCACTTCCTCCCCAGCAACCTACATGAACTCCTATAAGCAACAAAAGCCAGGCTTGAACTTTTAATGCTAAACTGTTTTTTTAAGCATATTTACATTGTAAATCATATTATAATACAATAATAATAATCAGGAAGGTTGGTCTTGTGCTCAAAGCAATGGACAGGAAGTCCTGGCTCTATTCACAGAACAGACACGCACTCACTGTGTGACCTTGGGCAAACCACAAACTCTCTGTGCTTCAGTTTTCCCCTTGTGTAAAGTGAGGATCTTAAGTCTCACAACTCCCCTGTAGGGTAGGTTAGTATTAATTCACTGTTTGGAAACTCTATAGAAAGACAAAAATATGTATTTAGTAATTAATAATAATAATAATTGAAGAGGTGCAGGTCTTTGCAGGGCTGCTACATTTCAGCCAAAGGGAAATTTGGAATCCACTTTTGGGAGGCAAGTTTGCCTGAAATCTGTTTAGTTATTGGAGTATACCTAACTCATACCACTAATACAAACCACATCAAAGTCGGCATTTTAAATAGCAGTTCCCCTCTTTCCTGGTCATATTAGTATAGATGCAGTGGGAAATATAGGTTAGTTAGAAAATGTTTTTGAAAATATGATGCATCTTAGAATAAATTTCTGCACAGTTGGATAAAGGAAAAAAGGGCAACACCATATGCTGAAAAATGGACAGCCGCCTGCTATTTTGGGGAGCCCTCCTGTAATTGCATGCACCTGCTGTGGCATGTTAGATTTTAAAATATACGCTTACCAGGAATGGTACAAAGCAGCAAAAGTCAAATCCCCAGAGGGGCAACATTCTGTTGTCTCTCTCTCTCTCTCTCTCTGCAGATTTACAGAGCTGTGGGCTATCTGCCAGGGAAATACTAGCACAGAAAGCAACATGAATTAAGGTGATTCACTAGTCTAGAAGCTGTGGGCCTGTTTCCTTGCTTTTCCTTTCCTTGTTTATATTTCATTATTCTATTCTCTCTGGCTTACTCTGCTGCTATTTTCTGTCTTTTTACTAATTCCTTCACACATTTATTTTCTGCCTAAAAACATAATACTCTTCCTTGAGCACACCCACAACACAGTTTGAAGCAGCTTCTTCTTTCTCCTTGTTTTGTTGCTTTAGTTTCACTTTCTTTTCTCGGTCTCTTTCCTCTCTCCTCCCCCTGTTCATTCCTTTTTGTTTCCTTCTGTTTTTTCCTCTCCCTTATGTTTCATATACTGCCTGCTGGGTTAATAGAATGCAAAGACTCCATGATTGTAAAACTAAGCTGGCTCTTCATTAACAGAACTATTCACAGAGGTGCTGCAATTGTAACTAGCATACTGGCCATCCACACACACACTGACTTCCTGGTACTCCCTCCAACCTGTCCTCCTTCCTCTAAATCGGGGTAGGCAACCCATGGCATATGTGCCAAACGCGGCACACGAGCTGATTTTCAGTGGCACTCACACTGCCCGGGTCCTGGCCACCAGTCTAGGGGGCTCTGTATTTTAATTTAATTTTAAATGAAGCTTCTTAAACATTTAAAAAACCTTATTTACTTTACATGCAACAATAGTTTAATTATATATTATAGAGTTATAGAAAGAGACCTTCTAAAAACATTAAAATGTATTACTGGCACATGAAACCTTTAATCAGAGTGAATAAATTAAGACTTGGCACACCACTTCTGAAAGGTTGCCGACCCCTGCTCTAAGTTCTGTGCAGGTTGCTAGACAATATCTTCAAGCCTGCCCATTCCCACATCTTTGTCCTGCTCCATGCACCCAAATCCTGCCAGCTTCATGAGAACACTGTAATGTATACCACCACTCTGCTTACTTCATCAACCCCTCCAATCAGCAGCATTGCATTGTGTGCTCTGCCTGAATTACACCAGCAGGGTAGAAAGCCATGGGGGACCATGTCGACATCAGAAAGAGAGAAGAGTGCTCCTCCAAGAGGTCCTTAAGTCCCTCACTTGGTCTAGGCAGTATAGGGAGCTGATGAAGGATGGTCTTGTGATTGGCACTCGGAAGCTCTTGGGTCCAATTCCTGACTTTTGCACCTGACTTTGGGCAAATCACAGTCTCTCTGTGCTTCAGTTCCCTATCTGTGAAATGGGAATAACAGTAATTGTACTCAGAGGGCTGATATGAGAATACGCTATATTCATTAATGTTTGCCAAGTGCTGAGATACTATGGTGATGGGGGCCATATAGGGAGATAAAAGTAAGGGGGAGAGAAGGCATCATCGGGCAGCTTTGGAAGCCCACTTGGGAAAGGGACAGTGGGGGGCATTGATACTCTCCCTCTAGGGCTGGGCTGGCACCCCAAATCTTGCTTTGTCAGCAGAACTGTGGTGGAAAGTTGCTAACGCAAGAAAATCACAGTTCAGGCACATGGCTTAGCAGACCTGTGAGTTTTAAACCAATGTAAACAGGAAGCTTAGGAGGATAAGTCAGGAAAGCCCAGTGTTTGTCTCTCTTTGTGGGAGTCAGACTCTTATTAAAGAATGTTTTTGATTAGAAAGATGATAAGGTTTATGAAGACCTTCTTAATCCAGATAACAAAAACATGGCCATATTATGAGAACCTGAAGATATTAATATAAGGCTGAGGTGAACCTCATTCCTCCATTTTCTTTAAGTCCTGAGCGCACAAGGCCTTACACTCAACTTGATGGCATTTTTCTGTATGGATGTTTGTTTGTAACATGATAACTTTAGCATCAGTGGACAGAATGCTATTGATTAAAATCAGAACACCAGAAGGGTGTAAATTGGAGACATACAGGATATGTCTACACTGCAATAAAAGACCTGTGGCATGGACATGGCTGGCCCAGATCAGCTGACTCAGGTTCACGGGGCTCGAGCTGTGTTTAGGCTCAGGCTGAAGCCAGGGCTGTGAGACTCCACATGGGGGGAGGGTCTCAGAGCCCATACTACCGCCCAACCCCAAATGTCTACACTGCTATTTTTAGTGGCTCCCTCCTTCCCCAGCCTAAAACCTGCAAGCCTAAGTCAGCTGACCTGGGATCTGAGACTCAGGGTATGTCTACACTACCCGCCAGATCGGCGGGCAGCAATCGATCCAGCGGGAGTCGATTTATCGCGTCTAGTCTAAACGCAATAAATCAACCCCTGAGTGCTCTCCCGTCGATTTCTTGTACTCCACTGCAGTGAGTAGGGTGACCAGATGTCCCGATTTTATAGGGATAATCCCAATACTTGGGGCTTTGTCTTATACAGGTTCCTATTACCCCTCACCCCCTGTCCTGATTTTTCACATTTGCTGTCTAGTCACCCTAGCCGCGAGAGGCGCAGGCAGAGTCGAAAGGGGAGCAGCAGCAGTCAACTCACCACAGTGAAGACACTGCGGTGAGTAGGTCTAAGTACGCCGACTTCAGCTACTTTATTCACGTAGCTGAAGTTGTGTAACTTAGGTTGATCCCCACACACACACACACAGTGTAGAGCAGGCCTCAGTTCTAAGGTTTCTTTAATCCCAGAGCCCCAGCCATCTGCATAGCAGAGCTAGCATCTTGAACCACCTCTGTAACTGTCTATAAATCAAAGAGCCCGCTAACGGCAGCCAGGAACGCTTCCATCCACCCGGTGGAGTTTAAAATTTGACATCCTGAAAGAGAAAGGACCAAAGGAGGGGAGAAAGAAGGAGAAAGGCATAAGGTAGCAGGGAAAAGCCTGGGTGGAATGGAGGAGAGAATGGTCACCGGGCCATGGTCACAAAAGGCTCATAGGAATTAATAAGAAATGAATCTGTGTGATTCAGAACTAAAACTCCTTTCCAAAAAAAAAAAGGAGAGGAAAGATTTATTAATAAAGATGCTACATACCTTTATTATATATTTAAGTTAGGTTCTTGAATATCATTTCAGCGTAAATATATACTATCTGTAGACTCCATGATGTGCTGCAAAACACCACTAAACAAGGGGAACTAAATGTCTGAAAGGATTAAAATTGGAATATGGAACATTTCATCTCTAGACTGAGAGTTCAAATCCACCTTTGTCAGCTTCTACCCTGCTTCTCCCCTTCCAGATATGCTTGCAATGCTGGCAGACAGGTGCCAGCTCATGCCAAGGTCCCCATGTCTCATTTGAACACTGACAAATACACAGCTGGAATCAGTCTGTCTCACCTGTGTGGTAGTATTGTTTAAATTGTTACATATAAGACTGTATTTAGACTTTATTGAATGCTTATGAGTTGCTGCATGCATTAATCTCACTTATAACACCTGTATTCCATATTGTAAGGTGGTATCTGAGCGGTTATATTGTGAGCCTCTGGAACTGTGTAAGTCACCAAACAGAAGAGAAACACTAATTCGTGTGTAGGACCGATCTTCAACAAGTGTTATGCCCTTCCCAATAAGAAAGGTCCACTGATACCAGACGGATATTGCAACTGGAATTTCCCTACATACTGTCAACAAGAGGACAAAAAAACACCTTTTATTGTCCTGTTCTCTCCTCTGTGAAGATGGGTCATGCATAGGGTGACCAGATGAGAGGAAGAAAATATTGGGACACATGGGGGGGGTCTGCCGGCAGAGCAAAAAAAAGCCGAGTGCTGCCGGTGGAGAGAAAGATCGGGACAAACATCTAAATATCGGGATGTCTGGTCACCCTAGTCATGCAAGTGGATTCTACCAGCAGCTGAGTTTGCAGCACAGATCACATGGCAGGAGGATAAAAACCCCAAACAAAAGGAATTTAATATTTTTATGCTGCTTGGACTGCAGGGGGGAGGGGGAGAGGGTACAGGAGGGGGAATGTTTCTAGGCATATGTGAGAGATCCCTAGCTGCTTAGCTTGGGTTAGTCCTAGAGGACATACAGAGCTTGCTGATTATAGAAACTTTTATTACCTTTTAAAATTTAAGACTGTAACTCACTTGTGTGTGTATGTTTACCTGCTTTAACCTTGTAAACAACTCTGGTTTCCTTGTTCTATTTAATATATCTTTATATAATTTATGACAGGATTGATTACAAGCCTTGTTTTTGGTGTGAGATCTAAGGTGCAATTGATGTGGGGTAAGTGACTAGTCTTTTGGAACTGAAAGCAACTGAATATTGCTGTGACTCCTGGTGTATGAAATTATCTATCACAAAGGTATGCTCACCTGGGTAGCAAGATAGACCAGAGTACCCAAGGACGATGTTTGTGACTCCACATTGAGTCTGTTATAGTGCCTGAAGAGTTTACATTTGATAATTGATTGGTGAAATCTAAGTATAGAACTCACAACCAGTTTGGGGTTTGTGCCCTAGTTCTTAACAATCCGCCCTGAGGTTGGTTCTCTTGAGTCACAGGAGGCAGCATTACAATGCCCTCCCCATGTTTTTACCAGTTTGTTTAATTAGGGTTTTCTGTTATAATAGTTCTGCAGCTAGCATAAATATTCAGTTAGTTTTCTTTTGTATTCCTACCTGATGATCCCCCATGAGGTGATGAAGCAGGATAGTGCAGCAGACCGCGAGCAGGTAACTGAAGCAGGGAAAGCAGGGAAGTGAGGATGGTCAGCAGAGTTCCAGGATGGCGGTTCTACTGTAAAAGTGTCTCCACGGCATGCCTGGACTGATCTATAAGGCTATAGAGACATTTCCCAGGAGGCTCTAGGACTTGGAGATCCCCAAGGCCCCACCAAGGAGTGGCATTGATTATGTTAAGAAGGGGACTCAGTGTTCATCAGAACTAAGATACACAGATCAATTTGGGGTCCAGGGCATTCCAATGGACAAGACTGGATTGAGAAAGCAAAAAAGGTGAGGACATTGGCTGGAGGAGGGAGCCGGCTCTCGTTGTCCTCTGTTGCCCGTTGTGTTTGAAGGCAGCAAGCTACTGTGTTATGCCTCATAGATTCTCATTTGAGACACCTCAATGCCAGGACGGCAGTGTATATGGTAGGCCCAGCATGGAGGCGACTGGGGCTATCAGAGAATCATAACACAAAGAGCTGACAGTAGAGCTTCCAACCCCGTTATCTAAAGGGAGGAAAGACCATTCCCCTGAGTATTAGCAGTAGTGGTTGTGGTGGACCCATTTTGAGCCACCACTTCCCAGATAACCCTTTTAGGCCCTTCTTCCTTCCTTTCTTCTCCCTGGAGGCTTCTGTCTCTCAGTCAGATGCTAGTGCACAGCACCATTTGCAGTCTCTCTTTTAAATGTCCCTGACATTGTATCTGTCTCTCTCACCAAACCATCTCCTACCAACACCCACACACTTCTCTGGTTTAAAAATATTTTAAAAGCAAAAGACAGAATACACAAAATACTCTCAACTACCTGCTGCTGAGACACTGTTCTTATCGGTGCCACCTTTCAAAATACAGTACCTGCAACAATCTCTCTCTCACAAATTCCCTTCACCTTATATAGGGAGATCAAACAGTACTTCTAGCTGACGACCCCATAATTCCTAACTCGGGGGATGTAAAATGTTGCCCTTCCAGATAAAAAAAAGTGAATGGGCTGTTTTCTCTGCCACAGTCACTTTCTTCATTACGCTCTCAGCAAGCAGTACAAATCCTTTCCAGCACTCACTATAGCCCTCCAGTGGACTGTGAGATTATTTGATTTTATTTATTTCTTTTTCAGACAATAAAACTCACTAGACTTCAGCATCTCTCTCTCATTTCAATCCTGAGGGCCAGGGGAAAGAGATATATTTGAATCATTTTTACAAGAACATAAGGAACTGGGTCTATAAAAAGGGTGATATTTGCATGGGAAAGGCTCTGTTGGTTAATACAAAGGCACCTAAAAAACTGCCCACCTGAGGGAGGTACATTGACAATTTGCCAGGCTGCCCAAAACCAGCATAAAATGGAACAGCTTGCAACCAACTTCATTCATAATATGGACATGTAGATTGTGGAGATGGCAAGTTCCAGCACACAATACAATCACCCTGCCTAGAGCTAGAGCATGGCATCTTAGCTCAGCTCAAGGTGTGCTCCTATCTTAGCCCTCGTCCAGACTAACCCGCGGCATCGGCGGGTTAAAATCGATTGCTCGGGGATCGATATATCGCGTCTAGTCTGGACGCGGTGTATCGATCCCCGAGCGCGCTTACATCGATTCCGGAACTCCATCAATCCGAACGGAGTTCCGGAATCGACGCGGAGAGCCGCGGACATCGATGGCGCCCCGTCCAGACTGGTGAGTATCTCGATTTTAGAAATTCGACTTCAGCTACGTTATTCACGTAGCTGAAGTTGCGTATCTAAAATCGATTTTAATTTCTAGTCTGGACGTGGCCTTAGACACCAAGGGTGAAATCCTGGCTCTGTGAAAATAAACAGGATTTTTGCGATTGACAAATCAATAGGATCACTGTATTCCACCACAAATGTGTAGTACAGGCCCTCCAAAAAAAAATATGTAGCGGTCACTAAAATGCATGGAATGGGAGGTACAGTTCCAGAGCTGGATGCAGATAGTTTAAGGGGTGGAGAAGTGCCTTGCTACACATTTGGTATCTAGGGATATGTCCAGATGAGCAAAAGAGGTCAATATTACCCAACATCAACCTAATATTACCCTAATCAACCTCTCTTTTCCTAAGTAAGGGCTCATCTGCTTGGGGAAATTAACCAACCCATGGGAACACTCTTATTTCAGAATAAGAATGTCCAAGCAGGGGACTATTCTGGAAGAGCTGTTGCGTTTTAAATTCACACCCTAACTTAATCTAAATGAACTTTCAAGAGTAGACAAGGCTTTAGACACACCGTAGGAAGCCGAGTTGGGGACTGGATTTGTCGGGGAGGGGGGCGTCCTGAACATCTTGTGGTGCACAGGAGACTATGGAGGGGACCTGTTGGGGGGTGTGGGAGAAGAGGATTGCACAGGGTGGGTGGCCCTGCCCTGGCAGGCACCTTGGGGGGGGGGTTATAATCTCCGAGGAGCACGGAAGGAAGATCTCTGCAGCGGGGCACGGGGAGCTGCTCACTGCGGACTACGCACGGGAAAAAGCATCGGCCGCTCTTCCCCAGCCTGAGCCCCGAGCCCAGGACACCCCAAGCGCTGCTGGAACTACAGGGAGCCCCGAGCCCGGCGCCCGAAAGCCCTCACTCCGCCCCCGCGTCCCGACCTGAGTCTCCCTTCTGCGCATGCGCTATCCTCACGGCGCAAGCCCAGTCGCCCTCCCAGCTCACTGGTGAGCGCACCGAACTCGTCCGGGAAAGAGGCTGTCCCCCCTTGCCGCGCTGCCTCCTGGGAGTTGTAGTCCATCCGCTGGCTCCCAGCAAGGGCATGTGCTGGTGGGAAAACTACATTTCCCATAAACCGGTGCGTGGTTCCGCTCTTGTCACTGTCTGGGGCGGTCGAACTGGCTCCAGGTCCGGCTGGGAGGCTCCGGAGCTTGTAGCGGGGACGGGCGCGCTCCTCCTCTGCCCGCCAGGAGAGGGGCTGCAGCAAGGAGGGGAGGCTGCAGCTCTTGCTGCGAAGTGAAGCTTCGCATCGCTTCCCTGCTCCTCTGCTCGCCCCCGGGCTGGGAGCGCAGCTGGCTTAGCCCTGGCACCTCGCTCACAGGTTATGCTAAAGGAGAAGCGCGGGGTCAAGAACCTCCTCCTCTCCCCGCAGCTGGGGTGACCAGACGTCTGCATGTTAGGGACTTTAGCTTATATACAGTACGCAGCTAGCGCCCCTTCCCCCTCCCCTCCGAAAAGTCCTGATTTGTGGTAGCTGAATTTCTGAGCTGAGGTGCAACCTTCTTCCGCCTCCACCCTTTCCCAGTATTACATAAACTAATCCACACGCAGCACCTCGGCATGGGTATCTGGGCTCGAGTGAGCGTCTTGGGCACCCTGGCTTTCTATGTGCACCAGAAGAGGGTAGCCCTGGCTGAGTTGAGAACGGACAAAACTCAGTACAGCAGCGATCGCCATCGGCTGGAGCTGAAGTTGGTCCAGGTCATATTTCGGCATGGAGCTCGCACTCCTTTAAGACCTATCCCGAAACCGGAGCAGGTGAGAAGGGGCTTCTGGAAACTCTGAATGTAAGGACAGCATAGCTGATCTGAGGAGCAGAGGAAGCTGCTGTCCCTGTATCTTGGGGGAGGGGGGCGAGTATCTGCAGTGACAAGGTGTGCAGTAGAGCAGTGGAATGCAACAGTGAAGTGTATTGTTTTTAAAAGTTTGACTTCAAGTAAAATCTGAATCCATCTAATTTTTGTTCCTAAATTGTACTATGTACTGGCAAGTAGATAAGTACTACTGTGCTAAAGTGTGAATTTTAACTCTTCCTGGTACAGCTGATTCACAGTCCCAGACTCAGCTCTGAACTCCCAGTTTTTGTACCATATTTACAAACAAGTATAGCTGACGACACTACAATAGTAAAATCTAGACCTTGACAGATCAACTAGGGTGGCAAAATTTCAGATCTAGCATTTGGATCCTTCTGGACCCAACTATATTTTGGTTTCAACATTTTACCATTTAATAATACCACTTCTCTTTTATTACTAGATTTTAAAGTGTTTTACAAAGGAGGTATCATTATCCCCATTTAACAGATGGGGGAAGCTGAGGCACAAGGCGCATAACTTAGCTAAGGTCTCCCTGCAGCAGAGTTAGGACTAGAAATCAGTTATTGTAAGCCCCAGTCTATTAGGCCTTGTTGGCTCCTTATAAACAACACTTATATACAGTGCCCTTGCACTAGAAAAGTCTGATTCCCAGTGCATTCTGGTGCAGTAAAGCTTGCGGGGAGAGGAAGGAAATCCACTGCTGAATCCACTTATTTTTTATTTTTCTCCCGCAACTCAAAATCATTTACTATGTATAATGACAACTAGTGTTAAAAATAAAATGCTTACCTGTACACTATTCTCCCCTACCTCCCTATCTGCTGTGTGCTTTACACTTATTTATGAGGAGAACAGCAGTTATCCTTCAGGGAAGTGGCAGTGTGGTTTAGCAAGCGGAGAAGAGATGGTGAACAGGATGAGTATGACAAAGTGAAGGCATGGCAGCCCTTTGTCTCAGGGAGCCTGGTGGTTCTGGCATCCAACACTGGGAAATGGTGCTGTCACATGGTGGGGCTTCTGGCCTAGACTCTAGGGGGTTTTTTTGTTCGTTTGTTTTATTTTGGGCGTCTCATTAAATCGTTCCTGAAGTCTAAACACTCCAAAAGACCAAAATGCCTTTGAAGGGTAACATGTATTTTTGAAGGTTGGCTTGCCCTTTGGTCATTGTGCTGAGAACAACTGCAATTTCTAGGTAAGGGCTTTGGACCTAAGAATCTAATGACACTATGTCTCTCAAACATAGGGTATGTCTACACTATGGGATTATTCTGATTTTACAGAAACCATTTTTTAAAAACAGATTTATAAAGTCGAGTGCACGCGGCCACCCTGAGCACATTAATTCGGCGGTGTGTGTCCATGTACCGAGGCTAGCATCGATTTCCTGAGCGTTGCACTGTGGGTAGCTATCCCCTAGTTCCCGCAGTCTCCCCTGCCCATTGGAATTCTGGGTTGAGAACCCAGCGCCTGATGGGGCAAAAAACATTGCCGCTGGTGCTTCTGGATACAGCCTCACCCCTCCCTCCGTGAAAGCAGCAGCAGCCAACCGTTTCGTGCCTTTTTTCCTGAATGAACTGTGCAGACGCCATTCCACAGCAAGCATGGACCCTGCTGAGCTCAAGACCACAATCATGGACGTTTTAAACACCTCGCGCATTCTCGTGCAGTCAATGCTGAACTGGGACCTGCAAAGCCAGGCGAGGAGGCGGCGGCTATGGCAGCGCGGCAATGAGAGTGATGAGGACGTGGACACAGAGTTCTGTCAAACTGCAGGCTCCTGCGCTTTGGAGATCCTGCTAGTAATGGAGCAGGTTCTAGCCATTGAACGTCGATTTTGGGCCTGGGAAACAAGCACAGACTGGTGGGACCGCATAGTGCTGCAGGTGTGGGACGATTCCCAGTGGCTGCGAAACTTTCGCATGCATAAGGGCACTTTCATGGAACTTTGTGACTTGCTTTCCCCTGCCCTGAAACACCAGAATACAAAGATGAGAGCAGCCCTCACAGTTGAGAAGCGAGTGGCAATAGCCCTCTGGAAGCTTGCAACGCCAGACAGCTACCGGTCAGTCGGGAATCAATTTGGAGTGGGCAAATCTACTGTGGAGGCTGCTGTGACGCAAGTAGTCAAAGCAATCACTAAGCTGCTGCTATGAAAGGTTGTGACACTGGGAAACGTGCAGGTCATAGTGGATGGCTTTGCTGCAATGGGAATCCCTAACTGTGGTGGGGTGATAGATGGAACCCATATCCCTATCTTGGCACTGGAGCACAAGGGCATCCACTACATAAACCACAAGGGATACTTTTCCATGGTGCTGCAAGCACTGGTGGATCACAAGGGACGTTTCACCAACATCCACGTGGGATGGCCGGGAAGGGTTCATGACGCTCGCGTCTTCAGGAACACTACTCTGTTTAAACGGCTGCAGCAAGGGACTTACTTCCCAGACCTGAAAATAACAGTTGGGGATGTTGAAATGCCTGTAGTTATCCTGGGGGACCCAGACTACCCCTTGATGCCATGGCTCATGAAGCCATACACAGGCAGCCTGGACAGTAGTCAGGAGCTGTTCAACCACAGCCTGAGCAAGTGCAGAATGGTGGTAGAATGTGCATTTGGCCATTTAAAGGCACACTGGTGCACATTACTGACTCGCTCAGACCTCAGCCAAACCAGTGTCCCCATTGTTATTGCTGCTTGCTGTGTGCTCCACAATCTCTGAGAGAGTAAGGGGGAGACCTTTATGGCGGGGTGGGAGGCTGAGGCAAATCACCTGGCCGCTGATTACGCACAGCCAGACACCAAGGTGATTAGAAGAGCACACCAGGAAGCGGTGCGCATTAGAGAAGCTTTGAAAACCAGTTTCATCACTGGCCAGGGTACAGTGTGACTGTTGTGTTTGTTTCTCCTTGATGAACCCGCCCCCCCCTTTAATTGACTCATTCCCTGTAAGCCACCCACCCACCCCTTCAAACACAACTTGCTTTCTAAGGAAATAAAGTCACTCTTGTTTAAAAATAATGTATTCTTTATTACTTAATTATAAAAAGAGGGAGAGAACTGACAAGGTAACCCGGGTGGGGTTTGGGAGAAGGATAGTAGGGAAGGAAAAGGCCACTAAAAAATTTCATAATAATGAGAGCCTTTTGGTTGGGCTGTCCATGGGGGTGGAGTGGGCGGGTGCAGGGAGCCTCCCCCCATGAGTCCTTACACGTCTGGTGGTTGAGGAGGGTAAGGAACATGGTGAGGTGGGAGGGTGGTTACACAGGGGCTGCAGCCACACTCTAAGATCCTGCTGCCATTCCTGAAGCTCCACCATACGCCGGAACATGTCAGTTTGATCACGCAGCAACCTCAGAGTTGCATCCCGCCACCGCTGATCTTCCTGCCGCCACCTCTCTTCTCGAGCATCCCTCCTGTCCTCACGTTGGTCCCTCATGTCCTCACGTTCACTGGCATCTTTCCTGTACTTTGCTACCACATCCTTCCACTCATTCAGATGAGCTCTTTTATTGCGGGTCACTTCCATGATTTCCGAAAACATTTCTTCTCGCATCTTTTTTTCCACCGTCTTTTCTGAGATAGCCTTCAGGACGGAGTAGGAAGGCTTGAAAAATTTGCAGCTGCATGAGGGAGGGAAAAAAGAGAGAAGTATTTAAAAAGATATTTTAGCGAACAATGGTCATCCTCTTTCACGGTGAACACCACTATTCATCTTACATAGCACATGTTTTCATTACAAGGTCGCATTTTGCATCTTAGTACTGAGTGCCTGCGGCTTTGTTGTTACAGATCACAGATGCAGGTCCAGGCAGCAGAATTTGGCTTGCATGCGGCCATGGTAAGCCATTGTCCTTTGGCTTCTGCTGCCTTCATCTATCCAGCGCCCTCCTTTCCCAAATAGCAAGCAAAGCCTGTTGAGTGCTGCTTCTTTCCTGTTAACTTGCAGCAGCAGAAACCACTCCATGACTGGTATCATGGAAGAGCACTGTTAAACACTCCCCTTCCCCTCTTCAACCGCGTGGTTGGTAACAGAGAAGATCCCTGCTAGTCAAACATGGAAAAGCTCAGCGCCATTCGCTCCCCCCTCCTCTTCCCCCCGCTTGGCTACATGCAGGGAAGGATTTCTTTTAAGCCACAGGCAAACAGCCCAGTAGGAATGGCCATCTCTGTCCCCTTACTTAAATTCCTGAATTTCAACCAGGTTACCATGAATGATATCACTCTCCTGAGGATAACACAGTGAGATAAAGAATGGATGTTGCTTGAATGCCAGCAATCACCGGGACCATACGCAGCTAGGCTTTGTCATGCAACGATACCAGATTACTTGCTACATGCATGGTGTGGTCAAGTGTCCTATCGTGGAGGATGGAATAAAGCAGCGCTGCCCAGAAACCTTCTGCAAAGGCTTTTGGAGTACCTCCAGGAGAGCTTCATGGACGTGTCCCTGAAGGATTTCCACTCCATCTCCAGACATGTTAACAGACTTTTACAGTAACTGTACTGGCTGCGAATGCATCCCAAGTCCTCAGGGCAAATTAATCATTAAAAAACGCTTGCTTTTAAACCATGTCTTATATTTACAAGGTACACTCCCCAGAGGTCCCTTCCATGGCTTCATCGTCTGCGATCGTTGCTTGCGAGGGCTGGGAGGGTAATTCTGTCAGGGTGAGAAAAAGCTCCTGGCTGTTGGGGAGAACTGAGTGCTGTGTGCTCTCTACAAGCTCCTCCTCATCTTCCCTGTCTGCAGAATTCTCAGCCATAGCTGCGATTACTACCTCCACCTCGGAATCCACGTACAGGGGTGGGGTACTGGTGGTGGACCCCCCTAGAATTGCATGCAGCTCAGCGTAGAAGCGGCATGTTTTCAGCCCTGCCCCGGACTTTCCGTTTGCTTCTTTGGTTTTCTGCCAGGCTTGTCTGAGCTCCTTAACTTTCACGTGGCACTGTACTGAGTCCCTGGTGTGGCCTCTCTGCATCATGGCCTTGGAAATTTTTTCATTTAGTCTTTTGGAACGGAGTTCTGTTAGCACGGAATCCTCTCCCCATACAGTGATCAGATCCAGTACCTCCTGTGCAGTCCATGCTGGAGCTCTTTTTCGATTCTCAGGAGACTGCATTGTTACCTGTGATGATGAGCTGTGCGTGGTCACCTGTGCTGATGATCTCTCCATGCTGGGCGAACAGGAAATGAAATTCAAAAGTTCACGGGGCTTTTCCTGTCTACCTGGCCAGTGCATCAGACACCAGATTGCTGTCCAGAGCGGTCAAAATGGTGCACTGTGAGATAGCTCCCGAAGGCCAATACCATCAAATTGCGGCCACACTAACCCTAATTCAACATGGCAATACCGATTTGAGCACTACTCCCCTCATCGGGGAGGAGTACAGAAATTGATTTAAAGAGCCGTTTATATCGATATAAAGGGCTTCATTGTGTGGACGGGTGCAGGGTTAATTTGGTTTAACGCTGCTAAATTCAGTTTAAACACATAGTGTAGACCAGGCCTTAGTCAGTGCCCTGCTTCCGAGATATTTGTACTTGCAGGGTTTCAGACTCAGTGCATCTTCCAGCTCCTGGATGTGGTATCTGGATCCTGTCAGAAAGTGTCCATTTTTGCCCCTACATCTTAGGTTTTTTACTGTCTATGTAGACAAGAAATGGAGCTGGTGAGGTGGAAGAAGAGGGGGAGCATCTTGTCTAGTGTTGTTCAGATCATATTTGATGTTAGTGTGTTCAGTGCAACTGTGAATATGAGTGTTTGGTTCCAAATGTGGTTCCAACTGTGACCTAGATTGCTATCAAATTTGTGGCTTTGGTAGATACATTAGGCGGGGTGGTGTAATGGCTGTCTTTAAAACAGGGATGAGAGAGATCTCTGATTCAAATTGACTTGTACACAAATCCAAGCAGTATAAAGGGAGTCAGAATTGTTAGGATACCATTTTGGAAAAAATAGCAATATTGGATAAAATAGTAATTAAAGTTAGATGCAGTTAACAATACCATAAAGCCTTGCTCATTTGGCATAACAACAGGGAGTCCCATTACCAAGTGCTGATTTTTTTTAATTAGTAAGTGAACAGAATAACAAAGCTATTTCATTAGTGTTCTCTATTCATTTATTGTGACAGCTGTAGTTTAATTTTAATTATTTATACAATATGGTGTAGTAGTAAACATACTCTCTAATAATGTGCAAAAGTAATGAAGTCTTGGCAATATGAAACCTCACTATGGGAGTCTGCTGTTAAATCTTTGCTGAGAAGAGGGTTCACACCATTTATTTAAACATAGGAATTAGGAAATTGCAGTTTAGCAAGGTTCTAATGTATTAATTTAAAACGTAGTTAATATTGAGTGTGCCGATATGTTCTATTGAAGTCCGTGTGGGTGCACAGCTGAGGGTAGAACTGGATCTTCTGTTACTCTATAAGTACACATAATTATGATAACTAGTTTAACTACATGGAAATACTATAAATTCACTTTTGTGTACTGAGAAGCTGCTGATGTCCTATCCCTTAGCCACACTCAGTGTCTGATATAAAATAGAGTTTGGCATCCGACACTCTCAAAAAGATGTCTGTCATACTTCTGACTCAAATAGCGTTATGTGCAGAGATCCAACGACAATGTCACATTTTCTCCAAACATATGTAACTACACATATCTGTTTAAGTGCACAAAGCCACTTTTAATTAGTGTTTGCCAAATACCAGCTAGATCTAAGTTATTGCTGCCCTTCTGAACCAAGATCTATCAGGGTCCATGCCTTCTTTGTACTGGTACAATGGGTATTGGCTTTGGTTTCTGTTGTAGGTGGTACAAATTTAGGGCTTGAAACAAAAAAATGGCTAGATCTAGGGTACCGACTTGGGGGTTTTAGGCCATTTTTGTCTACATGCATCTGGTTTTTCAGGAGCGTTGTCACTAGAGTGTACCTTTAAATAGGGTAACCAGGATAAGACATTGGGATTTGGGAACAAAAATTGGCTAGATCCAGCTTTTACCTTCTGAATTGCTGGCTGTTGTGCTGAATACAGAGGAAATGTAATGTTTGTAAGAAATCTGGCTGCGGGAGCCTACAGATTCAGAAGTACGTCCTCCCCCTCTGGAGTCCTATCCATTAATTGCCAATATAGCAGCAGCAATACAGATCATCCCTCTCACGCTTCCTGCCACTGAAGTGGCAAAACCATTTCTACTTGCCGCTTTAACCAAGTGCTCAACTCCCTGTACTCAGACACAGAGAGCTGTTCTAGGGCAAGGAGCACTTGCTATGCAGGCTGCTCTAGTAAGCAGGCACTACACTGCCCCACTTACCTGGGCATCATTGTGACTGACCCAGCTTTTCATGGCTCTTGAATCTGAGAGTATTAGCTCTACCATTTAGCTCAAGGAGAAATTCAGTTTGCTGTCAGTAGCAGGTGTGATCGCCTGTTATTTCTTCAGCTGCTAGGGGGGTACAGCGGTCTCAGTGCTGGAGGTTCTCAGGAGCAATAGTAGTCATGCTGCGTGTCTCAATAATGGAGGGTCTCAGATGTCCTAGGACCATACGTTTCAAGATGCTGTGCTATATAATAGGAGATAATGGAGTTATGTACTATATGTTACTTCACCCAGTCTCATTATCACAGAGGCAGTGCAGTGTATTCCCCCATGCCTGGGTGTAGCCTGGAGTAGTTCTGATGTGATTGGAAGATGATTATTTTCTACTGAAGCATTTCTCTTGTTTTTTTTGCATCAGGTGGAGTGGCATCCAACTCTGTTAGAAGTCCCTGCTCAAACCCAGTTTGATTACGCAGTAACTGACCTCTCTGGTGGGCCAAAACCCCACTCCCCTTATGAAGATCAATACAAAAAGACCACACTGAAGGTGAGAGACTTTTTCCCCTTGATCAGGCTCCCCTTGTGAGACTCGCATCTTTCCACTGAATGTGACTGCTGTTTCTCTCCCCAGGGTGGTGTCATTGCTGGGCAGCTGACAACAGTGGGGATGCAGCAAATGTTTGAACTAGGGGAAAGGCTGAGGAGAAGCTACGTGGAGAAGATCAACTTTCTATCTCCGATGTTCAAACCTTCTGAGGTCTTGTGAGTTTCTGAAAATTCCTGCATGAGTCCCCCGCAGCCCTCACTCCTACTACTTGGATGAAGGCTCCCTGACTGACATGCTCCTCCCCCAGTGTCTCTCACTGAAGGCCTCTGACCCCTCCCACATGGCCAGTACAATGTGGTACCAGGAGTCACTAGTGCATGGGTTCTTAAACAGAGGAGGGAGGGTCATGAGCTGTCAGCCTCTACCTCCAAACCCTGCTTCACATCCAGTATTTATAATAGTGGCAAATATAAAAAAAAAAGTTTTTAATTTATGGGGGGTCGTTGCACTCTGAGGCTTCCTGTGTGAAAGGGGTCACCAGTACAAAAATCTGAGACACTAGTGCCTTCAATGTCCGGATTGCATTTCAGTGATGCTAATATTGACAGTGGGTATCTGGAGCTGCTGATTCATGGGGAGATCAAGGTCCCATGTCCAACAGGTTGTTCTTGGATGTGGCCGTGTTTACAGGAGGAAGACCGTGTCACTCTGTTTCAGAAGCTGCCTTCTCTCTTTCAGCGTCCGTTCCACTAATATTGTTCGCAATCTGGAGTCCACGCGGTGTCTGCTGGCTGGGCTGTTCCAACAGCATAAAGAAGGTATGGGTGTGGGGGTCATGTCTGACTGTGCTTCCCCCCCTACCCAACCTACCCTAGATACATTCTCCTCTCACATATCCCAACTGCTCTGGTCCCCAGTTGCTGTCTCCCCACCACCCTTCTGTTGCTCTTCCTTCTCAACCCTCCCATCTAGGATCTCCTGCCTAGTGCATGAGTTGTCAGTTCGCCTTTTGCTCTGTCTCTTCCTCAGCTTCATGTTGATGCCCATCTTGATCCCTTGCCCCTGCTGCTGCAAGCTCAGCTTGACTGAATAGGGCAGCATTTACCAGTGTCAGAAACAGGCAATGAGAAATGAAGAGTAGGCCCCAATACATAGTCAGGTCTGAAATGTCTCTTGAGAGAACCTGGAATATTCTGCCCATAAGAGTCCTGAGCCCTGTTAAAAGTTTGACCATCCAGAAACACCTTCACCTGCACCCTGAAGCTCACCAATGTGAGACTAATGTCACAGGGAGCAGGCCCTATAGATATGACTGTCTTGAGAGCATCTCATTTGCTCTTGGTCCCTGGGCTTGAATGTCCTGGCAGCAGCAAAGTGACCTAACAGATGATAACACTCTTGATGGGTTACAGGGAGGGATATATTTTGTGGCACACAGTAATGCTAAACACAGCAGTAGGAAATACCACACACACCCCAGCTCAGTTAAGATTCCTACAGCAATAAACTCTTTAGGGCAGAGATTGCCATTTATGAGATGTATGACCACAACTATGCACAATGAGGCTCCAATCTGAATGGCTTCTAGGTGGTACCTCAATGTAAATACTGATTAACAAAAAGAATTGGCAGAGCCTTGGAAGGACATGAAAACAAAGGTGAGACCTTGTACAAGGAAACTGACTTTAATGAGAGATAGTCTTGCACAAAGGCCCAGTTCTGTATTCCTGTATTGGTGAAAACAGATCTAGTATAAGGCAACCCCAGCTGTGCTAGGGATGACAGAAGCCTCCTCTTGTCCATTCCATAGGACCCATTACTATCGTCACTGATGAAGCAAGCACTGAAATCCTCTACCCCAATTACGAGAACTGCCAGCGCCTGAAGCATCTGAGCAGGTAACCCCCAGTCACATGTCTCCTTCTGAGGTCCCCATCATGGCACATCACTGCTAATAACTGAAAGCACCATGTTTTCCTCATTCACTGAATTCTTCCTATTGCAATGGCTGTACTCCTTGTTTCTGTACAGTTGCATAAGGTATTAGTGACACTATGTGGGAAAAATATTTAATAGCTCTTGAAAGATCAGTTTAGTCTAATCACGACAAACACTTGTGCACAAATCATACTTGTATGGTTATAGCACAGCATCACTACACAGCAGAGTTAAGCTTGCTTGAGAGCTTTAACTCTGCAGTTCCATTCTTTAATGTGTTTGGATTTATTTTAAATTTAACCTTAACTCTGCCTGTCCAGGGTGTGTAGTGTTTTGGTTTGGGATCATTGCAAAATCTGTGTAATGTTTATACCCTTTACTGATTGGAGTTAAAGCTGAGCACCTGTTTAACAAAGTTTTTATCTGAGAATTTAAAATATTTCTTATAAAAATCTACATGAAAAGAACATTAAGGTTGCAAAGTCAGGCACTCATGTTAATAAATGCCAGATTTAAGGTTGCCAGTGCTATCTAACTCTGTCCCCTTTGTACATATGGATTGGATTACATGACATGCTTTTGCCAAGACCCAGTAGAGACTATCAGAATTCTCTCACACAAAGAGGCAACCTTAATTTTGGCGTATGAAAACTGAGTGCGTGGCTTTGCAATGTAGGGTGTATTTTGATGGGATAGGGAGTGGACAGGCAAGCTGGCTGACTGCTGCAGGCATCTCAGTGAAGCCTGAGAACATGCACACTGCAGCTAGGACATTCACACCACTAAGGAGCAAGCACTGAATAATTGCATATGTGTAAAATTTTTGGGAGGATTGCCAAATAGGAATGGATTTGTGAGGTGCTGGAGTTCTTGAAAGAAACGGTCAGACTTTTTTCTTTTTAACATTGATAAAGCTGTTTTACCCCAATTTAGTTCTGGGAAAAGGCTGAAGAGTTTTTGCTGAAACACCCTCCCCATCCCCATTTAGACTGAGGCAAAGATCCAGCATGGACATTCACAGCCCAATTGGGTGAAGTTTAAAAAGAATTGAAAAGAGAGGCTAAAGGCCAAGTTAACTAATGGCATCACTCTGCATTGCCCCTATAATAAATACAACAAATGTAGGAGTCAGTCCAGGATTTTTTCACTGCTCATTCCTTGTGAGGCAAGCTTGGCAAAGTAGTGCTCCCTGGAGGTACAGATGGGCTGAGTTCCAGTGACACCAACTATTAATTGATATGTAATCATTGCTGAGTGTGTCCTATGCTTTTGAACTGCTTGTGTCTCATTTAGATTTCCTCCTTGGAATTAACATCTCCTCCCCAGGTTAGAGTCCTAATGACAAATCTAAAATCTTGGCATCAGCTCAGACAGAGAATCTGTCACTTCTTGTGTCAGCATTCCAAGCGCTGGGACGCCATCCAGCACTGAGCAGTTTCCATTCCCTTCCCTCGCACTCCTGGAAGACAGCCCTACCCAACGAGCAGGGAGGTTCTCTTGCTGCTATCTTGTTGCTCTTGCCAGAGTGCCTGAAGATCTAAAAAGCCTCCTTTTTCTCGACAGGGGTAAAATGGAAAGTGTCTTGTTGCAGCCGGGCATCTCTGATGATCTGAAAATGATTCGAGAGGAGATGGGGATCAACAGTGAGAAGCCTGTGGATTTTTTTCTTCTACTAGACAACATCTTTGCTGAGCAGGTGAGGTTGGACATAATTGCAGCAATGTCAGGCTCCTGTCCTGCAAGCTGATCCACACAGGTAGACCCCTGTACAAGTGCAGAACCCCCTAAAGTCAGTGGCGTTCCACAGGCATCTGCACATGCAGCTCAGTTGGCTTGATGCAGCTCTTCAAAAGTAGCAGCCTGAGGAAGATTGTCTTAATATGAAGCAAGGCTCAGAGCACCCTCTTCTCTAACCAACAAGAGTTGGCGGCGTGTGGCAATGTAATAGAAAAATTTATTTAAATGGCAAGTTCTCCTCCACCCCTGAACTAAGTTATTCAAGAAATATTTTTCTTCATTCACTCAGCTTACAAATCTCAGTAAATAATTCAAACATTGACCTATATATTTGCAAAGTTTTTTCCTACTGTTATTTACCTAGCTCTAATCAGCATGCCAAGAACTGGGCCAACAGGCAGGCAGCATTTCCACTCGGCTCCTACCACATCCAAATTTACTGTCTTCCTGAGGTTTGCCTTTATTGTTAACTGATACAGACCTTGACCTATCCTTCCTCTTGAGTTTGCCTGGTTCCAGGGCTTTTTCTTGCAGGATTCTGTCCTTGCTCAAATTTCCCTGTCTCAAAGAGAGCAGCTCAAAATCCTTTTTATATCCCTATTCTACATTGGAACTAATAGGATTCACCTGGTCTGGCGGTCAGAATAGCTCTGTATCTCCATCACAGGTGTTAAGAACATGTTTAGTGCTCTTTATGTGCATGAAAGCTTAAGGAGGAATGTATATAAACCTTGCTGTCAAGGTTTCTTTCCCCACTTTGAACTTTAGAGTACAAAAAGTGGGGACCTGCATGAATACTTCTAAGCTTAATTACTAGCTTAGATCTGGTACACTGCCACCAGCCAGAATTTAGTGTCTGGCACACTTTCTGTTCCCCCAAAACCTTCCCTGGGGAACCCAGACCCAAACCCCTTGGGTCTTAAAACAAGGAGAAATTAATCATTCCCCTCCTTTCCCCCACAGACTTTTCCCTCCCTGGGTTGCCTTGAGAGGCTTCACACAGATCCAAACTCCTTGGATCTTAAAACAAGGAGGAATTAACCATCACCCCTCCTTTCCCCCCACCAATCCCTAGTGAGTTCAGACCCAATCCCCTTGGATCTTAAAACAAGGAAAATCAATCAGATTCTTAAAGAAAGCTTGTAATTAAAGAAAGAAAAAAAATAAAAATCATCTCTGTAAAATCAAGATGGAAAATGCTTTACAGGGTACTCAGATTCATATAGACCAGAGGGACCCCCACCCCTAGCCTTAGATTCAAAGTTACAGCAAACAGAGGTAAAAATCCTTCCAGCAAAAGAAACATTTACAAGTTGAGAAAACAAAAATAAGACTCATCCGCGTTGCCTAGCTATTACTTACAATTTTGAAACATGAAAGACTGATTCAGAAAGATTTGGAGAGCCTGGGTGTACGTCTGGTCCCTCTTAGTCCCAAGAGCGAACAACGAACAAAACAAAAAGCACAAACAAAGACTTCCCTCTACCAAGGTTTGAAAGTATCTTGTCCCCCTATTGGTCCTCTGGTCAGGTGTCAGCCAGGTTTACTGAGCTTCTTAACCCTTTACAGGTAAAAGAGACATTAACCCTTAACCATCTGTTTATGACATGCCCCCCAAATCTCAGACAGTGTGGAACCACACTGGTGGTGATTTCTTCCTAGAACTTTAGAATAAACAGATTAATAAAACACATGCACCTTTACATATAATACTAATTATGTAAAACTACAAGACTCTTCACATTTTAAGGACAATTTTTAACCAGTTGATTTTGGGAAACTTTCATGGGAGAGTGCATCAGCTACTTTGTTAGAAGCTCCTGAAATGTGTTGAATTTTAAAATCAAAATCTTGGAGAGCTAAACTCCATTGAAGCAGTTTTTTGTTGTTTCCCTTGGCAGTATGAAGCCACTTTAGCGCAGCATGGTCGGTTTGTAGGTGGAACCGCCATCCCCAAACGTATGGGCTTAGCTTTTCCAGGGCATACACAATGGCATAGCATTCTTTTTCACTGATTGACCAGTGGCTTTCCTTCTCAGATGTATTTCTCAGCAAGAAACACGTCTTGATGAAATTCTTTATCTGGTCCTTCCTGCATTAAAACTGCTCCTTCACCACGCTCAGATGCATCTGTGGTTACTAGGAATGGCTTGTCAAAGTCTGGGGCCCTTAGCACAGGGTCAGACATGAGTGTTGCCTTAAGCTGGGTAAAGGCCTTTTGACACTCATCAGTCCACTTAACTGCATTTGGTTGGGTCTTTTTGGTCAGGTCTGTTAGTGGGGCAGCGATTTGGCTGTAGTGTGGTACAAATCGCCTGTAATATCCGGCCAAGCTCAAGAAGGATTGGACCTGTTTTTTTGTCTTTGGGACAGGCCACTTTTGGATAGCATCCACCTTGGCCTGTAGGGGGTTTATTGTTCCTTGACCCCCCCTGGTTTCCAAGGTAAGTCAGTCTGTTTTGGCCTATTTGACACTTTTTAGCCTTAACAGTTAGTCCGGCGTGCCTGATGCGCTCAAAGACTTGTTCCAGGTGTTCTGCCCATGAATCAGAAAAAATGGCCACATCATCGAGGTAGGCAACTGCATAGTCTCCCAATCCTGCTAGGAGACCATCTACAAGTCTTTGGAAGGTGGCGGGTGCATTTCACAGCCCGAAAGGAAGCACATTAAATTCATACACCCCTGCATGGGTGACGAATGCTGACCTTTCTTTGGCGGGTTCATCTAGCGGTACTTGCCAGTACCCCTTGGTTAAGTCTATTGTAGAGATGAACTGGGCACGTCCCAATTTCTCCAATAGCTCATCGGTGCGTGATATTGGATAGTTGTCGGGATGAGTTACAGCATTTAGCTTATGGCAGTGCACGCAAAGTGTATTTCCCCATCTGGTTTGGGAACTAGAACCACTGGAGATGCCCATGCACTGGTAGAGGGGCGGATTATACCCATCTGTAGCATGTTTTGGATCTCCCATTCTATAGCAGCTTGGGCATGAGGAGATATCCGGTAGAGTGGGGTTCTAATGGGATGAGCGTTACCTTTGTCAATGGAGTGGTATGCCCGTTCAGTCCATCCTGGGATGGCTGAGAACATTGGGGCGAAGCTAGTGCACAGCTCCTTGATCTGTTGCCGCTGCAGACGTTCCAGGGCTGTGGAGAGGTTCACCTCTTCCACGCCACCATCACTTTTTCCTTCATAGTAGACACCTTCAGTCCACTCAGCGTCATCTCCTTCCTGGGCTGTAAACTGACAAACCTTGAAGTCTCTGGAATAAAAGGGCTTGAGAGAATTAACATGGTACACTTTAGGGTTGAGGTGGGAAAGGCTATGAGATAGTTAACAGCTCCTAGGCGCTCTTGGACCGTGAATGGCCCTTCCTATGACACTTCCATTTTATGGGCCTGTTGCGCCTTCAAGACCATAACCTGGTCCCCTACTTTGAAGGAACACTCTCTGGTATGTTTATCATGCCAGGCCTTTTGCTCTTCCTGAGCATCCTTTAAGTTTTCTTTAGCAAGGGCTAAAAAGTGTCGGAGGGTGCTTTGTAGGCTGCTTACAAAGTCCAGAATGTTAAGTTCCTGGAGAATGCATAAACCCCTCCCATTGCTGCTTCGCCAACTGTAATGGCCCCTTAACCTCGTGGCCATACACAAGTTCGAATGGTGAAAACCCCAAACTGGGATGTGGTACAGCCCTGCAGCCAAAAAGCAACTGCTGCAACACTAGATCCCAATCATTGGAGTGTTCATTTACGAATTTACATATCATGGCCCCCAAAGTTCCATTAAACCTCTCCACCAGGCCATTGGTTTGATGGTGGTAAGGGGTAGCAACCAAGTGATTCACCCCGTGAGCTTCCCACAAATTTTTCATGGTCCCTGCCAGGAAATTAGTTCCCAAATCTGTAAGGATGTCAGAGGGCCAACCTACCCTGGCAAAAATGTCTGCTAAGGCCTGGCACACAGTCTTAGCCCTGGTGTTGCTTAGAACTACTGCTTCCGGCCATCAGGTAGCAAAGTCCATGACAGTCATTATGTACTGCTTTCCTCTGGGGGTCTTTTTTGGGAAAGGACCCAGAATATCCACAGCTACTCGCTCAATTATGGGGAGTGGCTGGAGAGGAGCTTTGACCTGGTCTTGGGGCTTTCCCACCCTTTGGCACACCTCACAAGACCAGACATAATTAGCAACATCTTTGTCCATTCCCTGCCAGTGAAAGGACTTCCCCAACCGGTCCTTGGTTCTATTCACCCCAGAATGGCCACTGGGATGATCATGAGCTAAGCTCAAGTGCTTTACCTGGTACTTAATTGGAACTACCAACTGCTTTTGAGTACGCCAGCCTTCCTGGTGTCCACCAGAAAGAGTCTCCTTGTATAAAAGTCCTTGTTCTACAACAAACCGGGATCGGTTAGAGGACCTGAGAGGCGGTGGGGTGCTCCATGCCACCGCCCAACCTTTCTGAAGGCTGTCATCTGCTTCCTGCTCAGCCTGGAACTGTTCCCTTGAGGCTGGAGACGTCAGTTCCTCCTTAGACTGTGGACTTGGGCTTGGTCCCTCTGGAAGCGATGTAGGTGATGGGTTTGTTTTCATGGATTGTGAACTGCTTTCCGCTGGTGCACTGTGATATTTCAGGCTCTGGCTGAGCCTGTTGGGTAGGGTTGTCTGCTGCTTCTGCCAGTTCAGGCCCGCTGGTGCCCTCTGGCATTGGAGTGGTAGATGGGTTTGCAAGCGCTGGCGTCAGTGCTGGCAACGGTTCTGGTGCTGGTTGCTTTTCCAGTTCTGGTTCTGGGACTGGATGCACTATGGCTCTTGCAGTCATTGGCAGGGGATCCGGTTCCACCACCTCAGTCTGGGTCTCTGGTAACACAGACAAGGCCCTGGTGGACAGCTGAGGAACAGGGATGGGTGTGGAAGCTTGCTTGGCCTGGCAGCGGGTGACCATTCCCACCCTCTTGGCCAGCTTCACCTGGTTGGCCAAGTCTTCCCCCAGTAGCATGAGGATGGGATAATTGTCATAGACTGCAAAAGTCCACATTCCTGACCAGCCCTTGTACTGGACAGGCAATTCAGCTGTAGGCAAGTTTAAAGATTTTGACATGAATGGGTGAATTGTCACTTGGGCCTCTGGGTTGATAAATTTGGGGTCCACTAAGGATTGGTGGATAGTTGAAATTGTGGCCCGGTGTCTCTCCAAGTGATAACTTTCTTTCCGCCCACTCTCAAAGTTTCCCTTTGCTCTGGGGGTATTTGAGAGGCATCTGGGCCTGGGGATCGTTGGTGTGATGGTGGTGTAATGAACTGTACTCGGTTGGGGTTCTTGGGGCAGTTGGCCTTTATATGTACCAGTTCATTACATTTAAAACATCGCCCAGCTGACTGGTCACTGGGCCGAGGTGGGTTGCTGGAGACTGGTGAGGTGAGACAAAAGGGTGTCTGGGGCTTTCCTTAGGTTGTAGGTGGGGTCTTGGGTTGCCCTCAGTGATAGGGTTTATTTTCGGTTTGCCCCTTCTGATATTTGCTCCCCTTGCTAGTAGTTTTTTTCTTTTCTGCCACTTCCACCCATCTGGCTCCAATCTCTCCTGCCTCGGTTACAGTTTGGGGTTTCCCATCTAGGATAAACCTTTCTATTTCCTCAGGAACCTCTAAGAACTGTTCCATTTGTATTAGGCGGGACAGCTCTTCCAGAGAGTTAACACTTGCTCCTGATATCCAGGCATTCCAATTCTTTCCAATGTGATAGGCGTGTCGGGTAAATGACACATCTGGTTTCCACCTTAGGGCTCTGAACTGCCGACGGGCATGCTCAGGTCTTAGCCCCATTCTGATTCTGGCCTTGGTTTGAAAAAGATCGTAATTGTTCATGTGTTCCTTAGGTATTTCAGTCGCCACCTCTGCTAAGGGTCCACTGAGCTGTGGCCTCAGCTCCATCATGTACTGGTCTGTAGAGATGTTGTACCCAAGGCAGGCCCTTTCAAAATTTTCTAAGAAGGCCTCAGTATCATCACCTGCCTTGTAGGTGGGGAATTTCCTGGGATGGGGAACAGTACCTGGAGAAGGGTTGTTAGGGTTGGCTGTTCCATCCTGCTTAGCATTTTCTAATTCCAGGGCCTGCTGGTGGGCCTCCCTCTGGAGCTCCAAAGCCCTCCGGTGGTCAGCCTCTTTGGCTTTTTCTTTCATCTCTGTCTCTTTTTGTTTTATCTCTATAGCTCTCTTGTGGGCCGCTTCTTCCCTGGCTATTTCTGCATTAATTAGTTCCATCCGTCTCTCATGTTCGTTGTCTTTCTCTGTTGCTTCCAGCCTAGCCATTTCTAGTTTGTTAGTTGCTCCACTGGCACTCATTTTTCTGCTTTCTTGTGCTGGCCACACTCCCCTCTGCAGCTCCCTGGATCCTGGGATGCACTCCGCTCAGGGCTGCTTGGTTAACAGAGGATTTTCTAACTAGCTACATCCGAGAGGTAGAAAGAAAGAAAAACAATTCAACTTGTAAATTCCTTTTTGCTGTCTGCTTGCTCACAGCTTGAAGCCTCCTCTTAACAAAGACCTTTGTTAAAAAACTTAACACCTCTGCCCTCAGGCTGCTTTCCAAGCAGCTAGAAAGGAGAGAAAAAAAATCCTACTGGCTTTTGGTTCCTAAAAATCCCACACCGCTGCTCACCATGTCAAGGTTTCTTTCCCCACTTTCAACTTTAGAGTACAAAAAGTGGGGACCTGCATGAACACTTCTAAGCCTAATTACTAGCTTAGATGTGGTACACTGCCACCAGCCAGAATTTAGTGTCTGGCACACTTTCTGTTCCCCCAAAACCTTCCCTGGGGAACACAGATTCAAACCCCTTGGATCTTAAAACTAGGAGGAATTAACCATCCCCCTTTCTTTCCCCCCAGACTTTCCTCTCCCTGGGTTGCCTTGAGAAGCTTCACACAGATCCAAACTCCTTGGATCTTAAAACTAGGAGGAATTAACCATCCCGCCTCCTTTCCCCCCACCAATCCCTAGTGAGTTCAGACCCAGTCCCCTTGGATCTTAAAACAAGGAAAATCAGATTCTTAAAAAGAAAGCTTGTAATTAAAGAAAGAAAGAAAAAAAAATTCTCTGTAAAATCAGGATGGAAAATGCTTTACAGGGTACTCAGATTCATATAGACCAGAGGGACTCCTGCCCCTAGCCTTAGATTCAAAGTTACAGCAAACAGAGGTAAAAATCCTTCCAGCAAAAGAAACATTTACAAGTAGAGAAAACAAAAATAAGACTCATCCGCCTTGCCTAGCTATTACTTACAATTTTGAAACATGAAAGACTGATTCAGAAAGATTTGGAGAGCGTAGGTGTACATCTGGTCCCTCTTAGTCCCAAGAGTGAACAATGAACAAAAAAGCACAAAGAAAGACTTCCCTCCACCAAGATTTGAAAGTATCTTGTCCCCCTATTGGTCCTCTGGTCAGGTGTCAGCCAGGTTTACTGAGCTTCTTAACCCTTTACAGGTAAGAGAGACATTAACCCTTAACCATCTGTTTGACACTTGCAGTTGGTATAAGGGCCAGCTCCTTATATTAACACCCCACCCCATCCCAAAAAAAATACAAACAAAAACAAAAACCTGCAACACCCATCACAAGTTAGTTTCCTACAGTAAGTGCAGGCCTGTGGAGTGTACATATTGTGAAACAGCCCATGAACGCCTGTGTTTAAGTGCGAGTGTGTCATCGGTACCTGCTTTTGGGTGGCAGCACACTGGATCTTACACCCCACATGTTCTTTCAGGTACATGACTTGCCCAGCTGCCCTGTGCTGAAGAATTTCCTGAAAACGATTGAGCGTCGATCCATCGACTCAATGATTTACATCCTGGAACATAATTCAAGGTGATGTCTCATATCTCCAGCCCCCAGCCTGAAGGACAGTTCTGCACTTCACTAGATTGAAGGGGGAAACAGGAAGACTGGGTCTGGATGAGCAAAGAATCCCTTTTACAGGATGTCATTCCAGACTTGTGGAATCTGATTTCCATCAGGCAGAGAATTATCCCAGTAGTGCATCACCTGTAACGCACAGCAGGGCTGCAAAGAGTGGTTGATACTAGTGCGAAGAGTACCTTCTTGGCCTGCAGCACATGACTTGCAGAACATATCATCTGATATACACAGCTGAGTAACTTTCACAATTGTTCGTAGAAGATGATAGGCTAACTTACTGCCAAAGGAAACGGTGTTTTTTCCTTTAAAAAAAAACAGCCCCCAGCTGCAATGCCCAGCAGCTCTTCTCTGGTGATGGGGACGCTTCCCCTTTTATTAGGGCTGTGGTTCTAAACATGTTGGCCCTGCAATAAAACAAAAATGTTTCAGAATTCCCCCTTTCCTTCAAGCCATACAGAAGTGGAGGGTATAGTCATGAGACCAGTACAAGTCACAACCCCTAGGCTGAGTATCCGTATATCAGAGCAAACAAAATGGGGAAGTGAAATAAGGGACAGATCAAGAGTTCTTCAACTCTTTCTTCGTGTGGTCCAGAGTTTTTTGTTCAGGCTAATTTCCAATTCCATCTGTTCTAGGGAGGTTCTCCAGATGTGTGTTGGTCCTCTTCTCTATGCTGTACATGAGAATATAATGAAAGCAATGGATCCATCATCTCCTGCTACAGAGGCCAGGTACAGGGCAATATAATTGTCTCTCTAGCTACCATCAGTGATTGGCTGCACATGTAAAGAGCCAATTGACATAGACATTGAGTGTGTACGAGTAAAGGAACAGCTGTGTATTTAACTATTAAATGAGTTTTAAAAGCTAATCCATCATTAGCAAAGGCATGCAGAGTGGTAGCTAGATATCCAGAGAAATAAATGCAAAATGTTTATTTTAGTATCTCTCTCCCTCCCCCAGAAAGCTCATTCTCTATGCTGCTCATGATGTTACCCTCATTCCTCTGTTGATGGCACTGGGGATCTTTGATCACAAGTGGCCACCCTATGCCGCAGATGTGACAGTGGAACTGTATCAGCATCAGCAATCCAAAGAATGGTTTGTACATCTGTCTTACCATGGAGAGGTAAGGACTCAGTGGTGGCTCTGCAATACAAGTGGCTAGATAGAGGGACTTGCAGCAGATTTCCAGCCCACTAAGCTGTGGAATGAGACAGATTTTGATTGCATTGTTAGAGGGAACATGATAAAATACTCAGCCACAAGATGGGTAGGCAGGAGCCTAATTATCTTTCTGACCTGGCCCTTGATTCAGTGGGATCTTTTGGCAAAGTTCTTTAACCACTGCCTCAACTTCACCTGTTTGAGATCATACAAAAGGGGTTTTGGCAACATAAGAATTTGTTATTTATTAAATGTGCGTGAACTTGATTGTCCCCCTGCAGGAACAATTGGTGAGAGGATGCAGAGCAGGTCTCTGCCCGCTGGAGGAATTTCTAAATGCTCTATCACACTATGCTGTAAGTCCAGAGGAGTACAGTGTCCTTTGCTCCCAGATGGACAAGAACCAAACTAATTCATAAGTAGTATTTAAATAAAACTCAGTTTCCTGCCTTCAACCTTTGGTGTTTGAATTCTTTCCTCCCTCTCTCCATCTGACAAGTCGTTATGAAGGTGACTAGACCTGTTCATGCCAGATGTAGGATTCTGCTGGTCTGGTATGCACTGCTGCTAACTTGTGCATTTGCAGCAAGAGGAGGTAGTGTGCAATTATTTTGTGTGTGTGTACAGACACACACACACACAATCTCATAGAGCTGGAAGGGACCCTGAAAGGTCATTGAGTCCAGCCCCCTGCCTTCACTAGCAGGACCACGTACTGATTTTGCCCCAGATCCTTAAGTGGCCCCCTCAAGGACTGAACTCACAACTCTGGGTTTAGCAGGCCAATACGCAAGCCACTGAGCTATCCCTCTCCCTGAATAACTCAACCTCACAGCTGGGTAGTGCATCTGCCTGTATGAACTATTGTCTGAATACAAAGGCGTTTGGAGATTGGGTCTCACTATGAAGGTAGCTGAAGATAGCTAAGCAGGACGGAAGCTTTGGCCTGACCTGCTGCTGTGGACATGGAGGGGGAGTGACATTTTCCCCTCTAATAGCAAAATGCTGGAGTATGTCAGATAATCTGCAGCCTGTTTCTAGAGATGACACTCTCCATGGTGCCTCCATTGCTGTTTATGTTGAAAGCAATATACTGTTGCCTCTTTTTCTTATTCTCACCATGATAGCTTCTGTGCAGAGCATGGCTATCTTCCCCTTCCTTGTCTCACCTTAGTGCAAACATGCTGCTTGGGACTTAAGTACTCTAGTCCACTGATAGTGTATACAGTCCATGCAGACCTCTCCCATTTCCAAGGCAGTAAAGAGGCTGCTGAAATCCCTTCCTACCATCATGATACATATGGAAATGTGCTTTGAGCATACAACTACACCAAACCAAGATTAAGCATGGGAATGTACACTCAATGAACTCCTAGGTGAATTTGACTTCTCAATTTAACAGGGAAGTTTAGTGAACTACTCTAGCCTATGCTCGCGGCTTTCACAAGCTGGGAAGGATCACGGCAGCTTGTACTCAGTGAGAGCACTCTAGGAATACACTGGTTACTGTAGAAGTGCTGTTGATTTAAGTGGTAACACTCTTCTTCTCTGACCTCATTACCCTAGGAGAGTAGTAAGGAGCACTGCATTACCAGAGACGCCATGTTTTAGTTAGTATGTAAAACTCAGGCTCTTCATCATTTATAGCCATTAAGACTCCCTTAGCATTATGCAATAGCCCTCCTCTCCTAGCACATCTGGTTATTTACATGCAGTTTTCCTAAACAGCCGCTACAGTGTCACTGTGTAATATTATCCCTTTCCACCTAAAGAGAAGCAGTAAATAGTGTAGTGCTGCTGTAATTAATTGCTGGATATATGACTGGAGGTACTAGAGTAATTCCTGTCTGAGAAACATGGGCTTGACTTTCCTTTGATATGTCATTAAACTGCCCCCACCAACCACTATTTATGTTGACAAATGCACAATGGGAGGAATGATTTGAATACATGTATACATCACCAAATTCTAAACTAATTGCAATCAGTAGCAAAGAAAGCAAACAAAATATTAGTAATTTTTAGGGCTGTCAAGTGATTAGAAAGCATGAATAATTGCAAAATTAAAAAATAGAGTTTTAATCACACTGTTAATAATAGAACACCATTTATTTAAATATTTTGGGTGTTACTTATTTCTGTGCTGCTGCCGCAGCTTGTGGTGCCTGGCACTCGGTCTGCAGCTCAAGGCAGACTCTGTGCTGTTGCACAGGGGCTGCATCTTGCTGCAGCTCTCCGGCCAGTCCTGGCTCACCAGGGGCACTAGATGCATGCAGCAGCACTCCCCTGTGCATGGCACCTTAGTGAGTGGCTGCCCCTCATCCATCCTTAAGACTGGCCATATCTCCCAGCCACCAAGCCCCATCTCAGAGTTATGCAATTAGCATGTTAAAAAAAAAAAAGCAGCTTTTACTTTGAGTTAATCACGTGTTAGCAGCAATTAACTGACAGCCTTAGTAATATTTTATCAAACTTCTTATACCTCCTGAACCTACCATATAAGTCAATGGTACACTCATCTGGAACACCATGTTCAGCTCTGGGCTCACTAGCTCAAGAATGACAGTGCAGAATGTGTTCCAAGAAGAGCAATGGAAGTGATTACAGGGATAAGGATGAATTATTTATGTGGAGACTGAAGTGATGTGGACTATCTGGAAAGGGGACATTATAGAAGTCTATGCAATAACTAAAGATATACAGAAGGTAAAACATAAGCTTGTTTACCCCCATCATATAAGAACAAGACGCCATCTAGTGAAAGTGAACAACAAGTTCTGTGGAACTCATTGGCACAAGATACTCAAGAGCACAGGCAGATTTTGAAGAACTATACAGCTAACAAAAAGAACTGCTTACCCTAGGTAGCATAAAATACATTTTAGGAGTATAAAACCCTCATGCTTCAGCTCATAAACCTAGCTCTAGCTGACTGATTGGGAAGAAACTTCCCCTCTCAACAGTTATTCCATAATGTTATATATGGGGTTTCTGGCACTGGCCACTGTCAGATAAGATAATGGACTAAATGGACTACATGTCTAATTCAGTATGACAACTCTAATATAAGCACAAAATTACCAGGGAAGGGTGGTGGTGTGATGAAAGAATTAAGCCAAGATCTGCTGAGGAAGCTGCCCCTGTCTTTTGCTCATTGTTCATGACTAGCAGTAATATTCTCCTGTACAACACTCAACCAGAAGTGAGGCAGCAGAAGCACTGTGTGCTGGGGGCTTTGTCCAAGACTATATACACTTCTACCCCGATATAACGCTGTCTTCTGGAGCCAAAAAATCTTACCACATTCTAGGTGAAACCGCGCTATAGCGAACTTGCTTTGATCCGCTGGAGCACGCAGCCCCGCCCTCCCGGCGTGCTGCTTTACCACGTTATATCCAAATTCGTGTTGTATCGGGGTAGAGGTGTAGATCTCTAATGTCTATATGAAATCGAGCAGACCTCTAGACACTATAAATAATAGTTTTGAAAGGAATACTGATGGGAGATTAGTGTACTTTTACACAAAGACAGAAATACCAAAGGAGGAAGTTAAGAGCTGTAAGTCTACAAGACTGGAGGATACTGCCAACTGCTAAAAAACAAATACAGGTATGAAGTAGCTGAGGTACTGATGCCAACATGGATAATATTTTTCAAGTCATCAACTCCAAAACAGGGAACAGGGCTTCTCTCTGCAAGAGTCAGTAAAGAGGAATCCCGCTACTCAGTTCTTGCAATGTATGTCTAAGGATAGACTAGTAGAGCCAATCGCTGTATCTAATATGATTAACTGAGAAGTTTCTAGAAAGCAAAACTATGCCTTAATGTAATACAAGTTCATTTCGGATATCCAGTCCATCTCCCTGTCAATGCAGCATCCAACATTTTTGTTTGGTTTTTTAAACTAGAAGTCCCTCAAACTTAAGAAAAAATAACTATGGGGAAACATTTCTGATGTTGATTTAAAGACGGTGAACAACGAGCAGTTAAAGTAAAGAACTGGTTTTCATGCAGAGGAGTTGGTAGGGAGAAGGTCTTAGAACTTGGTGTGGAAGTTTCATTAGAATAGCAGAAGTGGATACTGAGTTGAAGTAGGGCCTGTGGCTCCAACACAGTAAATGTTAGAGGACTTTTCTTTTTAAGGATTAAAAAGAGACACCAGCTGTTTAAAACATAGTATATAGCACAAGGTGTTGAAGTGTGATGTCTACAATAGGCAGCTATAAAAATAACTGGAAATTATCTACATTGGCTGGCTCTGAACCTGGAGGATCCGCTGCTGAAAGTGGGAGAAAAAATGAACGGAGCAGGCCAGTGGCAGAAGTGAGATGAGATCTTTTAAGAGTCACAGCTACCAAATTGATGTAGCAGACCATGGTATTTCTCTAACTGGAGTCTTGCCTTCTAACTTTGTTCATTTCTCTTCAAGAAACACCAAATAGTGAATAGATTTGGCAGAGGAGGACTGCATATATTTGTGTGTGAAGACATGAGTGTGCAAAGATTACAAGTAGAAAAGAATATTTAGATTAGACATGATTGATGTATTCAAAATTATGAAGTGTGGTGAAAATTAATCAGCTGCACTTCTTTCTGCTGTCAGAGAACAGGCAGATTCTTGATTAAATTATTAGTGCTGGGCTTATTGACTAAATTAAATCTTTTATGCAACATATTTGCAATCTGTGGCCTACAGTGCCTTAGTAGTTCATCATAACAGATGCTACATTTAAGAGGTCTAGATAATTTGTCTAGGAGTCACATTTATAATTACGAAAAGTAAGATATGTGGATGCCTAAATTCATATCAAAGAATGAGGCTTAGGCACTGATGCCACTCAGGTAGTAACCTGTCCCAGTACCTTCTGATTCAACATAGGTTAGATCCCAAGAGCATAAGGAATGTTGTAAATCTTCCTCTGAAGCATCACTTAGTGGGTACCACCAGAAGACAGATATTAGCTAGCTGGTAGGATAATTTGTATGCAAGATACAGAGCCTGACCTGCATGGTTGAGTAGATTAACCTGTTATATGGTCTGCAACCTGGAGAATGTACTGTCTTTTAGACCTTGATACTGAGAATTGTGTGTGTACTTTATAGATGAACTGTCTGCAATACCACAATCTACAACTTTAAACAGATTTCAAATATTTACCATGTATTTGTGATATAGGAGGGATGTTACCATTAAGTTTCAGAAGTTCACCATCTGGGGGTTACCTTTTGGGCTTTTCTGCCATCAGGCTGTGCAGCGATTTAAAATGAGAGTCTGAATAGCAGAATGTTTCCTCCCATGTTACTAAAGAGAAAGAGCAGCCAAGCTTGTATAAATAAAGTCTATCTCATACTTTCAAACAAAGCAGGAGGAGGAGTTGAGAATAAATTGCTGTTTTACTCTAGAGAAAGAACTATGTTTTAGTATCCAGTCTCTCTCCCCATGCATGTTACGTAAAACTTCATTGCTGAAATTCTCTCAAAAAGGTCTGAAAAAGCAGAGATGGAATTAGACAGGGATCAATGAAACAGCAGTAAGGCAACATTTACCCAAGGTTGTCTAGATAAAAAACCTGCTCACTGAACACCTTTGTCATTTAATTCTTCCCTTTACCTTAGCTTCTAATCCACACGTCAGAGACCCTACCTCACTCATCAACAACCCAGTGTGACAAAGAACCATCGAGTGTTGCCATTTCGGCAGAGACACTTTGGCAGTGAACAGACTTTGCAAACAGTGTCATACTTTCTCCCTGTTGTAACAGGAAGGAGACACTCGCCTTGCAGTGGACCAAGAACCACTAACCCAGAAGGATGTCCAGAAGCAGGAGTTTTTAACCAATTCTCCAGCCCTCAAGGTGTTGAAAGAGGCTGTGGATACCATCTCCAGGGTTCAGGTCTGCCCCTTTGAGATAATGCCAAACTCAAAGAAACAATCAAGTTCAGCTCAGGCCAGGTAAAATGAGTAAAGGAGAAGTGAATTGAAAGAGGCACACAGCAGCCAATCCAGTACCTTTCATAAGATACGAAAGCTAGTCCCATGTAGCGGCTAATACGACTGTGACGCTAATGAGTGAACAAACAAGGAGAAGCTTGTCAGTCACCTGAAGCACACAGGACACCACTGGACTGGATTTTAAAAAGAGACAGTCCATTTTTGTAAGAAACAATATATTTTATTTTTCTGACACCACAGCCCTGGCGAGTGGTTTTGTACCAAATTTAATGGAGGTTACACAGAACGTCTTACGCTGGGGAGGAAGAAAAAATAACCACAAAAAAAAAAAATCCTGGATAACTTTTAGTGTCTGTTCCACTCCCACATTAATAAAATCACTTGGGGTTTCTAAGAAAAGGAGAATAGGAAACAGTGAGAGAAAGACTACTGTAGAATGTAACAGTGTCCAAGTCCAGCCCCTTCCTGAAAGTGGGAAAACTCCCCACACGAGGAGAGGCTCTCCTAGATTTACTCCCCAAAATAATACATTGTATTGCAGCTGCCAAAGGAGGAGACAAAAGGGGACGGAGAGAGAAGCCTATTTAATAAGGAGTGGGAGGGAGAGACAGAAGGTGCTGGACAGCACTCCATAATTTGAAAAATATGTCCTTAACTTATTATTTCTTTTAAAAGATTCCCCTCACTGAACTTAAGTTCCTTTTTTGTGCTTTTCATTAATACTCTGCTCTGAGGTCGTAGTTTGGTTTTCTATACATTAGAGTTGAAGGAAAATAGTCCGAAGTTCTGAAGATGGATTCTCCACCTAAAGTAAACAGCCTAGAATCCCATTCTCCTCTCACCCCAAAGACAAAAGTCTCTGCTAAAATCCCTTTTACAATATAGTACAGTACACACAAAAAAAAAAATAACCGAGAGTCCTGGGAGAAGCCAGTCCAAAGGACGTAAACATACAGAGAATGGTGCAACTTGTGACAAATGGCAATTCTCAAAATACAGCTACAGATTCTCAAAGCAGGTGCCATCATGGGATACTGAAGTCCACAAAAATAATTTTTAAAAAATAAATCTTAAAAAAAACCTGTTAAAATGAATAATTTGTTTTCAGGTAAATTCCATACATTCGAGATTTCCCAAAGCAACCTCTGGTCTCTTTTCACCTATTGCATGGCCAAACTGTACTCCTGAAGCTCCCCAAAAGCCGTCAGGACTTGGAATCTCATCTTGACAAGGATCAGAACATCCAGTCTTATGGTAGCAGCTTAAAACATCATGTTCCCCGGATTTCCAGGGCCTTGGCTAAATCCTCCCATTCCAACATCAGCAGCCATACCTCGGGGTCTCATCTGGGGGGGAATCATGATGTTCTGTTGGGGTCCCATCATGCCCTGCATTGACATCATCATACCAGGTGAGCCTACAGGACCTGGGTGGCTATATAGCCCAGCAGGGGCTCGGTCCTTGCCTGGAATCATACCCACTGCAGCTACTGGGTTACTCATTAGCGTGGGCTGACCAGGCATTGCTGTTTGTGCTGGTGACATCATCCGATGATGAGGTCCCATCATGCCTTGCTGCAGAAAGGCAGGTGGTCTCATTGGGTTATGACCTGGCATAGATGGAGCAGTTCCGAGGGGGATATCAGCAGTTCCCACTGGCCCTGGGCCCCCCATTCCAGGTAATGCAAGTCCCATTCTTGGAGTCTGCTCTCCTATCATTCCCTGCATATGAGAAAATCCAGGCCCGGGACCCTGCGGCTGCTTGCGGCCTGGAACTTCCCCACGAGGGAAATACTGCAGTGTCTGGCTAGGCTTCTCTGATGGAATTATCCTGGACAGGTCAAACTCTGGTATTCCAGTGGCTCCAGGGCGGATCACCTCCTGCAGGTCTGGATCAGTGAAAACCGAAGGCATGTTTCCTAGAACAGTGAAGGAGTCTGGACCCCCAGGACCTCCAGTCTTGCAAAGTGCTGGATCTGTTGAACTTTGGGGCAGGTTCGTGGGACGCCCCAGAGGTCCTTCTCCATGGAAGCCCATTCCAGCAGGGAAGTTGCTTTGTCCTCCACTGGGGCCATTGTGTGGAAAGGGCACCTGCTGGGGCGGGGACTGTACTGGAGGAAACCCCTGTGGGAAGCCCAGGCGTCCTTGAGGTACCATTGGAGCATCTTGGGAACCATGCCCCATCATTGGATTGTGTGACATCAGGCCAGGTCCTACAGGTACCCCATGAGGAGGTATACTGGATCCCATAGCATTTGGAGAGGGCATCTGATTGGTATGGGAAAGAGGCTGGGTCATTCCCATTGGGCTGAGGGTTGGCATTGGACCCACTGGGTTTGGACCTGAAATTCGAGGATTCTGGGAATTAATGCCCATTCCTAAGAAAGAAATAAAAAAAATCAAATTTAGATCAGACAATCAATGAAGACAGAAGAACTGTGTGTAATATTCCTGGCTCCAATTTAAAAAACAAAATTAGTGCCAGTGAAAGATTCTGAAACTTCACTTTCTAGGGCTACGGTTCTATTTAACCATAAAACTTACACAGCACGGGCTTCAGCAGCCCTACCTTGACCTCACACTGTTCCAATGTGACTCAACAGGGCTCTTAAAGCAAGAGAAGTGGTCACTCTAGAGCTAATCCATGTTGTGACCATTTTGTCAAGACTGTCAACAAGTGGGAAAATTAGCGGCACGTGTGTGTGTAGTGGGTAGGAGTTGTTTTATAAACATCCAGTGGACAAATGTTTGTGTAAGTGGACTGAATACCTCCCTTCCAAACATATGGCACCTGCATGTCAGACGGCTCTCATTGCTGTTGGACTAATTAATTTGACCAGCTCTATGAATGCTGCAATTTGCCATCAAGTATTTATTTAACAAGTCATTTTTTTCCAAGTACATGATCAGCTCCAATCACTACTGTCCTGGGCAGACTGTAAACCAGTAAACTACAGGCAAAGTCTTCAAATACCTGTTACTAGACTCCCGGGCCTGAGAGTTATCTTTTTCAATTGTGTTCTTATCCCACTGGCTTTTTTTTTTTTTTTTTTTTTTAAACACAAAAAAAAAAAATTCTATTGTGTTCCAGTGAACAACAAACAATTTGGGACAGGGGCTTATAGCGTAAACACATTTCACTCATTGTAGAGCAGGTCACTAAGCCCAAAGGGACAGGAGCTTTCATTTCTCTTCTCCCCTAATGCCTGGATAAGGAACAGAGCAGCTTCTCCCTTATTCTGGCACAGGCCAGACAGTCACCATGCTCTGTCCTGTGTGTAAAAAGAGGGTGCACGTTTCTGGGAAACATTCCAACCATTTCTTCTCCAACACAGACAGAGCACACAGAAGGCTGGCTGGGAACCTGCCTTACCTGGTAGATTGTTCATCGGTGGCAAATTTGGGGAGCGTGCTGGAGGGGAGTCATCATCCGAGCTAGCCACAGTCTTGATGGCATCATGGTAGAGTGGCGTAGAGCTGGGCATGGCAAACTTGGACATCCTAGACATCATAATGGAGAGGGGATTCTGGGACAGCGTGGGCTCTGGAGGCATCGTGTAGGGACTGCTAGAGGGAAGATTTCCAGGGAGAGTCACAGGAGCAGACTGGCTGACAGTGGAAGGTGGTGGGCCACCTAAAAGAGGAAAGGATTTAGGTGGGTTTTTAACCCTTTTAAAATAAACCCCTTTTCTCCCAGAAAACCCCATCAGTGGTTCCAAATAGTAGTAGTGAGGCAAACAGTTAAGTATGGTTGAAATACACATTGTACTTTTAGACAGTGGACTTCTATCCATGTGGTTTCTTTTGGGAGGAAGACAATACTATTCCCAGAAGCATGGTCAACTAGTTGGAAATTTTTTCCCGAACTTCCATTGTAATTCCCTTTCCATTTATGCCTCAAATGTGAGCACAGAGACAGAACCCAGAGGACATACAGCCATAGTGGGTCATACATTATAGGCATCCATGCTGATTTCTGGAGAGCTCTATTAAAAGTTTATACAAAGTTTCCAGTTTTGATTTAAGCTTAAATCTTGCATATAAAAGCTCATTACAGTTACAGTCTCAAGGAGTCTCTTTCCCTATTAATTTAAAATATCCTTCCCTCTTCCAAAAGTGTAAACACTATTTTCTGCTGCTCCCAGTCCCCATGTCTCCACACCAATAAGCTTCAAGATGCCTGGCTCAGTTTTGGAGCAAGGGATCATTGATTTCAGGAAGAAGTTTAAAACACTCTGTTGTCAGCCAAACAAAAGCCACCACCAAAAAACCCTCTGTATTAAAGACCCCTCTCGGCACAAAAGTAGCCACAGATTGGAGAGTCTGGGTCTAATTGCAGCAATTCAAGCCCAGATTCAATGCCAAACTTAACACTCAGCCTCAGAGGCCACTCTAGACAGAAGTATCCAGATTCTTCCTCCTTCCCAGTGTGGCACTTTCTAGACATAGGACGCAGAATAAGATGGCTAAATGGCAGATATTAGCATACAATGGACATGAAGTGTCTATAGTTAGAACCATTGCTGCCACAGGAGCTCACAACTCACTAGCATGCGTTTCTGAGCCACAGGAGCAGTCTATTCACTTTGAACAGGAAAAAAGCCTGCTGGTCCCTTTCAATAGCTATCATTCTGCAACACTAGATGGCAATGTAGTCATGCATCTTTCACAGTCTCCTCCCAAACTCCTGCAATAAGGAGGAGGTTTCACAGGCTGAAAAGCTCTTGAGAGCTGGTTCCATCACACTGCTGCTTGGAAACACTGCACACCAGGGATTTACATATTAGGAAGCTTGTAGGAGAAACAGACTCAATCATGTATAAGCTCTAAATCTATGAAGGAGAGATGGGACTAGTGCTGCTGAAATGCCAAACACACAGGTTTCTGGATTCATACGATCTACGTTCTTAGATTGTACAGTCTTTTGTGCTAGACACTGGTAGTCCCTGCTCCAGGCATCCCCGTCCATGACTGGGGCTCTCAGGTGCTAGGATAATACAAACACCACCACCGATACACTCCACAGACCTGCAGCACATCTCTGAGGACCAGCTGCAGAGAATCCATCTGCTACCTCTAACTATACATGAAATAGACAAAATCTGAATTTATATCAACAAAGTGCCTCCTAGGAGGATTTGTAAAGTAAAACTATACCTGTGTCTGAACAGATTGTGAACAATAGCTCCTGTGGCCAGTACACATCTGTTTACAGGTATATCTTTTGTTTCTCCTCTATTCTAACAAACCCATTTATTTTGAGGCACCTTTAGGATCTAAAAAGCAAAATTTCTCCCCAATGCTACAATATTTCAGTTAAGGACAGGTTAGCAAACAAACTGTTCTAAGCTCTTTCATAAAGAGTGACTTCCTCCTCCCAACCAATCCAAATATATTTGACAGTCATCTCTGGAACAAGGGCAGTATTCAACATGTGCACACGGGCAAGGTAAGATGAGAGGAGGCAATCTGTTATGGAGCTCACCCACATGTTCCACTCACTTAGTTCTGAGCCTAGACACAACTTGTTTCAAACTGGCAGGAAAAGCTCCTTGTTCTCTCTCCTCTTTGCACTCCCTGCCTCAAATGGTAGCCTCTGTGAGCCCTCATCTCACACCACACTTCAAGATGACCATACGTGAACCAAAGAATTTACGTTTGGATAGAATAGGAAGCACTGACCTGACTCCACATTCCCCAGCATGGCTGGGGAAGACATGGTGAGAGAGGCTTTGTGGTTCGGGGGAATCCCAGGACTCTGCAGTGGGGGCTTTGGAGAAGAAGTCCAGCCAGGAGAAGGTGCAGGGAGGGAAGGAGACTTGAGGTGGACTGGTGAGGCAGCAGCAGATCCCAAAACAGGGGGAGACTTAATGGAAGCAGCAGCTGCTGCAGCAGTTGGGCCTGCAAGCATTCCTGCCAGCTGGGATGGAGTCTGAGGAGATTTAAGGTTCCCCGAGGGAGAACCCAGCATGGGAGACTGGACCTGCCGCATCGTGGGAGACTTCAGTGGGTTGATGCCCGGTGAATGCACCTGACTGGCTGCAACAGAGATATCCAAGGGCTTGCGTCCTAGGCTGCGCTGAACAGGGGGAGCTGTATTGAGGCTATTAGGGTTACTGGTTGGGTTGAGAGGTAGTGGCGGCATGTGGCTGAGCCGGTTGTTAGTCCTTTGGTCAGGCCCAATCTGCTCTCTGAGATTACGGAGACCACCTCCTGGGCCCTGAGACATGGGAAGGAAAGGCCTGGGACCCATGCCATACTCCTGTTGGGGATGCTCTCCAAATGGCAAGGACACCATTTTCTGCTGAGAGGAGAGCATCTCTGAGACACCTGGACGCAGTTTCATCATCTCCTCTGGCCCCACTCCAGCTTCCCTCATCTTCTGAGGTATCATGGATGGGTTGGAGCCCATGCTAACGTTCAGACTAATGTCCCCCTTCATGCTGCCAGGGCCCATCCCAAACTCCAGCTCTCTACCAGGGCCCATCTGAGGTGGCATTCCTTTTGGGAAGTCCCCCCTGGAAGGGCTCAGGGGCCCTTCAACAGGCATGCGAGAGAAGATGGGGTTATTCCCAGGCTCCATGTGTCTCTGGGAGGGAATCATTCGGTTCATCTCTATGCCAGGCCTGATGCCTTCTATGCTCAAACCAGGGGGCAGGCCCAGCTGCTTTTCTGCCAACTGCTGTTGAAAGATCTCCTCTGGCAGGCCCTGGGGATTTGGGAACCGCTCCCCTCGGCCAGGGCCACTGAAGACACCCTGGCCTGGAGGGAAGTTTCGGCCATCTGGGATTTTTGGCACATCTTCTGGCCAACTGACTCCTGAAAGCCCGGGTCTGGATGTGGGGTTTGGGACACTGGGGCTGTCCATGTCAGGATTCATCATTCCTGCAAATCCAGGCAGGCGCATCTGGCTCCCAGGCATATTGGGATGAGGGGCCATGCCTCTGGGGGGTAGAGAATGAGACACATTCATGTCATCAGCAAAGGATTCTGGACCGCCAGGACCCCAGCCCTCACCAGGGGTCATCTGGTAGGGAGGTGGAGGGCCTCGAACCACCCCTCGAGGCCCGTGCTGGTGGACCATCATGTCCTGCAGAGAACATTGCTGCACCACAACCTGTTCTTGCTTCCTTCTCTTCTCCTCATAAAACTCCTGCTGTAGCTTCAGCCAGGCCACTTGCTCGGGAGTCATGTGATCCAGGTGGTCTGGTCCTACGGGTCCAGATTGGGAGTTCAAAGAGGGTGGCACCATTTCGTCTGGTGAGAAGGGCATGTCTCTATGTCCTTGAGGGCCAAATGGAGCCCCTCCATCTGTCCGAGGCCCTGGCCCTTTGCCTAAACTTTGGGATTGAGCCATCATGGCCTGTATTGGCCCTTCAGGTTTCTTTTGAGGACCATCCAGAACTCCAGAATTCTGCTGAGGCCCCCCACTTTGCCCTCCAGTGAATTCTTTCTCATCAGGGAAAAGCATGCGCTGTATATCTCGTAGAGTTTGCAATGAGCGCTCTCGATGTTCCAGCTGCTCCTGAGACAGTCCATCTGGGTTCTCACCTAAACTGGATGGGTCGCCACCGGATACCTGCTGAGTGGGACCTTTGGGGTCTGCAGTGGAGCTATTGCTCCCCTGGGAGACTGGGCTGACTGCTCGATTATTTGGGGTTGAACTCTGCCCAAATCCCTCAGTCTGCAATGGGGTGGAGTTGGCAGGGCTGCCAAGAGACATCACTTTACTTTCTACTCCAGGACTGTCCTGATCCATGGGACATGGGGGGCCAGTGGATTTAGGTGCTGGTGCCGAAACAGGTGGAGTTGGCTGCATTTTGGCATTCTGGGGAGGATTGTGTTCCTGCGAAGCAGGGGGCTGCGGCTGAGGTTGTGGCAGAGGCTTGGTTTCATTCCGAAGTGCAGTGACCTGGGTGTTCTGAAAGACAAAGCAGAACATTTTAATCAGCTCTTTTTACATCTGTGTGAATGGAGAGAGGGGGATAAAGATCAAGATGTGCTATCTCGTCCCCACCTTAGTCACACAAACCCACTACAAACACTTTCTGCAGGAACTGATGCCTTGCACATATATTTTGCAAACTAGAGCCTTGGACAAAGATGAAGTGTTCATTTCGCTCACGTGTAACCCACAGACCCAAAGAGTGATGTTTGACACCCCCTCCTATATCCCCAGGATTACTCCACCCAAAAATTATAAAGCTGAAAAACTACTCTGGAAGCGCTAAAACCTTTCATTCACTCTGCACAGTGCTCCCTCCAGCCAAGAACATGTTTTTCAGAGCATAAACAGCCACCCTCCCCTGCCCCACACCTCTTCCACCGGTGTATGCATGTACACACCACTACATCTCCCCCTTCTTCCAAGTAAAGGCTCCCTACCAGGGGTACAGTGTTTCGCTCTGCCTTGCTGTTTGAGATGTTCTGGATATGAAAGGACACAATGGTTTCTGCCTGTCCCTTCAGCACAGCTTCTGCAGCCCTGTAAAGACAGACAGACAGACATAGGTGAGGCTGCAGTTAGATGATTATCTTTCTTAAATCCTCCTCTCCCCCAACTACTAGGGGCAGGGAGAAAAGAAAAGTGAAAGGCTGGGTCACCTGTCTTTTGACCCCAGAGGTCTGGGAGAAGAGAAATCAAAGGAGAAGAAAAATCCTCACATCTACAGAAACTTGCTAATCAGTCTTTAGGGTTCATGTCACCATTTAACCCAGCCCTAACTCATCCACCGTGTAGCTCATGAAACAAGGGGCTGTCTGCCAACATGTGCCAAAAACAAAGCTAGGGGGGAGAAACTGAAAATCCTCCTCCAAGCCTAGGTGTCAGTAATGCTTCCCCTTGATCTGTAAATGGCTGTCCACCTCACAAAGGATTTGAAGGAGGAAACATGCTTTTGAATTTCATGTAATGAGGTGCACACAAATGTAGGGAAAGGACACGAAGGACACATTCAACCATTTACGTACTTATTGGCCATGTCAGTAGAAAAGACATAAACCACTTTGGATGGAGTCTTTTGTCCACTAGCTGGCTCCGAAGTGGCAGTGAGGCCATGGGAGGGCGTGGAAGACCTTGGGGCTGAAGCAGTTGAAGGAGTCACAGAGTGTGGTGTATGCTGGGAATCCTGGGTCTTCATATGATCGGCAGAGTTGCAGTCTGGAAAGGAAGAAGGTGTGAGGGAAAGGTCTCACTAGCGTGGAAGTTGTGAGGAAGTTTGACTCTCAGTTGGCATCACAACGCCCAAATATTCCTATAAAGAAGGCTCAGACTCCTCTCTCAATTAGTACTAAGGAAGCTGTCCTGTTACACTGTGATTCCCACTCACACTCCAAAAAACTCTGCAAGCACCGCTGAGAGGAAGCTCATACTGTCTCAACTCTAGCTAGTTTCCTGGCTTTCACAAATGACTAGGTCAGAGAGCATATGTGAGACACACACACACGAGCAGATAAGCATTTAAGTTCTTGTAAGGTGGGGAAAGTTTTGTATGAGACCTTTTTTCTCTCCCCTTACTCATGTCACCTAAACCCTAGTCTGCTATACTGTAAGACTGACCACACAGCTGCTAATCACACCAGTTGGAAACTAACTCAAACTGGACCCAGGTCCTTTACAGCCAAAGCTCTCTTGTTGCCACTTTGTCAAGAAGTCTATCAAATGCAAACCCTGGAAGACCTAATATCACAGGGAAGTAATAACTCTTTGCACTTCTGCACCACCTTTCACGTGAGAATCTCAGAGCAATTAATCAAATATCACAACTGAGACACACAATAAGTAGCTATTTATACTGCACCTAATTTCATGGGTTAGGAAAGTGAAGAGTATGGTAGTGACATGTCCAAGGTCCCACAATGAATCAGTGGCAGAGCCAGGAACAGAATTCAGAAGTCTTGTTTTCCAGTCCTGTGTTCCTACCAGTCACAGCAGTGTAAGTGATATATCATCACCCAATACACCTTACTCATCTGTATTCACAAAACTGGCTTGCATGCTGGCTTTGACACTCCAATTCAAACACAGCAGCTCCTGGGAGGCCAAAGGACAGAGTGGGGTGGAAGGAGACAAACAGCTTTTATTTATTTTCCCAAAACCTCTTGGGGAGCTTCAGTGTTATCATGAAACAACTTTCCAATCTGTACTTCAACAGAACATGGAGACATACATTTACCATTACCAGCTGGGAAAATCCTCCCCTCTCTACAGGACATTTAGACTCCTTCAGCTGGCACACAGTCACCACCTCAGGCAGACAGATGCTTTCGCTAACACCCACAAGCCAAAGGATCATCTCGCACCAATACTTAGCACTCACCTTTGATTTCCGAATCATCGCTGGGAGTCCCAGCATCTCTCTGTTCGAAGGAATCCGCTGAAATGCTCCTCTCTCTCTTTCCCTTCCCCTTGGCACCATTTCCAGACCCATTCTTCAACCCCATGCTCCCACCTGGGCCAGGGAGCACTTTGGGGGGGTGACCTCCACTCTTGGGGTCACAGGGAGAGGGCTGCGATTGGCTGGTTGAGGCCCCCTGTTTACCCGGGTTGGAAAATTTGGAATCCAGCTGGGGGTTGCCAGATGGGGACATCACTGTAGGGGGACGGACCATCACCTCCTGCTTTGATTTGGGGCTACTGAAAAAAAAATTAAAAAATAAAGATTAAACTGTTGATTCACTCCAGTAGGAATGGACTAGAGAGAAGCAGCAGCAGCAGCAACCACTGCTGCTGCCACCTTTACAGAGCAAGGCAGTTGCTGCTGAGTAAGAAATGCCTACATGCTTAGCTTCATCCAGCTGCTCTTTCAAAACAGGCCTTGAAAAGGTTATTATCCAATATGGGATCACAGTGCTCAAGAAGGCACAAGAACAAGCAGCAGGCCTGCTAGATCCCAGGAATTGCTCAGTCACATGAGGAGCCACCTCTGGGGCTTCTGTCAATAAAGACAACGGTTTCTATGTACACAGAAAAGCGTCTCACACCAAGACCAGCTCAAAGTAAACAAACAGGGCACCATAAAGTTCACCACACTACCCATCCAGACCCAAATGACACAGTACAGCTGTGATCACAAAGCAGAGAAACCCAACACAAGCCAGCCCAAGACAGCATAAGGAAAATCCAGCATTATTACAGCACTCATCATAGATCAAGGAAACTCGCCAGAAAAATACAAACCTCTGACCATGAAAGCAATTAAACCAGCTACAACCTGCCTTTGAATGAGGAAAGAAGAGGATACTGTCTCCACACACTCTCCTGCAAAATGGGGTGGAGGAGACTGCATTAGAGTTTACCAAAAGAAACTCAAAAAACCCAGTCTTTTCCCACTCACTGACCCATTACACAAACTACAGCCTAAAACTCCGTCTCCTTAGATTCCACTCAGAGACAGTCTTCCTTCCTCCCTTTATTTTAGCCACTGTCATCCCCCTTTCTTTCTTCTGCAGGAATCTGCTGGGAGCTCATTTTACCCCCTAAAAGGCAGTGCACTGTAGCAAGCCTCACTATGGAGCCTGTTCTTATTGCTCCTTCAGTTCGCCAGACAGCTGACTCAGAAGCACTCCCTCTAAGTTACTGTTGGCTCTCGCTGACCCCAGGAGTGAATGGTCAAACCTAGGTGTGCTCTCAATCACACCATACATCCAGTGCATCACCTGTCCTTCAAGCTTTTCCTTTTCCAAGTCAATGGAGGATGTCGTTTGGCACAGGCAGATGAATGACATGGACAAGGCTTGTGCAATGATAATCAGTTCCATGCTGCTCCGGCCAGCAGCACAGGGAGAACTTTGTGTGGGAGCGCAAGCCCAAAGATCATCTGTGCTTGACACAGGCCTTTGATAACACTGCAGCAGAGCAGGGACACCTCCCTCTCCATACCCAGAACAGTTCACTGAAGCGTCTCACCTCTGTGTGTTTCCTGATGGGGAGTTCCTCACTTTGGGGTTACTGGAATGCATTGACAGAAATCCTGAGCTCACACTCTCACACAGATGGGCTCTCGTCAAGTTCCTCTAGGGGGCCTGCTGCTGCTGGCAGCTTCGAAGCACCTTCTGCCGCACGCTTCTCTCACCGCTGTCCGTTTGCTTGTCTTTTTTCTCTTTGTCTCTCTCTGTCGTTGCACTGGGCCCTTCCCTCCTGCAGCTCCAGCATTCTCTGAATGTGTGCCTCCTGCTGCTGAGGGGAAGTCTCGCATCTCCAGGGCACACTGTGCCAAACCGCCCCCAAAGAAAGAACAGAAAATAGGTAAGGTACATTCCAAACCCTGGAATTAACTGAATGAAACAGACCAGCGGATGGCAATCCTTTCCCCTTCGTTAAACAGGCTGAGGGACTGGCATTTTCAGCTGGCTGGAAGATAGCTGAAATGTACAGCTAGGAGGAAGCTCTGGGCAGGTATTAAAAACTCACAAGTGGTAAAGCCAGTCTCCCTTCACCCAGAACAAGTTATGCTGGATTCAAAAGAGCAGGGAAGAAAGAGGTAGGGAAGTTCTTTTTACCCAGACTCTTTGATCCAAGTCCTGGAAGAATTCACATAACTTATTTAAAGCATGCCATACACCAAATCACTAGGAACTAGACAGACCAGATCGCTAGTCCCGATGGTCCAGAATTCCCAGTATGAATGGCCATTACCTGATTTCCCAGAGGAAGGTAAACTCTTTTCCCCCCATGACAATTAGCCATTTATGCAATGCTGTGTGGTGGAAGGTGCACAGGAGGGAGGTAGAGACACAGAAAATGCCTTCCTGATCACCTGTAAGCAACCAGTTTATGCCATGAAGCATGAAACTTGATTACTCTGAGCACACAGAGGAGAACTTGTGGTCAGTTACTGTCTCTAACAAAGGTTGATAGATCATTAGAGAGCTGCCCATCCAAATTTGCTCAGCAACATCACACTAGCTATCTAAAAATATTTTTTAATTTAACCTGAGGACTTTTCAGCTTATTTCTAAAGAGAGGCAACATGCACAATGCTGGCCATACATAACAACATAATCATTTCTTCTACATTACTGGAGGAGGAAAATATTGGATTTTTAGGTTTCTTAGGTCCTTTGAGATGAAGTATTTTGGAACAATTTTCTGTCTCGTTTATATTTTAACAGAAGATCTTCTGTTCATCTCATCTACTCAAGATGTAAATCCACATAATTAACAATAAATGTTATATTCTGAATGTATTAAATATTGCTAGTCAAAAATTATTCAAATGTAAATATTCCCAGTATTCCTTCTCAGCAATGAAGCAGCAGTTTCTTGTATGAAACAATAGAAACAAAATAAGATTTAATCAGACTGGCAGGGTCTTGCCTCTTATGAAGGAACTAGTGTTTTAAGGATATTAAGAGGACACGAATAGATTCACTGATGTGTCGCTACTGGAGGATTAAGAAATACCTTCCACCATATGATCACATTGCTGCCAGGAGAGACTGGCTAGTAAGGCATTGGTATGGAGCTTTGTGGCTCTCCAGCTCCTCAAATGATCTTGGTATGTCGTCACACTTGTCGATATTATACCAGTACATTTTGATGCAACATCAATCCAGTGTCAGGACACCACAATGTAATGATTTTGTGGATCTCAACAACTCCAGATATTCTCCTTCCACAGCTTCTCCTGCTGCTTGGAGACAAAAAGAGGGATCCTGGTGACCCCAGTAAGTTTGCTCAATATTCCTGTCTTCACTGCCCTGCTTAAACCCACAAATGCAGGGAATATTCCTGGATTAAGAGCTTCATTTGTTCTGCCCTGATATTGGGCAGAGCAAGATGAGTTCTGATCAGACCCACAGACTCCACATGCATCTCTAGGGCCACAAGCAAAGCATCTCATTCATTTTGAGGTTTGAGAGCAATGGAGTGTTACTGTTATTTCTAGCATGCCACCAGTGTGCATGGTGCTTTACAGGCATACATGAAGAGTTAATTTTGAAAAGTTTCTAAATCCCACTGACTCTCACTGTGTCTTAGGCTGCTACGTCCCTCCTGAAAACAGGACTTCAAATTTTCAGAAGACTTAAGATCCTGTCATATTGGAAGTCACTGGGACTGAGGCACATTTGAAAATTTTACTCATGGCCACTCTTAAAACTGAAGTTAGACCAAAGCACAACATATCATGGCAGGAGAGGGAAGAATAATGGCATAACAGTGAGCACAATTTGCTGCAAAAAACAGGATATAGAGGTCTGTGTTGTGGATTTCTTGTTATTTATATAGTTATTTCCATTATACTGTTTTTCACTCAAGAATAATGCCTTAATTCTACCCCTTTGTGCATTTGCATTACGATACATTATATGAGCACACGTTATTTTTTCTACAGGACCTCAGTATCATTCAGTGCACAGGACACACACAAAAGGTAGCAGAATTAAGATTGAACAAGCAACCATAAATGCGACATTTCTTAACTTTGACTGCTTTATTTGGCAACCTGGATATTGTTCTTTTAACATGTCTTTATATATAATACACAAGACACACACTATCTTTCAATGGATTAGCACTGAAACTTCGCAGGAGTGAATTATAAGGAGAGATTTGAATGGAGGGGGTAAATATTAACAGAATTTTCCATTTTTCTAAGTTTTGCTCTTTACTGGTTGATGACAAAATGATTGACAACTCTTATTTTTCCCCCTTTGCTTTCCTCCTCTGTGCAATGGAACTGTACAATACTGTGAGACTCAAAATGGAAAGCATCACAATTTTTATTTGTGGGAGTTCGGTGTCCAATAAATTAAAATTCCCCTTCATTTGTGTTAAACTTGGATATGCTCTTCCCTTGCTGTCATTTAGGTTTCAGGGAAAATGGACTTCAGTCCACATAGCTGGAGTCTCTCTGCCTTGCAGAACAATTCTTGTTCTAGTGTCAGAGACTGGTGCCATTGTGGGTGATCAAACCATGTTTTAAAACGTTTCAGCAAAGTGTCTCAGAGACCCATGTAGATGAGGCCAAAGTTTTTGAAAATCTTATACAACCCAGCATCTTCCCTGTACACAACTCACCAAGACCTCTGGTGTCACGACATTGCAGTGCTCATCGTAGAGGTGATAAGTTCAGGGCCCCTTCTCACACAAGGAAAGATTACCTGAAAAAGAAGAAAAGGGAAGAGCTCCATCACAGCGAAGTCACAGGAATTTGTGGGCCCCTCCCAGGCCACAAAAAGGAGACCAAAGCTTTCTCTGAATAGCTGACAAGAAAGCCTCAGCTCAACTAAGCAAGATTTGTCAGTGTTAAGATAGCCTTTACAGGGAGAAAGCTGCAGTGAGGTTTAACTGGTTTGCTATAAACAAATGCAGCAAGGGACAGCTTAGACCTGCTTTGGCACACCTCCTGTTCAGCTAGATGAATTCCCATGAGCCCATCTGTACTCCCAAGAACTGGCACAATGCCTACATAAGCATTCTCCCAACTTCCTTGTCCACCTAACCTTAAGGGTTTGCCTTCCACTCACTTCATGAGCCCGGCTACCTGTGCAAACCCCTGCTCTTCACAATTATACAGTGCCTGCCTCCAAGGCCAGACAGCCTGCCTGCCCACGTGTGAATGAAAATGCAATAGTCTGGTAATGCTGGATACTTCTCCTGACTGATCATAGAGAGTATCAGGCCAATGTCAGAATAGGAGACAGTAAGGCAGCTTCATCTACTGTTCCATTGGCCACCATTCCACTGCAAGACACCACCCTACATGTGGATGTTTATCCATTTGAAAGCATGGCATGCTGCAGTTTTGGTGGTATCTTTGAGCATCAGATGCTGCCAGTTATTCCCCATATTGCCAAAGAGGTCACTGCTGAACTAATCAGTTCCACTCTCCCTACTGTCAGTACTGAGGAAAACATCACATCAGTTAATGTTCAGTTCTCATGTAGGAACCATTGTGAACCACATCATCTGGCAAATTTTACTTTATAAAACGAAAACTTAAGATTCCGCAGCACAATTCTACAGTAAGTGTTGGATTCTAGGATAAATTCTGTGTCAAGGCAGAAAAACACAGAACTCCTGTTACAGACTTATTTCTTCTACCCACTCAATCCATTCTGACCACCAAGATACACCACTATACTAAGTTCAGTTGAAGACACAATGTGCCTCTTACTGTTTACACAGGAAGGATGGCACTGTGGTTAAAGCACAACTGGGAATCGGGAGACTTGGTTTTTATTCCCAGCTCTACCACAGACTTCCCGTCTGACCCTAAGGAACTCTGTTAACCCATCTGTGAAACAGGGAACATGAGTTGTGATTTGACATTAAAGTCATTCAGAGTGGTGAAAAATTGTACTTCTATAGCCCCTTACCTCCACCTCAAAGTATCATCCATTCCAATTTGACCTAAACAGTGTAGCAATATCTAGACCAATGAAGCCATCACTCTAGTCAGCCAGTCCTAAATAAAGGGTTGCATCCTCCACCCAATCAATGAGACCATCAACAGGATAGACTGTCCCTATAAGTCACACATATAAACAGCATCTTACAAGACAACTGATGCCATAAACCATTTAATCCAGCAAAAATGTAGCCACAGCAACACCAACATCCCTTCAAAATCCCCAGTTATAATCCCCCCTAGGCCAAACCAGTGCCAGTACAGCGACACCTCTCTACCTAACCTTACGTTTTCACATGAGTAAAGAGACTGGAATCACAGAACTAGAAGGGATCTCGAGAGCTCATCTAGTCCAGTCCCCTGCACTCATGCCACAACTAAGTGTTATCTAAACCATCCCTGACAGGTGTTTGTCTAACCTGCTCTTAATCTCCAATGATGGAGATTCCACAACCTCCCTAGGCAATTTATTCCAGTGCTTAACCATCCTGACAGTTATGAAGTTTTTCCTAATGTTCAACCTAAACCTCCCTTACTGCAATTTAAACCCACTGCATCTTGTCCTATCCTCAGAGGTTAGGGAGAACAATTTCTTCTCTCTCCTCCTTGCAACAATCTTATATGTACTTGAAAACTGTCAATGTCCCCTCTCAGTCTTCTCTTTTCCAGACTAAACAAACCCAATTTTTTCAGTCTTCCCTCATAGGTCATGTTTTCTAGACCTTTAATCATTTTTGCTGCTCTTTGGACTGTCTCCAATTTGTCCACACCTCTCCTGAAATGTGGTGCCCAGAACTGGACACAATACTCCAGTTGAGGCCTAATCAGCGCAGGATAGAGCAGAAGAATTACTTCTCGTATCTTGCTTACAACACTCCTGCTAATACATCCCAGAATGATGTTTGCTTTTTTTGCAATAGCATTCACTGTTGAGTCATATTTAGCTTGTGATCCACTATGATCCCTAGATCACTTTCCGCCTCCTTCCTAGGCAGTCATTTCTCATTTGGTATGTGTGCAACTGATGGTTCCTTCCTAAATGGAGTACTTAGCAATTGTCCTTATTGAATTTCATTCTGTTTACTTCAGATCATTTTGAATTTTAATCCTATCCTCCAAAGCACTTGCAACCCCTCCCAGCTTGGTATCGTCCGCAAACACTGTAAGTGTACTCTCTATGCCATTATCTAAATCACAGATGAAGATATTGAACAGAACTGGACTCAGAACTGATCCCTGTGGGACCCCACTCATTATGCCCTTCCAGAATGACTGTGAACCACTGATAACTACTCTCTGGGAACTGTTTTCCAACCAGTTTTGCACACACCTTATAGTAGCCCCATCTAGGTTGCATTTCCCTAGTTTGTTTATGAGAAGATCATGCGAGACAGTATCAAAAGCTTTACTAAAATCGAGGTATACCACATCTACCGCTTCCCCCCATCCACAAGGCTTGTTACCTTGTCAATGAAAGCTATCATGTTGATTTGACATGATTTGTTCTTGACAAATCCATGCTGACTTTTACTTATCACCTTATCTTCTAGTTGTTTGCAAACTGATTAGTGCCTGACCCAGCACAGACTGCTGTGGAATCCCACTAGATATGCCCTCACGGTTTGACAGTGAACCACTGATAACTACTCTCTGAGTACAGTTTTTCAACCATTTGGTCACCTTATAGTCATTTCATCTAGAACAATTTCCCTGCTTTGTTTATGTAAATGTAATACGCAACTGCATCAAAAACGTTATTAAAAAAAAACCAAGATATCTGTAGAGAGGGGCCATGGTCTCCCGCCCTGAGAGACCGACAAGCCCCTCCTGGTGGACAGAGCTGGGACACCTGCGGTCACCCTGCTGGAAGCAGAGGGGTGAGAAAGGAACCGGAACTACAAAAGACCAGCCCTCTAGCTCAGTTTGGGGAGAGCTGTCGGAGGACAAGGATGTCTCTCCCCTGCTGGTGCAGCTTGAAGCCGATGGAGGCTGCCACCATGCCCGAGACCTAGAAGGGCTGCCAGAGCTACCAGACACCAACAAGCTGATGGGGCTGCCACTTGCTGTTTACCCAAGCGAGACAGAGGACAACCCCAGAACTCAGGTACCCCAGGACTGGGAGGGTAGGAAGGAGTGCAGGGAAGCTGAATAGGGTTTGGCTGTGGGACTGATTGTAAGCCAGCCAGCATGTTGTGGGAGGATCCCCGCTGACCCAGTGGCAGACCACTCTGCCATTCATAGTGCCCTGGGCTGGGACACAGTTGAGTGGGAGGGCCTGCGTCCCCCTACCCTGGCCACCCATCCCTGGAGGGTGGCAGTCTGCTCTGTTAGGCCATGAGGCCTGCATTGGTTTGGCACCTGCCAGAGATAGGGCACCAGACAAGTTTGGCTGTAGCTCCTGCCAAGAGCTGATTCCCCCTGAATAGCTGTGTTGCTCTGCGTAGACCCAACTAGAACTGTTAACTGTGGATTGCCTGCCCTGACTGAGGGCCCCGGGCAGATAAATTGCTGCTTTGACTAATTATCACCCAGGACCAGTAACTGCTGGCTGCCCCACCCCGATTGAGGGCCCTGGGTTTATAGACTCCCTGCTGCTCAGTCAGCTGCAGGATAGAACCAAGTGACTCCTCCCACCCTTGCCTCCCCTCCACCCACCCCCCCCCGAATGAGTTGCTCCAGGAGAGATCCTAGTAAGGGGTGTGGTCTCCCACCCTGACAGACAGGGAAGGACCCATGAACACCCTACAATTTCACATCTATTGCTTCCCTCCTATCTACTAGGCCAGTAACCCTATCAAAGAAGGAAATGGATTTGGCATGGCATGATTTGTTCTTGACTAATCTATGCTCACTATTACTATCACCCTGTCATCCTCTAGGTGCTTACAAATTGATTGTTTAATCATTTGTTCCTGTATCTTTCTAGGTAGGTTGACTAGTTTATAACTCCCCACTATGTTTGGTCTTCTCCAGTCCTCTAGGACCTCACCTGTCCTCCATGAGTTCTTGAAGATAAAATTGCTAATGGTTCCAAGACTGCTTCAGCTAGTTCCTTAAGGACCCTAGGATTAATTGTGTCAGACTCTGCTGACATGAATACATCTAACTTATCTAAACATTCTTTAACCTGTTATTTCTGTTCTAGCTTGTGTTCATTCCCCCTTGTTAATATTAATTGTATTAAACATCGAGTCACCACTAACATTTTAATCAAGACTGAAGCAAAACAGACATAAAATACCTCAGCTGTCTTGTTGTTGTCATCCATTAGCCCTCCTTTCCCACTAGATAGTGGACCCACACATTCCTTTGTCTTTCTCTTGCTCCTAATATATCTACAGAACCTATTCTTATTGCTTATTACCAGCCTTCCTGGTGTAATTCATTCTGTCCCTTAGGCATTTTGGATTTGTCTCTACATGCCCAAGCTACTCTTTTGTGCTCCTCCTTCGCAATCTGTCTATGTTTCCACTTTCCACAGGATTCCACTTTCCACAGGATTCCTTTTTGATTTTCAGGTCACTAAAGAGCTCCTGATGGAGCCATATTGGCCTCTTACTATTCTTTCCTTCACATTGGGACAGTTTGCTTTGTGCCTTTAATACTGTCTGAGAAATTGCCAGCTCTCCTAAACTCCTTTTTACCTTAGATTTCCTTTCCATGGGACCTTACCTACCCATTCTCTGAGTACATTAAAAGTCTGCTTTTTGTTTAAATCTGCCATATTCAAGTGTCCTTTAAGGTGGGAAGACAATGGGCATGTGCACTATATGGATGGGCAGCAGCGCAGTTCAGGAACCCAATTTGTCACCAAGTTAATTTCAGGGATGTTAGCAATGTACGTCACCCTGGGTAAATAACTGCAGCAGTAACTGCTCTTCAACCACAACAGCACCAAACAGTCAATTTACCAATATCAAACTGGTTAGCCAACCAACATGTAACAGTCTTCAGTAGACGGCTTTCAAATGGACTGGCAGGGCCTCGCCTCCCCCATATGATTGTCCTGGCACTAAAGGATCAAGGCAAGCTCTTCACACTGCTCCATGAACATAGCTCTCCTCATGAGGAAATTCTAAGCCCTCCCAGATCTGCATGATAAGGTATTTCCCCCAACTCTGTGCTTGTGGTCTTGCAAAGAACCACCAGTCTACAGAGGGGAAATCCACAGCTACTGCAACCCATACCAGCTGTCTCCACCATCATGTCAGACACAAGCCACTGCATCCTCTATCATGACCACCATCTACAACCTGCTGCATGAACAGTGCCAAATGCAGGAACAGGTCTTTGCCCACAAACTGGATCCATGCCTTGGCACAGGTGAAACAGACAAAAGTGAGCAGCCTGCAGAACTGGAAATACTTTAGTGGCAGGCTAACACCATTTCCACACAAGGGCTTGGGAAGGACAGAAGTTTTCTCACAAGACACTGTGAAATAATTCCTAGAGCAGCTCAACTCAGTGCAATTCTAAGAACCATGGGATATATCCCCAGAAATATTAGCACCTAACCTGGATTACTGCAGCACCAGTGTGAATTCAACTAGATGGGGCTGAGTCAAATGTGGCTCCACAGTGTAGACGCTGGCAGGTGGGCTTGGATTACCCAGGTGTACTCTGCAGGGAAGACATACCTTCTGCCTTTCTTCTAAGTCTTCCTTCATGTTTCTCACCCATTCTCTGCTGCTTTTCCTATGTGTAGGGGCATTAATCAGAGGACCAACCTTCCCTCATCCCTAGAATCCATACAGAGCAGATGTGGTGGCTGGGATTCCTATAACCACCCCGACCCTGAGGGAAGTGCAGTCATCCCAGTTGCTGATGCCACATCATGCAAACCGGAAAAGTATTGATAAATATGTATACTATGATATTTGTAACGTAACTATTCCCTTCCCCTACAAGGGTCTCTTCACTGCCTACTCTCTCATCTCTTCAAGCCATTTGCCCAAGTTGTCCCATCACATACTGCCATGTAGACACACAGAATGTTTTCCCTTTTGTGAAATGCCTTAGAGAACACAGCCATGGATTTAACCAACTTCCATTTTGAGCTGTGCATGGTGATGTATTGGTGGCAGTGGGGCGGGAAGGTTTGGATGGAACAGGAAGCCCAGCACAATAATCATTGGATTTAAGACTTGGCTGTTATTATAGTGCAGCTTTTCTCAAAGTGGGGTTAGTGAGGGTACTCCAGGGGGTCTGCGGGCCCTGCTGATCAACTCCTCCCCTTTCCTCCCTCAATTCCTTCTCCTCCCTACCAGCGCCTCCTGCACACCAGGGACCCGCTGTTCCCCAGCCTGCAGGAGGTGCTGGGAGGAGCAAGGTGGGGTGCGCTGAGGGGAAAGGGCAGAAAGAGGCACGGAAAAGGAAGGGCAGGGGTCGAGTGGGGGCAGGGTCTGGGGCTGAGCGGGGGTGCTTGGGGGGTCCATGAAAAATTTTAAATCAAAATGGAGGTCCTCAGGTTGCTAAAGCTTGAGAACCACTATTGTAGTATCAAGACGTGTGCTAGATGTTGTGCGGTATAGTAGATAGATTGGGTCCCTGCCCAAAAGAGTTTACAATTCAGGACTCCAGTCCTGAAACTTCATACATGCAAAGACTTTTCTCACAAGCACAAGAATTTGCCCACATGTAATTTTAGATGCAACAGAACAGATGGAGGTACCAAACAATAGGGAGTATATTGTGTAAGGTAGGACTAAGGAGGGGGCAACAAGATCATGCATTTACTAACTATAGGTATGTGTACAGCTTGATAATTAAAAGAATATAGAACAAGCTCTTCTGAACTAAGTGAGTATTAATTATTTTCTGCATATTTTCCTCTAATCTTCTAATTTTCAGTAATATTATTGGTAATATTAAAAGGTATTGCTTGCAATAGCAGGTAAGATGATGTTTTTTAAAACAGGTCTTTTAAAAACTGTACATTTTACATCACTAACTGTATAGGACAAAGAATGAGCATGACTGGACAGTTTCTCTACACGAGAGACAGATATCCGAACACCTAAAAAGACACAAAAATTGCCAAGCGATTCAGGGGTAGGAATAGTATCTACAGTTACTTTCAATTCATTTTGAAGTTACTAGATTTTGAGTTGACACTATCCCCTGTAATATATTGTACAATTATCACATCAACAATATGCTCACACTATCTCCCAACAACCACTGATGCAGTTTACCTGCTCCAGAAGCCACCTAAGGTACATCTACACAGCAGCAGCAGCAGCAACAACAAAAACACATAGCAAGTCTCAAAGCCTGGATCAACTGACTTGCTCATGCTGCACGACTAAAAGTAGGGCTCAGACTGGAGCCCAGGCTCTGAAATCCAGGAAGTGGGGCTGGGTCTCGGAGCCTGGGCTACAGTCTGAGCTTGAACATCTACATTGCTACTTTTAGCCCTGCACCATGAGACCAAATCAGTTGGCCCAGGTTCTGGGACTCTCAGCCACAAGGGTTTTGGGGGGTTTTGGCTGTGTAGAAGTGCGAGCCAGGCTACAATACACACTCATCACGTCTGCACCAAGTAAGTTCTGCAAATGTTTCCCACTGTTACTAACTCCATTGCAGTTCCACCAGTGTTAGCTATGTTTTGAAACTCATGAGCAGACAAGCAGCTGCTAGCATTTTTAGGCCCAGTGTCACCTAACCATCCTTAATATCCCAGCCTTAATGGACTTCAGTTGCTGCCAATAATGTTAACATCAGTGGAACCAAACTGCTATTAGCAGCAAACAGGAAAATGTTTGTTACATTTCCCTACTGCAGACAGGGCCTCTGGGGCTTAACAAATTATGTCTGCAGCTCAAAGTTAATCTCAGTCAACACAATACATAGATGTCCAGCAGGTAGCCCTGGTCTTTGAACAGTAGCTCATCCAGAACTAGGAGCTATGCAAATATGTTGCCTATGCAGGCTTCTACATCTTCACCTCCAAATTCTAGCTCCTCCTTCACCATGAGGCAAGAAACAGGCTTGAAGCCAGTGGTGACCTCTTTTTGCCCCCAGAAAGGAAGTCACTCACCAGATATTTAACATTTCAGCTCAAACTTCAGGACAGGTCAAAACTACATGGAAAAGAAAAAAACTATCAGCTCAAACATGAAACATTGGTAGGAACCTAGAGTCAACGGAACAGAATAGGGCAGTGGTGCTCAACCTTATTACACAGGCGGGTCGCATAAACCTAAGCGCAATCTTGTGTGGGCCAAACTGATTTTACCTATTTTAATAAGATTTAAAGTCACTTGTATTGATTTATATTTTAAGTTCACCTTGTTTTATATGTATTTGGATAGACAATGCTCTACATAAGAACAACCTATTTACATACTTGTATAACACGACGACAAAACGCTAATGAATCAGCCATTAGTATATGGTATTGAAGCAGGCTGCGGGCCTCATGAAATGCTCTGGTAGGCAGCGTACGGCCCGTGGACCATAGGTTGGGCACCCCTTGAATAGGGGATGTGAGGGTGGGAGCAACTGAAGTGAAGAAGCCTCCTTGTTCCTCAGTATGCAACACAACACCACTGCATTGTTTAAACAGAAGGAATGAGGCACTTATCAGCCAGGTATGGAAAGTGGCAAGTGCTTTTGCTATTCATTTTGGCAGCCAGTCACTAAGTTTCTAGAACGAAAGATATGAAGAGAGTCTGCAGGCATAACACATCAAGCTGTGATCTTGTCATCTCTCACAAGCCACAAAGGCGAGGGATTGATCAGCTTGTGGACAGACCACCTCCTCCAATGAAAGTCCAGGTGTTGCAGTAAGTGGTAGGGGCCATTAATTACTGAACTAGTGCCCCAGTTTGCTGCAAGGATACACTGCATAATACACATGCACAGCAAAACCTGAAGTACTTCAAAGCATCAACTGTACTGCATACACAGAGTGCTATTTTCAAAGGCAAGGCAAAACTAGTTTAAGGGGAATATTCAGAAGCATTTCTGCTCAATGGCCCTATTTCTCTGACAATTTCAACTTTCTATTCCTAACCAAAAAAAGGTTGTAAGATTTTGTTTAAAAAAAAGAAAATATTTTTCTCCTCAAAAGCAGTTTAACCATTTTGTCTCAAATTCTCCACCCCACCCCCAATATAAAAGAACAAAAAGTCTGGAAAATTTCAACTCAATAGTTGAAATTTTTGAAGAGTAGTGAGCTACTCAAAAGAAAGTTGCAGCAACTTTTCCAGTATAACAACCCCTACTACAGAGAGGTTTTTACTACTTCACCAATGAAATAAAGCTGTCTTTTCAATTAACTGTGCAAGCACTTCTAATTAATCCTCAAACACACCCAGATGTGTATGTCAATAAATATTAATCACTGTTTAAGACAAATGGGGATATGAAAACACTTCCCCAAGGTCATACAACAAATCATGTCACTATCTGTAAAATGGGCCTCGGAGTTAACTCTTATGCAGTGCTTTTAATTTTCATGTGGCATAAAATATATAAATCATTAAAGTAATTAATGCTCTGGCATTAAGATTTTCTCATCTGTAGAATTCAAAGCACTTGATAAAAGGGAAAACGTACTAGTTGCTCCATTTTACAGACAGCCTAACTAAGCACACAGATTTAAGGTATTTTTTCTGGGGCACTGTGGTCTAGTGGATAAAATATGAGCAGAAACTGCCAGGGACGGCCTAGGTAATTGTCCAGCCACATCTCTCAATGTCCCTTCCAGGTCGACATTTCTAAGATTCTGTGATTCTATATTACAAAAGTTCTGGGTTCTGTTCACACCATTACTAATGAGGTTAATCCGAGGCGTGTTTATTGCTAGTTGAAACCTTCCTATGTAACCCTGGCTAAGCAAAAGTCTCTGGGCCTCACTAACCCTGTCTATACAATGGGGTAATGATAGCTGGGCAAGTGCAAGAGTCATGAAGTACAGAGAATAAAGATCAGCCAAGTGAAAAGATGAGCCAAGAACTTAGAACTTCCTGGCTCCAGATCGTATGCCTCAGGCAGGTTAAGGACACGTTTTGGGGACACAGTCAGAAACCTTTTCACCAGGCCTATAGCTCCCTGAAACATACGGAAATGGAACAAAGCCAGTTCAGCGTATTCCAAAGTTTTAAGAAAAGCTGAGTGCATAGCTAATTTAGCTACATCTGCACTGCAGCTGCTCTGAACTTCACACGGATTGAGGCAAGGGCTCTATTCAATATGAAGTTGAGTTACTAGTGAAGTCTATTATAGTCCTATAGAACACTGGTAAGAGTGTTTAAAAAAAAAAAGTATTACTATATATACTCGTTCATTAGTCCATTCATTTATAAGCCAACCACCAAAAATGGATAGGTAAAATAGCAAAAACTGTATGACCCTTTCATAAGCCAACCCTATATTTCAGGTGTTGGAAAACTTTGGCTTCCGGCCCATCAGGGTAAGCTGCTGGCAGGTCAGGATGTTTTGTTTACTTGGACAGTCTGCACACATGGGGCCCCTCCGCTCCCTGTGGCCATGGTTCGCCGTTTCCAGCCAATGGGAGCTGCAGGAAGTGGTGCGCCAGACGCTCCAAGTAAACAAAACAACAATGTATTAGATATTCAATTCAGTGATTCCACAGAATTTAAAATCACCAAATTTTGCTGTAGAACCATTTACAAGCTGACCCCCACTCTTTGATGCGTCACATTTTACCAAAAATATTTGGTTTATGAACAAGTATGTTCGGTAAGATGAGAAAGCATCCAATTTTCACTGAATACTTAAAGGCAATTTCCCTCAAAGGAGGGCATTTATCTGCCAAATTTCAGCCCCATGGTTTTTGCACAAAATTTTGTAATAGGTCAAGTGTATTTTTCCATTCTCAAAAACAGTTGACTGTTTCTGCTCAAACTTAAGAAAAAAAGTCAAACAAACTGCTCCACTTTTCCCCACCTCTTTCCAGACAGAAACCAAGCCTGAAAAAATTCAGATCTGCTATTAGAAGCTGTTTGTTTAAAAACAGAGGGCTTAGAACAGAAACATTTAGGCTAACTTAACTATAGACACCACTCACTCTCCAGCTGTAATTTGTAAATTTGGTGGCAAAATTTGCAGAGTATTTTTGAGAACCTTCTTCATTGAGAGTTATGTACTCATTTGATCATAATCTTTATATTGTAATCAGGATTTCAAGAGTAGGCAGAATATTCCACAAAAGGTGTACAGAAAGCAAATTCAAAATGCACCTGGAAACATTTACTTTTTATCAAGAGCAGCCGTTTAAGACCCGGGAGGGAACATACTAATTACCACACTGGATCAGGCCAGCAGTCCAGTATCATCTCCAATAGTGGCCAGCACCACCTACTTCAGAGGGTGATATAAGAACTATGCAGTAGCATATGTCCCCCATTTAAATTTCATCCTGATTACTAATAGAGATTGGCTGAAGCAATGGCTTGCTAGTGCATGGCTTGGTAGCGCGTCCAAAAAATGTATTGTCAATGATCACAACTCTGGATATTTTTGATATCCATACAAATATCCAATCCCTTTTTGAATCTCTAATTCTTGGCCTCAACAATTTTGTGGCAATGACTCCCACAGCTTAATTACAATTGCATCAAATATTCCACCAATTTACACTATCTTGAAGTTCCACATTCAGTCAGTCAGTAATGGGACGATACAAGCTTTTCCATAGTTATCACAGAAATCTGGTTACAATTTTAAGTCCTATTTTTCCCCTCCCCTCTTTAACCTGACGTAAATTGAAAAAGCTGTTTGAGCTAGGGAAGTTGGAAAATGTAGGTGTAAATAATATTTGGCAAGTTTTGCAGGTTCTTAGAACAAAGCAAAAGATGTTATGCTTCCAAAACACTGAGGTTAGAAACTTAAACATGTAACCCTACTTCTACAGCATATGAATAACCCTAATTTTAAATTATTCGTTGCCAAACTAGAAACATCAGAATGGTTAATCAGGACTCAGCTGACTTCATGAAGACCATCCTAATTTTTGCTGAGTTGTATGAAGTCTGCCAGCACTTTTAAGAACTTTGCCTGGTCTACAAAAATGTAGGACTTCAGAAAAGTTTCAAAAGGTGTAACAGGTTTATTTGTTTTGTTTACATTGCACAAAACAATGATATTGGGGAAAGATTCAGTCCACATAATGCCTCCTCCTATCACACACAATTTGGTCCCAGAACCTGGGTTTAATGCACTCATCTCTCTAGCAAAATTCAAACTCCACAGGGACTCAGATAAAGCTCATAAGTAAGGACTCGAAGTCCTTAGCAAGTCTGCTTGGGTTAAAGGATTTCATATCTATGGAGATAAACCACAGATCTTACTGAAGCACGGACTTCCAAAAAGGTCAAGGCCAAGCCAACTAGGCTGAAGGATTTTAAGGCTGCTTGCATTCCTCTGAAAAAATACGGATGCAGTTTGAGCAAGCGAAACACCAAGGCCATACTTACACTACAGACTTCTGATGGCAGAGCTATACTGGTCAGGGATGTGAAGAGATGTGATCCCTGACTGACACAGCTGTGGCAGCACAAGATCCTAGTGTAAATGTAAAACTGTGCTTTTGCCAGTATAGCTTGTTTTGTTTGGGGGTGGAATAAACTAATACTAGTAAAGCACAGCTGTGACCAGGGGTGGCCAAACTGTGGCTCCAGAGCTGCATGCAGCTCCTTGTATAGGCTCTGATTCCGGGGCTAGAGCTATAGATGCTAACTTTCAATGTGCCGGGGGTGCTCACTGCTCAACCCCCTGTTCTGCCTCACTCCACCCCTTCCCCCAAGACCCCTGCCATGCCCTCGCTCCTCCCCCCATAGCCTCCTGTGCACGTGAAACAGCTGATTGCAGTGGGCGGGGAAAGTGGGGAGTAGGTGCTGATTGGTGGGGGCTGCCAGCAGGCAGGAGCCACTGGGGGCTGGGGAGTGGATGGTAGGCTGCTGACATATTACTGTGGCTCTTTGGCAATGTACATTGGTAAATTCTGGCTTCTTCTCAGGTTCAGGTTGGCCACCCCGGCTTTGACAGCATTAGCTGCATCCACACTAGGAATGTTTTGCTGGTAAAGCATATTGGTACTTCTCTACTAGTAAATCACTCCTAGTGTAGATATGGCCCAAGGCATGTCGGTTAACATAGCAGGACATAAATTTGCATATTTGGTCAAGATTATGGTCAGGTCTACACTCAAGAGTTAAGTCAACCCAGCTATGTCACTCAGGGGTGTGAAAAATCCACATCTTTGAGCAATATAGTTCAGATGAGCTAACACCTGGGGTATGTCAACAGCACTGGAATTCTTCTACTGACCCTGCTACAACTTCCTGGTGAGGTAGATTAACTATACCAAAGAGAGAACCCCTCCCATCACTGAAATTAGTGTGTATACTTGAAAGACTACAGTGGCACACTTGCAGTTAGAACCCTAAGAGTCCCATATGAAGAGGATACCAAAATTTTACCCTTCACTTTGGGTTTGGGTTTTTTTTTGGTAAACAAACACCCACAAAAACCCTAAAGAAATTCCTACACTCTTCGTACCCTATCCCCCTTCCCCCAAAAGAGAGACAGTGAAAGACTTTTAGGATTGAAAACATGTCTCAATAAATTAAGAGGAAAACCTTTAAAGAAAGATTTATAAAGGCAACTATGAGAAAGCCCGGAAGTTGGAGAGTAAGACTTTAGACAGGTAGCTTGGAAATGCCAATTTAATCCAATACAGGATTTTTGTTTCTATGAATATGAATCCCATAACCAGTTGTTACTTTAAATTCTGTATTCGTTGGTCATTAAGTCTCAAACCGTGTTGCTTTGGCTATGGACTAATCCTAATATGAATTGAGCAGAACATACAGGGTTTAAAGGTGATTTGCAAAGGAGGAAAAATGGAGTCTGTACACTTTGTTTCTTTATCATGTATGCAGGAGACCTGGAAGAGGCTTTTTTTTTTTTTTTTTTAATATAAAGCATTTTTTGCTTACTTTTTACATTAGGGATTCAAGTCCAGCCTAGCCTAGAAGATTATGTTGACTGGTGAACAATTAAATTATGAGCTCACAAGAGCTGAGAGTGAAATGCTAGGTCTACACTAGAAAAGATTTGCCACCACAGTCAAACTGGCAAATGCCCAGTGGAGAGGCAGTTTACATCAGCAAAAAAGTGATTTTGCCAGGAAAATTTAACTGGGAATGGTATAAACTAACGATTCTAGCAAAAAGACTTATGCTGGTTAAGTGTGTCTATAGTAGAGCTTTTGAAAATATAGAAGCATCACAAAAAGCCCTACATCTAACTGATTCTGCTATCCCACCAAATATGTAGACCTGCCCTGGCCAAAGATGAGCAACTGAGAGGGAAGGGGTTTTACTGAATTGTTTAAAAAAAATTTTTTAGTTTTTTTGTTCGGTTTTGTTTACACTTGTTAATCATTAAAGTTAAACATTTTGTATAAAAGAGGTCTTTGTTAAAGATTCAACCTCTCCACCCCTTCATTTAAGGTGTTAAGAGTTAACAATAATGCTGAGACTCAACCCCACCCCACAACACAAGTTCTTCAGCAAAATCTGGGAAACACAAGCCTGAAATTTTTGATAGTTCCAAGTTTAAAAAAAAGCAGATTTTGTTTTTGTTTGTTTTGATTGGTTGGTGGGGGCATACACAGGAGAAAGGGAGATACACATAAAGCAGCAAAAGAGCACTCAAGCTCAGTTTAAAATCTCTGGAGGCCACCTTTAAAATAACCATAGCCATCAGACCTAGTTGGCCAGGTATACATTGGACAACAGTTATATATCACCAAATCAACTACAATAACACGGTTTCCAGGCAAAAGCAGATTTACATTGCAGGCAATGGGCGTCAGTGAATAGGCACTGAAGACAGTTTAGTTGCAAATATAGACAAAAAACAAACTATGTTTATACAATTTCCCAAGCGCAAATTACCAACACTGTTGTCAGCTATGGGTAGTTTTTTCCCTAGGGTAGAGGAGGCCTAATTGTATGAATAATAACATTAAGTAGAAGCAGGATGGACGTGAATGGAGTCAGAATTAAGGCTGTCTAGGGGATGTTAATGCTATATTTCCATACTTTCCTGTGTGGTTTTTGATTAATTTAGGTGTTTCTGGCTTTCAGTGTTTGTCTTCATGCTATTTTAAGTTGACATGCACCCCAGGTCACTGTTTACAAAAATAAGATAGTTATTCATTTCTTTTTCCTTTTCTTAACTTTGTCCACTCAAGAGTACTATGCATATAGTCAGTTTTCTGGGATATTTGTGTGGGTCTTTCATGTCTTTTACACAGCAACCTGGGAGAGAACCACCTTTTTTCAGAATAAGAAAGTGAGATTGTAAACCCCACCCAAAAATAAATTGTTAGTGTGGACCTTGGGGAGGTGTAGTACCTACCTCCACTCCCTAAAACGAATATCTGAAGAGCTAATAATTAGAGAATTTAAGGTGAAAAGCCCCATTCAGGCATGGCCATTCTCCCCCCCAAACCAGTTTGGACACTTATTAACATCACCAAGGAGTGGCAGTTTCTTCCCAAGATAGAGCCAAGAGAGTTCTTCTCTCTTCTTTCACAAGAAAGGTCCTTGAATAGTAGGTTAGTGTCCCCAACTTAATCCATTATCCTGGAACCTGTATTATGCACATTTACTCTGAAAACACTATGCTTTCTTTGCAATACAATCTTCCTCATCTGATGGAGTATCAATTATTCCATGATCATCTCCTTAGGCCTTGGCTACACTGGCACTTTACAGCGCTGCAACTTTCTCGCTCAGGAGTGTGAAAAAACACACCCCTGAGCACAAGTTACAGCGCTGCAAAGCGCCAGTGTAAACAGTGCGCTCCCAGCGCTGCAAGCTAATCCCCACAGGGAGATGGAGTACATGCAGCGCCGGGACCGAGCTCGTACTTCAAAGCACTGCCGCGGGAGCGCTCCCGCGGCAGTGCTTTGGCGTTTCGAGTGTAGCCAAGCCCTTAGTCCGCAACTCTATCACCACCAGCTGCAACCATCATTTCCCAACCATAACTCTTTCCCTATCCCATGCTTCCTAACCTGAAAAAAAGAACAGGCTCTCTGATCCCCTCTAACCTTAACCACTTAATCACCCACCATCTCTTTCAAGTCCCAAATTATTCCCCAGGATTCATCTCCTATCCTTTCCTGTCTATACTTATATCGCCAATACCTGACTCTTCCCACCTGCCACCTCATGTAATTTACCCTATCCCGGTATTCTGACCCTTTAAGCAGCCTCTTCCTCCCTCATCAACATGCACATTTTTACCCATAGCATTATGAGGAGATCCCCTCACCTCCCAGTCACCCATGGGTGGAGAATCAGGATCAGCTACTGAGAGGGGATGTTGTCTCCCAGTCTCCACCAGGAATCCCAGATATGGCATTCCCTTCACTTTCCTCCCAACAAGAAATCCTTCCTTTTAACCTCCCAACTCCATATGTGGGGTTCTCCCCTGGATTTCCTGACTCCCTTGCTCCAGCCCCATGCAACTCCCACCCCCTATGCCTCCCCTGGGATTCAGCACCTGCTTCTGGCCTGCACAGTGCTATGAGAGTGCACCCATCCACCTCTCTGTATGGACCCCCAGACTGGGTGCTTCCCTCCCCATCCCACAAGCCCTCCCCCCACACTGCCTCATAAGCCCACCACACCCACACACCCCTCCCCCACACGGTGCCCCACAAACCCTCCCCATACACACCTCTGCCCCACAAGCCCTCCCCCCACAGACTGCCTGAGCCCACCGCCCCCCACTGCACGAGCCCGCCCCACACACACTGCCCCCCCGCGGAATCTCTGCCCAGCCCTAAACTCTGAAACTTTCCCCGGGGCGGGCGGGCGGCTCAGCCCCGCCAGGACCCCCCCAGCCGCCGGCAGCACGCGGACCCAGCTCCCGCACACACGGCGCCACTTACCGAGCGGCGCCTGGCGGGAGGGGGCGGTTCTCAGCTCCGGGCGGGAGGGGGCGGCGCAGCGTCTCCCCCCGGTGGCGGCGGATCCAATCCCCTCCAGCAAACACACACAGGATCCATTGTCCGCCAGCGCTCCCCCTCCACATACATGGTATCGCCCGTCACTCCCCCCCATGCCAGCAGATGCATGGTACCACCCATCGCCCCCTCTGCCCCGCCCCGGCAATGGTACTGTCCCCTACTTACTCAGGCGATGGTGCCGCCTCTCAACCCCGCCTTGGGAATAGTACCGTCCCAACGGAGGAGACTGTACATACCCTTCCCCCCTCACACACACAATGGTATCAACCAGTTTCTTAAAGAGGCAGGCCTGAATCCATAAGCCCCTTCCGCGCCTGCACGAAGCACCGCCCTTACATTCCCCCATTCATCTTGGTACCTCCCCCTCAATTAACATAGCTCATCCCCCACCTCTCCGTGGCACCACCCCACCTTTCTCCTTTAAAGAGACAGGCACCCAATTGTGCTTCTTAAAGGAACACTCTCCCATTGCCTCCCTCTCTCGCTGCCCCTTCCCAGTGGCGACGGGGCCGCCCCCTTTCCTCACCCTCCCACTCCCCCCCCCCCCGCCCCGGAGCCAGGTGAAAGCCCGGCCCAGCCTCCCGCTAGGGGCTCCTCGCAAAGCCCCAGCAGGCCCCGGCCACGCTGCGCCCGGAGCTGCCCCAGCCCTGCCCGGAACGCGGCCGCCCCGGGAGCTCTGCGGGCAGCGCCCCAGGGAAGCGGGGCACCCGCCCCCCCGCCAGCCCCACTGACCGGGGGGGCACAAAGCAGCACGGCCCCCCAGCAACGAGCGCGCCCCCCGCCGCTGTGGCACGGAGGCGGCGCTCCCAACCCTGGGCTGCGATCAATTGTCTCGGGCAGCAAATTGTCAACAGTCCTCGGCCTCCCACGCCCAACGCTGCCCCTGCGCTGGGGGCACAAGAGAGACGGGGGTAGATATTTAGGAGAATGTATCTGTGCTCACCTGAAAAGGGCCTTCCTTAGAAATACTATTACAATAGAAACTCCAGCCTGCCTGAACCTGGGGGCAGACCCAGACCTGTCAGTCACGGGCAGCAGGAGCATGCCCTGCCTCCTGAAGTTTCCTCCACTTACAATAACTTCCACAGCCAGGATAATTCTCATCTCTTTCCCGAAATCACAGATGGTGATAACTATCATCTGAAGGGGAAAAGTACAGTTTCATCTTCCCCTCGACAGGCTATACACACAGAGACGAGAAACTGCTCTGCCCAGGACGGAAGTTGATTTTCATTCTTGGGTTAGGCTGATGTGTTCTTTCTAGTTTATTTATTAAAGCCCTCGTTAGACATGTTGACTGTCAAGACCAGAATAGAAATGTTATACATGGAAGGAAGAGTGCTTCAAGAGCTCAGTAAATCACTGTGTTCCAGCCAGTGGAAGGATCTCTTTTTGGTACCTATTCCCCGCATTGAATCACGTCCTCAATGAGCCCTCTCCATTATCCCCTGCTAGCTTCTGACATATGAATCACGGCTGCCTGGTTAACTCATAGGTGGACCCCTTCAAAAAAATCTGATTCTCTACATTTACCAGTTGAGGGAACGGACAATAGATAATAGGCACTGGACTGCTGCAATCGATGTGATAGTGTGAGATCCAGAGGGGATAACAGAATTAGGGGGTAGGAATCACATGAATTCTGGATCACTGATACATGTGTGTGTGAAAGCAGCATTCTCAGTAGGTTACCCTAAGAATTGTTTTTTTGTTTCTGTGACAAAGTGAGTAGGGGAGCCAAGCACTGAGGATTATCCACCATGCTGCATCCATAAAGGTCAGAATACAAACAAATACTTCTTTATATTCCCCTTTGGATGATTGTCCCTATCATGCTTCAGTGGAGGGGGTGAAAGTGGGCTCAGTCTTTTTCCCCAAAATATTTCAATTGGATAGCGATCACCCTGCCCTCAAAGAGGCCAGACTTATTGTGTTGTGAGCCCAACAGGAGCCTCTTCTGGGGTTCAAGAACGGACTTGGCAGAGGGTCTACTTCTTTTTATTGGGTGGGGTCCACATGGGTCGGATTTCTCCTGGAGGCCTCACTATGAGTAGAGAATTCCTTGGGGAGGGAGATGAGACCTTTGGGCCCAGCTTCCTATCACACACTCTGTTGCTTCCAGTGTCCATGCTCTGTGCAATACCCTCCATTCATGATTCATAGGGAAGCAGAGAAGGAAAAGGTGGCTGAATTCTGCAATCAGAGGCATGGCTGCAGGTATGAGCTACTGGGACTCAGGCATGATCTTCCACTTGGCACGCTGTCTTTCTGGCTTCACTCCCATCACAGAGATAGGGGGCACTGCCTCCCCTCCAGCCATTTTATTCCCAGTACTGCCTGCCTCCTTCCTGGCAGGAGAAGGGATAAAGGTGAGTCAATCTGACCTGGGTTGCATCTTGCCCAGCGGAGTGCCCCCCCTCACCCTCACTCCCTCCAATCCTACCTGGCTCTGTCTGTCTTCTCCTGCTCAAGCAAGGGAGGCAGAGGTAATCCCTAGCTAGTTTGTAAGAGGGAAATTATCTACCCACAGAGCTGGGCAAGCTCCCCAGTGAAAGGCTAGATAAAGTATCTGTGTGGGGGACGGGGGGAAGAGCAGGAGACTGGCCCGTCCATTTAACCTCTGGCTTTCTCAGCCTAGCTGGCTCCTTGAAGCCTGCAGGGGCACCAACTGCTGCAAATACCTCACCAGGGAAGCAGAGCTAAGGGGATATTCACCCAAAAAGGCAAATGAAGCCCTGGGACATGGCAGGGAACTGACATGTTATTGAACCAAATAATTAGTCAGTAATACACCACCACATCCGGAGTCTCTCTCAGACAAACTCTGCAACAAGGAGGCAAAGAAAATTTCAGGAGGGGGGCATTCCCAAGCAGCCAGTAACTGGCAGGTCTGGGTCTGTTCCCAGCAGGCTGAAGTACCCATAGCAATGGATCCTTAGACCTTAGCATGAGGAAGAAAGCACTAGGTCAAGGGCTCTCAAACAGGGGGCCGGGACCTCTCAGGGGATCACAAGGTTATTACATGGGGGGTCACGAACTGTCAACCTCGACCCCAACCCCGCTTTGCCTCCAGCATTTATAACAGTGTTAAATATATTAAGTGTTTTTAATTAATAAGGGGGAGTCGCACTCAGAGGCTTGCTATGTTAAAGGGGTCACCAATATTAAAGTATGAGAACCACTGCACTAGGCTATGCCACTGTCCACAGCTAGATTAGAAGGAATGGACAAGAATGACAAATAAGCACAGCCTATCAACCCCAAAAGTGCTGGAAAGCCTCATCCCAAGCAATGCTTGATGTTTTGGGGATTAAATGCTAATGCAACTTGAAACCCTCTTGTGGCCAATGTTTTGAAGGTTTGCAGTGGTTCCCCCCTCCTTCCATTCTGTGGATCATTTTGAGAAAGATACAGATTCTCACAAAGACTCACCTGTCCTCCCAACACACTACCTTCCCTCCACCACTGCCACAAAAAAGTTCTCAAAATATTTAATCCTGCACATCATGAGATGAGCACTGACCACAGTGGATATATTGCATCAATCACTGAGAGAAATCCAAATTTTGGCATTGTCACACTTTTGCAACATTTAGATAGATTGTTACGCCAATAAAGTTAGTGTACTGAAATGTAGCATTTTCTCTCCCTTCCTCACTCTTCAAATGACACCACTCCTTTTCCTCTCCAACTCCCCACCCCCCTTAAAATAAATTCCTGCTCTGTGGAAGCAGCATAATTATAATGGAATAAAGGCACTTATTCTGGAACAGTGTCCACATGAAGAATTATACCGGTATAGTTACAGTAGTATTATTCCACTATAGCAACACCAGTCAATTTCCCCATGTAGACAAGTGCTAGTTTTATACTTTTCCCTCTCCAGCCCTTATTCTTAAAATGTCTCCTCCTTGTTCCCTCCCACACAGTCATCTATTGGGAATTTCTTCTCCTTCACTTACCCATCCCCCACCTCTTGAGAAGGCTGAAAGCAGGCCCTCTTTTAACTCTTTGCAGTTGTAGTTTTCCATTTCCAGCCCACCAGGCTGAACTCAGAGGGGTAGCCTATGTGAGTCTTTTTTACCTACAATGTCCCACTGTGGCTGCTACCAAAGAAGCTCCATTGATGGTAGCAGCAGTCGAACACTTTTAAAAAGATCAGTCTAGTGTAGACAAAGCCTTCCTCCTAAACTAATCTCTGCTTCTTTACCCATCCATCCCCACCCCAATCGGTACCAACTTTTAAACCTTGCCTATTTTGGCATTTATTATAGTTGTTGTTGTTTTAAATTAACATCCACAATCCCTCCTCCTCCAGACATTCCACCATTTTCTTCCCCTTAAAGAAAAGCATAAATTGAAAGCTTTTTGATAGGATTGTTGATTAATCATAGTACAATCATACAAATTAACTCAAAAAATTAATCGTGGTTTAAAAACTTAATTGTGATTAAAATCGAAGTTTTAATTGCACTGTTAAACAACAGAATAACAATTGAAATGTATTACATATTTTGGCTGTTTTCTACATTTCAAATATATTGATTTCAGTTACAACACAGAATATGAAGTGTACAGTGCTCACTTTATATTATTATATTATAAATATTTGCACTGTAAAAATAATAAAAGAAATTGTATTTTTCAATCCACCTCATACCAGTACTGTAACGCAATTTCTTTGTTGTGGAAATGCAACATACAAATGTAGATCTTTTTTGTTACATAACTGCACTCAAAAACAAAACAATGTAAAACTTCAGAGCTGACAAGTCCAGTCAGTCCTACTTCTTGTTCAGCCAATCGCTAAGAAAAACAAGTTTGTTTGCATTTACAGGACATAATGCTGACCATTTCTTATTTACAATGTCACCTGAAAGTGAGAACAGGCATTCGCATGGCACTTTTGTAGATGGCATTGCAAGGTATTTACATGCCAGATATGCTAAACATTCGTATGCCCCTTCATGCTTCAGCCACCATTCCAGAGGACATGCTTCCATGCTGATGACACTCGTTAAAAACAAAATGCATTAAATAATTTGTGACTGAACTCCTTGGGGGAGAATTGTATCTCTCCTCTGTTTTACCTGCATTCTGTCATATATTTCATGTTATATCAATCTCAGATGATGATCCAGCATGTTGTTCATTTTAAGAACACTTTCACTGCAGATTTGACAAAATGCAAAGAAGGTACCAATGTGAGATTTCTAAAGATAGCTACAGTACTCGACCCAAGCTTTAAGAATCTGAAGTGCTTTCCAAAATCTGAGAAAGACGAGGTGTGGAACATGCTTTCAGAAGTCTTAAAATAGCAGTACTCTGATGCAGAAACTACAGAACCCAAACCACCAAAAAAGAAAATCAACCTTCTGCTGGTGGCATCTGACTCAGATAATGAAAATGAGTATGCATTGGGCCACACTGCTCTGGATCGTTACTGAGCAGAACTCATCATCAGCATGACGTCCTCTGGAATGATGGTTGAAGCATGAAAGGACATATGAATCTTTAGCGCATCTAGCACATAAATATCCGGCGACGTCGGGTACAACAGTGTCATGTGAGCAACACTGTAAACAAGAAGTGGACAGCATGATCTCCTGCAAATGTAAACAAACTTGTTTGTCAGAGCGACTGGCTGAACAAGAAGTAGGACTAGTGGACTTGTTGGCTCTAAAGTTTTACATTGTTTTGGTTTTGAATGCAGGGGTTTTTTGAACATAATTCTACATTTGAAATTCAACTTTCATGATACAGTACTTGTATTCGGGGAATTGAAAAATATTATTTCTTTTGTTTTTTACAGTGTAGATATTTGTAATAAAAAATAAATATAAAATGAGCACTGTACACTTTGTATTCTGTGTTGTAACTGAAATCAATATATTTGAAATGTAGAAAACACCCAAAAAAATTTAAATAAATGGTTTTCTATTATTGTTTAATCATGTGATTAAAAAAATTAATTGCAATTAATCACTTGACAGCAGGAGCATAGCTAGCGGGGTGCAGGGGAAGCAGCCGCTTCCCCTCAGCACATTTTCAAAAAGCGGCGCCTGCCAGGCTGGCGCTGGCGGCAGCACAACCAGAGGAGCCGGGGGGAAGGGAAGGCAGGTGCAGCCGGAGGAGCGAGAGGGGGCTCCTCAGCCATCGCACCCCACACTCAGCACAGCCCCAACATCGCCGCAGCCACCTCCTGCGGCGGCTCAGGGCTCGGCGGCCAAGCGCTCCCTGCCCCTTGCTAATGCGGCGAATGAGGGAAGGCAGGGGGAGACGAAAGGGCCTCTGCACCTTTAAAGCCGCCTGGCTAGCGAGCCCCGCGTGGAGCGCACTGAGCGCCGGGAGCAGGCCGGGGACAGGCAGCAGTGCAGGATAGAAGCTGAGCGGCGGGGATCCGGTGCCTTGCACTGAGGGGGTCCGAGCAAGGGGCTTCCCGGGGCCGGGCCTCCAGGGGAGGGGTGCAGGCTGTGCTGTCTGGACGGAGGGCCCTGGTTCAGCGCAGGAGCCTGGAGCGGGAGGGACAGAACCCAGCAAGTGGGGCTGGGTGGCACAGCCCAGCGGGGGACACCAGCAGGGCGCGCTGGGCAGGAGAGACTTTCCAGGGACCGCGGGGAGACGGGGGTATCCACACCCCCGGGAAGCCCGCAGGAGTCCTGAGCCAGACCCCGGGGTTAATCTGGGGGGGAAATGGGAGGAGCCAGAGGGGCGTGGCCAGAGGAGGAGCCAAGGGGGGCTGCCTTTTTTATGTTTGCTCCCCCTACACTTAGCACCTGGCTACGCCATTGCTTGACAGGCCTACTTTCTGGAGGCAGGGCCTGTCTCTCACTATATGTGTATACTCGATAATATGGAGCTGCACTGTGGTTGGGGCTTCCAAGTGCTACTGTAATAAACAATGAAGAGCTGTGCAACACTGGTGATTCGCATATAGGACCAGTCCTGCTCCTACTGACATCATGGACACAATCTTGGTCTCCTTAAGAGACCAAGCAGTTTAGGCTGGGATTTTAACAAGTGCCAGAGGGAGTCAGGCACCCACTTGCCGTTCAATTTAGGTGCCTTTGAAAATACCAGCCTTACAGATTAATCTTGACAAAAAACAAAATTAGCAACAGGTTAACAGGTGCACTTTCCCTGTGCATGGTTCTCCACTGCCTTGCCCCCTGTGTATGAAATGGGTGTAAAACACTACTAGATCAGAAAGGTACCAGGTCATACAGGCAAAAATGACTGGCCAAGCTGCATGGCAATGGCAAATCATTCTTTCAGTTTCAAATAACCCCACCAAGCCACCATCATCTCTTTTTTTTCCTCCTCCCATCTCACCTTGTGTCTATTCCTTCCTCTCTTTGGGGGGGGGGGGGGGGGGTTCTTGAAATTAGTTATCAGAACATTTTACTTTACTCTTAGAGTTAAGTTGGTACTTTGCCCTATCCCCTCTGGGAATTATCTACAGTAAAATGCCAACCGGAGTGAATTCCCAAGGCAGGAATTCTCAACTGAGAAATCCCTACTGCTGGCCTTGAAGAGTTTCACCATGGGAACTGACAACAAAAGCCTCCCTGCTGATTTTAATAGCTCTGACAGGTTGTAAGGTGGAAAGGCAGTCTCTCAGGTGGCCAAATCCCAGACCATTCAAGGCTTTAGAGGTTGTCAGCAACTACACTACACTCAAGGAGGCCTTCACCTTCCCATTTATATTCTTACAAGCTGTTGCAAATAATCCAACTCTCCTGGTTCTTTACAGTATTAAAACAAATCCAAGAACACCCAGAACATCACAACTGTCACCACCCTGTATACCATGATCTTAGAACTTCATAGCAGCAGCAGGCAAACAACCTCAATCTTTCTGCTCAAAAGCACAGTCCTCTACAATTTGGGCTATGATGCACAGCTGAGGAGCCCCAGTTCTAGCCACAGAACAGTAGTGGTTCACATGCCTACCAGCTGAATACATTTATGTTCTGCTTTCTATATATGGTTCAGAGCTTTGCATATCTGATAGCTGCTTTCATGCTTTTAGCCCCCAATCCTGAAAAAACTTATACAGGTACAGTACTTATTTTACACACGTAAGTATAGACCCATTGAATTCAATGGGGCTACTCAAGCAAATACAATTAACAGCATAAGTGTCAGCACATGGGCTTTATTCTCTTCTAAAATTATATAGTAGCCCCTGCCCATCTGTCATTAGCTCCAGTCAAACCTCTTCCCCCACTGTAGATACACATTGCTGTTCCAAGTAAAACATGAGTTTTGCTTGAAAATGAGTAGATCAGGCCCTTCGGGTGAGTAAGAGCCCTACTGCTTCAGTCCTAAAATTATTCTGCTTCTTCTTCTTCTTTACAATGGACTGACCATTATTCCCAGAGCAGAGACAGGCAGTCACCATTAAGAACTCATTATTTACCAACAGTTACCACACAGATCATTACAGATCTTCCTTACACTTAGATGATATAATTATTGCATTAGCAGCCCTTTGGGCCCTAATCCCACTCACGTCTACGGACACTCTATCATTGACTTCAACAGGAACAGAATGGGGGCATATAAAACCCTTCCTATCCTTTTCAGTTTCTAGACCATTTTACCTCCAACAACTGTCTGTTAGAACATATGTGGCATAATTTTATCTGCTGAAGTACGATTTCCCTCTTTCAAAGTGGTTATACCTTTAGGGTATGTCTACGCAGCAATTAAAAACTTATAGCTGGCCCATGTCAGCAGACTCAGTCTGACAATGCTGGGGTTGTGGGGCTGTTAATCGCTATGTAGACATTCAGGCTCAGGTTGGAGCTCATGTTCTAGAACCCTGCGAGGGGGGAAAGTCCTAGAACCTGGACTCCAGCCTGAGCCCAAATGTCTGCACCTGAGTCAGCAGGTACAGGCCAGCTGCAGGTGTGTAACTGCTGTGGAGATGTACCCTTTTAGCACTGAAGCACCACACACTACTTAAGAATCTAACCTCCTCTTCCTTGCACTTCATGCAGTCCTGAGTACATTTCTGCAAAGTGGGTGTAAAATGCTCCACTGTTGTGAATGGAGAATTCCAATTGGCAGGAGGCTTTTTTGGGTGTTCCTTCCCCCAACTCACTTTGCTCAAGTGTAAGTTATTAAACAAGGTGCATGTACCATACAGAATCAGACACCATGACTTTTTCTCCTCTAAGGTTGATATTTTACATGGCTGTCTGTTATAATGAGCCTTCCAGAAAGGTAACAATAAATTCTGTAAGAAACCACGGTGATTAAAGCTGTAATACTGCAATGAGCTCTGCATAGGCACAGGGGGCTGCCTGCATGAAACTCACTGCAGGCTGAGAGTCTAAAACAGGGAAGTGTAAAAGAGGCAGTTAAAGTTCCACTATCAATTTAAAGGCCACTCTTCTATCTGAAAAAAATGTTTTAGTGATTACTGCTACAAGTAATTCCTAAGATTACTATAATAGCTTACATTTTTTGCTATTTTTTCCAGTTTGGTCACTCTCTGCAATTGGCAGCATTGTGTGTCCAGTCAACCTCTTTGTGCCACCAGCAAAATCAGGTATGCCCTATTACTGCAAACGTTTAAGCACATACTTAACTTTACTCATGTGAGTAGGCCCACTGAGTTTCCCTTGTTCGTGTGGAACTTCATATGGCCACAGAAGAGCAAAAATACATTGTTAATATTAGAACATTATTGTAAAGATTGTAAAAATTGGCAGAGGATCTCAGAGGTAGTTTTAGTACCTGAAACTATTTAAAAGTTGTTAGGTCTCCAATCCTGCAAACTTCTCTACAATTCTGGTACTCCCTATGCCTCCAGGGAACCCCCTGAAATAAATGGTGTTCTGTGCAGAAACAGTGGCCTGACTTCTGGAACAGTTAGCAGGATTGGTGCCTACATTTCTGATTCATAGATTCCAAATCCAGAAGGGACAATTGTGATCATCTAGTGTGATCTCCTGCATCACAGAGGCCTGATCTGCCCCTTTCAAGAGAGTAGTCCACATCTAGACATCAAATAGACAAAACCTCCCTGATCCATAATAAAAATGCAACTGTAGGAAACCCTCATCTTATAAAGAAAGCAGCCTCAGCAGTTACTAAGCAGGTACACTGCAAACTTTAGCTAGCAATATAGATAAAAATTCAACATTACTGTATCTCCCATGTTAAAAAAAGAAGCTATATTAAACCAGGAGGAAAATCAGATAAACATAATATGGAAAAATATATGCTCATGAAACACATGGAACAACATATATTCATGCAAAATTAAGATTGAGAACTTGAATGTACAAAAGTTAGAACATTCAAAAGTTGAAGTTTGCACAGGAACTCAGCTACATTGGACATACATTACATAGAGTATTTGTTTACACACGCAGTTAGATGTGGACAAGCCATGGGAGCTTGGCTTCAGAATGTCCTGACTTTTGTGCATTTAAGTAGAGCCCTGTGTGGATATAAACTTTATATCCATGGATGTGGATATCCACGGAGCTGCAGAGATCTAGCAACAATGACTGAGACCAGCAGGGCCATGGCCAGCGACCAGGCCAGGAACCGCAGCAGCAACAACAGCAGCATGTCGCACACCACCGTTTGGACAGGACTCCTGTCCAGGAGCGTTCCAGCCACTACACACACTAGAGTGACCAGGGACTGCTGCCAGTAAGCCTGGTGCCTATCCTAGTGGGCAGGGCTGGGGGCAGCACAGCCAGATCGGAGTACCTGCCAAGACTGGGCGCTGCCTCTTGCGAGTGACGGCCCAACATTCTGCTGTTTTCGCCACTGCAGTTCCTGGCCCAGTTGCGGGCCATCGCCCTGCTGGTCTCGCTTGTTGTTGCTAGAGCCCTGCGGCTCCGTGGATATCTGCGTTATATCCGTGGATATACATTTTGTGTCTGCGCAGGGCTCTACATTTAAGTTAAACTATAGTCTTAGACTTTTTTATTATTATTATTTTAATACCTTTAATTTTTTTTAAAAGTATTCTCCCACAGCCCCACAAGTTGCCAACTACCCACATCCTGCCTCTATCCAACTATACCATATGCCTAGTCCATGACAACAATCCCCCCACCAAACCACCCTTATTGCACCCATCAAAAAGCCGATCAATTGCCCTGACATACACCTCTGTATTTCCCTGGCCTGAAACAAAGCAAATGAAATTTCAGCACAGAAGGAATATTTCTGAGATTATTATGAACATCTGAAGAAAAGAGTTTTCAGTAGGAGTGTCCTTTTTCTTACGTGGCATCTCCATTACTGGGGGTTTACAACTATGGTAGTCCATCCTGTGCAATCCTCTGCTAATCTCTTTGTGGATGAATGAGTATCTCACTCAGCACTAATAACTATGGGAGGCTCAATTCTGTCCTCAAATAGAAAAAGACAAGAGAAATCGTCCCAGCATTAATACAGAACACACTTCTTGGGCTGCCAGGGGTCCTTTGGCCTCTGGTGCTACTGTAACTCACACCTGGCTACCCTAGACCCCTTGGCTTCTGGGGAAAGCCCTCTGAGCTGGAGTTGTACCCTAGGGTGCAACCCTGCATCCTGGCCCAAAGGCACTGATGAATCAGGCCCACAGACTATACTTCCCTCTGAAATCAATGGGAGTCGTGCACAAGCCTCCAAGGGTGGAATTTGGCTGCAATATCTCTATTGCAATGCTATAATAAAATAAAAATAACTTTAGCATGACTTCCTCTTTACATTGTACACGAAGGAGAAAACCAATCTCTCACTGTAGTCCAGATTGATCCATTAAAGTGAATGGGAGTCACATGCTTAAATGCCTGCCATGAAAATGTAGGCGTTGTTGTCTGTTTTGTGAGGCAGAAATCAATATTCCCGCCTCCTCTCCTTCTGTTATTTCACCTTGAGATACTCATGCTCAGATAGATGAAATATGAATTCTATTCACTGTTACTGCAACTTTTTTCTTTCTAACATTTCACAGGGTCGCAGAGGTTCTTGGAGCACTAACCAGACTGCAGTTTGCCACTCAGCTCCCTAAAAGGTGCTTGAAGTGCACTCATCTCCCACTGGTTCTTGAAGGACACTTATTTTCCTTACACATCACATATCCATGACTATTTCTAACTATATTACTCAACCCTCTATCCAGTAATTCTGTTCTGTGTGTGCTTCAATAACAACCTTCTCTAACATCACAGCCTCTATTCTTCCCCGTATCCCTATAATTTACTCCCCAATGCTAGCCTCTTCCATAAAGCAGCCACTCCAGTCCATGCTTCATTCTGTAATACATTCAATACTCCCTCTTCTCACTCTCTCTTTTTAATTTATCGACTGGCAGTTGCTTGGTTGAGACTGGGACATAGATGAGAGCTAGTTGGCTGGTGTTCAATCCAGACAACTCTGAAGCAATGCTGATTGCGGGAAACTACCAGAAGATGTAGCAAATATAATCTAGTTGAAGATAACATCTGCTCCTTTGACTGGGGATGTGTGTTTGGCTTTTGTTCAGATTTAGGGTCTGGTTAGATTCCCAGATGTTACTAAAGGATCAGGTAGCAGCAATGTCAGGACAGCTGGTTTTTTAAAGTTTACATATGGCCAAGAAGTAGTGACAGTCTCTCTCCAACGCAGATCTGACAACTGTCATTTATGCCTCTGTCATCTAAGGATTAGAATACTGCAATATGTTCCACATGGCACTGCACTTTAAATCCATTCATAAACTGAAGCTGGTGCAGAATTCAGCAGCCCACTTCGTAAGCCATGCATCCTACCACGAGCATTTTTACACTGGTGCTCCATGATCTGCACTGGCTGACTGTTGGCTTCTGGGTAGATTTTAATATGTTTCACTTGACATATAAAGCCCTAAGTGGCCTGGGACCTGCCTACTGGATCACACCTCTCACCTTGCCATACTGCTGCAGTTGCAATCAGCAGAAGCATTTAAACTGGCAACCACTCGGTATAAGAGAGCTGCTGACAGGTCCTTCTGGGGGAAGCCCCCTTGATTTCAGAACTTGCTCCCCCTGCTTAACCCAAACTAGCTTGCTTTTGATTATTGTCATGGCACCTGGAAAGCTCAGTTTTCTTCTCCACAGTATGAAGAAGGGGGAAGCTTATGTGGGTGGTTAGGAGTGAGAGAAGGATGGTTCAATCTTTAATTTGCCTATGTTTGCTGGCTGGGGGTCTAATGGAGTTGCTGAAGTTATAATTAAGGAATTTTCAGCATCTGTAGATTAAACGACGTCAAGGGAGCCTAGAGTGTATGGACAGCTGCTTTTTAAAATTTTGTATATACAGTAACTCCTCACTTAAAGTCGTCCCGCTTAGTGTGGTTTCATTGTTACGTTGCTGATCAATTAGGGAGCATACTCATTGTTCTGCAATGCTCCACTCTTACGTTGGTTGGCTGCCTGCTTTCTCCACAGCTGGCAGCCTCCCTACAGGCCCCTCTCCTCAGCGCCTACCACCCACCGGCGGACTCTGTGGATCAGTGCCTTCCCCTTCCTCCCCATCTCCTGCCCACAGCAATCTGCTGGTTTGCCGTGTTTCAGAGGCAGAAGGGAGGGGGGAAGAGTGAGGACTCACCACGCAGGCTCCCCCTCCCTCCCGCCTCCGCGTCAAGCCAGCTGATTGCCCCAGGCAGGAGGGCAGGGGGAGGAGCGAGGACTCAGCGCACAGACTCCCCCTCCCTCATGCCTCCTGCCAGCAGCAATCAGCTGGCTTGCGGCATTTGGGAGGCAGGAGAGGGAGGGGGGAGGAGCGAGGACTTGGCACGCAGGCTCCCCCTCCCTCTCGTGCCTCCCGAACACGGCAAGCCAGCTGACTACCCCAGCAGAAGGGACAAGGGGAAGAGCGAGGACTTGGCGTGCTTCCCCCCTCCCTTCCCTACGAGGCAATCACCTGGCTTGGCATTTAGAAGGGAAGGGAGGGAGGGGGGAAGAGCCTGGATGCAGGGAACAAAGTAAAGAGGGAGGATGTAGGGGGGAGAAGAGGTGGGTCAAGGGTGGGGGCTTGGGGGAAGGAGTAGAGTGGGCAGGCTGAAGGTTGAACCCCGCGCCTCTGGTACTTGCAGAGTAGGGGAAGCTGCCCTGGAACTTAATGTAAATTGGCGGGGTTAATTCTTATGAGGAAATTGGATTCGCTTAACACTGTTTCACTTAAAGTCGCATTTTTCAGGAACATAACTACAACGTTAAGTGAGGCATTACTGTATTTAATTCAATTAAATGAATTTCAAAAGCACGAATCACTGTGATATTTAGGTGCTGTATCAGGGCTCTATAAAACAAAAGAACTCCATCCAAAAGGAAAAGGCAGATTTCCCCCTCACTCTTTGTTTTATTCATTGGCCTATGTTTCAGAGCATGCTATGGAGTTTCTTCTGCTGTGGCTTACAAGCACTTTGGATTGGATCTGGTTCTTATCTACAAGGTCCTAGATAGGATAAGCACCTACTATCTCAAGGTCTGCTTCTCCTTCTGACAAGGGTAGGATTTGTACAGCCTCTCAAAGCAGATCAGGAAGAGTACTACTCTTGTCAGAAGGAAAGGCAGTCCTTGAGATAGTATATTCCCATCCCATCAGATATCATAGACCAGAACAAGCATTTAAGACTGGAGCTGGTAATGCACAGGGGTCCAGCACAGGTCATGAAGCACAGAGGTGATACTCTCTTTGGCTTGTCTGGTTTAGGAGACAGACTGCTGCACTATTTATCAGCTGCAGCCTTTCGTATCCTTCCAATCCAAACACAGGCAAAGTGAATGACAATAGTCGGGCCTAGAGGTGAGGAATGCTTCAAGTGCTGGGGCTAACTCATCTTCTGAACAAAAAAGACAGAGTCATTTCTCTAGCCAGAGCTGGTGATTGCTCTTTTTTGAGTATCTAACATCAAGAAGGAGGCCAGCAAGACCCAGCATCTGTAAACAATATTTTAATTGCCAGTGTGCAGATGCCTTCAGCTGAGGGGAACGTGGTGGAGGTTTCCCGGGCTCAGTTATGTTCTTTATTCAAGTTATGATTTCCTCCCTGCACTGAGAAATGTGGAAGACTGCACGATCTGTGCTGAATGCACATTGCTGGCATCACAATCCATGGCATCTTATGATGTTTCCTAAAGATTTGCTGTAAAAAGATGTTAAACAGGAGTGGAGATAGGACTGAGACCTACTGTAGGACTCTGCATGTAGGGAAGGAAGCGCAGTGGCCATTATGAGTCTCTAGGACCTGCTAATTTCTGCTTTTAGCTGGTATCATGTCTTCCCCTCCATTAAAAACTATGTTTTGCAAGCTGTTATTTGAACCACTCCTATAAGTTACTCTCCAAAGAGGATTGCTGTTTCTTTCATTGACTCCTTGTTTTGCATGTAGGGTGACTGAAAAATCATATGACTTGGTGGGAGTCTCTTCTGCATTTTGGAAGAATTACAGGGACACTCAAAGGCCCAGCTTCACCACTGGCACAAGCAGGCACAAATCCTCTGACTTCAATGGAGTTGCACTTTCTGAGGACCAAAGGCTATAGTAAATTAGGTCAATTACCGTAGTCCAGGTGCTTGGCATCTGGAACTGAATCTGGGATTTCAATATACTACACGTATGACCCATCAACGAGAGATCGAACTCACATCTGTAGTTCACTAACCAACAACTCTTCCAGATATAGCTCTGCCCCCCACACCCAGGCTGCCGTCCTTGGGCTGAGGGATGAGTGAATGAATGCTGACCCTGGAATTGCTGCCCAAGGGTTCTCCTTAATAAATACAGGAATCCTGGCATCCTAGGGTACGTCTACACTGCCCAAGTTACAGCACGGGCGCGACAGTTCTGTGACATAGGCAGTGAAGTCACGCTTTGTTACCGGGGGACAGCTCTCCCAGTGATAAAAAATAACCACCCCGAACAAGCAGTAGGAGCTTTATCGCTGGGAGCACGGCTTCCGACGATAAAGTGCTGTCCATACTGGTGCTTTTCAGCACTAAAACATTTGTCGCTCTGGGGGGGTGTTTTTTCACACACCTCAACGACTAAAGTTATAGCACTGAAAGTGGCAGTGTAGACAATCAATGTCACCAGTGTTAGTCTCTGGTAGCAGTGTAATGACACATAAGTTCATGTATTCGCAGGGCAAAGGATTTGAGAGTTTCTGTTAAGAGTTGCACCTCTTAACTGTCCATTGTTCGTGACTGTGGGGCCAAAGATGACCTGCTGGTACCAAAATCTTAGTTTCATCTCCAAATTAGTCTTAACTGACTCAGATTGCTAGGTCTTACTATGAAACTGTGCGTTAACCCATTAAACCTCGCCTTTCAGAGAAACATTGCTAGTTGCCATTATAGGGATGTAAGGATTCCCAAAGTGGTGGTGAAGGAGGAAGCTCAAAAACAAATGCACATACTGAGATTACTTCTCTCACTCTAAGAGAAAGCAGGGCACAGGGTCTACCCAGCTCAGATTTTGGATCCATCTGCAGACTTTGCAAGTGGACCCACAGCCCTAGCTAGATGACAAGGCATCTTTTGGATTGAGAAGGGAGTAACACTGGGGGAAGTCCTGGACTGAAAGAACATGAAGAGCTAACAGTCTTTTTAGCCTCAAAAGTGGTCCCTAGGGACCACCAGTGAGGTACTCTAGCTTTACAGTACAGGCCAGGGTAGGAACTGTACACATGTTCAGTTGATAATACTGGAAATCCATAGTCGAAGGAAAAGTTGCAAAACAGAGGGGAACATTCCTCTTGAAATCAATACTGTGAAGGTCTCTTAAAGGAAACATGCTGCAAAAAAAGGACTCATTCGCCACAAATAAATCTTTAATGGTATCTTGTATTTCCAACAAAGCCATTTTTAAAACACCAGATAATATAACACACCTGATAGAGCAATAATCCCCACATGGCAAAATCTGATTTCACACCTGGTAAGTGAAATGCCTCTGCTGCGTCCCAAGGTCAGGGTTAGGCGTTAGGGTGAGCTGTTAATGGAAGGTTAGGGACTACATAACACATAATGGCTCTTCAGGGAATAGCTTTCAAATACTTTTGTCTCGTACAATAATGCGGTATCATCAGAAAGCACAGGTTGCATAAAATAAAATCACTGTCAGTGACAGTGGCTAGGTGTGCTGTATCCAGTTAACAGCTTGGGTTAAGGGGCCTGGTTTGCATTCCAGAACTCAGAGTGGTGGTTGCTCAATGTTAGTTCCCTCTTAGTTCACTATCCTACATTCTTTCATCTGTCTCCTGGTATGTCTTCTGCAGCACACCAGGTTCAATCAGCCACTCCATCCTAACACTCTAGCTCACTGTGATTGAGAGCAAAGCTATGGAAATCCATGAGAACTTACAATGACAGAACAAACATTTCAGCCAGATGCAGCTAAGGCCTCTGATCCATAAACAAAACAAAACACACAGTGAAAACTAAAGGGAAACATCAGCAACACAGAGTACAGGAATCCAAATTCATTCAGAATCTGCCCTAAATCAACAAACAAGTCAGCCAGACATAGCTGGGATAGCTGCAGAAACTGTCAATCACCCACAAACAACGGAGAGCTGAAATCTATGCAGAATCTGCAGTAAGCCAACAGACTGGATAGGTGAAATTTGAAATAAAAATCCAGGCAGAACCAACACTGACTTGGCAAATAATTAGTGCTAAATCTAGCATCACGATAAAGACATGACTCAATAACAATTAAAGGAGAGGTGGAAGGACTAACCCAAGGGCAATACAGAGTGGTCAAAATTAAATGATATGAAAAATTTAACACAACTTGCATACAATTCCAAAACTTCAGGACAAATTCTGTACTAACTTGATTTCAGGTAATCCCACTGATTTCCAAATATGGCCCTTGATGTTCTTCCAAAGAGATGCTGACTGTAAGTCAATAAGAGGGAAAGAAACAAGGAGAACTAGTTTCTGTATGACAATACATGTGTTTTAAGCTGGGGACTGATTTAATCAAAGTGATTTGAAATCAGCAAGCAGGAAACCTTGATTTAAATAATCAATTTTAATCTTGTTTTCTTTTGGTACTTTAGTTATTTGCCTAAAGAAATGTTGCTTCTCATTGGCTGGTAACCATTAAAATATGCTCATTTCCAACGAAATATAATCTTACATTTGGTATATACCAGGAGGATAAACTATATCTGTACACATTTATTTAAGCAATTATAGAACTTAACATACATTTAGTATTAATTTTTACATTTGTATAATGTTAGATAGTGAATGATGCATTTCTTATTCATTAGATTAATTTTTTACTTGTGATTTGTGTCAAGCTTGTGTGATTTGTGTTTTGGATGGAAATTGGAGTTCAATTAAAAATGCACCAAAACAACATTTTAAAATTGTTTTTCATTAGTTAAATACAGTATAACTACCTTAAATGTGCTGGATACATAATGGGGGGGAAAGCTTATCAAAACCTCTTTTGCATTTAAAACTAACTGATTTATTAAACAAAGGAAGTATTATCTGTAGTGAGTGAACTAAACTGATTGTTTCTGATCACCGTGTCCTTCAATATTTTAGAACTAGTAGATCTTGTTCTCTCAGACCTAGTTTTTATTCATAGATTGGAAGAGGTACACAAGCTTTCCTGTTTTTTCAACTTCCAGTTGGTATCTTAACTTTTAATTAACTAGTCATTGAACTGAACTAACTGAATACACTGAAATGAAAATATTCTCTCTGCACCTGCAGAAGAGGCTACTGCTGTCAAAAGCTGGTTTAGCACTTCAACAAACCCTGGTTCCGGGTGCTTAGCCAGTGACTTCCACCAGTTCTGTGGTTTGACTTTTAAAAAACTTGGACAACAAACATATACTGCTTAATATTTAATTTAAACGATTGTAATAGATTATAGTAAATTTAGGCCTTAGTATAAGTTGTCATATTTTAAAATTTAATTTTAAATAGGTTTATTTATAAAAATAAACCTGAATTTCATTTACATTTTTAAAAATGACTGAAATAAAAAACATTTCTTAAAGAAAAAACACTGATTTTTATCTACTGTAGCCTTAAAAATAAATTTAAAATTTTTGAGGCTGCAAACTAAACCATGAACCTGATTCCGAGAGGTACTGAGAACTCATAGCTCCCATTGACTTCACTGGACATTGCAGATGTTCAACATGTGGCAGGACCCAGCCATAAGTCTGGTGTTTCTCTAGAAGCTGTATAGTGATGAATGTGCGCCTAGAGGAAGACTGAGCTGCAGCAAGGCCTTCAGATAAGCAAGAGTAGAACCATCTACCCACAGACAGGAAAGTGGTAACCTCCTTCACTTCCTTTGTGGCTTTAACCTAAACCACAACTCTTCCCTTTCGGTTAGAAGTCTTTTCTATACATTCAGATATCTGTCAGCTTTTCTCTATCTAGTATGCAACACCATTCAGTGCTGTATGGAAAAGTCTCTTCCTCTTTTCCTCTCTTCCATGCCCCTGCACAGTTTCTCTCAGATACAAAAATGAATTTCAGCAGATGGCACAAAACAAGTCTATTCTTTAGGTTTTCACTTATTATGAATGACAGCAATCTTTAGGCACTTTGGTATAAAGGGTGTGTAGATATCCAGTGCCGATTATGAGAGAGAGGGAAACCATGTTGTCCTTCAAAAGAAATGACAAATGAGCAAGATTCTGAGGTCCTTACTCAGACAAACATCCAATAAAAAGCCCAGTGCAAGTAGGGCCTGAGTAAAGGCTGAGTAAGACCCTCAGGATTTGACCTTGTATTGTGGATCAGCCACTTTTACAAAAAAGTGATATAACATTAAGGCTTCAGGGCCAAATCCTGAAAGTTTTGCTCAGTTTTTACTTAGTCAAAGCCATCATTGGTGACAATGGAGTTTTCTTGAAGTAGCGACTGAGCAAAAACCAAATAAGCACTTTAGAATTTAACTTTAAAAATTTAAAAATCTTATAACCCAAGAAATCTACCTGGCCCTCATAAGGGATTGTGCCAGGTGCTGCCTTCATGCCCCAACACAGGAGCCGAGCACAACTGCAGTCCTTGCCCTATCTTTTCTCACAGAACATTTCCATTTTGCAGAACTGCATTTTCTACCAGAAAATCAGTCTGACAAATTCCCAACCAGATCTAGTTGTGCCTGCCTAAGGCACAAAGAACAGGAGTACTTGTGGCACCTTAGAGACTAACAAATTTATTTGAGCATAAGTTTTCGTGGGCTACAGCCCACTTCATCAGATGCATGCAGTGGAAAATACAGTAGGAAGATGTGTTACCACACACACTCGAACGAGAGTCTGTATGGTAACACCCATTGTTTCATATTCTCTGTGTATATACATATCTTCCTACTGTATTTTCCACTGCATGCATCCAATGAAGTGGGCTGTAGCCCACAAAAGCTTATGCTCAAATAAATTTGTTAGTCTCTAAGGTGCCACAAGTACTCCTGTTCTTTTTGTGGATACAGACTAACATGGCTGCTACTCTGAAACCTAAGGCACAGTTTATTCCACAGATCCTACTGAGACAATGCAGTTCTGTTTCTTCCTAACACCAGGAGGAGCTGTGCCTTCCAGGTACAATTCAGCCCTAAAGTCCATGGCAAACTTAATTTAGACATACTGAACATATATATATTAAAGTATCCATTTGACATCATAAACAGTCATTCAAAACAGCATATATGCAACATGGCCAAGTTAATATTGCCATGGGAACCTTAACTTTTGAATGTCCTGGTGTTGAGGCTTTTAAATTCTCACCCTTACAATTGTATATTTTTATGCATTTAATTTCCTTGTTTAAAAAGAAAGAGTGAAAAAAGGAGGGATGGAAGGGAAAGAAAAATCTGTCAGCGTCTGCATGAAGGAACCAATATATACACACTCATTATACTGAGCTTACCCTTTGGTATTACAAGTGTCATCCTAACAGCAATCTTGAGGAGGAGTGTGGGTGCAAGCTACTCTTTAGTGTGTAATTGTCTTTAGAAATTGTTTAAAATCATGGTTACAAGCTAAAGCCAGCTCCCTCCTACCTTCTTCCTCTCCTCTCAGTTGAGTAAAAAGATGGTCTTGTGGTTAAAGCACAGGATCTCAGTTCTATTCCCAGCTCTGCCTGATGCTTGCTATGCAAGATTGTACAAGATACTTAACCACTCTATGCCTCCATTTCCCCATCTGTGAAATGGAATCATACACCAGGGTGTTATTGTGAGTCTTAATTTTTCAGTGATTGTAAAGCACTTTGAGATCCTTGAATAAAGGCTGGTTTAGAAATGCAACTTCGTTATTATTTATTGTTTGCTGTTGGTGCAGAGTAGTATGGTCCACCACATGTCTATGATTACAATCTCTGGGATATGTTGAAGAATCGAAACAGTGCACTCACCCATTCCATAATTTGGTGCATAACAAAGGAGATTATAAATGAAGCACTGCATTTCCAGAGTTCCTAGGAGGTTGTTTCTTAAAGAGACACAGACAACTTGAAAGCTTTGAAGCTGACTAATTTCAGACAATTACCATTTCTAATATTTTTTTTAATTTCTTTTTAAAAATGTGTGAGTTTTTCTGCTTCTCTGATGTTTACAAGCGTGTTTGCAGCAAGGGAGAAACAGACTATACACAAAGTAACAATGCTGAAAGAAAGGGGAACAATTTTGTTTGCCTGTTTGTTAATTTCTACTCAGTTGTAGTCATCTTAGGTGTTACTTATAACTACAGTAGGTACATTTCCAGACAGAAAATTGTTGGCACCCTTTTAAGCGCTGTATGACATCAGGCAGAACCAATTTCAAAGTCTGCAGAGTTCTGAGGGGCAAAGTGCATTCTGGGACGCATGGCACCACAGCATGCAAACTTTGAATGGAATGTGCAATCTAAAGATCACACAGCAATCACCTAAACTCACACCTGCAATACAGTGATCACAAACGCAGATTAAGTCACTTGCATTTATCTGCATGTGTAATTGCCAAAGTGCATATTCCAATGAATGTTTAACTGGGTGTTATACAGATCTAGTTTAGACACTCCAGGCCAAATTCATCTCTTTCACAATGTCATTAATTTCAGGAGTATTACACCAGGAATTATTTGGCCCACAGTGTTTTATAGTATACATGATTCATTGCTTCTTTCCTACGACAAGGCGTAATGCACTATCTCAATCAGTGCTGAAGACCTGGCCTCCTTGAGGCTGCTGGACTCCCTGTTTAATCAGACATAAAACAAATCATTTGCTGAGGCAGAGGCGTATAAGCGTGCTTTAATTACAATACTGTAACACCAATTAGAGATCTATCTAATCGAGGACTTGGTACTTCCTACTCGGGTATTACTCCCATGTTGGGATAATTACTGCTAATTAAGCTTGGAACTAATTAGGCCAAATGATCTCATTTATACAACATAGATGACTTCTAGGAGTTCACAAGAAAAAACAAGGGTGATTTTATCATTCCTGGACTATTCAGAATTTTGCTTTTGAAATGGAACATCTCTTCTGAAGAGATAACCCTTCTAAAAGTCAACTCCCATTTCTCTAATAACCCCCACATTCTTCGGCTGAAGGGAAACCTCATTCCTAAGGAATTCTGCCCCATCAGTCTAGGGGCTTGGCTACACTGGAGAGTTGCAGCACTGCAACTCACTCACCAGCCACACTTGCAAGGCACATACAGCGCTGTAACTCCCTGGCTACAGCGCTGGTTGTACTCCACCTCGACCTGAGGAATAAGGACTATAGCGCTTGTCATGCAGTGCTGCGCCGCCAGTGTGGCCACCAAAAGCGCTGTTATTGGCCTCCAGAGGTATTCGGAGGTATCCCAGAATGCCTGTTCTAACCACTCTGCTCATCAGTTCGAACTCTACTGCCCTGGCCTCAGGTGACCAACCATCAGACTCACCCTTTAAATGCCCCAGGAATTTTAAAAATCCCCTTCCTGTTTGCTCAGTCAGGTGTGGAGTGCAATCAGTGAATCTTTCCAGGTGACCATGCCTCCACGCACCAAACAAGCCCCAGCATGGAGCAATGGCGAGTTGCTGGACCTCATCAGCGTTTGCGGGGAGGAAGCTGTGCAGTCCCAGCTGCGCTCCAGCCATAGGAATTACGATACCTTTGGGCAGGTATCAAGGGCCATGCTGGAAAGGGGCCATGACCGGGACACGCTGCAGTGCAGGGTTAAAGTGAAGGAGCTGCGGAGTGCCTACTGCAAAGCCCACTAGGGAAACTGCCGCTCCGGCACTGCCCCCACGACCTGCCATTTTTACAAAGAGCTGGAAGCAATACTTCGGGGTGACCCGACCTCCACTCCGAGGATCACGATGGACACGTCACAGTGGGGGGTGGGGAGGAGGAGGAGGAAAGCGAGAGTGAGGGTACTGGGGTGGGGGGAGACACCCCGGAGTCCCAGGAGGCTTGCAGCCAGGAGCTCTTCTCAAGCCAGGAGGAAGGTAGCCAGTCGCAGCAGCCGGTACTTGGTGAAGGACAAGCAGAGGAGCGGGTTCCCGGTAAGCGGCTTTTATTTTCAGGATGGAAATTTTTCGGGAGAGGAGAGAGGGTTAGGGCTGCATGCATGCATGCCTAGATGTGGAACAGCGCATTGATGTGGTCTATCACGCCGCGGTAATCGGCCTCAGTAATCTCTTCAAAAGTTTCAGCCAGAGCGTGGGCAATGCGCTTGCGCAAGGTTATTGGGAGAGCCACTGTGATCCTTGTCCCAGTCAGGCTAACGCAGCTGCGCCACTGTGCCGCGAGGGGTGAGGGGACCATTGCAAGACACAGGCATGCTGCACAGGGGCCAGGGCAGAATCCGCATTGCAGCAGAAGACCCTCCCGTGCTTCCCAGGTGACCCGCAGCAGCGAGATATCTTCCAGGTTAACCTTCTGTGGAAAATGTTGGGATAGTGTTCAGTGTAGGTGCCCCCTGCAGCTGTCTGTTTTCCCCAACTCACAGAAACCCCAGTACAGCCCTGAACCAGTCCCCCTTACTCACCATTTCGGGGCTCCAGTGGGTTATGTGCACTCTCTTTGGCATGGGAAAATTATGCTATTGTGAAGACTGTTACTGTGGGGGAATAACTCTGTCTGGTATAAACAATGCTGCCTCTGTTAAGTGTTGCATTTTGGCTTTACAGATGCAACCTTGATATCTCAGCTGTCCATGTTATCACCGGCTGAGAGACTACAAACCTCGGGAAGAAGCCGCGAAAAAGCAAAAAAGACATGCTGCAAAAAGTTATGCAGCAATCTCTTACAGAGAATCAAAAAGCACAGGACTGGAGGGAAAGGGAAAGCAAGATCCGCCAGAAAAACGCAGCGCAGAGGAAGAAAAGCACGAAGCAGCTGATAAGGATCCTGGAGCGGCAAGCGGACTCTATCCAGGCACTTGTAGCCATGCATGAAGAGCACTACCGTGCCCGCCCCCCTCTGTACCCCTTGTCCCAAAGCTCTCTCTCTTGTTCCCTCATGTCAGCTGAAAACCCCCTTCCCCAGCATCCAGGTTCTTACCACCACCAGCTGCCTCCAACACCTGTACGTTCACCAACCAGCCCTGAGAACTACGACTCTTACCCTCTGCACTCAACCCCCCTCACCATGCAGTATAGCCATCTTGAAGTGCAGCGCTCATTGCACTGCACTCCAGACAGGACATATTCAAGCCTGTGACTGTACGATTCCCCACCCCACCCCCTTGCCCTTTTAGGTTCCCAAAAAGTTGTGTGTGTGTCAAGAAAGTAATTTCCTTTTAAATAAATGAATTCTTGGCTTCGAAAGGAGTCTTTATTATTGCAGAAAGTCAAAGATACCTTAGCCCAGGAAAGAAATAGGCACTGCAAATCAGTAGGACTCTGTGTTTGCTAAGCTAACATTGTAACCTCTGCACTTCACTCCCGTGCAAGGCACCAAACATTACTGTTGGTTTTCAGCCTCAAATTCCCCCCTCAAGGCATCCCTAATCCTTGCAGCCCTGTGCTGGGCCTCTCTAGTAGCCCTGCTCTCTGGCTGTGCAAATTCAGCCTCCAGGCGTTGAACCTCAGAGGTCCGTGCCTGACTGAATCTTTCACCCTTCCCTTCACAAATATTATGGAGGGTACAGCACGCGGATATAACCACGGGGATGCTGCTTTTCCCCAAGTCCAGCTTCCCATACAGAGTTCACCAGTGCCCCTTTAAACGGCCAAAAGTACACTCCACAGTCATTCGGCACCCGCTCAGCCTGTAGTTGAACCGTTCCTTGCTGCTGTCAAGGCTCCCTGTGTACGGTTTCATGAGCCATGGCATTAACGGGTAAGCGGAGTCTCCAAAAATCACAATGGGCATTTCGACATCCCCTATTGTGATCTTCCGGTCTGGGAAAAAAGTCCCGGCATGCAGCTTCCTGAACAGGCCACTATTCCGAAAGATGCATGCATCATGCACTTTTCCAGGCCAGCCTGCATTAATGTCAATGAAACGCCCACGGTGATCCACAAGCGCCTAGAGAACCATAGAGAAATACCCCTTCCGATTAACGTACTTGGATGCTAGGTGGGGTGGTGCCAGAATAGCCCCTCCACAGTTAGGGAAACCCATTTGTGCAAAGCCATCCAGAATGTCCTGCACGTTCCCCAGAGTCATGGTTCTTCTTAGCAGGATGCGATTAATGGCCCTGCAAACTTGCATCAACACAATTCCAACAGTCAACTTTCCCACTCCAAACTGGTTCGTGACCGATCGGTAGCTGTCTGGAGTTGCCAGCTTCCAGACTGCAATAGCCATCCACTTCTCCATCGGCAAGGCAGCTCTCAACCTCGTGTCCCTGTGCCGCAGGGTGGGCACGAGCTCCTCACATAGTCCCATGAAAGTGGCTTTTCTCATCCGAAAGTTCTGCAGCCACTGCTCATCATCCCAGACTTCCATGACGATGTGATCCCACCACTCAGTGCTTGTTTCCCGAGCCCAAAAGCAGCACTCCACGGTGCTGAGCATGTCTGTGAATGCCACAAGCAATTTCGTGTTGTATGCATTACGTGACTCGCTATCGTCGGACTCCTCATTGTCACTTTGAATCTTAAGGAATAGCTCAACTGCCAAACGTGATGTGCTGGTGAGACTTGTCAGCATATTCCTCAGCAGTTCGGGCTCCATTTCCCGCAGACCAAAACGGAACACAGAATCGTGCTGCACAGAAACCGTTGAAAGATGCAAGATGGCGCCAAACATTGAGGGAAACACAGGGATTGCTGGGATGTGAAGCGATGCATCATGGGGCGTTGGGACAGGAAGCAGAATGACCCGCACCCTCTGCCCCCTTGCCACAACCCACGGCGCCAGAATGGGAAGAGGTGCTCTGTGGGATAGCTGCCCATAATGCACCACTCCCAACACCACTGCAAATGCTGCAAATGTGGCCACACTGCAGCGCTGGTAGCTGTCAGTGTGGCCACACTGCAGCGCTTTCCCTACACAGCTGTACGAAGACAGCTTTAACTCTCAGCACTGCACAGCTGCAAGTGTAGCCAAACCCTAGCTGTCACACTGGCCTAGCAATGTGGCATCCAACCAGAGTCAAACTCACACAAAGTCAAAAAACAGAGGGATTTCTCACTCAAGTTCATTTTTACCTCCTCAGTGAGCTTACCAATATCTGGAGATTCTTACTACTACTTCTATTGTAACATGGGGCAATAAGCATTGTCATACAGAACACAGATATAAAAGGGGTTCCCTTTAAAAATTATTACAAACCCTAAAAAAGGGCAAGGTCTTAAACAGTTTTCAAATACAGTTATGACAATGTGTGGTTGTAATATGGTTTGCATCAATGCTGAATATAATTAGAAATTACATCCTAACTATATTTAGTAACTGTGTCTGAACCTTGCTCCGTGCGATGGGTGGGAAAAGAGGGTGGTTTTGGCTAACACCGTCATTTGCAAAGTGCTCCCTATGCTACAAAACCATGTTTATGATCTAATCGCATTAGCATACAGTTTTAGTTGCCCCTGTGGATAGAAAAAAATAAATGTATAACCCTATTAGGCTGTGTATATAATATTTCCCCCCTTAGGTATTGAACCACTTCAATGCTGAGAACACTAGTATAGATAAGATATTCAGTGGTAGCAGTTGCCTTAATTACCGTGTCATCAGATCTGCTCTGAGAAGGACTGGATAAACCACCATCGCTTTGCCTACACCAGCACAACTAAACTGGTGGGGAGACAAAATTCTATAAACAAGGCCTTAGAGAAACATATTTTAGCCTGGATATTTTAAGAACTACAAGTGGTTAGGATTTTACAATTTTAACTCCTCATCTGAAAGATGATATCTCTTGCAGCATATTTCCCCCCTTCTAGTATTCTTTGGCAGTGGTTCAGTATTGACTGAGAGAAGAATCCAACCTATGAAACACCAATATCACTTTCTGCAGCAACTGGCTTTTTTTTGAGGGGGGAGGGGAAATGGGGGAGGGGAGAGAGGGAAGGACTCACATCCGAGTCTGATCTGGGTCCATCTATCTATCATAGATACCTATATGGCCCTCAACCCTGCAGTATCTGAGAAATTCAAAGTCTTCTGCTTAGCTTGTCATACCAGATAAGATCAGAGCCTGGTGGCTCATGGCTGCAGTGTAGACAAGTATACATTCCTAAGAGAATCTTAACTTTTGGATATACTGATTCATATTTGAGAATTCCCTGTATGAATCTCCTCTGCTAGGATAACCTTGCCTAAATTCCTTTAACATGTCACTACCTTCTTCAGATCCCTTCTGTGGCTTCCCCTCACTATCTGCACCAAATTTAGGCTCCGCAGCCTTAACTTCAAACTCCTGCACAACTCTGTACACAGTAAAATCTGTTCTCGCTTTTCTTCTTACTCACCCTCTAACTCCCACTTTTTTTTTTTTTTTTTGCTTTCTCCCACTTCAGGGTGAAAGCTTGGAGCCAAGATTTTACCCAGGATCTTCATGCCTTCTTCCACATTGCCCCCTATCCTTGGAAAGGTCACCACGTTTTCATGAATCACATATCCTGCCTCTTCAAATGTCTCAACATTCTGCTCTTCTACAATGCCTTTTAAATGTGAACCCTGCAAAATTCCAACACCAACTTGAAGTGCCTGCTTTATTTTTCTTTTTTGTCTGGCCAGCATTGTCAATGTGTGATTAACCACAATAATAATGTAATTAATGGTAAATAAATTAATGTACAAGGCAGTCCCAAATCTGATATCCCATTCCAGTTGCTAAACACATCCAATCTCCTCCCATCCATGATGATCTCTCAACCTCATCTCAATCTACCAAACTTTCTTCCACTCCCTGGCAAGCCTGTCACTCCTTTCCAGTTACTAAACCCTTTCACCCAGGCAGCCTCTCCCAGAGGCCAAGTGCCATCATAGACAAAAATGCATCCATATAGATACCATATATACTCATTCATAAGCTGAATATTTTTGGTAAAAATGTGATGCATCAAAGAGCGGGGGTTGGCTTATAAACGTGTCTACACCAAAAATTGATGATTTTAAACCCTATGGAATCATTGAATTGAATATCTAATACATTGTTGTTTTGTTTACCTGGAGAGTCTACAGGCCTGGAGCCCCTCAGCTCCCTGTGGCCGCGGTTCGCCGCTCCCATTGGCTGGGAACAGCAAACCACAACCACCAGGAACTGAGGGGCTCCGTGTAACAAAACATCCAGGCCCAATAGAGGCTTACCCTAACGGGCTGGAAACCAAAGTTTGCCAATCCCTGAAATATACGGTTGGCTTATGAAAGGGTCATACAGTTTTTGCTATTTTTACCTAACCATCTTGGGGGGGTTGGCTTATAAACGAACGGGCTAATGAACGAGTACATAAGGCACATGCTTTCCTACATTGGAGGAACTATCCAATCAAACACTGAAATATATGCATTTGCTTACATTAGGACACCAAGAAGATGGGGGGGCGGGAGAAGGATTTCTATACATGGGACCGTAACCAGAGGATACAAAATCTGAGTTAGATGGTGGTAGAGGTGTGATTGGGTGGCGTCCAGCAGATCATGACACCAGATCTGCTGGGTCTCTTTTGACGTCATCTTTAAGTTTTGAGGGGAGGAATTCAGGAGTTTTAGATTGGGAGCGAACATCAGCTTGATAAGGGGAGGGTCCTGAGGCTGAAATCCACAGGTACACTGAAACTGATAAGGAAAAGTCAGTAATAAATAACGTATTTATGCAATGCCTATGTCCCAAAGTACTGCACAAGTTCTACCGACAGGAGTCACTATGGGAACTGGAGGACAAAAACCAGGCAAACAAGCCACAGGTCAAAGAGGGAAGAAAGGGAAAATGTTGGTGAAGCACATCGAGGCAAAACCCTTAATCTTACAGAGAGCATCATGGGCTCTTTTGTTTTAGATTGTAATCACTCAGGGCAGGGATTGTCTCTTTTCTGCTTTTTTACCCTGACCAGAACAATGGGATCCCACTCCCAACTCATCATGGTATACATATTTACTACCATTACTACTCTGCACGCATGGCAAACAGAGCCTTGTTCTTCCAAAAGACCAACTCACAGTAAAGTGCACAGAATTCAGCTGCCTCCCTCAGATCAAGATTGGGCTGACCCTGCTGGGATACAATCCTGTAGTCCTAGGGAGCTTTATAAGAGTGGCGGTTCACAGTGTCACCCCTCCAGCCAGGCTCATGGTGTCATTTTCAAATGTTCCAAGACTTTGTCCTTTGAACAGACTGTTTTTCAAACTTAGCAATGGCCATACTCCTCACCCAGGGCAACCGATATGCTGAGGATATGAAAATGAAAGGGAGATGATGTATGGCAGTGGTTCTCAACCAGGGATCCATGAGCACATTTCAGGGGGTCCGCCAAAATAAACTAGAAAGTAAAGCTGGCACTAGAATCACTGGAGCCCAGGGAAGAAAGCCTACATCTGAACCCCACTGTCTAGGGCCAAAGCTGAAGCCTGAACCCTGTTGCATGGGGACGAAGCCAACTTAACTTTGCGAAGCCCCCTGTGGCATGGGACCTTGGACAATTGTCCTGCTTGCTATCCCCTAATGCTGGCCCTAGCTTTTAATTGGATATGCAAAAAAGGCACAGGTGGGCCATGGAGTTGTTACAGTATGTTGGGAGGGAAGGGCGCCTCAGAAATAAAAAGGTTGAGAATCCCTGGTGCATGGAACCCAATGAATGGGCAGGGGACCGAAACAATCCTGATGCTTGCTCTCCCTGAGTACAAGTACCAGGAGAGTACTAGTGCTGCCAGCTGCACTAAACACCCCAAACTGATGTGGTCTGAGGTAAGACCGTTGGCCTTGCTCCCCTTCCATAATGACCTGCAGACATGGGCTGGCACAGACTGCACCTCCAAAAATAAAGTGTAGGAGCTGCTATGGGTTGCATGCTGCCTCCAAGGCCTGACGCTGTTGACTTTGCATCCTTTCCCCCTCCTCCCCAGCCCAACCCAGACTCTTGTTGTACGAAGCTAGAACAGAGCCCTAAGTTTGTGGTTTAAAACAAGGTCTTTTTTTGAGTATTCTGAGTGCAGTAAAGGTCAGAACAATTAGTTTCTGGGTTTGGTTTCTACTTATGCTCATGTGACTCATAAACAGCTGAATGGATTTTATGCAAGCTTTCCAAAAAAAGCTCACCTATTGGGCTGAGACCAGACATAAAACATTTCAGCCCCTAAAGATAAGCTTTGAGAAAATTAGGACCCACTGAAATGTAGGGGTCTGTGGATGAGAAGGGTTAGAAATGATAAGAGGTTAGCCATCTCCAGCTTTCACTCCCATGATGCTAAGAGACATGAATGAGAGAGCAATGATTGCCATTGTTTTCACAAGTTGATCCTGGGGATGAGTAATGATACTAGGAACTGAATTCTGGGTGACAGCAGCCAACGACGCTATTGCATGTACTGTGGGGCTGTTACATAATCCCCAAGACTAATTTATACAGAATATCCAGAAAGCAATAAGTGGTTTAATTAGCCTTTTAGAAATAGGTTAGTACTGAGGTGGAGGATACCTGGAAAACAAAAGGGTTATTTAGCCACATGCTGCTAAAGATGCTCACGTAGGAGGTCAGGGAAGTACGGTGAATTGGGTCACTTGCCTGGACTGAGTCCCAATCTCCCCTACCTCTCTGCTTTCAGGGGCCCTCACTGATCTCTGGTCTGTGCTCTCAATGCCACCCACCTTCTGGCTTGTGGTTCTCAGCCCAACCATCCAGCTGGGAAGCAAGACAGGATAGCAGGCCAGGCAAACGAACATGATGGCAAGGGTCTGGCAGTGACCTAGCATAGAGCCACAGTGGGACTGAATGAGCAGGGGAAACATGTATGAAGAGGGAGAGAAATGGCTGTGAGAGATATGAAATGTGCTGGGGCACTCCATTGGGGATGAGGGGAGTAGGCTGAGAGGTTTGTTACAGGGGCAGAGGAGGAGGGATCAGGAGCAGTTTGGATGGGAGAATGAAGGTTGAGAAGCTAAAAGAGCCCCCTATGAATAAATACTCTCTGGCAGGGATGATGTAGAGATATCCAGAGATGAGATGAGATCCCGAGAGGCAGAGAAATCACACCAGCCCTTCCTTCAAAATGGCTGTTGAGTTTTAACCCCCACCAGCACACTCTGGTGTCTCGCCCACTTGACTGATCCCCTTTTGGCTGACTGATGGACCAGTGTGGGTGAACTGTGGAGGGAGCCGCATCTAGTCTGCCTTGCCGGACAAGAGTGCCTCAATACTTAAGCACTCTGAGGAAGGCGGAACAGTTAAAGGGGAGGGGGAGGGGACTAGGCTATGCAAGAAATACAATCCCTCACCAGCTGTTTCTGGCCAATCTTCCTTCAACAAAATCCCTGTCACTCCAAGGAGGTGAAGGAGCAGGTTTTATCCACTCCAGCTTTCTTGGAGGAAAATGGAGATACAGGATGTTCCTTAAATTGTATCAAGGGGCTTTCTAAAGCAAGTGCAAGAACAATTATGCCTAAAGTGGCTCTGCTGCTTTGGTTGTCTAGACTGAGAGGGCAGGTCTCTTCCCTCGGTGGTGGTGGATCTCTTAGGCACAGAGTGTAGTTCTCCTGCCCTGCTGCATGTGGTTCTTGCTGGCAGAATGTAACTCTCCAATGGCCATGGAGGAGAGGACACTTCCATAATCCATTGGTGCTGTTTCTCTGCTTTCTGGGTGTGTATTTCCTTAGGAAAGAGAGACGTTTCCTGACCAACTGACTGTGGGACTCCCTGGGAGAGATCGCTGCTTCATGTCCCCACTGGCTCTCTTTCAGACTTAATTAGGTACCACAGGAGTTTATCACACTGCATCCAGCTAGGCTAATGATCTGTGTTTTTAGCATGGAGTGCAGATAAACTGAGACAGGGACCGGAAGCTGTGGGAAAGGAAAGGGTGGTGATTTCGTGATATTAAAAGAGGGAAAGCTCTGTGGCTGTGTTCCAGAAGAAGCAGGCAGGGTGAGCTCAGGAGGCAAGACTTGGGACTGAATCAGGCACTCTAAAGGGAAGTAGGTGCTCAGATACTCTGGTAGGGTGTGCAGTAAAAGAACCTATATAGAACAGAACAGAAAGGGATCACAGGAAGCACAATCAAAAATAGCCGCCTCACATGCAGCGGGGTCTCACCCTGTTTTGTCAGAGGGAAAGCTCCACTCTCAGGTGCTAGGGGCCTGCACTGTAGCCTCAACTGGGGTTTGTTCATCCAATTCTACGTATGCAGATAAAGTCTTTGTTTCTCCACTAATACCCACGGATGCTAAGGCTCAAGAGTAAAGCACTAGACAGAACTATGATTTGTTTGGTTTTTGGGCCACAGGCTGCTTGCTAACCATCCTGGACTTTTAAATTCAGTCCTGGGTATTCTCTGTCCTGAGAAGACAACCAAGTGTAATAAAAAATGCAAAAACTATACAAGTGGACTCCTGAAAACAGAGGGTGCTTCCATACAGAGCAGGCAGCAGGTTGAGTGCTGCCCCAATGCAGTTGTTCTGTGTGTAGCAGAACACCGGTGGCGGAACAGGCTGAGGTAGGGAAAGGATAAGCTTCCTACCTGCTTTGTACAGTCGTGGGAGCATTGTCCTTTCCTCAGAGAGCACCAGCCAGTCCTGCAGAAGCAGCTGTCATCTCCCAGGCTGCGGGGAGGAGGAGACATACAGAGAGAGGGAACACAAAAGGGGGCCAAAGTGGAGAAACACAGTTGGAAGCATTTTAGAGGGGATGGGAACAAACAAAAGAGAGGAGACAGGAGAAGAGAGTGCTACAGAATAAAGGGGGCATGCAGAGAGAGAGAGAGAGAGAGAGGAAAATGACATAGAAGAAGGGGAAGTGCAAATAAAAGGCTACAGAGAAAGGATAGATAAAAGAATCACAGTAGAAACTGAGGAGACCTGAAGGGGCAGAGAGTAAGGTAAGGACCCAGAAGGAGAAGCACTTCACCCCCTCATGAAAAAAAGAGAAGGGGGAGGTAATAATAATTACCACAATTAACACTTAGCACTTTACATCCATGGATCTCAAAATGCTTCACAAAAGGTGGGTAAAGCACTATCTCCATTTTAAAGATGGGGGAACTGAGACACAGACTTGAGTGGCACAGCGAGTCAGTGACAAAGCTGGAAAGAGACCCCTGCTCTTCCAACTCCTAGTCTGATGCCCTCTCCTTAAGGTGCTGGGGGAAGGAACAGACCTGACATTCTCCCTCCAAACACATCTGAGAGGGCCTCCCCCACAATATTGGAAGGAGAAAAGTCTGGTAGGAGGGAAAAGAGATTGTGGGGATGGAGAATCATAGGTTCTCTCAGGGGCCTCCATAGGTTTGGATAGGGACCTACACTTTCTGATATATAACCAAACCCAATTTTAGACTCTGAATTATGGATATTCATATTAAATTAATCTAAAAAACAGCAAAATAAACAACATCTGGCTGCTAGGGATGCTTGCTTAGAGAATTCTCTGCAGAGGCAGGGGGAGTGTTGACAATGCTGGTACCACTACTGGCCCACGCCAGCTGCTTGAAGGCTGGTTTCAGGGAAAACAGGGAAAGACTTGGTGTCTACAGAAACTTGTGCTATGAGAATCTTTAAGTAAATCTAACTAGTAAGACTTGATTGAAAACAAAATGTTATATATTTACAGTTTAATTTGTACTGTATACATTTCAACTTGCACTATTGAAAACATGTTTTTTGTGCCTATAAATAAATATCAAACCCCTACGCCATACACACTTGAGCCACATATCCACTGTAAGACCACAAATAAACCAACCATCTATTGCCAGTTTGCACAAACACCTACACGAGGCTCCCCAATTACTCACCCACAGGAATTATACCAAATCCTGTGTACTCCTAACCTCAGCCAACACTACATTTAAGACTCGCTTGCACAGGAACTGCCCAGCACCCCCTCCCAGATCAGTGAGTGAGGTCCAGCTGCTATAAACCTATGTTAATGGCAGGGTGCGCATGTTGTTTGTTTATTGCTGAGGAGGAATGTTTGTCACAGCTGTCAGGATTATACAAATATTTCTATGACTTCAGACAGCTTGGTATTTTTACATGCAGCTGACAGAGTGCGTAAATGTGCAGGTGAAAAATGAAAGAAACTTTAGTAAGAGACTAAAGAGAATATTCCACAGGACTGTTGAGGCTAGGCGAGGTCAGGGTCAGACACAACACTTCTAACACATACTTTGCACTTCTACAGCACCCTGTGGCCCTCAAAAGAGTTTGCAGTAAATTAAGTTTTGCCCCTATGAAGTAGCTAGGTAAACAGACGCACAGAAAGGTTAACGGGGCTTGCCCGTAATTATATAGTAAGTCAGTGGCATGGATGAGAAGAAAACCCAGTCTTAGCTTCCAGTATCCTGCTCTAGCCACTAGACTGAAATCCAAGGCAAAGAAACAGAGCAGAGGGAACTTGTGGGGTTGAGTTTCAAGCATGAGACTGAGAACAGTACAGAGCAAAAAGGAAAAATGGTGAAATTAAAGCATCCACTATAACTTAAAGACAACATTTGTGGAAACAAGTAACAGAAGGCTGAGATCTGCTGCCTAGATACTCAGGTGCTGGGTGCATTAAATATATATTGATAGATTAGATTACAAGGAAAGGCAGGTAAGGTGGAAATGGTAGCAGCCAGATACCCAAGAAGTCAAGAGGTATCCAAAAACATTTTTAAAATTCAGTGTAAGAGGAACTGAATAGATGAGAGGCCTTGCATGGCATATACAGCTTTTTACTTCAAAGCCAGCCCAGGTAAAGACAAAAACTGCTCCTCTCTCATGGCTGTTGAGAGGCATATGTGAAATGAGTTTAGTGGTCTCTACTCAGCTGAGAGAGATTCTATCACCTAGTACTGACTGGCCCTTTGCTAGCAATGTCAACATAGAAGCCAAAGAATGAATACTCGGGAAAACTGAACTACTCTCTCACCCCCAGAGGTAGTCCCACCAGGCAAGGTTGAAATCCACTGGCAGGGCAGTGTGAAGGAAACTTGCTCTGTGGCAGTCTATGCTTTATATTGTTTGGAGATAAATAAATTATTTCAGGCCTCACAGTTGTCAGTCCATCATCAGTGATCAGCACTGTGTCCAAACACAAACATATATTTTATAATTAGGCATCTCCAAAAGGCGCAGTTGGTTCTAGAAGCCAGGGCCCGGCTCCTCCAGCCACTGAACTCAATGGCTAAAGAAAGTCCTACTGACTTCAGTGGAAATTGCCCCTGCATGTTTTCATAGTTTCTCCATGATTTGTAAAATTCTCACCATAACTCCCCTGTAACTTTTCTCTACATTTACCATGAGAAACAAAGACCTAATAATCACTAATTACTTAGTTAACCCTTTCTTCCTGGAGTGAAAATATGAATGACAACACTGCAAAATGTCCAAACAAGCATTCCACTCAAAAATGCAGGTGAGTCCAATTAAACAGAGATGCTCACATTTTTAGTTCATTTTTGCACATGGAAGGCCAGATCATCAATATTTTACATGGACAGTTGTATACCTGTGCGTGCAGTTACAACATTTACACAGTCAGTTATGGCAACTGCACAGGCAAATGGGCAATGGCATGCCTAATGACCATTTGCATACACAATTACAACTAATCATATAAATTAGGCACAAAACTACATAAGCAGAATACTAAAAATCTGGCCCACATTCCTCTGTTGCAGATAAAGGTGTATTAATTAACTACCTGCCCACAGTGCAAATGGTACTGCATCATATCTTCTTGCATGTATGCTTGCAAATTGATTTTCACATTCATTTGAACCATACAGTGATCTTAAATGTATATAGTACATTGCAGCCAGAAGTATCCCAAAAATGCTTTACAAATTATACACAAAGAAAATGCTTCTCCCTGCAAGGAATTGTGGCCACCTCTAGGGTGGAATACAGCAACTGTTTAGGGCTGCAGAGAAACACTATATGACAATTTAGCACAGTGAGCGATGAATACTGTATTCAATAAACTATAGGGGAAATTTATCTAGATGGAATGCAATTTCCTGAGTTTGAATCTGGCCAAGAGCCCAGGGCTAAGACCTCACTTTTAAAAAATTGCCATGGAATCTTTAATGGTCATAAGTGGTCAGGATTTAGATTTTATATCTCATCTGAAAGACACTGAGACAAAATCATCCTGGGAATAAGCAGACATGAGATCCATTGACTTCTGTGGGAGTTGTGGCTGCCTATTGCAAGGATGAAATTGGTCCCTCACGTCCTGAAGCACTGTGTCCCCTCACAACACACTGAGAAATTGGTTCGGTACTGCCTCAGAGGGAAGCATACTGAATCACAAACACACACCACTCTCCCCGCACCCCATCATTCCAAGTTTATAACCCAGATATTGACCAGACCTTGGTTAATATGGGAGATCACCGTCTGCGGTGATATTGCTTCAGGCACTCATACTTTCTTAATCAATGTCTTGCTGTGCCTGGGAATGCGGACAATAGTTGTTATATCAAGTGTACAATAGGTTCATAATATTCTCGCTTGGGTATATATATAATGCATATCACTGAAAAGTTGTTTTGTTCTTGCTGAATGAATAGAACATCCTGGAGTACTCAAGATAACACTGAGTGCATGCATAGTTAATTTATATTAGAATTTATAACAAGTGAGTCTCACCTGTTTGTGTGTAAAAATGGATGCTTTGCATGTTTGTATAATGTTATATGATTTTGTAATACTGTACACCCCCAAAAAAACACTTAGCACTTTACAAACTTTTATCCTAGCAACCTAAAATGCACCACTTCAGGAGGTAGGTAAGTATTTAGCCCCATTTTACAGATTGGGACTGAGACACGCAGAGGTTAATGCTAGATTTACCACTGATTTGCCTAAGGCTACACATCAAATCAGTGTCGAGATCTCAAACGTTCTTAGCTTTCAGTCCCCTTGCTCAGTCCACTAGAACATACTGTCTCTCAAGTGGGCCCAGCGAAGCAGAAAGTAAGAACACTATTAGTTGAGTTGCTTATGTCGCTGTGTAGCAAAAATGTTTGGGTCTCTAGAGTGCAGGAATGGTGCTTATGATGGTCAGTATGTCTCCAGAGCTCTGTGTGTGTGTGTCCAGAGCATAAAAAAAGTGTTTGTGATTTACGTCTTCTTGGTATGTAGACAGCATTTGAGGTGTGCAAATCTTCAGTGTGCAGGAATAGTGTTTGTGACTTGAGTGTCTCTGCTATATAGAAATAATGTTGGTGGAGCAGGCTAGGAAAAACCCTGGTTTGGCAGCCTTAAACAACCAAAAATCTTGTCTGAAGAAAATAAAATATAACCGTTTACTGCCAACCCCCACAGATCCTAAACTGCACATGAAAATCCTGCAAGCACCAACTGACCAGGGCAACTCATATAAGCTTAAAAATTAAAACCAAATTGCTACTTTAGTCTCCTTTTAAACATTACCAAACAGCAGAAAAGAATGACCAATTTGCCCCCATGTCCTCCTGACACATTGCCATTGTTTGCCTCTGTCTCCATCCAGCTAGTTGCATTCTGTGTTGTACTTTAGGAGGGGCACACATGGTTTGTTCTGCATGTGCTCTCCCTTAAAGGCATGATAGGGTGTAACTGACGTCCACAAGGAAACAAGAGGCAGGAGGCCACTGCTTGTAACTGGCCTCAGGTCATACTTACTGATCAGCGCATCTACGATTTTAGAGTGCAGATCTGATCAAATCAGCAGTTTGTCCTGAAAGGAGGAAAGTGACATAAAATATGCACAAGCCTTCCTTCTGTGCTGACAGCAGATTGAGTCATCAGATGATAAGAGGAAGCAGCATCTTGTTCTCCTTGCCCCTAGCATGGACTGCTCTGACACCCGTGATGCAGTGCTAGTTTTGACTTTTGTCATCTCCCATTCACTGTTCACTATGTGCAGATTCTCAACATTTGGCCAGTGGGTTCACCACCCCAGTTTTCATGCCCATTCAGTCCTTAGCCTTTCTGCTAAGACTGCCACCAAAGGGCCAATTAGTGCTCCCTATTGTTGGGTTTTGTTTTGTGACCTGACCTTTATCCACTAGGAACTAAACTGAAGCTACACAGACATGGACAAGCCATCAGGTGGTAACTTTCACTCACTGCCGGTCTGGGCTGACTTTAAACAGGTGCCACACTGACTGTGTGTATTCCTTGTGTGCAAAAAGTGTGATATGCACATATCCCATGAGCAGAAACTGCCTTTCCTCCTATTTTACATCTTAATAAGGAGAACAAGTTGTGGTATGTTTGACTCCTGGAAAGGGGGAGGTGTGGTGTAAAAGTTTTGTAGTATGGGGTTTGTGTGTGTGATGTCTGTTTCACAAATGTGCAAGACAGCAGCTGTGGTGAGAGTCTTCTTAGGTGCACAGGACCATTGTAACGTACATAGTCACTATAGTACAGAACACATGGATCAGATTCTCAATTGCCCTTCAGCTTGTGCAGACATTTACACCGGCGTAAAGTGGATATAAATGGCTATCATTCTGATGTGACAGCATTTTGTATCCACTGTGCACTGGCGTAAACTATCACATAAGTTGCAGGGCAATAGAGAATCAGGCCATACCTGTGTATGAACTAAGTGCATTGTCCCTTTTGCAGGAATAACATGCTGTGTAGATACATGAACCATTTGTGGTTATGCATGTGGTGTTGCTGTGAATGTATGTGTGCAGAGGAGCAGTGTTTAGGGGCATGCACATAAAACGATGTATTTAATACACATTTATTTGGGGATGTGGAGTACAGGATGATCATTTTTTTGTTACCAGGTTCCAGCATAAAAACAGAAATTCAGCAACAAATCACTAACATGAGAGGCAGACCTTGAGGATCTCTGTTTATCCAGATACTTGATTTGGCCCCTGCTAAAAACCTCACCGATGCCTTCATCTCCACCTGCCTTGACATAGTGACACCTTTCTCTATGGCCCGCCTAAATCCCACCATATGCGGAATGTTGCTCTCTCCCTTTTCCTATCTGCAATGAAGTACAGCTACATCACACTTGCCCTCTGACAACTCCAGTGGCTCCCTATTCATGTCAGGATCTACTCCAAAATTCCCTCTTTTTTTAAAAAACCCTTCATTGAATTGGTCCAGCCTGTCTCTTGGATCTCCTCTCTCCCTGCTTAGTCTGTTCATCAAGCAATGGGCTCCTCTCCATCTCTTCATCCAATCTCAATGCCGTAAGTACCAGAGCCTTCTCCTCTGCAGGTCCTGCCACCTGGAACCAGGCTTCCTTAGTCCCACTGCCTCACTGTCTGTCAGTCTCATTTAAAATCTGACCTGAAATTTTTTTTTTCCTCCTCTGACTAGACGTTTCAAATTCTCCCTCTGCTATTATTTATTTCCATAACTGTGTTCTTTAATGCTATAGAGTGTATGAGACAGAGCTAGTGCAGCACGTTATATCAAACACCAGTTTTGGTTTAGTGGGGGGGTTGTTTTGTTTTGTTTTTACATGGAGGAGTGAGGCAGAGGGAAACTGAATGGAATTTCTCCTTTACATTTTTTTGCAGCACCATACAGAGCCTCCATCTTCCTAGCTAGACTGAGGAGGGTCTCAGGCCAAATTCATCTCCCTCCCACATCTCCCATTCTGCTCAGATTCTTTAACACATGATGTTTTTCTCCAGGCCTTGCTTGGAAAAGCATGAATCCCCCCCCCCCCCCCATTCCAGTTCCTATATGTCCTAGCTTGTGTCAAGACCTTAGGCTGATCAACATTTGTGCAGTTCACACTCCTGTAAATTACTTTTCAACAAATAGCAAGAATCAGGAAAACCCTAGAATTATAGTAGGTGATAAAGTTAAAAGACATCAGGAGGATCCACCTAGAGCCAAAGTTTTGCTTCAGTAAAATATCAGAATTTATCTCAAAAGAAAGAAAATTCACAAAGTCAAGAACAATTTCTGATTTTAATTTTGTAAGGATTGGGAAACAGGATTCAGGCATTACCCTCTTTTGCTATTTCACACCATCACCTCAGCAGCAGTAGGTTATAGCCACAAAACCACTAGTGAGTAAACAGACCTCACACACAGACATATTTACTCACTGATAAACAGCAATTGTAAATAAATCTCATTTAATCTCCACAATCCACAATAAAAATCTCCCAGCCCTATGGCAGTTTACAGATCTGCTTTGCTTCAGTTAGTTCCAAAAAACACAAGGTCTGGGATACACAGTGACAAAAGACCCAGGGTTTCCCTCTCCCTGGCATCTCACTATTTTTCTTTAATAGATGTACGGGGGCGGGGGGGGGAGGCGGAAGAAACCTCCAATCCCTCCTCCCACCTCATTTTCACTATTAATCGGCCAATAAATCTTCCAAAAAGACACAAGGACAGAAGCCAACAGGTGGGAAAAGCTTTTTGTTCCTTTAGACACGCTGAGACACTGGGTCGGCGCTCTCTAGTCTTGTTCTGCCAGGGTCTCTTTAATAATAAATATGTTATACTTTGTCCTTCTCTAGCACCTTCCACTTGAGGCTCGCAGGGCAGGCTACAAACATTATGGATTTTCGCCCCTTTCAGGTAGGTCACTATCACCACGTCCTGTTTGCAGATGGGGGAAAACTGAGGCACGGAGGGCGAGCGATCAAACTCTCCACCGAGTCCCCCCAGCCCCGGCAGTGGAAAAGTTTCGGGCTCCCCCCAGCTCTCCCACCGCCTGCCACGTCCCCGTAGCCCAGGGGCTGCGAGCGCCCCAGCTCTCGTGCATCGCCTCCCCAGCCCCCGGGACGCGGCAGGGTGCGATGCAATCGCGGCGGCTCCGCAGCCGAGCCCGGAGAGGCAGGAGGCCTCCAACAGCCTGCAGTGCCCCGCTTCCCCCCGCCAGCCTCCCCTTTGCCCCGGTGGCTGGAGCGGGGGGGGCGCCTTTCGGTGGGGTCCGCCCGGGGGGTCCCGCTGCGGGGCTTCTCCGGTGGGGAGCGCGGGGCCGGCCCCGCCGCCGCCACTGGAGCGGGCTCCGGCAGCTGCGGAACCAGCCCTGGAGCACGGAGCGCTCGGGCCGGGAGCAGGGGCTGCGGCTGCCAGCTCTTACCTTGCTAGGCGCGGGATTCCTGGGGAGTCATTTCGCCCAGCGAGGGGGGGGGCCGCGGCTGCCAACACAACGAGCCCCTGCGCCTGCAATCCCCGGCCTCCTGCTACCAAGACACTAGGACAACATCAAAGCAACTTAGGGGGAACACTTTAGGGGCCTATTGTCTGCTCTGGCCTGATCTGTTTTCCTTCTGCCTCCCCCTCTCGCTGCCGCGGCACTTGGTACAGCCCAGGCATTCATGCCAAGTAGCTTTCACACATGGAAGCTTGTCTCAAGCAATTGCTGACAAGCCACAAACAAGACATTCCCCCTCCCTCCGCCTCCTTTCTTCAGCATGCAAACTAAAACTCCAGTGACAGGCCTAGCTGCACACACACACCAGGCAGGCAGGCAGCTCAGTTCGCTCCTGTACTGGCGGAGCTCAGAGACAGGAAAGAGCCCAGGCTGAGTTGGGGGCAGGGAGAAAGCTGTCTGCTGTGTCCCAGTAAAATGGCAGAGGGAGAAGCTGTGCAGACAGCACTGTGCAATCAAAACCTTTTCTTTCTTTTAAGGATCCCAGTGCGAGGAGTAATAATTCAAATGAGCAACGGGGGAGAGGGATGGGGAGGGGGAGAGATAAAAAAATCAGATTGCTTACTCTGTATCTTGAGGGGGGCAGGATTTTTTGCCTAATCAAAATTGTCTCCACCTCAATCTGTTGAGATTTTAGCTTAAACGTAAACCATCCCCAGAGTTAAATAACACAATGCATTGCATCTACCACCTAAGCATTGTAAAAGTCCTACCAATCTTAATTAATTAAGCCTCCCCATACCCATTGTAGGGAAGTATCATTATCCATATTTTACAGATGAGGGAAGTGTATAGAGAATTTAGGTGATTTGTCCAAGATTACACATGGAGTTAGTAGCAAAAGCTGGGAATAGAACTGAGGAGTCCTTTGAGTTTCAATCTTCTGCTCTAACCACAAGTCCTCTCACATGGGATGTAAGAGGGCAGGTGTGCAAGCACTGGGAGGAGATGGTTTTCACTTCAACCTGAAGGATTATAACGATCAAGCCACTTTTGGAGGAAAAATTGTGAGAATCACAAGTAGTGTAAACCATAAGAGTCAGGAAGTATGGAGCTAAGGTTACACAGTGCTAGGCTCTCATTGGCCACATCCCTGTCCTCTATACCCAGGAGAGAATCAGAGGTAATTACATATGTGTATTGAGGGCAGGATTTGTAGTAGAGCTGTGCATAACTTGTTGGTTGTGGTTCACATGGGTTTGGGCAAACTTTTTTTGTTGGCTTCAATTCACAGGGTTCCTCACCCCTTGAAATTCAGGTTTATGCAAACTCAGTTCAGTAAAAGGCAAACCAAAACTTAAGTGGTGTGATTCATTAAGCTCTGTGCATTGTGTATGAATTCATGAGGGTTCATTCAGCCCAGAAGACAGACCATGTGACCAACTGTCATAAGTTTTGTAACAAAACCACAAAACTCAGTCTTGAAAAATACATGCCTGTCCAGAGACAACAAAAGGTTTTGCTTCAAGTCTCAATGGAAAAGTTTTGCACATGACTCAGTGAGTTTATTCCATAATTTCATTTGAAATAATAATAATATTCACCATCCAAGGATCTCAGAGTGATTTTACAAAGGTGGATAAGTTTTATTGTCCTAATTTCATAGGCAGAGAAAGAGACAGAGAGAGATTAAATGACTTGTCCAACGTCACATAGTGTTTCAGAAACAGAAGAGAGAGTGCAACTGTCCTGATTTAGAGCTGACTCCCCAAACACTAGCCCATGCTGTCTCTATATTCAAACTCCAAAACAAGGTTTTGCCTGGTTCAGGGTTTCACTGAGAAAATTTTACTCAGGCCTAATCTGAAGTTTTGGGACTCAGACAGGATGTAAATTAGGTACTTACCAAGAATGAAGGATAGAGTGCAAGAGAGAAAGAGAGAGGGAGACAGAGGAATGAGTAAAGATGTCAAAAAGTGAGATGAAAAGAGAAGGGGGGAAGAGAGGGAAAAATCAGAGACAACTGTTATATAAAAATGGCTCAGATGTATAATTGTGCACATTTTCTTTTCTATTCTATTCTATATACTCACTCATCACTGTAGTATTTGAACACCTTCCAGTAATGCATTAAGCAATTTCCTGATGGCATGGAAAGGTTAGTGTAATACCAAAGAGGAGGGGAAATGGATTCAAAGCAATCTTGGGGAAAAAATCAGGTTTCGGGGAACATGTAGGCTGGAACTTCAAGGTGAGGGAAAACAAAAACAAACCTGTTATTAGTCAAGCATTTTGTAATCTGTTTAGCATCCTACCTCCACACAATCCAGGGGCAAAGCCTTGGTCAGGTTTAAGATGTTTTAAAATTAGTAGGATGGAAGGGCGAAGCAGCAGGGGGATAGAGATGTCAAGAGAAGGGAGATTGGCTGAAGGGTCTGTATCTCTAATTTAGGGATGTATTTGGGCAGGGAGTAGGATGACAGAGGACCTAGCCTAAAAAAATATAGTAATAACAGTAATAATATTTTTGTGCTTTTATATATATATATGCACACACAAACACATCAATAAAGCCTAATTCTGGGGAAACAGTTTCAACCTGATAACCTACCATTCTATAAATAAAATCACAGATAGCCCCAATAGAACTAAGCAGAAGACAAAAACTGTCTTAAGCTTTGATTAGAAGGATACTATGGCTATAGGCTCTGATTCAGCAAAACACTTAAGCACATGCTAGGTTTTAAGCATGAGTTTAAGTGCTGTCCTGAATAGGGGGCGTTACATTGGTACATATCAATGGGCAGAGTATTCTAGAGTTGCAGACCCGCATCAAAAAAGGACCTGATTTCTAATCATCCAAAAACTACAGCTAAATTACACCTCAGGATGATTCAGTTCCAGCTTCATCTAGTGCAGTTGTTCAATGGCACATAAAGGCAACAACCTTCTAGGAGACAGGTCCTATATTACTTAATGCTTGCAGTAGTAACAGTAAGACTATGATGTGCAGTTGCTAACATTTCTTATGTACAGCCAGTGAAGGCTGTGCACATGGGCATTGCTGACTTGTAAATAAAGGCTGTTGTATAGTCCTGATACCATGTTCTATGACAGCTACAGATTACAAATCATTTTCAAAGATAACCCCTACTAAGGCAAGTTACAGTAATCTTATCCATATGTCACAAAGGCGTGGATCAGTGTGGTGCAATCCACTTTTCTTTCCCTTCCCTGCATCCCCTCCTCAAAAAAGAGCTCTGGGTTTTTTAATATTTTGGAGATGAAAGGAACCCCTCTTGACCACCATTGGCTAAAGCCTGACCAATATAAGTACCCATGTTCAGTTTGTTGTGAAAAATAATCGTAGGGTTAAACATTAAACAGAGCCTGTTTGGGCCATATTCCATCTAACAAGAAGAGCCAACACCTTTCCCTCTCTGCTCCCCTGTGTCTTTTTTATTTTCAAGTTTCTCCCTTACCATTTTTCTTGTCTTGAGGCAGATGACTTGGTCTTCCTTTATCACTCCTAAACTTCCTAATGCCTGAATAGGCTCATCTTGAAGCAGTTCCTTTAATCTATGATAGACTGCTCTTGGTAAGGTAGATTTCCTCTCTCTCCCTCTTCTCGGTAATTTTTCTCATTTGTGTTGTTTTTCTCCTTTTGGTCCCAATTCAGGACAGCACTTAAGTACAAGGTTCCTAATTCTCACTGATGTCCATCTTTCCTTTCCCTTGTTGCTTTCTGTATTTCCTCCTACATGCTATCCTCCTCTGACACTTTTTCCTCCTTATGTCTTAACCATTTCCTCCACCCCTTTTAACACTTGTACTTACTTTTTCCCACTTGGTTTCTCTCCTGTCTGCCTGTGCTGTCTCAGTGCCACACCAAAGCAGCTTGGTTGGACACAGCAACTCCCATCCATCAGTGAAAAGATGGGGCTTATTGATATCAGGGGAGCACTTCTTCTCACTGTAGGAGGTGCTCCATCCAATCAAACTGCTTCTGTACTGTGTGCATTAGGTGGATAAGTGGGACTGAGTAGCACCTCCATGGTGATTTGTAGGGGGAGCTAGTCCTCTCAGCATGTGCCTGTGTAGAGACATGGGGATGATGGGACTTATGGAAGTGATGATGGAAAAAATACAAAGTAATGAGGACTGAGTCAAAACACTGACCAAAAGAGGTGGATAGATAATGCTTATTAGCCGGTAGCTGGGCAACAACTCAAGCTCTGCTCCTGAGTAATGCTATTCTATGCTTCAATGTTTCAGATACATTCCTGTGTGAATTTCTGTAGTCTGTACTATGCAGGAAGTCAGATTAAATAATCACAATGGTCTCTTCTGGACTTTATAATTGTAGTGAGGCGGCCTGGCTCCCCACCGCCCCAGAGGACGAAAAGCCCAGCCGGAGGCCGGACTGGGTGGAGCTAAAGAGCTCTGAGCCCGCCCCGCAAAGGGTCAGGCGCTGATCCGGAACTATAAAGGCGGGCCCTCAGAACTCAGTTAAGCCCCAGCAGCCAGAGTGAGCAGACATCCCTCAGGGAGCTCGGGACTGGGAGACTCCTGTGACCTGGGGCAGCCGCCCAGAGTGGCCGGAGCTCCCCCACGCCTGCTACCTGGAGGAGCTGCCGGAGCTTCCCCATGCCAACTACCCAGAGGAGCCGCCAGAGCTCCCCCACGCCTGCTACCCAGAAAAGCTGCCGCAGCTCCCCCGTGCCAGCTACCCGGAGGAGCCCCGGAGCTACCCTGGGCCAACTTTCCAGAGGCGTTGCCAGACCTACCACCCAACCCCCGCTGTGATGAACCCATGCACCTGGACCCTGTGGAGGACGACCCCAGGATCCAGGTAAGCCCCGATGGGGAGTCTGGAAGTAGCCCGGGGGCAGCCGACCCTAGTCTGACTGCAGTACATCCAGAGCCAGTGTCAGTGTGTTGTGGCCAGGATCCCCACTGACACAGCAGCAGGCTGCCTACTGCTGTTAGGGCCCCAGGCTGGGACGCAGAGGAGTGGGCGGGCCTGCGTCCCCCCTGCCACCCCACTCACGGGTGGCAGTCTCCCTCTTGCCCCAACACTCAGGCCCAGGTTGCTCTTCCCCTGCCTGAGGGTCTGAGCCCAGAACTGTCATTTGCTGTGGCATGTAGTGAGGTGGCCTGGCTCCTCACCGCCCCAGAGAGAGGCGAACCCCAACAGCAGGCGTCTACGCGTGGTACCAGAAGCTGATGAAATCTTTGGCCGAGAACCAACAGCAGCAGCAGGCAGCCCAGCTCCAGCAGCAGCAGCAACTGGTCCAGCAGCTTGGGACGCAGCAGCAGCTGATCCTGGAACTGGGACGCCAGAACCGGGACCACCAGCAGCAATGCCTGCAGCAGCTGGCGACATTGTTGCCCCGTCCCACCGAACCCCAGCCAGGGGGGCCCCCAGCTCCACTCGGCAACGCCCCTCCTATCCAGCTAACAAAGATGAGCCCCAACGATGACCCAGAAGCCTTCCTCGTAATGTTTGAATGGGTGGTGGTCGTCGCTCGGTGGGCCCCAGACCAATGGGCTACCCTCCTGGCCCCGCTCAGACGGTCTATCAAGGCCTGTCCACGGATGCAGCACGGGACTACAGCCAAGTAAAGGCGGCAATTTTAGATGCCCTGGACATGAGTCCGGAGACCTTCCGGCAGCGGTTTCGGAGCCTGGTCTACCCTACCGGGGCCCGGCCCCAGATGGTAGCCCAGGAGCTAAGGGAGGTGTTCAAGCAGTGGCTGCAGCCCAAAAGACGAACCTCGGAGGAGCTCACTGAACAAATCATGCTGGAACAATTCGTCCACATACTCCTGCCATGAGGAAAGGCCTGGGTCCTCCGCCATCGGCCTGCGACGCTAGCCACTGCCATCACCCTGATGGAGGACTTTCTGGCCGCTGAGGCACCAGTGGGTCTGACTATCTGAGCAGCCCCACCCGGGTTGGGGCGCCCTAACCCAGAGATGAGGGGGTCTCCTGCCTGGGCTGACTCACGAGTTTCCTACCGGGGTCCAGAGCCCCGACCCCATCCAGCAGAGGCCCCAGAGTGACAAGCTCCAGCACCTTCTCCAGTCGCTTGAGGGATCAACCGGAGCCCTCCCCGGGGAGCCGCAGGAACATGTCCACGGCCGGGACGGGCGGACCTTGGGCCCTGTTTTTCCTGCAGGGAGTATGGCCATTTACGACAGGATTGCACAGCGATGGAGTGCAACTTTGGCCAGGTCTGCTCAGGGAAAGCCCGTGCCTGACGTCCACAAGCCGCCAAGATCACAGTGCCCATGGTCGTTGAGGGTTACCCAACGGTGGCCCTCATTGATTCAGGCTATGGCCAGACGCTGATCCGCCAAAACTTAGGCCCCCAGGCCGACGCCCATCTGGGGATGATCCGGCTGCAGTGCATCCACAGGGACATATGGCCCTACCCAGTATTGAAGCCCAGCTAACAGTCGATGGGGTTACCGGAGCGATGGTGGTGGGTCTCGCCCCGTGCCTTGCATATCCAGTGATCCTGGGGCGGGACTGGCTAGAGTTCCCAGAAGTCCTCCGCTGCAACACCGGGGAACACCTGAGGGTCACACCAGTCTTGGAAGAAGACCCCGCCGAGACCGGGGAAGGGGAAGGGGAAGTGCTCAACCCTACCAAGCCGACACGAGAATCGGAGGACTCACCCCCGGAAGCTGTTGGAGGGCCCTCGCTTCACACTGACTTTTGCCGTGATCAAAGGGCCAATCCCACGCTCAAGCAGGCATACGAGCAATTGGCCACTGTTGATGGCACTGTCATTGATCCACACTTTGAACTGCGGCAGGAGCGCCTTTATTGGGTGGAGAGGGACCCCCGCACGGGGGAGTCCCAGACCCAACTCCTCGTGCCCCAGTGCCATCGGCGAGCCATCATGAAACTAGCCCACGACGTCCTGGCGGCTGGACACTTGGGCCACGAGAAGACTCTGTCCCGAATATTGACGCGCTTCTTCTGGCTGGGCATACGCCAGTAGGTAAGGAACTACTGCAAGTCCTGCCCAGGCTGCCAGTTGGCTGCGCCTGCACAGATCCCCAAGGCGCCCCTGGTCCCCATGCCCTTGATCGAAACCCCCTTCGAGCGTGTGTCCATGGACCTGGTGGGGCTTCTCCCTAAAAGCATTGCTGGGTTTCAGTATATACTGGTCATGATGGATTATGCTACCTGGTTCCCCGAGGCCATACCCCTCTGAAACATCACAGCCCGCAGCATCGCAGGTGAGCTCGTGAAGATCTTCGCCCGCATAGGCCTACCTCGAGAGATTCTCATGGACCAGGGCACCAACTTTACTTCTTGGCTGTTACAGCAGGTGTGTGCGCTCCTGGGGATTAAGCAACTACGTATGTCAGTCTACTATCCCCAGACCGACGGGTTGGTTGAACACTTTAACCAGACCCCTAAGGACATGCTGCGCAAGTTCCCGCAAGAAGAGCTCCGCCGATGGGACCAGTTACTTCCACCTCTGCTACTGGCGGTTCAGGAGGTTCCTCAGTCATCCACAAAATTTTCCCTGTTTGAACTACTGTACGGTCGTTGCCCACGGGTCCTATTGGACCTCATGAGGGAGACATGGGAACAAGCCCCGTCACCCGCCCAGGGCCTCTTAAAATACATACTCCAGCTCCAGGAGCGCCTTGTGCAGGCTGGAGCCCTGGCGTGTGAGAATTTGAAGGCCGCCCAAGAAGCTCAGGCCCAGGCCTACAACCAGGATGTGCGGATTCGCGACTTCCAACCCGGAAATTGGGTTTTACTCCTCCTCCCCTCAAGCGAATCAAAGATTCTGGCCTGGTGGCAAGGGCCTTATGAGATGCTCCGAAAGATCGGGCCTGTCACATATGAGATCCACCAGCCCAACCGGCGCAAGAAAAGGCAATGCTATCATGTGAACTTTCTCAAACCTTGGCGGGAGCGAGAGGGACTCTTAATTAACCCATATCCACCGGAACCCGAGCTGGGTCCCCAGGTAACACGTTCGGAGGACCCCAGAGGGCCCCAGCTTGGAGATACGCTGACTGAGGAACAACTCAAACAGATCCGGCACCTTCACAATCCAACTGGGATACACCACCCTCGTCCAGCACACCATTCAGACAGAGCCTGGGGTGGTGATCCGGGGCGCGACCAGGCCCTCCCATATCACATGCAACAGGTTGTCGAAGAGGAAGTACAGGCCATGCTGGACTTGGGCATCATCGAACCATCCCAAAGTGAATGGCACACCCCGGTAGTGCTGGTACCGAAGCCCAATGGCACCCGATGGTTCTGCATCGATTTTAGACGCGTCAATGCCATCTCAAAGTTCGACGCATATCCGATGCCCCGGGTAGATGAGCTGCTCAGCCAGTTGGGAGAGGCCCACTACATCACCACCCTTGATTTGAGCAAGGGATATTGGCAGTTCACCCTTGAGCTGGCCTCCAGGGAAAAGACCGCATTTGCCACCCCTATAGGTCTGTATCAGTTTACATGGATGTCCTTCGGCCTCCATGGGGCCCCAGCCACGTTTCAGCGGCTGATGAACCGCCTCCTCCAGCCCCACCGGGACTACGCTGCCACTTACCTGGATGACGTGGTTATTTATAGTCGCCAATGGGAGAACCACCTAGAACGAGTAGCCGCAGTCCTGAGGTCCCTGCGGGCAGCCGGCTTAACCGCCAACTCAAAGAAGTGCCACACTGGCTGGCAAGTAACGACCTACCTGGGGTATACCATAGGTAATGGACAAGTAAAACCCCTCGTAGGAAAAGTTCAGGTCATTGCAACCTGCCCACTACCGGCCACAAAACTCCAGGTACGTCAGTTCCTGGGACTGGCCGGCTATTATCGGCAGTTCATTCCCCAATTTGCGGCGATCGCAGCCCCCTTGACTGGACTGTTGACCAAGGACAGCCCGCGGCAAGTAGTATGGACTCGAGAGTGCGATAGTGCATTCCAGACACTCAAGGTAAGCCTCTGCCATGAACCGGTCGGGGCTGTTCTCTCCCAAGAGGTCGGGGAAGAGCATCCGGTCGTCTGTATCAGCTGGAAGCTGTTCCCCCGGGAGAAGAACTTTGCAGTAGTGGAAAAGGAGGCCCTCACCGTAAAGTGGGCTTGTGATGCATTGCGATATTATCTCCTCAGAGTCCCATTCATGTTGGTCATCGATCATGCCGCACTCCAGTGGCTGGCCCGAATGAAAGACCATAATATGAGACTACAGCAGTGGTACCTGGCGTTACAGCCCTATGCCTTTACAGTTCGCCACAGGGCCGGGAAGGACCACGCTAATGTGGACTTTCTTTCCCGCTTGGGAGGCCTGGAAGGGTCTGGCCTCGCCGCACGGGAGCCAGACTTGAGTGGGGGTGTGTGTAGTGAGGCAGCCTAGCTCCCCGCCGCCCCAGAGGAGGAAGAGCCCAGTCGGATGCCGGACTGGGTGGAGCTAAAGAGCTCTGAGCCCACCCCGCAAAGGGTCAGGCACCGACCTGGAACTATAAAGGCGGGTCCTCAGAGCTCAATTAAGCCCCCGCAGCCAGAGCGAGCCGACGTCCCTCAGGGAGCTCGGGACTGGGAGACTCCTGCGACCCAGAGCAGCTGCCCAGAGTAGCCCGAGCTTCCCCACGCCCACCACCCAGAGGAGCCGCCAGAGCTCCCCCGTGCCTGCTACCCGGAAGAGCCGCCACAGCTCCCCCGTGCCAGCTACCCAGAGGAGCTGCTGGAGCTACCCTGGGCCGACTTTCCGGAGGCATTGCCGGACCTACTACCCAGCCCCGGCCGTGACGAACCCATGAGGGCCTGGGCCTACCTTACTGAACTGGTTGCTCAGCCCCTGCCTGAGGGTCTGAGCCCTGAACTATTGTTTGTTGTCCCGCCCTGACCCAGGGCCTGGGCTTAATATACTGAACTGGTTGCTCAGCCCCTGCCTGAGGGTCTGAGCCCAGAACTGTCATTTGCTATGGCGTGTAGTGAGACCGCCTGGCTCCCCGCTGCCCCAGAGAGGGGCAAACCCCAACAGCGGGCGTCTACAATAATCTATGATACAGATACCATTTTTCAAATGGCACATCAAATAAAAGTCCTGGTCACTTGTGGCTTTTAAAGATACCATGATTCATTTCTTAAGCATAGGGCCACTGGTTCCCACAACTCACAAGAGTCCAGTTTGAGCTATTGTATTGGGCCTATCCACTGTACATTCCCCTGTTGCTTTAACTAGTGGAAATATTCGCTTCCTGTCCCTAAAACAGGACCATTATAATGGTTGCTGCTATAGTATGTTTGTTCAAAGCAGCATCCTTGGAGTTTTTATCCCTTATAGTGAAATGCAACATTTGTTAACCTGCAATAGGTTGCTCCCCACACTCCTTTATTGACACGAATAAAAGAAGTTCATAGAGTTTAAGGCCAAAAATGACCATGATGATCATCTAGTTGACCTGCATAATACAGGCTATGCAATTACACCCACTGCTTGCTTCTTCAAACCCATAACTGGACTGAATATAAATTAGTTGATAATATATTGGGGTTCTGAAAGGCCAGCTAGGAAAACTGAATGTGCTGCTGTGCACACTCTGATGTCTTCATTCTGGAGACATATCTTTTCTGCAGAAGGATGTTACCATGAACCACAGTTGCAGCTGGGAGAGGTGCAATGTTGCCAGTTTGGTCTGTGCACCTGCATGACATATAGCTGTGTGCATCTAGTGGTACGATGAATGGAACATCCACTAGTCTTGGTGAGCATGTGTGTCAGGTTCTGGGAGCAATTGCTAAATGGTCACTATACAAAAGGTTTGCCCCACTATAATCTCACCCTTTTGCCAAACTAATACAGAACTTCTAGTTCCCAAAGCTCAGGACACACTGTAGAAAGGACTCACCCAATTCTTGAGCTTCTTGTCAATGATCAAAGCCAAATTCTGCTCCCAGCTACACACACAAACCCTTTTAATGGGGTTACCTGGGTACATCTGAGGGCAGAATTTGACCCTTGAACTGCAGTTAACACATTACAATGGGAGGTGAGCCATGAGGTTGGTATAATTATACTCCTATATGCAGTAGATACTCTGTGTAGTGCAGGGATCCTCAGATCTCAGTGGTTCAGGAGCCAAATTAGTGATCAGCATTACCTAAAAGAGCCACATTCATTGAATTCATTGTTTCATTTACTATTTTTTGAGATATATATATATATATATATTATTCTCACAGCAAAATGACTGACCAAGTATTATTGTTTTATCAACTACAGTTGGTTAATAACATAGTAAAAGAATCCTGACTGGTTAATAACTTAGATTGGTTAATAATTAAATCACACAGTGTTTTAATATCATGTGTTGCAAAGAGCCGCAGGAGACACATTAAAGAGCCCCTTGTAGCTTGTGAGCCTCACTTTGCGTATCACTGGGGTAGACAGAAAGGATGGTAGAGTGAGTGGTGTACTGGGCTATGACTCAGGAGATCTGGCTTGGTTCCTGGCTCTTCCTTTGTGACCTTGGGCAAGTCACTTAATTTCGCTGTGCCCAGTTCCCTATTCATAAAATGGAAGGAATAATGTTCCTTTCTCACACCTGTTGTCTGTTTTGTCTATTTAGACTGTAAGCTTTTGGGGGCAGGGACTCGTTCTTACTACATGTATGTACAGTGCCTGATATAATAGGACAGTGATACCAGTTGGAATTTCTTGGTTTGTTCTGTGTTTGTACAGTGCCTGGTACAGTGGGGTCCTGGTCTGTATCTGGGGCTCCTGGGCCCTACGGTAACACAAATAATAGGTATAACTGTAATATTAAAAAATGTGTAAATGTTATAGTTTAGCCGTCATACATATACCCAACTAACTATCCATCTTCCACAAGATTGGAGCATCTAGCAGGTCCATTGTTTACACATACATTAAAAAACACCAGGAACAGAGGGAGTGATTCATCTGTACCCGTTTACTAGCCATTCACAATTCTGCTCATCACGGCTCCTTGTCCATTTTTTTTCCCTCATGCAAGTGGCTGCCCTGAAAGCTGAGAGTTATGTTTAGAATGTGTTATTCTTAACTTGGAAGGCTCTGCCTTCATGGACCTCTTTGTATTTGCTGATATGTACACTCCTTCCTATAACATACAGTCTGCTTCTGATTGCTCTCTTCCCCTGCCTCCCTTGTGGCAGTTGTTTTGAAATATTGTGCTCTTTCACATTTGGCAGCGCTCACAGGCTCTTCTACCTCAGCCCCATCAGTCCCTCTCCATCACCAATGTAGTCCACATTGCTCCTGCACTACATGCAGTTCATGGTCAGACTCACTAAATACCTAGAGAGCCTTAAAACTCAAGCAGGCAGTCAGGGTTGCCATCTCTCATGATAGCAGATATTTTTCTTAAAGCCCCAGCTCCTGGATTCATAAGATTTTGTGAACATTTCAGCTTTTACTTTTAAAAAAGTAAGTTTCTAGTCTTCCAAGTTGTGGAGAAAAAGTTGAAAAATGTGACCCAACTGTACCCCAAAGGCTCAAAACACTGGAAGACAAATAAAAAGAACCAAAAGTGTATTTTAGAAAATAATCTTATGATTTTTAAGACAATCTCCTGATTCTAGAGGTCCTGAATCATGATTTTTGAACACTTAGGGTTGGCAAAACTGCAGGCTTGATGCTCTTAGAACTCTCTGTAAGCAAGGTTATTGTACTCTTTAACGTGTGGTTATAGGTAGAAAAGGGACAATTACAAATGGCAGTTTCTGAACCAGTGTAGTATAAGGGTACCCTTACGTCCTTTCAAACTGAGGGGGAAACATGTATGTTGCCATTTCATTGTTTTATGGTGATGTAATGCCATGTAATGAAATGGTGCAGTTTGTTATTGTAACCAACAGGGGGAGCTGAACTGAATAAACAGCAGAGAGAGCTAGGCATACTTATGAGGGCAGAGCTTTCCTCTCCTAGCAACCCAACCTGCACAAGGGAAAGCGGGTCAGAGCTGTGTCAAACTGGTGAGGACATGTTGGGTAAAATGCTGCCATTCCTCTCCTCCAGCTGATTCTGATTCCATTTTCTGTGAAATTTCTGGAGACTTCTTATCTGCCTCAGTGCATCAGACAAAAAGTCCCTTTTGATCAAAATATCATGCTTGTGAGATTTTGGGGAGAGTGCATTTTCTGGAGCTTTATCAGTGGAAAAGAAAAGATGAAGTTTACAATGTGTGAAAAGCAAACCTACAGCACGTGGTGGAAACCCTAGGGAGAGTGAAGAAGCTGGTGAGCCACTCACCTATAACCACCCTCAGTTTGTGCATCAGATGACAGGCAGCATGAAATTCCCAGAAACTGTTGGATGCTGCTCCTGCGGCATCATCTCCTTGTCCACGTTTCCTCTCCCAAGAGCCAAGGGTGTGGACATGCACAGGGACAACCAGACTTGTGAAAAAGTGTGTAATTTGCCTATGCAGCTATTGATGCAAATCAGGTGGCTACTCTCATGGCAACTGAACATGCAAATTAGGTGTGCAATTAAATTCAGATTTGTACCTGAAGTTACAGCAGCTTTAAAAAACAAGCATATAGTGCCAGTAGTCTTATAAGTGGCCCAAACATCTGTTGCGATTGTCTTTCAACAAATAGCTATACCAGAAAGTCAAGTACCAGCTTGACATTAAATAGGGAGTGTTGTTGGTACGGTTGCCAGCATTGTCTTTCAAAAACATGGAATATGCATGATAGAGGGACAGCTGGGCCAAATTTGAGTGATGTTGCAAGAACATGCACCAGGTTGTACAGCCAATCATATTTGGCCCAGTCACCTCTCTATTAGCAACACCACTCAAATTTGGCCTGGCTACCCTTCCATCAGCATTCTAAATCAGTACAGGATGCTGTGACCCAGGACTCTCTGAATGCCAACTGCCAAAAGCACAGAGGGGATACATAGCGGTTACACAGATCTCCTCCTGGATCTGGTAGGTACCATTCTAGTTCACCACAGAGTATCACTTGAGATCTCCTATAAAAACCAGTGTCCCAATCATTATTAATATCATTGCAAAATGCATAGTAACATGGTGACCACTACCTGAGCACCTCCTCATGGCCAAGGGTGCCTCTAGTGTGCCCCACCCATTTTCCTCTTCTTCAGGGTTCCTTAAACAAACCCCACACAGCCTCTCATTTAGCCACAGCCCTTGATAGGGTGTGGTTTATTTATTTATAAAGTTCCAAATAAAGCAAACACAAAAACAAATCTCCATCCAGCCTTAAGCTGGGCACAGCTCAGTATGGCCTCAGGTGGGTCTTCTTCCTCAGACCCAACACCTTTCTTCAGGGAGCACTGCCTATGGCTTCACTCTACAGTTCCCCTTCCTGCCATGCCCTCCTTAAATGCCCTCTGACCATTTCTAGACCAGCTGCAGCCCCACCGGCTTAATTGGCTCAATTCAGAGCACCTGCTCTGCAGAGGTGAAAGTAAGCCAGTCCAATCTGCTATGGCATACCGGCAAGAGCTAGTACGTCGTGCTGGACCGTACTGGCTTCCATGGTGGGGATTGAAAAGGCAGTGGACTGCCCGCAGCTGTGGGCAGTCCACTGCCCTTTCAATCCTGGCTGCAGCTCCAGCGGCAGGGCTGGGGCCGGGATTTAAAGGGCTTAGAGCTTCCCTGCGGCTGCAGGCAGCCCAGAACTCTTTGAATCCCAGCCACGGCTCTGGTGGCTGGGCTGGGACCAGCATTTAAAGGGCTCAGGCTCCCTTCAGTGGCAGGAGCTCTGGGCCCTTTAAATCCCTGCCCCTGCCCCGCAAAGCTCGGGGCTCCCCCCAGCGGCCAGAGCTCCAGGCCCTTTAATTTGCCTCTAAGCCCTAGCAGACTCCTAGCCACCTCTTCAGCTGGGAGCCCCTGGTTGATTTAAAGGCCCTGGGACTCCCAACCACAGCTGGTGCCCCAGGGCCTTTAAATCTTGAGAGGCTATGCCCCCTCAGGACTCCGGCAGTACCAGTAAGTCCTGTAAGTTACTTTCACCCCTCCTGCTCTGACACAGGAGTGCTGGACCTATTTCAGTCACAGAGGACCAGCTACCCTTTCCACACATGTATGGAGGTTGTGTGAGGAGTTACATACCTACATTGAAAATTATGTTCTTCAGGTCTGTATCTAGTGACTGGTCACCAGCAAAGGTGAAAAGCAAGTTTTCTTTCAGACAAGAGATGTTTATCCTTCTGTCTATTTACATGTAAATTGAGTATTGTGTGATTCACAATGGGCCTCCACTCAGTCTGAACCGAATGCTAATGAAGGATTGTAAAAAAACATCAAAGACAGAAAAGTAACAGGAAGAGGTAAGCAGCAATGGCGGAACCCTATCTTGAGATGTTCTGGCGTATTTGGGGGTCAAAGAAGACTCCTTATCAATTCTCACCTAGGAAGTAAATGGACAGTGAGTTTGCATCACAGAATAGGGGTCTTAGCCAGGCTTGGTTGAAAACACTGGTGAGAACTTTGGGTGAGATATCCTTCTTTAGACAGGAGACTAACTTGTCAGTTAAGTTTAGTCTCTAGACAACATGTTATGATTTTGTTTTGTATGTAACCATTTGTTTCCAGTATTCTTACCCACTCACTTGAATCTCTAAACTTATTCTTGTTTTTCCTACAAATATATCTTAAGTGCTGTGCATTTAGCAGAGCTATGTTCTTAGGTATAACTAATAAGCTGTGGTGTACTGTTCCTTTGGGAACAGCAGGCCTGGTAATTGTGAGTGCTCAGTGGATCAGGGGGTGGATGCTACAGGGAATGCCTGGAGGACTCAGGGGTTGGTGTGTGCCTATTGCTATCTTGTAACAGGGTTAGCACCCACTCTGACTCTGGAGGGGTTGGAAAAGTCCTGCAGAGGGCTGGGGCTGGGCAAGGTAAAACCCTGGCTGATTGGGGGAAGTGGCTACAGCTCAGGCCATGCCCCAAATTGAGCAACAGGGCCTTATAAGAAGGCCAGGGAAGCCAGAAGCAGCAGTTTCTCTCTGACGGGAGGGAGGGAGGTAGATAGGTAGGTCGGTTGGTCGGTCGGTCGGTCTGGCTGCTGGGGAACTCACTCAGGGGACCTAGAGTAAGGCAGGGCTAGGGAAAGGCCTTAGGAGCTGGGAAGCCCTAGGCTAGCAACTCTCCAGGCTGCAGGTCCTAGTTCTAGGCCCACCTAGGTATTGGGCTTGCAGAGGGGCAGCCTGAGGGTGGGTAAAGGCAGCCAGTCCAGACCCCTTTGCCTGTGATGAGTGGCTGATACTGCAGTCTGCCCCAGTGAATGGGGGCTAGATGGAGACTGGGCAGTAGCCAAAACTGAGCTGAAGTGGGGATAGTGGGTTGGTGGTTCCCTGCGGGGAGACCCAGATTGGTGGGGTACTGCCAGAGGGCAGCACCCCAGTTAAAGGGGCACTAGGGTCCAGGGAGGGACATGGGGGCCAGAGGACAGGCGGATCACTGGCCTGCAGAGGGTGCTCCAGAGCTGGAATGAGCTACTTCCAGGAAGTCACCAGCAGGAGGCGCTGCAGGGGATGAATCAGCTGGTCTACATACCTGTACTGAGAGAGCTAGATCTGTGGAGGTCTGGAAGGTAGTGTTTTGTGCTGCTAGAGGCTGGTGGTTTCAGGGAGCTGAGCCATATCAGTCACAGACAACACTTCCTCATGCAAAGAGCAGGCATTGGTGAGGTGCCTCCCAAGCCTGGCTACCCCTTGGGAGCATCACACATGCCTTTTGCATTTCAGGGGTGTGTGTGGCGGGGGGGGGGGGGGGGGTTATTGCTGCTGGAGCAGTCTCTGGCAGCACCACACCCCTTGCTGAAGTGCAGGCTGAAAAGCTTTCCATACTAATTTATTCTGGGACAGGCAATTTTTTATTTAAATAAGGGACTTCCCTCATAATATAAGACTGTTGGCAACCTTAGCTTGTGGGGCAGGTACCACCGAATTTAGGCCAGGCCAGGCAAGGAAGCAGGATGCAGATCAAAAGCAACCCCCTGCAGCAAATACCACCAGAAGCAGGTTGACAGGAACAGTCAAAGTTGAAAAGATGAGGTACAGTCACAGAAAAGGGGTAATAGGTTCTATTCCCCTCTTGACTAAAGCATTTTGTAGTGTGACCCCTGTACTGCACACCTACAATCAAGCATTGAAGATGAACCATGGCTGCCATCCCTATGCTGCTCCTGATTCCTGTTATGATACAAACATACCTCTTAACTTTCAAACCTGTGCATGTGGGACACCATCAATCAAAGTGTGTGAAAAATGACCTGTGTTGTACACCTGTATTTTGTTGCACCATATTTGACAGATTTGTTAAGTTTTAGTTTTAAAGGATGTTCTGAATGTGTGAATTTAATAAACCATTAAAAAAGAAAACTGGAAAAACAAGTTTGTATGCAAATATAAGGTCCACCTAAATGAGTCACTGGGAAAGATTGAACTCTCACTCTTGAGATTCCTGGTAAAGCATGCTAGGAGGAGAGCTACAGGAATAATTGTTGTTGGTATGGAGATCTACTAGTTGATAGTGACTTGACTCACAATTTGCCAAGTAGTTACAAAGTATCTGCCAGACAGCAGTAGAATATTGGAAATCAAGATTCCTGGGTTCTATCCCCTGGTCTGGGAAGGGAGGTCTAGAGGTCACAGCAGTAGCTAGCGATAGGTTCATCAAATCAGATAGGTGTAACCCAGGGGTAGGCAACCTGTGGCACGCGTGCCAAAGGCGACACTTGAGTTGATTTCAGTGGCACTCGCACTGCCTGGGTCCTGGCCACCGGTCCAGGGGACTCTGCATTTTAATTTAATTTTAAATGAAGCTTCTTAAACATTTTAAAAACCTTATTTACTTTACATAAAACAATACTTCAGTTATATATTATAGATTTATAGAAAGAGACCTTCTAAAAACGTTAAAATGTATGACTGGCACGCAAAACCTTAAATTAGCGTGAATAAATGAAGACTTGGCACACCACTTCTGAAAGGTTGCCGACCCCTGGGGCCTGAAAAGTAGCATTGGTGGCAGGCTAAAATCCATTTACCATCTTAGAGATCTGGGTTCTAATCTTAGCACTACGTGATGTGATCATGTGAAACTTTTCCATTACTTCATTTGTAAAATTGGAGGGGCTAATACTTGTCTGGAATGGGAGGGGTACATGGTCTTGATCAGTCATAAGGGTTATGAAGTGCTATGAAATACAAATGGCAGTCAATAGAAAACAAACCAGAGTTCATGATTTTATGGCTCCTAGCTCTGTGCACCTTCCCCTAGACTGCAGGAAATTTGGAGCCACTCTTTTATCTAATTTAACTAACACTCTGTTTCAGCTTCACTTGCAGAACGCGCTGTAAAATCTGGTATGCTTGAGAGCTCTGGATAGAAGTGATGATGAAACAGTAGAGAGCAAAGAGTGGCATCTGGCTTTTTGCATATATTTTTAATTAAATAATAAAAAGATGCCAATACAAGACTGTAGGTGCCCTAACATATATTTAATGTGATAACAAAACCCTGGTAGCCTTAATAATTATTCAAAAATGAGTATTGCCAACTCAAAGAAAAAGCTCTTTCCCACCCATTCATTGTCATGGGAAACACACCCTCAGCCCTCTCCAGAAAAAAAAAAACAGGTCTTTTGCAGCATGACCAGATTGTCACCAAGTATAGGTAATTTCAAGGGGGGAGCGCGTTCGTGAGTCCTGGACCTGTCATAGAGAACCCCCTGTCAGCTGCCCCATCTTCTTTATAGTGGGTTGGGAGGGGCAAATTCAAGCATACCTGTTGACCACAGCTGTGGCAGCATAGCACAGGGAGGGAGGGCATAATGCTGTGCTCTCCCTTCTGACAAATGTGAGAGAAGGGTGAGCTACTGGTTGTACTTCACTATATAAAATATTGGCTCATCCAAGGTCCATTGGCATTAAAAATATTTGTGGCCCCTGTACAAAGAACAGGAATACTTTGTGGCCATACAGAGAGATTTCCTAATGTTTCACAAGTGTCACACAAGTACAGTTACAGCTGTACACGTTCCAGGCAAGTCTTATACGTGTCCCCACCCATTGCGATTCAGTGTGAGCTGTTTCTATTTCTCATTAAGAGGCAATGAGATGTTGCAGCTGCCCAGTTGATTTGGTCCACCCAGCGCCGTCACATGATACCACTGCCTGCCTCTCAGTAGCATGCTGAGTAATGGTCTGTCTGCACTCTGTGCTCCCTGCCCAGGGATTCTGTGGTGCAACAGTCTGGGAAGACTCTTACCTGAAAACTATGCCCCACACTTACATAAGCTAACTCTAGTACTCACCTTGTTGCCAGCATCCACTTCTGTGTGAGAGCCATGTTCTTGTTCCACTTGTTGCTTTTGGATTTTGAAATAATGCCTGCTGCTGTAAAGTCTTTCTGCGATGGTACTGCCAGCTGGTCCAAGGTGGATGTTAGCATCCTCCTCTGGTATCTGGGGCAGTGTAGGGATCTAGTGTGAGCTGAACTCCAGTATCTGGAACATCTTAGTACGTGCAAAGGTGCCCCTTTAGCTGGCCTGTCTTGAGATGAAGTGCAGTGCCAAGTCTCACTAGGACTAATGTCAGAGCTGGTGAAGTTCATTAAGGCCCAGGACAGTAACTGGAACTTTGCTCCAGAAAGGCAAACCTGCCTCTTCTTCAGTGAGCTGGAGCACAGTCTGGCTCAAAACATCCACTGTCCCCAAGAAAATACTGGCAGTCCCAATGTATGGAGAGAGTGGTAGGACCTGAAGGTGGGCAGCTGCTGTGTAGTCCTGAACCACAGATACGTGCTTTTTCTGGTAAATTCAGTAACCTCCTCAGCTTTGGTTTTCTCCTCGCTATCTTCCCTTTCTCTCTAAGAAAACAAATATGCACAATACAGCAGGTTGAACTAATAGGAGTGGAGGAGAAATAAGAAATTTTTCAACAGCAGTGATCATCAGAAGACACCTCCATTTTGCCTTCTGCCTTCCAAATTCTCACACTAACCCACCATTGTACCCCTGCCTTAAATGAAGTGATGTTGATGAAATCAGGGTAGGGTTTCACAAGCCAGAGGCAGAGGTGGGTATGAGGCCTTTGAGAATCGCAGTGTGGTTACAGCTCCACATGGATGTCTATGGTGTGAGCTGGGATGAGTATGCCATTCGCACATAGTTCTTGACAATGCAGACAGCATGCAGGTTGCCAGGCAAACCAATGTATTTAGGAACCAACTGCAGCAATCCACTAAGGATTTCATCATTGGGGAGTAGCATTCTTTTCAGATGACACATTGTGCTGGCTTGCATGGGGGAGTACAAACAGGAATGAGTGCCATCATTGGCCTCATTCCTCTTTGAGAAACCCAGCTTTTAACCCTCCCACCCCCCGATGATGTCAGGGATGTTTTGTATGTTTGTCACATGCCCCAGCAGTAGCTTACATATTGCCATACACAACTCTGTCGCCAGCACAGCAGCCTGCACGGAGCGTTTCCCAATTCCAAATGGATGTCCCCCAGATCAGTAATTGCCTGCATTTACAGCTTCCACAGAGCAGTTACCATTCTCTTGTTCATGGTGACCCGAACTCTCTTTCAGACAGCCTGGCATTCCTGTGGCAGGATAAGCTCACTCCAGTGAGAGGAAAAGGTCTCCTTGCACAGTCAGCCGTTATTTCTCCTACACTCTAGGGGTCTTCAGTTTGACACTCTTCTACCAGCTATTGGATGTGATCCTCATCTGGCACCTTATTGCTTGAGCCTTGGCACTGTTTTCATTACAAACTAAGCACTGGATGTTGGCATCCCAATATTTGTCTCAACTCCTGAATAGCATCGGCAGTTGCAGCCTAGACTCTTTGACCTCAGTGACACCAGAGTCCACTAGTTCTTGCTTTTTGGCAGCCCCCCTTCATAACTGAATGCCCACTGCTAACTTTGAGCTGCAGAGACCATTTTGTTTTTGCATTGCTCAGTAAGCCCCACTTCTGAGTCCACTGCAAAGAGATGACACAGGTGGTCCAGAATGAGATGTGGTCCAGGATAGAGACAGTACAGAAAAAGATGGCAATCTACAGTGAATTCTGGGACCTTCATCCAA